>NC_141875.1:608111885-608736885 GCF_056163025.1 Triticum urartu | reverse complement strand
GCATGCATGGACCCAGCGCAACAATTAAGGGCTAATGACATAAACAACTTCACCAATCTTAAATCAAACGTGTGGCAGCATGCATGTGTACCTTGATAATCCCCAAGTGCAGGGAATCATCGTAGCAATTCCCAAAGGTGGAAGTGATAAGTATGGAGTGTCGAACCCACAAGGAGCTAAAGGTAAGATCAATATTCTCTCAAGTCCTATCTTTCACTGATACGACTCTACGTACGCCGAATGTTTGCTTCCAACTAGAAATGAGAAATAAAACTACGTTGTGGGTATGAAGAGGATAACTTTGCATGATATCAGAGAGCTAAAATATAAAAGTAGGTGTTGTTATCATAAAGTTAGAATATATTACTAAATATTATAAATAGCGAGTGTGGAATAATGATGGTTCAGTGTGCGAAATTGTCCTAGGCAATTGTTAACAAGACTGATAGTCGTCATTGCAATTTCATATGAGGGAGAGGCATACGCTAACATACTTTATCTTCTTGGATCATATGCACTTATGATTGGAACTCTAGCAAGCATCCGCAACTACTAAAGATCATTAAGGTAAAACCCAACCATAGCATTAAAGCATCAAGTCCCCTTTATCCCATACGCAACAACCCCCTTACTTGGGTTTATGCTTCTGTCACTCAAGCAACCCACTATAAGCGAATCATGAACGTATTGCAACACCCTACAACGGGAATCCCTCATGCTTGCGCGGCACGGAGGGCATAATAGGATAGCACCAAAATAAAACATAAAACTCATACCAATCTAGATCATCAATCAACCCAAAGACAAAGGATATCTACTCAAAACATCATAGGATGGCAACACATCATTGGATCATAATATGTGGCATAAAGCACCATGTTCAAGTAGGGATTATAGAGGGGTGCGGGAGAGTAGACCGTATAAAAGAGATGAGGATGGTGATGATGATGGTGATGTTGATGAAGACGATCACCACGGTAATGATTCCCCTCCCGATGGCACTCCGATGCCACCGAGAAAGAGGAGGAGAGGTTTTCCCCCTTGTGCTTCCTCCTCCATGGCCTCCCCCTGGATGGGGAGAGGTTCTCCCTCTGGTCCTTGGCCTTCATGGTGATGATGGCCCCTCCGGGATCCTCCTCCATAGCCTCCGGTGATGATGGCCCCCTCTGGCAGGGTGCCAGAGAGGGCCTAGATTGTTTCTCGTGGCCACAGAGGCTTGCGGTTGCGGAACTTCCGATCTAGGTTAATTTCTGGAGGTTTGGGTATTTACAGGAGAGGTTGGCGTCGAGAACAAGTCAGGGGTCCCACGGGTAGTCCACGAGGCATAGGGGCGCGCCCAGGGGGTGGGCGCGCCCCCACCCTCATGGGGCCCATGAGACTCCCCTCTAGTATATTTTTGTTCTAGTATTTTTTATATTTTCCAGAAAAATTCTCCGTTGATTTTCATCGCATTCCGAGAACTTTTATTTCTGCACAAAAACAACACCACGGTAGTTCTGCTGAAACAACGTCAGTTCAGGTTAGTTCTAATCAAATCATACCAAAATCATATAAAACTATTGTAAACATGGCATGAATACTTCATAAATTATAGATACGTTGGAGACGTATCAGCATCCCCAAGCTTAATTCCTGCTCGTGCTCGAGTAGGTAAATGATAAAAGAAATAATTTATGAAGTGTGAATGCTAGCAAGTGCTTTAAGTTTGATCAATGATAGTTTCAATCACTTTTTATAGCATCATTATATATCATAACAGTAGCTCAACTCATAATACTTCTCATGATCAAGTAACAAGGTATTCACATGTTAAAGTATAAATCATAAACTTTCTTGAAAACTAACAAACCGTGCTCTTAGTCATCAACAATTGCAATTCATCTCATTTTCGGGAAGGGTCTATGTAAGAGCTTTGATTCAGCAAACTCCACATACTCAACTATCATTTAATCTTTCACAATTGCTAACACTCATGTGATATTTATGGGTTCAAAGTTTTAATCGGACACAAAGAAAGATAGGGGCTTATAGTTTCGCCTCCCAACCTTTTACCTCAAGGGTAATGTCAACGATAATAATTTGTGAAAACCTACATCCAAGTGATATATATATATAGAGAGAGAGAGAGTGGCACTATTCTGATCCCAGGATCAGAATAGTTATTCGGATCACGGTCCACCCTATATAGGCGCCGATCAGGTTTTCTCGAATTTGGAAATCTTAACCAACCTCCGATAAGAAAAAAACCCACCTTCCCTGCCTCGACTTGCTTCCCCAATCCACCCGCAACCTCTCCTCCCCGAGCCCCTCATCCCGCCGCCGCCCTCAGATCCCGCCGGAACTCCACGCCGCGCGCGCCCTCCAAGGAGCCTCCGCCGCCATGAGCCCTCCCGCACCCCTGCCCCCGTGTCGTCGCCGGCCTTCCTCCACTTCTTCCACTGCGGCGGTGGCCTCCTTCCACCCTCAACCGCGGCCGCGACCTCGTGCCTAACCGCTGGATCCCGCCGCCGCGGCCGAGGACCCCAACCACCGGATGCCGTCGCCGCCTCCCCTAGCGCGCTGCCCAACTCTGATCCGCGCCCCCTTTCTCTCGTTCCTCCTCTTGGCTCTGCCCCAATAATACTTTCATGGCCGGCCACGCGGCCCAGCGCCAGCTCCCGGCTTGGTCCCAGGCAAGGTGCGCTGCTCCTCCTCCCTGCCTCCTTCTGCCTTCCCCTTCTCCTTCTCTACCTCCAGGGAGCTCCCCCTGGATCCTACCCATCGCCAGATGCGTTGCTTCCCCAGCGGATCCATGCCGCTCCTCGACCTCCCGGCTGATGCCAATGGCAAAGCTCGGACGGTATCGTGCAATTACTCTCGGTCCCCGGCGAGGCTCCCCTGCCACCACGGAGTCTCGTTCCAATGGCTGCGGCAGCACAAACGCCGTTCAACTCCATCGACTTGGGCCGTTCAACTACGCGGCCCCAGGACGTTCGCCACCGCAGCTCCTAGATCACACCAACATCTTGTTGTTTGACTATAGCGGCTGTTGTCTGCAAAAAAGTGCATGCGTGCAGTCCAACTTCCCCTATACACTCACATGAGCACATGGAGACTCTACTTAGAGAAGTTGCAGCAACATGATGCAATGATCATCTTCAGCAAATACCTTTTAGATGTTATTATTGCTACTGAAATTTGTGTGGGTTTGGCTACATGTATCACTTGTTTTGTTTGTTGAAAAAAGAAATGTACCCCTCGGTTCGTTTACACATGTTCTACAATTAGTTTCTTTGGTTTTGTTAAACTGATTCCATTCTTGTTGCCGTCTGCAAAAATGTACAACACATCGACGAGCCCCTGCACCCATGTTGCCATCATAAAAAATGGATGCAGAGAATGCATTGTTTGTCTTGTATGCCTAAATTTTTATTTGTGAAGGTCAAAATGTTGTTTTCGAGAAGGTCAAGTGTGTTATGTGTATCTCAGCAAGTTCAAATAATTTAAACTTGAAGTGACAAACAAATTTAAAAAGAGCATAAAACAAAATTGAAGTCTATAAAATTCACTTCAAATCATTAACAGCAAAAAGAATGTTCTCTTTGTTCTCAAACAGAAACAAAAATTAATAAAAAAAGGGAATATAGTTTACTCTTTACAAAATCCTCAGAAATGTTTCGTTAAATCAATTGTGCTTCTCCGCTCTATACATGTTCATTGATATTGCCAACAAGCATACTACTTTCCAAAAAGTGGTTCGATGTTTATTACATGACTAGATTTTTTTCTGCTACTAAGAAATAAACTAGGAGGTCCAAATTAAAAAGATGGAGAAGTTCGATGATTATAGAAACTGCGATTTTTCTCATTATTTAAGAATGCAAACAAGAAGTTCAAAATAAAGTAATGCAAAAGTTTGATGTATAAAAAAATGGAAAATCTGAATCTATTGATGGGAAGGACATAAGAAGTTCACACGAAAAAATAACACAATAGTACAAAAACAAGAGAGCACTTTGAAACGAATATTTCATCGTTTCTAATAAAAAATTAAGAAGTTCGGATTTTAAACATAGAGCAGTTCAAAAAATCGTACAAACGGGATTATCACCATTTCTAGAAAAACACTAGAAGTTCAAATTTAAAAAACAAACATGTTCAATATTTATTACAAAACTTGGATTTCGCCGTCACTAAAAGAAAATAAACCAAGATGTCCAAATTACAAAATAGAGAAGTCGATATTTATAAAGAAACTCATATTTTCCTTGTTACTAAAGAATAAAAATGATGAATTCAAATTAAAAAAGAGGAGTAGTTTGATGTATACGGGAAACTCAAATTATTACCGTTGTAAGAAAAATAAAACTATGAAGTTCAATTTACAAAAAATAATGTTTGTGGCGCAACAGGTTTAATGCTTGTTACAAACCCAGAGAAGGTCATTGAAAAAGGCATCTCAAACAATTTTATAAAAAACATTTTCTCTCTTAAAATAAACCTCGAAGTTCAAATTTAAAAGCGGGGCGGCTCGATGTCTATCAAAATGTAGGATTTTTTCCGTTGCTAAAAGAAATTAAAGCAGGAAGTCCATATTAAAAAGATGGAGAAGTTCGACGATTATAGAAAACTCAGATGTTTCTCGTTATTAAAGAATGGAAACAAGAAGTTCAAAAATTAAATAACAAGAACTTCAACTTTTAAAAAATAGAGCGCTTCAAAATTTCATAAAAAAAGATTAATAAAAAACTAGGAAGTCCATATTAAAAAGATGGATAAGTTCGATAATTATAGAAAGCCCATATTTTCCTTGTTATTAAAAGAATGGAAACAAGAAGTTCAAAAATTAAATAACAAGAAGTTCAACTTTTAAAAATAGAGCACTTCAAAATTTCATAAAAAGATTAATAAAAACCAGGAAGTCCATATTAAAAAGATGGAGAAGTTCGATGATTATAGAAAACTCAGATTTCCCTCGTTATTAAAGAATGGAAACAAGAAGTCCAAAAATAAAATAACAAGAAGTTCAACTTTGAAAAATAGAGCGCAAAATTCATGAAAAAATAGAAAATTCAGATTAATATTCATAAAAAACAAAATATTTTCACGTAACCGAGAGAAGTTCGGATTGATAACTGCGAGAAGTCCACGTACAACACGATGTGCATTTGGTATTAGAAAGGAATAAAAAGCAAATACTAAATTTTTTGTTGTTATAAATTCAAGTCCTCGATCGAAGAAAGTTAAAAAAAATTATTGTTAGAGATGTTTGTACAGAAGGAATATTATTTGTGTAACACTAACGAATGGATGAGAAAATTACAAATGAAAAATACGTCACAGAAGTTCAACGTAAAAAAAGCAGGAAGTTCACCTACTACACTGAATGAATATCAGATGAAAATTTTTTAAAATCGTCGCGAGTATGAAAAAATGATCAACACGGGAAAGTTGCGTGTTTACAGCAGCTTTCCACTGGTATATCACTTGCTCAATTCCGGTGAGTGGACGGAGAGCTACGAGCAGTGGATGGAGAGCTATGAGAAAAAAAAACACGTGAAAAACAGAGTGAAGTTCAAGTAGACATGCCGAGAAGTTCAGGTTCTTCACGCGGTGCATTTTCGAAGAATCTGTTACGCGATAAAGGCAGAACGAATGATCTCACCATTTTCGAAATTACTTGAAAACGGTCAGGATTCATAGAAAACCATCAACATGAAAAAGTTTCACATTTTCCGTAGCTTTTCAGTGGTATATTATTTTCCCCATTCTAAAAAAGTTTGTAGAAATTACGGAAAAATATGTTTTTAACCATTTTCAAAACTGACATAAAACCGTAATAAATTAGGAGAAACAATATACACAAAAAAGTTTCGCATTTCTTCAAGCTTTCCAACGCCATATCATTTGCTGCATTTGGACGTATGGTTGAAAAATTAGCTCGAAAATACGAACTCGGTGGAACTTGTACCGTTTTCTAAATTACTTTTAAACAATTCAAAATTAGAAAAAACTTTTAACATAAAAAAGTAGAGCAATTTCGTAAGCTTTCCAACGCCATATTATTTGCCTCAATTGGGTTAGCCGTTTAGTAATGGCATCAAAAATACGAACTCGGGTGTTCGGTTTGTGAAATTTTACGATTTTCTGAATTACTCTTTAACCGTAGGGAATTAGAGAAAACTTTCAACATGTGGAAGGAGCGGTTTTGCAGCAGCTTTCCAACGCTATATTATTTTCCTCATTCCGATAAACGGTTTAAAAATGTGATAAAAAATACGATTCACGTTTTTTGTATGAAGAAAAAACGGTTTTCAAAACTGCTCTTAAACCGCTTACATTTTGCCAAAAATTTAAGTTGGGTCATGATACTGATGTCCATAGCTATCCAACGGTATATCGCAAGCCCCATTTGGACACCTTTTAGCCGAAGTTCAACCTAGTACTCGGGGAAGGTCAGGCGCGTTACTCGGGAAGTTCATGTTGTGATCAGAATATTATTCTGATCCCGTGATCAGAATAGTGTTTATGTATATATATATATATGTATGTATATATATCCGGATCGCTCCAACACAAAGTGCTTGCCAAAGAAAAGAAATGTAAAAAGGGAAAGGTGATGATCACCATGACTCTTGTATAAGGATAGAAGATAAAAGTAAAAGATAGTCCCTTCGCAGAGGGATGAAGAGGTTGTCATGCGCTTTTATGGTTGGATGCATGAAATCTTAATGCAAAAGAACGTCACTTTATATTGCCACTTGTGATATGGACCTTTATTATGCAGTCCGTCGCTTTTATTTCTTCAACATCACAAGATCGTATAAAGCTTATTTTCTCCACACTAATAAATCATACATATTTAGAGAGAAATTTGTATTGCATGCACCGATGACAACTTACTTGAAGGATCTTACTCCATCCATAGGTAGGTATGGTGGACTCTCATGGCAAAACTGGTTTAAGGAATGTTTGGAGGCACAAGTATGAACGAAATCTGCCCTAGAGGCAATAATAAAGTTATTATTTATTTCCGTATTTCATGATAAATGTTTATTATTCATGCTAGAATTGTATTAATTGGAACATAATACATGTGTGAATACATAGACAAACATAGTGTCACTAGTATGCCTCTACTTGACTAGCTCATTGATCGAAGATGGTTAAGTTTCCTAGCAATAGACATGAGTTGTTATTTTATCAATGGGATCACATAATTAGGAGAATGATGTGATTGACTTGACCCATTTCATTAGCTTAGCACTTGATTGTTTAAGTTTACTGCTATTGCTTTCTTCATGACTTATACCGGAGGAACACTTTGTGTGCTACCAAACGTCACAACATAACTCGGTGATTATAAAGGTGCTCTACCGGTGTCTCCAATGGTGTTCGTGGTTTTGGCATAGATCAAGAATAGGATTTGTCACTCTGATTGTTGGAGAGGTATCTTTGGGCCCCCTCGATAATGCACATCACTATAAGCCTTGCAAGAAATGTGGCTAATGAGTTAGTTGCGGGATGTTGCATTACAGAATGAGTAAAGAGACTTGCCAGTAACGAGATTGAACTAGGTATTGAGATACCGACGATCGAATCTCGGGCAAGTAACATACCGATGACAAAGGGAACAACGTATATTGTTATGCGGTTTGGCCGATAAAGAACTTCGTAGAATATGTAGGAACCAATATGATAATCTAGGTTCCGCTATTGATTATTGACCGGAGACATGTCTCGGTCATGTCTACATAGTTCTTGAACCCGTAGGGTCCGCACGCTTAAAGTTCTATGACGATCGGTATTATGAGTTTTTGTGTTTTGATGTACCGAAGGTAGTTCGGAGTCCCGGATGTGATCACGGACATGACGAGGAGTCTCGAAATGGTAGAGACATAAAGTTTGATATATTGAAAGGTTATATTCGGACACCGGAAGGGTTCCGGGGGTTACCGGATAAATACCGGAGTATCGGGGGTTACCGGACCCCCCCCCCCGGGGGGCTTAATGGGCCTACATGGGCCTTAGTGGAAATAGAGGGCAGAAAGGGGAGTGTAGGGCGCACCCCCCAAGGCCCAAACCGAATTGGTTTAGGGCAAGGGGGGTCGGCCCCCTCTTTCCTTCCCCTCTCCTACTCCTAATAGGAAATGGAGGAGTCCTACTCCCACAGGGAGTAGGACTCCCTCCCTTGGCGCGCCCTCCTTGGCCGGCCGCCTCTCCCCCCTTGCTCCTTTATATACAGGGGCAGGGGGCACCTCTAGACACACAAGTTGATCATTGATCTATCCCAGTCATGTGCGGTGCCCCCCTCCACCATAATCCACCTCGGTCATATCGTAGCGGTGCTTAGGCAAAGCCCTGCGACGGTAGCTTCATCAACATCGTCACCACGCCGTCGTGCTGACGAAACTCTCCTTTGAGCTCTACTGGATCGTTAGTTCACAAGAAGTCACCGAGCTGAACGTGTGCTCAATGCGGAGGTGCCGTACGTTCGGTACCGAGGATCGGTCGACCGTGAAGACGTATGACTACATCAATCGTGTTGTCATAAAGCTTCTGCTTAACGGTCTATGAGGGTATTTGTACGACACTCTCCCCTCTCGTTGCTATGCATCACCATGATCTTGCGTGTGCGTAGGAATTTTTTTGAAATTACTATGTTCCCCAACAGTGGCATCTGAGCCAGGTTATTGCATAGATGTTATATGCACGAGTAGAACACAAGTGAGTTGTGGGCGATACAAGTCATACTGCTTACCAGCATGTCATACTTTGGTTCGGCGGTATTGTTGGATGAAGCGGCCCGGACCGACATTACATGTACGCTTACGCGAGACTGGTTCTACCGACGTGCTTTGCACACAGGTGGCTGGCGGGTGTCAGTTTCTCCAAGTTTAGTTGAACCGAGTGTGACTACGCCCGGTCCTTGAGAAGGTTAAAATAGCACTAACTTGATGAACTATCGTTGTGGTTTTGATGCGTAGGTAAGAACGGTTCTTGCTCAGCCCGTAGCAGCCACGAAAAACTTGCAACAACAAAGTAGAGGACGTCTAACTTGTTTTTGCAGGGCATGTTGTGATGTGATATGGTCAAGACATGATGCTATATTTGTTGTATGAGATGATCATGTTTTGTAACAGAGTTATCGGCAACTGGCAGGAGCCATATGGTTGTCGCTTTATTGTATGCAATGCAATCGCCTTGTAATTGCTTTACTTTATCACTAAGCGGTAGCGATAGTCATAGAAGCAATAATTGGCGAGACGACAACGATGCTACGATGGAGATCAAGGTGTCGCGCCGGTGACGATGGTGATCATGACGGTGCTTTGGAGATGGAGATCAAAGGCACAAGATGATGATGGCCATATCATATCACTTATATTGATTGCATGTGATGTTTATCCTTTATGCATCTTATTCTGCTTTGTTTGATGGTAGCATTATAAGATGATCTCTCACTAAATTTCAAGGTAAAAGTATTCTCCCTGAGTATGCACCGTTGCCAAAGTTCATCGTGCCGAGACACCATGTGATGATCGGGTGTGATAAGCTCAACATTCATCTACAATGGGTGTAAGACAGTTTTACACACGCAGAATACTCAGGTTAAACTTGACGAGCCTAGCATATGCAGATATGGCCTCAGAACACTGAGACCGAAAGGTCGAGCATGAATCATATAGTAGATATGATCAACATAGTGATGTTCACCATTGAAAACTACTCCATTTCACGTGATGATCGGTTATGGTTTAGTTGATATGGATCACGTGATCACTTAGATGATTAGAGGGATGTCTATCTAAGTGGGAGTTCTTAAGTAATATGATTAATTGAACTTAAATTTATCATGAACTTAGTACCTGATAGTATTTTGCTTGTCTATGTTATTGTAGATAGATGGCTCGTGCTGTTGTTCCATTGAATTTAATTGCGTTCCTTGAGAAAGCAAAGTTGAAAGATGATGGTAGCAATTACACGGACTGGGTCCATAACTTGAGGATTATCCTCATTGCTGCACAGAAGAATTACGTCCTGGAAGCACCGCTAAGTGCCAAACCCGTTGCAGGAGCAACACTAGATGTTATGAATGTCTGGCAGAGCAAAGGTGATGACTACTCAATAGTTCAGTGTGCCATGCTTTATGACTTAGAACCAGGACTTGGACAACATTTTTAACATCATGGAGCATATGAGATGTTCCAGGAATTGAAGTTAATATTTCAAGCAAATGCCCGGATTGAGAGATATGAAGTCTCCAATAAGTTCTACAGCTGCAAGATGGAGGAGAATAGTTCTGTCAGTGAACATATACTCAGAATGTCTGGGTACCATAATCACTTGACTCAGCTGGGAGTTAATCTTCCGGTTGATAGTGTCATTGACAAAGTTCTTCAATCACTGCCACCAAGCTACAAGAGCTTCGTGATAAACTATAATATGCAAGGGATGGATAAAACGATTCCCGAGCTCTTTGCAATGCTAAAGGCTGTGGAGGTAGAAATCAAGAAGGAGCATCAAGTGTTGATGGTCAACAAGACCACCAGTTTCAAGAAAAAGGGTAAAGGGAAGAAGAAAGGGAACTTCAAGAAGAACGACAAACAAGTTGCTGCTCAAGAGAAGAAACCCAAGTCTGGACCTAAGCTTGAGACTGAGTGCTTTTACTGCAAAGGGACTGGTCACTGGAAGTGGAACTGCCCCAAGTATTTGGCGGATAAGAAGGATGGCAAGGTGAACAAAGGTATATGTGATATACATGTTATTGATGTGTACCTTACTAGAGCTCACAGTAGCACCTGGGTATTTATACTAGTTTTGTTGCTAATATTTGCAACTCGAAACAGGGACTACAGATTAAGCAAAGACTGGCTAAGGACAAGGTGACGATGCGCGTGGGAAATGGTTCCAAAGTCGATGTGATCGCCGTCGACACGCTACCTCTACATCTACCTTCGGGATTAGTTTTAGACCTGAATAATTGTTATTTGGTGCCAGCGTTAAGCATGAACATTATATCTGGATCTTGTTTGATGCGAGACGGTTATTCATTTAAATCTAAGAATAATGGTTATTCTATTTATATGAGTAATATCTTTTATGGTCATGCACCCTTGAAGAGTGGTCTATTTGTGTTGAATCTCGATAGTAGTGATACACATATTCATAATGTTGAAGCCAAAAGATGCAGATTTGATAATGATAGTGCAACTTATTTGTGGCACTGCCATTTGGGTCATATTGGTGTAAAGCGCATGAAGAAACTCCTTACTGATGGACTTTTGGAATCACTTGATTATGAATCACTTGGTACTTGCGAACCATGCCTCATGGGCAAGATGACTAAAACACTGTTCTCCGGAACAATGGAGCGAGCAAAAGATTTGTTGGAAATCATACATACTGATGTATGTGGTCCAATGAATGTTGAGGCTCGCGGCGGGTATCGTTATTTTCACACCTTCACAGATGATTTGAGCCGATATGGGTATATCTACTTAATGAAACATAAGTCTGAAACATTTGAAAAGTTCAAAAAATTTCAGAGTGAAGTGGAAAATCATCGTAACAAGAAAATAAAGTTTCTACGATCTGATCGTGGAGGAGAATATTGAGTTACGAGTTTGGTTTACATTTGAAACAATGTGGAATAGTTTAGCAACTCACGCCACCCGGAACACCATAGCGTAATAGTGTGTCCGAACGTCTTAATCATACTTTACTAGATATGGTGCGATCTATGAGGTCTCTTACTGATTTATTGCTATCTTTTTGGGGTTATGCTTTAGAGACAGCTGCATTCACGTTTAATAGGGCACCATCGAAATCCGTTGAGACGACACCTTATGAACTGTGGTTTGGCAAGAAACTCGAAGTTGTCGTTTCTTAAAGTTTGGGGCTGTGATGCTTATGTGAAAAAGCTTCAACCTGATAAGCTCGAACCCAAATCAGAGAAATGTGTCTTCATAGGATACCCAAAGGAAACTGTTGGGTACACCTTCTATCACAGATCCGAAGGCAAGACATTCGTTGCTAAGAATGGATCCTTTCTAGAGAAGGAGTTTCTCTCGAAAGAAGTGAGTGGGAGGAAAGTAGAACTTGATGAGGTAACTATACCTTCTCACTTATTGGAAAGTAGTTCATCACAGAAACTGGTTCCTGTGACACCTACACCAATTAGTGAGGAAGCTAATTATGATGATCATGAAACTTCAGATCAAGTTACTACCGAACCTCGTAGGTCAACTAGAGCAAGATCCGCACCAGAATAGTAGGGTAATCCTGTTCTGGAGGTCATGTTACTTGACCATGAGGAACCTATGAACTATGAGGAAGCGATGATGAGCCCAGATTCCGCAAAATGGCTTGAGGCCATGAAATCTGAGATGGGATCCATGTATGAGAACAAAGTGTGGACTTTGGTTGACTTGCCCGATGATCGGCAAGCCATCGAGAATAAATGGATCTTCAAGAAGAAGACTGACACTGACGGTAATGTTACGTTCTACAAAGCTCGACTTGTTGCGAAAGGTTTTGGACAAGTTCAAGGAGTTGACTACGATGAGACCTTCTCACCCGTAGCGATGCTTAAGTCCGTCCGAATCATGTTAGCAATTTTCGCATTTTATGATTATGAAATTTGGCAAATGGATGTAAAGACTGCATTCCTGAATGGTTTTCTGGAAGAACAATTGCATATGATGCAACCTGAAGGTTTTATCGATCCAAAGGGTACTAACAAAGTGTGCAAGCTCCAGCGATCCATTTATGGACTGGTGCAAGCATCTCGGAGTTGGAATAAACATTTTGATAGTGTGATCAAAGCATATGGTTTTATACAGACTTTTGGAGAAGCCTGTATTTACAAGAAAGTGAGTGGGAGCTCTGTAGCATTTCTAATATTATATGTGGATGACATATTGTTGATTGGAAATGATATAGAATTTCTGGATAGCATAAAAGGATACTTTAATAAGAGTTTTTCAATGAAAGACCTCGGTGAAGCTACTTATATATTGGGCATCAATATTTATAGAGATAGATCAAGACGCTTAATTGGACTTTCACAAAGCACATACCTTGATAAAGTTTTGAAGAAGTTCAAAATGGATCAAGCTAAGAAAGGGTTCTTGCCTGTGTTACAAGGTGTGAAGTTGAGTAAGACTCAATGTCCAACCACTGCAGAAGATAGAGAGAAAATGAGAAGTGTTCCCTATGCTTCAGCCATAGGCTCTATCATGTATGCAATGCTGTGTACCAGGCATGATGTGTGCCTTGCTATTAGTTTAGCAGGGAGGTACCAAAGTAATCCAGGAGTGGATCACTGGACAGCGGTCAAGAACATCCTGAAATACCTGAAAAGGACTAAGAATATGTTTCTCGTTTATGGAGGTGACAAAGAGCTCATCGTAAATGGTTACGTCGATGCAAGCTTTGACACTGATCCGGACGATTCTAAATCGCAAACCGGATACGTGTTTATATTGAACGATGGAGCTGTCAGTAGGAGCAGTTCTAAACAAAGCGTCGTGGCGGGATCTACGTGTGAAGCGGAGTACATAGCTGCTTCAGAAGCAGCAAATGAAGGAGTCTAGATGAAGGAGTTCATATCTGATCTAGGTATCATACCTAGTGCATCGGGTCCAATGAAAATCTTTTGTGACAATACTGGTGCAATTGCCTTGGCAAAGGAATCCAGATTTCACAAGAGAACCAAGCACATCAAGAGACGCTTCAATTCCATCCGGGATCAAGTCCAGGTGGGAGACATACAGATATGCAATAATAAAGTTATTATTTATTTCCTTATTTCATGATAAATGTTTATTATTCATACTAGAATTGTATTAACCGGAAACATAATACATGTGTGAATACATAGACAAACATAGTGTCACTAGTATGCCTCTACTTGACTAGCTCATTGATCGAAGATGGTTAAGTTTCCTAACAATGGACATGAGTTGTTATTTTATCAACAGGATCACATCATTAGGAGAATGATGTGATTGACTTGACCCATTTCGTTAGCTTAGCACTTGATCGTTTAAGTTTACTGCTATTGCTTTCTTCATGACTTATACATGTTCCTATGACTATGAGATTATGAAAATCCCGAATACCGGAGGAACACTTTGTGTGCTACCAAATGTCACAACGTAACTGGGTGATTATAAAGGTGCTCTACAGGTGTCTCCAATGGTGTTTGTGGTTTTGGCATAGATCAAGAATAGGATTTGTCACTCCGATTGTCAGAGAGGCATCTCTGGGCCCTCTCGGTAATGCACATCGCTATAAGCCTTGCAAGCAATGTGGCTAATGAGTTAGTTGCGGGATGTTGCATTATGGAACGAGTAAAGAGACTTGCCAGTAATGAGATTGAACTAGGTATTGAGATACCGACGATCGAATCTCGGGCAAGTAACATACCGATGACAAAGGGAACAACGTGTATTGTTATGCGGTTTGACCAATAAAGATCTTCGTAGAATATGTAGGAACCAATATGAGCATCCAGGTTCCGCTATTGGTTATTGACAGCAGACATGTCTCGGTCATGTCTACATAGTTCTCAAACCCGTAGGGTCCGCACGCTTAAAGTTCTGTGACGATCGGTATTATGAGTTTTTGTGTTTTGATGTACCGAAGGTAGTTCGGAGTCCCGGATGTGATCACGGAAATTACGAGGAGTCTCGAAATGGTCGAGACATAATGTTTGATATATTGGAAGGTCATATTCGGACACCGATAGGGTTCCGAGGGTTACCGGATAAATACCGGAGTACCGGGGGTTACCGGAACCCCCTGCTACCTCTTGAGCACTGTGCTGGATTTCCCCGAAGAGGAGAGGATGATGCAGCAAATTAGCGTAAGTATTTCCCACAGTTTTTGAGAACCAAGGTATCAATCCAGTAGGAGGCTACGCGCGAGTCCCTCTTACCTACACAAAAACAATAGCTCAACGCAACCAACACGCTTAGGAGTTGTCAATCCCTTCACGGTCACTTACGAAAGTGAGATCTGATAGAGATGATAAATAATATTTTTGGTATTTTTGGTATAGAGATGCAAAGTAAAAGTACAAGCAAAGTAAAAGCACAACAATACTAAAGTGATGGAGATTGATATGATGAGAAAGAGACCCGGGGCCATAGGTTTCACTAGTGGCTTCTCTCAAGAGCATAAGTATTCTACGGTGGGTGAACAAATTACTGTTGAGCAATTGAAAGAATTGAGCATAGTTATGAGAATATCTAGGTATGATCATGTATATAGGCATCACGTCCGAGACAAGTAGACCGAAACGATTCTGCATCTACTACTATTACTCCACTCATTGACTGCTATCCAGCATGCATCTAGAGTATTAAGTTAATAACAGAGTAACGCCTTAAGCAAGATGACATGATGTAGAGGGATAGTTTCATGCAATATGATAAAACCCATATTTTTATCCTCGATGGCAATGATACAATATGTGCCTTGCTGCCCCTTCTGTCACTGGGAAAGGACACCGGAAGATCGAACCCAAAGCTAAGCACTCCTCCCATGGCAAGAAAAACCAATCTAGTAGGCCAAACCAAACTGATAATTCGAAGAGACTTGCGAAGATAACCAATCATACATAAAAGAATTCAGAGAAGATTGAAATATTATTCATAGATAGACTTGATCATAAACCCACAATTCATCGGTCTCAACAAACACACCGCAAAAAGAAGATTACATCAAATAGATCTCCACGAGAGGGGGGGGAGAACATTGTATTGAGATCCAAAAAGAGAGAAGAAGCCATTTGGCTACTAACTATGGACCCATAGGTCTGAAGTAAACTACTCACACTTCATCGGAGGGGCTTGGATGATGATGTAGAAGCACTCCGTGATCGATGCCCCCTCCGACGGAGCTCCGGAACAGGCCCCAAGATGGGATCTCATGGATATAGAAAGTTGCGGCGGTGGAATTAGGTTTTTGGCTTCATCCCGGGTCGTTTGGGGGTACGTGGATATATATAGGAGGAAGAAGTACGTCGATGGAGCTTCGAGGGGCCCACGAGGCAGGGGGCGCGCCCTAGGGGGGGGCGCCCTCCACCCTCGTGACCGCCTCGTGGCTTTCTTGATGGAAGGTCCAAGTCTCCTGGATCTTATCTGATGAGAAAATCACGTTTCCGAAGGTTTCATTTTGTTTGGACTCCGTTTGATATTCCTTTTCTTTGAAACCCTAAAACAGGCAAAAACATCAATTCTGGGCTGGGCCTCCGGTTAATAGGTTAGTCCCAAAAATAATATAAAAGTGGATAATAAAGCCCAATAATGTCCAAAATAGTATATAATATAGCATGGAGCAATCAAAAATTATAGATACGTTGGAGACGTATCAAGCATCCCCAAGCTTAATTCCTGCTCGTCCTCGAGTAGGTAAATGATAAAAACAGAATTTTTGATGCGGAGTGCTACTTGGCATAATTTTAATGTAATTCTTCTTAATTGTGGTATGAATATTCAGATCCGAATGATTCAATACAAAAGTTCATATTGACATAAAAATGATAATACTTCAAGCATACTAACTAAGCAATTATGTCTTCTCAAAATAACATGGCCAAAGAAAGTTCATCCCTACAAAATCATATAGTTTAGTCATGTTTCATTTTTGTCACACAAGAATGCTCTCATCATGCACAACCCCGATGACAAGCCAAGCAATTGTTTCATACTTTAGTAATCTCAAACCTATAAACTTTCACGCAATATATGAGCGCGAGCCATGGACATAGTACTATAGGTGGAATAGAATATAATGAGGGGGTTATGTGGAGAAGACAAAAAGGAGAAAGTCTCACATCAATGAGGCTAATCAATGGGCTATGGAGATGCCCACCGATTGATGTTAATGCAAGGAGTAGGGATTGCCATGCAACGGATGCACTAGAGCTATAAATGTATGAAAGCTCAACAAAAGAAACTAGTGGGTGTGCATCCAACTTGCTTGCTCATGAAGACCTAGGGAACTTGAGGAGGCCCATTGTTGGAATATACAAGCCAAGTTCTACAATGAAAAATTCCCACTAGTATATGAAAGTAATAACAAGAGAGACTCTCTACTATGAAGATCATGGTGCTACTTTGAAGCACAAGTGTGGAAAAGGATAGTAGCATTGTCCCTTCTCTCTTTTTCTCTCATTTTTTTGAGCCTTTTCTTTTTATGGCCTTTCTCTTTTTTTGGGCCTTCTCTTTTTTTATGGCCTTTCTCTTTTTTTATTTATTCCTACTTGGGACAATGCTCTAATAATGATGATCATCACACTTCTATTTATTTACAACTCAATGATTACAACTCGATACTAGAACAAAGATGACTCTATATGAATGCCTCCGGCGGTGTACCGGGATATGCAATGAACCAAGAGTGACATGTATGAAAGAATTTTGAACGGTGGCTTTGCCACAAATACTATGTCAACTACATGATCATGCTAAGCAATATGACAATGATGAATGTGTCATGATGAACGGAATGATGGAAAGTTGCATGGCAATATATCTCGGAATGGCTATGGAAATGCCATAATAGGTAGGTATGGTGGCTGTTTTGAGGAAGATATAATGAGGTTTATGTGTGAAAGAGCATATCATATTACGGGGTTTGGATGTACCGGCGAAGTTTGCGCCAACTCTCAATGTGAGAAAGGGCAATGCACGGTACCGAAGATGCTAGCAAGGATGGAAGGGTGAGAGTGCGTATAATCCATGGACTCAACATTAGTCATAAAGAACTCACATACTTATTGCAAAAATCTACAAGTCATCAAAAACCTCGGCACTACGCGCATGATCCTAGGGGGATAGATTGGTAGGAAAAGACCATCGCTCGTCCCCAACCGCCACTCATAAGGAAGACAATCAAATAACACCTCATGTTTCAAATTTGTTGCATAACGTTTACCATACATGCATGCTACGGGACTTGCAAACCTCAACACAAGTATTTCTCAATTTCACAACTACTCAACTAGCATGACTTTGATATTATTACCTCCATATCTCAAAACAATCATCAAGCATCAAACTTTTCTTAGTATTCAATACACTCATACGAAAGTTTTATTATTAATCTTGCATACCAAGCATATTAGGATTTTAAGCAAATTACCATGCTATTAAGACTCTCAAAATAATCTAAGTGAAGCATGAGAGATCAATAGTTTCTATAAAACAAATCCACCACCGTGCTCTAAAAGATATAAGTGAAGCACTAGAGCAAAATTATAAAGCTCAAAAGATATAAGTGAGGCACATAGAGTATTCTATCAAATTCCAAATCATGTCTCAAAAGGTTTGTACAGCAAGGATGATTGTGGTAGACTAATAATAAAATACTCAAATCATAAAAGACGCTCCAAGCAAAACGCATATCATGTGGTGAATAAAAATATAGCTCCAAGTAAAGTTACCGATAGAAGTAGACGAAAGAGGGGATGCCTTCCGGGGCATCCCCAAGCTTTGGCTTTTAGGTGCCCTTAGATTATCTTGGGGGTGACATGGGCATCCCCAAGCTTAGGCTCTTGCCACTCCTTGTTCCATAATCTATCAAATCTTTACCCAAAACTTGAAAACTTCACAACACAAAACTCAAAGTAGAAAATCTCGTGAGCTCCGTTAGCGAAAGAAAACAAAAGACCACTTCAAGGTACTGTAATGAACTCATTCTTTATTTATATTGGTGTTAAACCTACTGTATTCCAACTTCTCTATGGATTATAAACTATTTTACTAGCCATAGATTC
Organism: Triticum urartu; assembly: GCF_056163025.1. Taxonomy (NCBI): domain Eukaryota; kingdom Viridiplantae; phylum Streptophyta; class Magnoliopsida; order Poales; family Poaceae; genus Triticum; species Triticum urartu. The sequence continues at coordinate 608,718,116 of NC_141875.1, read as the reverse complement.
ATCAAAATAAGCAAACAACACACGAAAAACAGAATCTGTCAAAAACAGAACAGTCTGTAGTAATCTGTAGCTAGCGCAAGATATGGAACCCAAAAAATTCTAAAATAAATTGATGGACGTGAGGAATTTATCTATTTATCATCTGCAAAAAGAATTAACTAAATATCAATTTCCAAATAAAAATGACAGCAGTTCTCGTGAGCGCTAAAGTTTCTGTTTTTTTACAGCAAGTTCAACAAGACTTTCCCCAAGTCTTCCCAACGGTTCTACTTGGCACAAACACTAATTAAACACAAAAAACACAACTCACCCAACGTGCAGAATAAGTTATTCTTCATACGAGGTAATCTTACGATCATTTCATAATTAAATTACGTTTCGAATTTAAATAGTTACATTTCTATTGATTCATTACGTAAAATTTGACATAAGAAAATAAAAATATAGGCCATGAGACAAGAAAATTTGCAGTTTATGTGTATTCTAGACTATGTTTTTACGTTTGTAATTTTACATAACATAAATTTTTTTACGGCGATTATATTTTTTACGGTCCCTTTTGGCGTTGGAAATAAGACAAACTTACAGAACGTAAAATTACGGTGCATTGATGGTAAAATAGAGGGGGGGGGGGGGTGAAGAATAACTATTCCTCACCCTGGGTGACGAATAGCGCTAAGTATTGCCATCTTTGGTCCATAAGTGGCTCTCATGATAGATTCATATGGTAATTTTATTTTCTTTCTAGGAAAGTGTTCCATGCCCTTTTTTTAATGGAAATTGGAATCTAATATTCCCTTCCTTCATATCAATAATTGCACCAACCGTTCTAAGGAAAGGTCTACCAAGAATAATAGGGCAAGAAGGATTGCAATCTATATCAAGAACGATAAAATCTATGGGCACATAATTCCTATTTGAAACAATAAGAACATCATTAATTCTTCCCATAGGTTTCTTAATAGTGGAATACGCAAGATGCAAGTTTAGAGAGCAATCATCAAAATCACGGAAATCTAGCAAATCACACAAAGTTTTGGGAATAGTAGAGACACTAGCACCCAAATCACACAAAGCATAAAACTCATGATCTTTAATTTTAATTTTAATAGTAGGTTCCCACTCATCATAAAGTTTTCTAGGGATAGAAACTTCCAATTCAAGTCTTTCTTCATAAGATTGCATCAAGGCATCAATGATATGTTTAGTAAAAGCTTTATTTTGACTATAAGCGTGAGGAGTTTTAGCACGGATTGCAACAAGGAAATACAATCAATTAAAGAGCAATTTTCATAGTTAAATTCCTTGAAATCCATAATAGTGGGTTTAGCAACATCTAGGGTTTTAATTTCTTCAATCCCACTTTTATGATTTTTAGCATCAAGATCAACAAATTCCGAATTCTTAGAACGCCTTCTAGGTAAAGGTGGATCATATTCAGTCCCATCATTATCAAGATTCATATTGCAAAACAAAGATTTAATAGGGGACACATCAATAACTTTTAGATCTTCATCATTATTTTCATAGGAACTAGAAGAACACGCTTTTATAAAGGCATCTTTCTTAGCACGCATCCTAGCGGTTCTTTCTTTGCACTCGTCAATGGAAATTCTCATGGCTTTGAGAGACTCATTGATATCATGCTTAGGTGGAATAGATCTAAGTTTCAAAGAATCAATATCAAGAGCAATTCTATCAACGTTCCTAGCCAAATCATCAATCTTAAGCAATTTTTCTTCAATCATAGCATTAAAATTCTTTTGCGAAGAAATAAATTATTTAATATTAGATTAAAAATCAGAGGGCATCTTATTATAATTTCCATAAGAATTGTTGTAGGAATTACCATAATTATTAGATGGATTACTAGGATAAGGCCTAGGGTTGAAATTTCCTCTATACGTGTTGTTACCAAAATTGTTCCTACAAACAAAATTCACATCCATAGATTCATTATTATTATCAATCAAAGTAGACAAGGGCACATCATTAGGATCAGAAGAAACACTCTTATTAGCAAATAATTTCATAAGTTCATCCATCTTTCCACTCAAAACATTAATTTCTTCTATCGCATGCACCTTTTTATTAGTAGATCTTTCAGTATGCCATTGAGAATAATTAACCATAATTTTATCTAGGAGTTTAGTAGCATCTCCTAAAGTGATTTCCATAAAAGTGCCTCCTGCGGCCGAATCTAAAAGATTTCTAGAAGCAAAATTCAATCTGGCATAAAAAAATTGTATAATCATCCACAAATTCAAACCATGAGTAGGGCAATTACGTATCATTAATTTCATTCTCTCCCAAGCTTGTGCAACATGTTCATGATCAAGTTGCTTAAAATTCATAATATCGTTTCTAAGAGAGATGATCTTAGCGGGAGGAAAATACTTAGAGATAAAAGCATCTTTGCACTTGTTCCATGAATCAATACTATTTTTAGGCAAAGATGAAAACCAAGCTTTAGCACAATCTCTAAGCGAAAAAGGAAATAGCTTCAATTTAACAATATCATTATCGACAAATTTCTTCTTTTGCATGTCACACAAATCAACGAAGCTATTAAGATGGGTAGCGACATCTTCACTAGGAAAGTCGGAGAACGGATCTTTCATGACAAGATTCAACAAAGCAGTATTAATTTCACAAGATTTAGCATCGGTAAGAGGAGCAACCGGAGTGCGAAGGAAATCATTATTGTTGGTATTGGTGAATTCACACAATTTAGTATTATCTTGAGCCATCGCGACAAACAAGCAATCCAACACACGAGCAAAAAACAAGCAAACGGGCAAAAGAGGCAAAACGAGAGAGAGAGGGAGGATAGAGAGAGAGAGGGCGAATAAAACGGCAAGGGTGAAGTGGGGGAGAGGAAAACGAGAGGTAAATGGAAAATAATGTAATGCGGGAGATAGGGATTGTGATGGGTACTTGGTATGTTGACTTTTGCGCAGACTCCCCGGCAACGGCGCCAGAAATTCTTCTTGCTACCTCTTGAGCACTGTGTTGGATTTCCCCGAAGAGGAGAGGATGATGCAGCAAAGTAGCGTAAGTATTACCCTCAGTTTTTGAGAACCAAGGTATCAATCTAGTAGGAGGCTACGCGTGAGTCCCTCGTACCTTCACAAAAACAATAGCTCAACGCAACCAACGCGCTTAGGAGTTGTCAATCCCTTCATGGTCACTTACGAAAGTGAGATCTGATAGAGATGATAAATAATATTTTTGGTATTTTTGGTATAGAGATGCAAAGTAAAAAGTACAAGCAAATTAAAAGCAAAACAATAATGAAGTGATGGAGATTGATATGATGAGAAAGAGACCCGGGGGCCATAGGTTTCACTAGTGGCTTCTCTCAAGAGCATAAGTATTCTACAGTGGGTGAACAAATTACTGTTGAGCAATTGACAGAATTGAGCATAGTTATGAGAATATCTAGGTATGATCATGTATATATGTTGGAAATATGCCCTAGAGGCAATAATAAATTAGTTATTATTATATTTCCTTGTTCATGATAATCGTTTATTATCCATGCTAGAATTGTATTGATAGGAAACTCAGATACATGTGTGGATACATAGACAACACCATGTCCCTAGTAAGCCTCTAGTTGACTAGCTCGTTGATCAATAGATGGTTACGGTTTCCTGACCATGGACATTGGATGTCATTGATAACGGGATCACATCATTAGGAGAATGATGTGATGGACAAAGACCCAATCCTAAGCCTAGCACAAGATCATGTAGTTCGTATGCTAAAGCTTTTCTAATGTCAAGTATCATTTCCTTAGACCATGAGATTGTGCAACTCCCGGATACCGTAGGAGTGCTTTGGGTGTGCCAAACGTCACAACGTAACTGGGTGGCTATAAAGGTACACTACAGGTATCTCCGAAAGTGTCTGTTGGGTTGGCACGAATCGAGACTGGGATTTGTCACTCCGTGTAACAGAGAGGTATCTCTGGGCCCACTCGGTAGGATATCATCATAATGTGCACAATGTGATCAAGGAGTTGATCACGGGATGATGTGTTACGAAACGAGTAAAGAGAACTTGCCGGTAACGAGATTGAACAAGGTATCGGGATACCGACGATCGAATCTCGAGCAAGTATCGTACCGCTAGACAAAGGGAATTGTATACAGGATTGATTAATTCCTTGACATCGTGGTTCATCCGATGAGATCATCGTGGAACATGTGGGAGCCAACATGGGTATCCAGATCCCGCTAGGGTTATAGAGATATTAGTATGCGGTAACTCGAAAGTTGTTCGGAGTCCCGGATGAGATCCCGGATGTCACGAGGAGTTCCGGAATGGTCCGGAGGTAAAGAATTATATATAGGAAGTGCTATTTCGGCCATCGGGACAAGTTTCGGGGTCACCGGTATTGTACCGGGACCACCGGAAGGGTCCCGGGGGTCCACCGGGTGGGTCCACCTGCCCCGGGGGGCCACATGGGCTATAGGGGGTGCGCCTTGGCCTATATGGGCCAAGGGCACCAGCCCCAAGAGGCCCATGCGCCAAGAGAAGAGGGAAAGGAAGAGTCCTAAAGGGGGAAGGCACCTCCTAGGTGCCTTGGGGAGGATGGACTCCTGCCTTGGCCGCACCCTTCCTTGGAGGAAGGGCCAAGGCTGCGCCTCCCCCCTCTCCCTTGGCCCTATATATAGTGTGGGGAAGGGAGGGCAGCCCAACCTAAGCCCTGGCGCCTCCCTCTCCCTCCCATAACACATCTCCCTCCTCCCGCAGCGCTTGGCGAAGCCCTGTTGGAATCCCGCTACTTTCACCACCACGCCGTCGTGCTGCTGGATCTCCATCAACCTCTCCTTCCCCCTTGCTGGATCAAGAAGGAGGAGACGTCGCTGCTCCGTACGTGTGTTGAACGCGGAGGTGCCGTCCGTTCGGCGCTAGGATCATCGGTGATTTGGATCACGACGAGTACGACTCCATCAACCTCGTTCTCTTGAACGCTTCCGCGCGCGATCTACAAGGGTATGTAGATCCACTCCTCCCTCGTTGCTAGATGACTCCATAGATTGATCTTGGTGATACGTAGAAAATTTTGAATTATTGCTACGTTCCCCAACAGTGGCATCATGAGCTAGGTCTATGCGTAGTTTCTATGCACGAGTAGAACACAAAGTAGTTGTGGGCGTTGATTTTGTTCAATATGCTTACCGTTACTAGTCCAATCTTGATTCGGTGGCATTGTGGGATGAAGCGGCCCGGACCGACCTTACACGTACTCTTACGTGAGACTGGTTCCACCGACTGACATGCACAAGTTGCATAAGGTGGCTAGCGGGTGTCTGTCTCTCCCACTTTAGTCGGATCGGATTCGATGAAAAGGGTCCTTATGAAGGGTAAATAGCAATTGGCATATCACGTTATGGTTTTTGCGTAGGTAAGAAACGTTCTTGCTAGAAACCCATAGCAGCCACGTAAAACATGCAAACAACAATTAGAGGACGTCTAACTTGTTTTTGCAGGGTATGCTATGTGATGTGATATGGCCAAAAGGATGTGATGAATGATATATGTGATGTATGAGATTGATCATGTTCTTGTAATAGGAATCACGACTTGCATGTCGATGAGTATGACAACCGGCAGGAGCCATAGGAGTTGTCTTAATTTATTTATGACCTGCGTGTCAACATAAACGTCATGTAATTACTTTACTTTATTGCTAACCGTTAGCTATAGTAGTAGAAGTAATAGTTGACGAGACAACTTCATGAAGACACGATGATAGAGATCATGATGATGGAGATCGTGGTGTCATGCCGGTGACGATGATGATCATGGAGCCCCGAAGATGGAGATCAAGAGGAGCGAAGTGATGATGTCCATATCATGTCACTATTTGATTGCATGTGATGTTTATCATGTTTATACATCTTATTTGCTTAGAACGACGGTAGTAAATAAGATGATCCCTCATTAAAATTTCAAGAAAGTGTTATCCCTAACTGTGCACCGTTGCGAAAGTTCGTCGTTTCGAAGCACCACGTGATGATCGGGTGTGATAGATTCTTACGTTCGAATACAACGGGTGTTGACGAGCCTAGCATGTACAGACATGGCCTCGGAACACATGCGAAACACTTAGGTTAACTTGACGATCCTAGCATGTACAGACATGGCCTCGGAACACAAGAGACCGAAAGGTCGAGCATGAGTCGTATAGAAGATACAATCAACATGAAGATGTTCACCGATGTTGACTAGTCCGTCTCACGTGATGATCGAACACGGCCTAGTTGACTCGGATCATGTAATCACTTAGATGACTAGAGGGATGTCTATCTGAGTGGGAGTTCACAAGATGAACTTAATTATCCTGAACATAGTCAAAAGGTCTTCGCAAATTATGTCGTAGCTCGCGCTTCAGTTTTACTGTTTAGATATGTTCCTAGAGAAAATTTAGTTGAAAGTTGATAGTAGTAATTATGCGGACTAGGTCCGTAAACTAAGGTTTGTCCTCATTGCTTCATAGAAGGCTTATGTCCTTAATGCACTGCTCAGTGTGCTGAACCTCGAACGTCGTCTGTGGATGTTGCGAACATCTGACATAAACGTTTTGATGACTACATGATAGTTCAGTGCGTAATGCTAAATGGTTTAGAATTGAGGCACCGAAGACGTTTTGAAACGTCGCGAAACATATGAGATGTTTCGAGGGCTGAAATTGGGATTTCAGGCTCGTGCCCACGTCAAGAGGTATAAGACCTCTGACGATTTTCTTAGCCTGCAAACTAAGGGAGAAAAGCTCAATTGTTGAACTTGTGCTCAGATTGTCTGAGTACAACAATCGCTTGAATCGAGTGGGAGTTGATCTTCCAGATGAAATAGTGATGGTTCTCCGAAGTCATTACCACCAAGCTGCTTGAGCTTCGTGATGAACTATAATATATCAGGGACATATATGACGATCCTTGAGATATTCGCGATGTTTGACACCACAAAAGTAGAGATCAAGAAGGAGCATCAATTGTTGATGGTTGGTGAAACCACTAGTTTCAAGAAGGGCAAGGGCAAGAAGGGATACTTCATGAAACAGCAAATCAGCTGCTGCTCTAGTGAAGAAACCCAAGGTTGAACCCAAACCCGAGACTAAGTGCTTCTGTAATAAGGGGAACAGCCACTGGAGCAGAATTACCCTAGATACTTGGTAGATGAGAAGGCTGGCAAGGTCGATAGAAGTATATTGGAAATACATTGTGTTAATGTGTACTTTACTAGTACTCCTAGTAGCACCATGGTATTAGATACCGGTTCGGTTGCTAAATGTTAGTAAACTCGGAATAAAAGGCTACGGAATAAACGGAGACTAGCTAAAGGTGAGCTGACGATATGTGATGGAAGTGTTTCCAATGTTGATATGATCAAAGCATCGCACGCTCCCTCTACCATCGAGATTGGTGTTAAACCTAAATAATTGTTATTTGGTGTTTGTGTTGAGCATAGACATGATTGGATTATGTCTATCGCGATACGGTTATTCATTTAAGGAGAATAATGGTTACTCTGTTTATTTGAATAATACCTTCAATGGTCTTACACCTAAAACGAATGGTTTATTGAATCTCGATCGTAGTGATACACATGTTCATGCCAAAAGATATAAGATATTAATGATAGTACCACCTACTTGTGGCACTGCCACGTAAGTCATATCGGTATAAAACGCATGAAGAAGCTCCATGTTGATGGATCTTTGGGCTCACTCGTTTTGAAAAGTTTGAGACATGCGAACCATGTCTATTGGTGTATATGCATGAAGAAACTCCATGCAAATGGACCGTTTGGACTCACTTGATTTTTGAATCACTTGAGACATGCAAATCATACCACATGGGCAAGATTACTAAAAGCCTCGGTTTCAGTAAAATGGAACTAGAAAGCAACTTGTTGGAAGTAATACATTTTGATGTGTGCAGTCCAATGAGTGTTGAGGCGTGTAGTGGATATCGTTATGTTCTTACTTCACAGATGATTTGAGTAGATGTTGAGTATATTTACTTGATGAATCACGAGTCTGAATTATTGAAAGGTTCAAGTAATTTCAGGGTGAAGTTGAAAGATCATCGTGACAAGAGGATAAAATATCTATGATATGATCATAGAGATGAATATCTGAATTACGAGTTTGGCACAGAATTAAGACATTGTGGAAATTGTTTCACAACCAATACAGCCAAGAACACCATGGTGTGATGGTGTGTCCGAACATCATAACTGCACCCTATTGGATATGATGCATACCATGATGTCTCTTATCGAATTACCACAATAGTTTATGGGTTAGGCATTAGAGACAACCACATTCACTTTAAATAGGGCACCACGTAATTCCGATGAGATGACATCGTATGAACTATGGTTTAAGGAAACCTAAGCTGTCATTTCTTAAAAGTTTGGGGCTGCGATGCTTATGTGAAAAAGTTTCAGGCTGATAAGCTCGAACCCAAAGCGGATAAATGCATCTTCATAGGACACCCAAAAACAGTTGGGTATACCTCCTGTCTCAGATCCGAAAGCAATAAGGGATTGTTTCTAGAATCGGGTCCTTTCTCGAGGAAAAGTTTCTCTCGAAAGAATTGAGTGGGAGGATGGTGGAGACTTGATGAGGTTATTGAACCATCTCTTCAACTAGTGTGTGGCAGGGCACAGGAAGTTGTTCCTGTGGCACCTACACCAATTGAAGTGGAAGCTTATGATAGTGATCATGAAACTTCAGATCAAGTCACTACCAAACCTCGTGGGATAACAAGGATGCGTACTACTTCAGAGTGGTACGTAATCCTATCTTGGAAGTCATGTTGCTAGACAACAATGAACCTACGAGCTATGGAGAAGCGATGGTGGGCCCGGATTCCGATAAATGGCTCGAGGCCATAAAATCCGAGAGAGGATCCATGTATGAAAACAAAGTGTAGACTTTGGCAGAACAGCTCGATGGTCGTAAGGATGTTGAGTGCAGATGGATTTTAAAAGGAAGACGGACAATGATGGTAAATGTCACCATTAAGAAAGCTCGACTTGTCGTTAAGAAGTTTCCCGACAAGTTCAAGGAGTTGACTACGGTGAGACTTTCTCACTCGTAGCGATGCTAAGAGTCTGTTGGAATTATATTAGCAATTACTACATTATTTGTGAAATCTTGCAGTTAGTATGCCAAAAACCATTGTTTCCTCGACGATTTTTGAGGAAAGGTTGTATGTGATACAACCGGAAGGTTTTGTCAATCCTGAAAGATGCTAATAAGTATGCAAAGCTCCAGCAATCCTTCTAAGGACTGGAGTAATCATCTCGGAGTTGGAATGTATGCTTTGATGAGATGATCAAAGATTTTGGGTGTATACAAAGTTTATGAGAAACTTGTATTTCCAAAGAAGTGAGTGGGAGCACTATAGAATTTCTGATAAATATATGTTGTTGACATATTGTTGATCAGAAATGACATAGAATTTCTGGAAAGCATATAGGGTTGTTTGGAAAGTGTTTTTCAATGGAAAGCCTGGATTAAGCTACTTGAACATTGAGCATCAAGATCTATAAGGATAGATCAAAACGCTTAATGGTACTTTCAAATGAGCACATACCTTGACATGATCTTGAAGGTGTTCAAGATGGATCAGTCAAAGAAGGAGTTCTTGCCTGAGTTGTAAGGTATGAAGTTAAGACTTAAAGCTCGACCACGGCAGAAGAAAGAGGAAGGACGAAGGTCGTCCCCTATGCCTTTGTCATAGGCTCTATACGGTATGCCATGCTATGTACCGCACCTGAAATGTGCCTTGCCATGAGTCAGTCAAGGGGTACAAGAGTGATCTAAGAATGGATCACAGGACAGCGGTCAAAGTTATCCTTAGTAACTAGTGGACTAAGGAATTTTCTCGATTATGGAGGTGGTAAAAGAGTTCGTCTTAAAGGGTTACGGCGATGCAAACTTTGACACTAATCCAGATTATTCTGAGTAGTAAACTGGATTCGTATAGTAGAACAGTTATTTGGAATAGCTCCAAATGTAGCGTAGTAGTTGCATCTACAAGATGACATAAGAAATTTGCGAAGTACATACGGATCTGAAAGATTCAGACCCGTTGACTATAACATCTCTCACAAGCATAACATGATCAAACCCAGAACTCATCGAGTGTTAATCACATGGTAATGTGAACTAGATTATTGACTCTAGTAAACTCTTTGGGTGTTAGTCACATGGGGATGTGACCTTGAGTGTTAATCACATATCGATGTGAACTGGATTATTGACTCTAGTGCAAGTGGGAGACTGTTGGAAATATGCCCTAGAGGCAATAATAAATTAGTTATTATTATATTTCCTTGTTCATGATAATCGTTTATTATCCATGCTAGAATTGTATTGATAGGAAACTCAGATACATGTGTGGATACATAGACAACACCATGTCCCTAGTAAGCCTCTAGTTGACTAGCTCGTTGATCAATAGATGGTTACGGTTTCCTGACCATGGACATTGGATGTCATTGATAACGGGATCACATCATTAGGAGAATGATGTGATGGACAAAGACCCAATCCTAAGCCTAGCACAAGATCATGTAGTTCGTATGCTAAAGCTTTTCTAATGTCAAGTATCATTTCCTTAGACCATGAGATTGTGCAACTCCCGGATACCGTAGGAGTGCTTTGGGTGTGCCAAACGTCACAACGTAACTAGGTGGCTATAAAGGTACACTACAGGTATCTCCGAAAGTGTCTGTTGGGTTGGCACGAATCGAGACTGGGATTTGTCACTCCGTGTAACGGAGAGGTATCTCTGGGCCCACTCGGTAGGACATCATCATAATGTGCACAATGTGATCAAGGAGTTGATCACGGGATGATGTGTTACGAAACGAGTAAAGAGAACTTGCCGGTAACGAGATTGAACAAGGTATCGGGATACCGACGATCGAATCTCGGGCAAGTATCGTACCGCTAGACAAAGGGAATTGTATACGGGATTGATTAAGTCCTTGACATCGTGGTTCATCCGATGAGATCATCGTGGAACATGTGGGAGCCAACATGGGTATCCAGATCCCGCTGTTGGTTATTGACCGGAGAGTCATCTCGGTCATGTCTGCGTGTCTCCCGAACCCGTAGGGTCTACACACTTAAGGTTCGGTGACGCTAGGGTTATAGAGATATTAGTATGCGGTAACCCGAAAGTTGTTCGGAGTCCCGGATGAGATCCCGGACGTCACGAGGAGTTCCGAAATAGTCCGGAGGTAAAGAATTATATATAGGAAGTGCTATTTCGGCCATCGGGACAAGTTTCGGGGTCACCGGTATTGTACCGGGACCACCGGAAGGGTCCCGGGGGTCCACCGGGTGGGTCCACCTGCCCCGGGGGCCACATGGGCTATAGGGGGTGCGCCTTGGCCTATATGGGCCAAGGGCACCAGCCCCAAGTGGCCCATGCGCCAAGAGAAGAGGGAAAGGAAGAGTCCTAAAGGGGGAAGGCACCTCCTAGGTGCCTTGGGGAGGATGGACTCCTCCCTTGGCCGCATCCTTCCTTGGAGGAAGGGCCAAGGCTGCGCCTCCCCCCTCTCCCTTGGCCCTATATATAGTGGGGGGAAGGGAGGGCAGCCCAACCTAAGCCCTGGCGCCTCCCTCTCCCTCCCATAACACATCTCCCTCCTCCCGCAGCGCTTGGCGAAGCCCTGTTGGAATCCCGCTACTTTCACCACCACGCCGTCGTGCTGCTGGATCTCCATCAACCTATCCTTCCCCCTTGCTGGATCAAAAAGGAGGAGACGTCGCTGCTCCGTACGTGTGTTGAACGCGGAGGTGCCGTCCGTTTGGCGCTAGGATCATCGGTGATTTGGATCACGACGAGTACGACTCCATCAACCCCGTTCTCTTGAACGCTTCCACGCGCGATCTACAAGGGTATGTAGATCCAGTCCTCCCTCGTTGCTAGATGACCCAGCATAATGTCCGAGACAAGTAGACCGAAACGATTCTGCATCTACTACTATTACTCCACTCATCGATCGCTATCCAGCATGCATCTAGAGTATTAAGTTAAAAACAGAGTAACGCCTTAAGCAAGATGAGATGATGTAGAGGGATAGTTTCATGCAATATGATAAAAAAACCCATCTTGTTATCCTCGATGGCAACGATACAATACGTGCCTTGCTACCCCTTCTGTCACTGGGAAAGGACACCGCAAGATCGAACCCAAAGCTAAGCACTCCTCCCATGGCAAGAAAAACCAATCTAGTAGGCCAAACCAAACCGATAATTCCAAGAGACTTGCAAAGATAACCAATCATACATAAAAGAATTCAGAGAAGATCCAAATATTATTCATAGATAGACTTGATCACAAACCCACAATTCATCGGTCTCAACAAACACACCGCAAAAAGAAGATTACATCAAATAGATCTCCACGAGAGAGGGGGAGAACATTGTATTGAGATCCAAAAAGAGAGAAGAAGCCATCTAGCTACTAACTATGGACCCGTATGTCTGAAGTAAACTACTCACACTTCATCGGAGGGGCTTAGATGATGATGTAGAAGCCCTCCGTGATCGATGCCCCCTCCGGCGGAGCTCCGGAACAGGCTCCAAGATGGGATCTCGTGGATACAGAAAGTTGCGGCGGTGGAATTAGGTTTTTGGCACCGTCCTTGATCGTTTGGAGGTACGTGGATATATATAGGAGGAAGAAGTACGTCGGTGGAGCTTCGAGGGGCCCATGAGGCAGGGGGCGCGCCCTAGGGGAGCCCTCCACCCTCGTGACCGCCTCGTGGCTTTCTTGACGGAGGGTCCAAGTCTCCTGGATCTTATCTGATGAGAAAATCACGTTTCTGAAGGTTTCATTCCGTTTGGACTCCATTTGATATTCCTTTTCTTCGAAACCCTAAAACAGGCAAAAAAACATCAATTCTGGGCTGGGCCTCCGGTTAATAGGTTAGTCCCAAAAATAATATAAAAGTGGATAATAAAGCCCAATAATGTCCAAAACAGTAGATAATATAGCATGGAGCAATCAAAAATTATAGATACGTTGGAGACGTATCACCCCCCTGGGGGCTTAGTGGGCCTACATGGGCCTTAGTGGAAATAGAGGACGGCAAGGGGAGTGTGGGGCGCCCCCCCCCAAGGCCCAAACCGAATTGGTTTAGGGCAAGGGGGCCGGCCCTCTCTTTCCTTCTCCTCGTCTCCCTTTCATTCCCCCTCTCCTACTCCTAATAGGAAAAGGAGGAGTCCTACTCCTTGTGGGAGTAGGACTCCCTCCCTTGGCGTGCCCTCCTTGGCCGCCCGCCTCTCCCCCCTTGCTCCTTTATATATGGGGGCAGGGCGCACCTCTAGGCACACAAGTTGATCATTGATCTCTCCCAGCCGTGTGCAGTGCCCCCCTCCACCATAATCCACCTCAGTCATATCGTAGCGGTGCTTAGGAGAAGCCCTGCGACGGTAGCTTCGTCAACATCGTCACCAGGCCATCGTGCTGATGAAACTCTCCTTCGAGATCTACTGGATCGTGAGTTCGCGGGACGTCACCAAGCTGAACGTGTGCTGAACGCGGAGGTGCCGTATGTTCGGTACTGAGGATCGGTCGATCGTGAAGACGTACGACTACATCAATCGCATTGTCATAACGCTTCCGTTTAACGGTCTACGAGGGTACATGAACGACACTCTCCCCTCTCGTTGCTATGCATCACCATGATCTTGCGTGTGCGTAGGATTTTTTTTTAAATTACCACGTTCCCCAACAAAGTAGTATCTCTACTTGGTGCAAATAATTTGGCTAGCATGAGAGGGAAAGGCAAGCTCAACATGTTGGATGATCCAAGACAATATAACATTTGGAATATAGGAAAACATAACCCATTAAGTTGTCTTCCTTGTCCAACATCAACTTTTTAGCATGTCATATTTTAATGAGTGCTCACAATTACAAAAGGTGTCCAAGATAGTATATTTATATGTGAAATCTCTCTTCCTTCAACATTCTTTCATGAATTGTTCAAGTGACCAATTCTGCGTTTGCTAACTTCCAATAAGTTTACTACCTATACTTATTATGTGTGAAGTCATTACTCCCCATGTTGTAAGCATATGAAATGCATATAAATTCAGATTTATGATATTCAATTCATTCAACCATTTACTCATAGGATATATGTGAAGCACGTGAGTAAATGACAAACTACTCCAAAAAGATATAACTGAAGAATACTGAGTAGTCAAATAAGTAAATAGCCATGGGAGGATTATTTTTCGTTCAAGATTTCAGATCCAATGATTTTATTCAAACAGAAAGTAAAATTTAAAATACGCTCCAATCAAAACACATATCATGTGACGAATAAAAATATAGCTCCAAGGTATACCGATAGTTTTGAAGACGAAAGAGGGGATGCCTTCCGGGGCATCCCCAAGCTTAGGCGCTTGAGTCTTACTTGAATATTACCTTGGGGTGACTTGGGCATCCCAATCTTAGGGTCTTTCCACTCCTTATTCTCCTCATATCGATATCTCACCCAAAGCTTGAAAACTTCAATCACACAAAACTTAACGGAACTTTGTGAGATAGGTTAGTATGATAAAGAGTAAACCATTCACTTTGGTACTGCCAAAGACAAGGCTCATAATTGTTCTTCACACAATGCCTACTGTACCATATCATTTCTAAATTTTATATAGAGAAATATAAGCCATAGAAACTAGAAAACAAGCAAACTATGCAATGAAAACAGAATCTGTCAGAAACAGAACAGTCTGTAATGATCTGAACACCAACCATACTTCCGCTACTCCAAAAATTATGAAATAAATTGGTGGACGTGAGAAATTTGTCTAATTATCTTCTGAAAAAAGAATCAACTCAATCGCACTCTTCTGTAAAAAAATGACAGTTAATCTCGTGAACGCAAAGTTTCTGTTTTTACAGCAAGATCACATTAACTTTCACCCAAGTCTTCCCAAAGGTCTTACTTGGCATTTTATTGAAACAAAAGCTATAATACATGATTACTACAGTAGCTTAATCATGAGAAAACACAAAAACAGTAATGGTAAATATTGGGTTGTCTCCCAACAAGCGCTTTTCTTTAATGCCTTTTAGCTAGGTATGATGATTTCAATGATGCTCACATAAAAGATAAGAATTGAAACATAAAGAGAGCATCATGAAGAATATGACTAGCACATTTAAACCTAACCCACTTCCTATGCCTGGGGATTTTGTGAGCACAAAATTTATGGTAACAAGAATCAACTAGCATAGGAAGGCAAAACAAGTATAACTTCAAAACTTTAAGCACATAGAGAGGGAACTTGATATTATTGCAACTCCTACAAGCATGTATTCCTCCCTCATCATAATTTTAAATAGCATCATGAATGAGTTCAACAATATAACCATCAGATAAAGCATTCTTTTCATGATCTACAAGCATACAAATTTTACTAGTCTTCACATAAGAAAAAAAATTCTCATTCGGAATAGTGGGAGCAAACTTCTTATAAATACACTTTAGATGATAGTATTATTCATACTCCAAAAGACATAAGTGAAGTTCATGGAGCATTATACAATTAATATATACTAACCAATATCCAAGCTCAAAATATATAACTGAAGCACACGAAGCATTCTATAAAACCAGACTCAAAAGATTTAAGTGAAGCACAAAGAGCAATTCTATAAGATCATACTTAAAAGATATAAGTGAAGCACATGAAGCATTCTATAAATCAATGAAGAGCTATCTCATACTAGCATGGTTCATAAAGGAAAAAAAACACAAAGGACACAATCCATGTGAACAAAACAAAAACCAAGGTATACTGATAATTGTTGAAGAAGAAAGATGGGATTCCAACCGGGGCATCCCCAAGCTTAGATGCTTGAGTATCCTTAGAATATTTACTTGGAGTGCCTTGGGCATCCCCAAGCTTGAGCTCTTGCCTCTCTTTATTCTTCTCACATCGGTAGCTCCTCGTTCTTCGAACACTTCATCCACACAAAACTTTAACAAAAACTTTGTGAGATCCGTTAGTATAATAAAGCAAATCACTACCTTTAGGTACTGTTGCAAACTCATTCCAATTTCATATTAGAACTATATCTACTGTATTCCAACTTCACCATGGTCCATACTCCCCAAGTGCAGGGAATCATCGTAGCAATTCCCAAAGGTGGAAGTGATAAGTATGGAGTGTCGAACCCACAAGGAGCTAAAGGTAAGATCAATATTCTCTCAAGTCCTATATGCCACTGATACGACTCTACGTACACCGAACGTTTGCTTCCAACTAGAAACGAGAAATAAAACTATGTTGTGGGTATGAAGAGGATAAATTTGCATGATATCGAAGAGCTAAAATATAAAAGTAAGTGTTGTTATCATAAAGTTAGAATATATAACTAAATATTATAAATAGCGAGTGTGGAATAATGATGGGTTAGTGTGCGGAATTGTCCTAGGCAATTGTTAACAAGACCGATAGTCGTCATTGCAATTTCATATGAGGGAGATGCATAAGCACTACAAAAAAAGACACATCCGTGACATTTTGGGCCGAACGAATTTTTTTCTGTCATACTTATGACACTTCTATGACGATAATTGTGATAAAACTCGGTATCATCATAGATGTGGTGGGGTCCTACTTCTATGACAAAAAATCATGACAGAAAATGGGCTTTTCGTCCTGGGCGGGCCGGAGACGCAGCCGCATGACATTCTTTGGGCCGTCCATGATGGAAAAAACTGTGGTAGAAGCCAGGGCGCGGAAAATATCGGGGAGTCCGCGGTCACGGTGGGTGGTCGGGGGCCGAGCGATGCGCGTTTATCTCGTACGTACGCGCATGTGTGCAAGGCGTTGGGCTCTAACTTAACCCGAGTGATTGCATTGCAGGCTACGCGTTACTGAACCTGAGCGAGGTGTTGGGCTCTAACTGAACCCGAGTGATTGCATTGCAGGCTATGCGTTACTAAACCCGAGCGATCGATCGATGGCTGTTAACTGAACCCGATCGAGCAATTCCTTCGCTACTACTGCTAACTGAAGCCGATCGATGCTGCCTCTAGATGAAAAGTGAGTGTTGGGGGGGGGGTGGATGAACAGTTCCCCGTGGGGGTGGATGAACAGGGCCCCGTGGTGTTTCCTCTGGATGAACAATACCCCGATCGATCGAGCCGGTTGGGGCTTGATGAATAGGACCCCATGGAGGGTAGGATGAATAGGACCACCCCATGGAGGGCAGGATGAACAGTAGACAGTGGAGGGCAGGATGAACAGTAGCCCGTGGAGGGGTGGTTGAACAGGAGCCCGTGGAGAGGGCTGGTTGAATAGTAGCCAGTGGAGTAGCGCGTGGTGGAGGCTGGATGAACAGGAGCCCGTGGATGAATAGTCGCAGGTGGAGGCTTGAGGAGGTCGATGGTGGATGAACAGTAGCCCGTGGAGGCTGGAGGGGGTCGATGGTGGAGATGAACAGTATTCCGTGGAGTCCCATTTTGCGGTACGCCACACCCCTCCTGATGAACAGGACCCCCGTTTCGACCGTAGCGTTCCAACACAAGTCCGTTTCCTCTGTTTTGCGGTACGCCACACCCCTCCCGATGAACAGGACCACCATTTCGACTGTAGGAGGTCCGTTTCCTCCGTTTTGTGGTACGCCAGACCCTCCCGATGAACAGGATCCCATTTCGAACATGGCCGGTCAAACACAAGGCCGTTTCCTCCATTCTGCGATACGCCAGGCCTCGTTTCCATCGGCTATTCCGTCCAAGCCCTCCCGATGAACACGACGACACATTCCGGTCCGACCCAGCCGGTTGGCTCCCCATGAACACGACGACGATGCTATTTCTCTGTTCCGACCCAGCCATGTACACGAGCCCTGGCCGTACGTATGCGCGAGTAGGCGTTCGAGACCCTGCCCGTATGTACGTACGTGACCGTATTTTCTTTCTTGCACACTGGCCGCTGTACGTACGTGTACATGCTACGTGCGTGCCTCTACTACGAGACGTGCACGCCTCTACATCGACCAGTATGTACGTACACGTTTGTGACCAGAATGACAACGCTATGTACGCTTTGACCAGGTGGGTCCTGACTGTCACGCACTTCCTTGCGTGCGAAGATGTAGCTGGTGGGTCCCAATAGTCAGGGGGGCGAATCATTTTTTTGCCCGGACGCACTTCCTTGTGTGCGAAGATGTAGCTGGTGGGTCCCAGCAGTCAGGGGGAAACGTTTTTTTGTGAAATACGGTGGCCTGTCTGGTGGGTCCCCACTGTCAGGTGGAGGAATAATTATTTTGCGCATAATAAGGAGGCACTTCCTTGCTGCGGCCGTGGACCCAGCTGTCAGCCTCTCCACGTATAGTCCATGTCCAATGGAAGCCGTTCCTTGACCACGTTGACCACGCCGCGAGAGCACCAGGGCGGTGGACGACGGCGAGGCCTAGGAAGGGGACGACGCGGAGCCGGGAAGACGCGGTAGTGGAAGCCCGCGCGGAGAGGAGTACGAGGGTTCACTGGTTCGGCTGCAGTGTGAGGCTGCCGTCGTCGGGATGAACGGAGTTCGAGGGACGTCATCGGGCTGAACGTGTGCTGAACTCGGAGGTGCCGTGCATTCGGTACTTGATCGGTCGGATTGTGAAGATGTACGACTACATCAACCGCGGTGTGCTAACGCTTCCGCTTTCGGTCTACGAGGGTACATGGACAACACTCTTCCCTCTCGTTGCTATGCATCACCGTGATCTTGCGTGTGCGTAGGAAAATTTTGAAATAACTACGTTCCCCAACACAATCCCTGAGTTCTCTGGAGCCAAGCTACGAGGAGGAGGAAGCCGATCCAATGTTCATGGCGGAGGTCGCGGCGCAGAAGGGCCCCGATGGGTATGAGACAATGGACGTCGACTTCGTGCTGGCGTCCGAGTCCCCCATGGTGCAGGCGGACAAGCGGTTCAACCTGGCGATACTAAAGGAGGCAGAGGCGCAACTCGACACGGAGCGCTGATACGTCTCCAACGTATCTATAATTTTTGATTGTTCCATGCTATTATATTATCAACCTTGGATGTTTTATATGCATTTATATGCTATTTTATATGATTTTTGGGACTAACCTATTAACCCAGAGCCTAGTGCCAGTTTCTGTTTTTTCCTTGTTTTAGAGTATCGCAGAAAAGGAAAATCCAATGTAGTCCAATTGACCTGAAACTTCACGGAACTTATTTTTGGAAAGAAAGAAATACAGGAGACTTGGAGAACAAGGTCAGGGGATCAACGAGGAAGCCACGAGGCAGGGGGCGCGCCCACCCCCTGGGCGCGCCCTCCACCCTCGTGTGCCCCTCGTGGCTCCCCTGATGTATTTCTTCTGCCTATATATATCCATATACCCTAAAACGATCAGGGAGCACAATAGATCGGGAGTTCCGCCGCCAGAAGCCTCCGTAGCCACCAAAAACCAATCTAGACCTGTTCCGGCAACCTGCCGGAGGGGCAATCCCTCTCCGGTATCCATCTTCATCATCCCGGTGCTCTCCATGACGAGGAGGGAGTAGTTCTCCCTCGGGGCTGAGGGTATGTACCAGTAGCTATGTGTTTGATCTTTCTCTCTCTCTCTTGTGTTCTTGAAGGTAATACGATCTTGATGTATCGCGAGCTTTGCTACTATAGTTTGATCTTATGATGTTTCTCCCCCTCTACTCTCTTGTAATGGATTGAGTTTCCCCTTTGAAGTTATCTTATCAGATTGAGTCTTTAAAGATTTGAGAACACTTGATGTATGTCTTACCATGCGTATCTGTGGTGACAATGGGATATCACGTGATTCACTTGATGTATGTTTTGGTGATCAACTTGCGGGTTCCTCCCATGAACCTGTGCATAGGGGTTGGCACATGTTTTCGTCGTGATTCTCCGGTAGAAACTTTGGGGCACTCTTTGAGGTTCTATGTGTTGGTTGAATAGATGAATCTGAGATTGTGTGATGCATATCGTGTAATCATACCCACAGATACTTGAGGTGACATTGGAGTATCTAGGTGACATTAGGGTTTTGGTTGATTTGTGTCTTAAGGTGTTATTCTAGTACGAACTCTAGGGCTGTTTGTGACACTTATAGGAATAGCCCAACGGATTGATGGGAAAGAATAACTTTGAGGTGGTTTCGTACCCTCGATGATCTTTCGTTTGTTCTCCGCTATTAGTGACTTTGGAGTGACTCTTTGTTGCATGTTGAGGGATAGTCATGTGATCCAATTATGTTATTATTGTTGAGGGAACTTGAACTAGTGAAAGTATGAACCCTAGGCCTTGTTTCAACGCATTGCAATACCGTTTGTGCTCACTTTTATCATTAGTTACCTTGCTGTTTTATAATTTCAGATTACAAAAACCTATATCTACTATCCATATACCACTTGTATCACCCTCTCTTCGCCGAACTAGTGCACCTATACAATTTACCATTGTATTGGGTGTGTTGGGGACACAAGAGACTCTTTGTTATTTGGTTGCAGGGTTGCTTGAGAGATACCATCTTCATCCTACACCTCCTACGGATTGATAAACCTTAGGTCATCCACTTGAGGGAAATTTTCTACTGTCGTACAAACCTCTACACTTGGAGGCCCAACAACGTCTACAAGAAGAAGGTTGTGTAGTAGACATCAAGCTCTTTTCTGGACCCGTTGCCAGGGAGGTGAGTGCTTGAAGGTATATCTTTAGATCTTGCAATCGAGTCTTTTAGTTTCTTGTTTTGTCACTAGTTTAGTTTATAAAAGAAAATTTAAAAAATGGAATTAAGTTTGCCTCATACGCTTGATCTTTTTAATATCTATCGTGAGAATAAGGATTCCGATAATTGTGCCCAAGTGCTAGAAGAAGAATGCATTAGAATGTTTGGCACTAAATATTTGAATGATGAGCATGATTGCAATGTTGTTAGTATAAATTCCTTGAATATCCATGATGCTAATGATATGCAAAGCCACAAGCTTGGGGAAGCTATGTTTGATGAAGATGATATTTTTTGTCCCCCAAGTTTTGATGAGCAAATTTATTATGATGAAAGCATGCCTCCTATTTATGATGATTATATCGATGAAAGTCGATTTGGAGAGGTCATGACTTTATTTAGTAATGATTCCACTATTCCGTAAGAGGTTCCAATTGATTATGATAACAAAGTTGCTATCTATGATGATTATTGTGATGACTTGTATGCTATAAAGAATAATGATATCCATGAAACTTGTCATCATGATTTTAGTTTTCAATTGGATTATGCCTCACATGATAATTATTTTGTTGAGTTTGCTCCCACTATTATTCATGAGAAGAATTTTGTTTGTGTGGAGAGTAATAAAATTTCTATGCTTGTAGATCATGAAAAGAATGCTTTAGGTGCTGGTTATATTGTTGAATTCATTCATGATGCTACAGAAAATTATTATGAGTGAGGAACATATGCTTGTAGGAATTGCAATAATATCAAGTTTCCTCTCTATGTGCTTAAAATTTTGAAGTTATGCTTGTTTTACCTTCCTATGCGAGTTGATTCTTGTTCCCACAAGTTGTTTGCTCACAAAATCCCTATGCATAGGAAGTGGGTTAGACTTAAATGTGTTAGTCATATTCTTCATGATGCTCTCTTTATGTTACAATTCTTATCTTTTATGTGAGCATCGTTGAAATCATCATGCCTGGCTAGGGGCGTTAAACGATAGCGCTTGTTGGGAGGCAACCCAACTTTATTTTTGTTCCTTGCTTTTTGTTCCTGTTTAGTAATAAATTAATCATCTATCCTCTGTTATGATTGAGTTTCTGTGTTTTAATTAGTGTTTGTGCCAAGTAGAACCTTTGGGAAGACTTGGGGAAAGTCTTTGTGATCATGCTGTAAAAAACAGAAACTTTAGCGCTCACGAGAATTGCTGCCAGTTTTTATCGGAGTGTGATATTTAGTTAATTATTTTTGAAGATGATTAATAGATAAATTCATCACGTCCAGAAATTTATTTGAGAATTTTATGAGTTTCATAAGTATACGTTTGATTCACATTACTACAGACTGTTCTGTTTTTGACAGATTCTGTTTTTCGTGTGTTGTTTGCTTATTTTGATGAATCTATGGCTAGTAAAAGAGTTTATAAACCATAGAGAAGTTGGAATACAGTAGGTTTAACACCAATATAAATAAATAATGAGTTCATTACAGTACCTTGAAGTGGTGTTTTCTTTTCTTTCGCTAACGGAGCTTACGAGTTTTCTGTTAAGTTTTGTGTTGTGAAGTTTTCAAATTTTGGGTAAAGATTCGATGGACTATGGAATAAGGAGTGGCAAGATACTAAGCTTGGGGATGCCCCGGATGGCATCCCCTCTTTCGTATTCGTTCATTGGTAACTTTACTTGGAGCTATATTTTTATTCGCCACATGATATGTGTTTTGCTTGGAGCGTCATTTTATTTTCTTTTGTTTTGCTTGCTGTTTGAATAAAATACCAAGATCTGAAATTCTTAAATGTTAGAGAGTCTTCACATAGTTGCATAATTGTTCGACTACTCATTGGTCTTCACTTATATCTTTCGGAGTAGTTTGTCATTTACTCTAGTGCTTCACTTATATCTTTTTAGAGCACGGTGGTGGTTTTATTTTGTAGAAATAGATGAACTCTCATGCTTCACTTATATTATTTTGGGAGTCTTTAGAACAGCATGGTAATTTGCTTTGGTTATGAAATTATTCCTAATATGATGGGCATCCAAGAGGGATAGAATAAAAACTTTCATATAAGTGCATTGAATACTAAGAGATGTTTGATACTTGATGATTGTTTTGAGATATGGAGATAGTGATATTAAAGTTGTGCTAGTTGAGTAGTTGTGAATTTGAGAAATACTTGTTTTGAAGTTTGCAAGTCCCGTAGCATGCACGTATGGTAAACGTTGTGTAACAAATTTGAAACACAAGGTGTTATTTGACTGTCTTCCTTATGAGTGGCGGTTGGGGACGAGCGATGGTCTTTTCCTACCAATCTACCCCTAGGAGCATGTGCATAGTGCTTGGTTTTTGATGACTTGTAGATTTTTGCAATAAGTATGTGAGTTCTTTATGACTAATGTTGAGTCCATGGATTATACGCACTCTCACCCTTCCATCATTGCTAGCCTCTTCGGTACCGTGCATTGCCCTTTCTCATATTGAGAGTTGGTGCAAACTTCGCCGGTGCATCCAAACCCCGTGATATGATACGCTGTATCACACATAAACCTTCTTATATATTCCTTAAAACAGCCACCATACCTACCTATTATGGCATTTCCATAGCCATTCCGAGATATATTGCCATGCAACTTTCCACCATTCCGTTTATTATGACACACTTCATCATCGTCATAGTGCCTTGCATGATCATGTAGTTGACATCGTATTTGTGGCAAAGCCACCATGCATAATTTATCATACATGTCACTCTTGATTCATTGCTATCCCGGTATACCGTCGGAGGCATTCATATAGAGTCATACTTTGTTCTAGTATCGAGTTGTAATCATTGAGTTGTAAATAAATAGAAGTGTGATGATCATCATTCATAGTGCATTGTCCCCCCAAAAAAGAAAGGCCAAATAAAAAAGAAAGTCCAAATAAAAAAAGGAAAGGCCAAAAAAAGGGACAATGCTACTATCCTTTTTCCACACTTGTGCTTCAAAGTAGCACCATAATCCTCATGATAGAGAGTCTCTTGTTTTGTACTTTCATATACTAGTGGGAAATTTTCATTATAAAACTTGGCTTGTATATTCCAACAATGGGCCTCCTCAAGTGCCCTAGGTCTTCGTGAGCAAGCAAGTTGGATGCACACCCACTTAGTTTCTTTTGTTGAGCTTTCCTACTCCTTGCATTGAGATCAATTGATGGGCATCTTCCTAGCCCATTGATTAGCCGCGTCGATGTGATACTTTCTCCTTTTTGTCTTCTCCACTTAACCCCCTCATTATATTCTATTCCACCCATAGTGCTATATCCATGGCTCACGCTCATGTATTGCGTGAAAGTTGAAAAAAGTTTGAGATTACTAAAGTATGAACCAATTGCTTGGCTTGTCATCGGGGTTGTGCATGATGAGAGCATTCTTGCGTAACGAAAATGAAGCATGACCAAACTATATGATTTTGTAGGGATGAACTTTCTTTGGCCATGTTATTTTGAGAAGACATGATTGCTTAGTTAGTATGCTTGAAGTATTATTATTTTTATGTCAGTATTAAAATTTTGTCTTGAATCTTATGGATCTAAACATTCATGCCAAAATGAAGAGAATTACTTAGAGAAATATGTTAGGTAGCATTCCACATCAAAAATTCCGTTTTTATCATTTACCTACTCGAGGACGAGCAAGAATTAAGCTTGGGGATGCTGATACGTCTCCAACGTATCTATAATTTTTGATTGTTCCATGCTATTATATTATCAACCATGGATGTTTTATATGCATTTATATGCCATTTTATATGATTTTCGGGACTAACCTATTAACCTAGAGCCTAGTGCCAGTTTCTGTCTTTCCTTGTTTTAGAGTATCGGAGAAAAGGAAAATCAGACGGAGTGCAATTGACCTGAAACTTCACGGAACTTATTTTTGGAAAGAAATAAATACAGGATACTTGGAGAACAAGGTTAGGGGATCAACGAGGAAGCCACGAGGCAGGGGGGCGCGCCCTCCACCCTCATGGGCCCCTCGTGGCTCCCCTGATGTATTTCTTCCGCCTATATATATCCATATACCCTAAAACGATCGGGGAGCACAATAGATCGGGAGTTCCGCCGCCAGAAGCCTTCGTAGCCACCAAAAACCAATCTAGACCCGTTCCGGCACCCTGCCGGAGGGGCAATCCCTCTCCGGTGTCCATCTTCATCATCCCAGTGCTCTCCATGACGAGGAGGGAGTAGTTCTTCCTCGGGGCTGCGGGTATGTACCAGTAGCTATGTGTTTGATCTCTCTCTCTCTCTCTCGTGTTCTTGAAGGTGATACGATCTTGATGTATCGCGAGCTTTGCTACTATAGTTGGATCTTATGATGTTTCTCCCCCTCTACTCTCTTGTAATGGATTGAGTTTCCCCTTTGAAGTTATCTTATCGGATTGAGTCTTTAAAGATTTGAGAACACTTGAAGTATGTCTTGCCGTGCATATCTGTGGTGACAATGGGATATCACGTGATTCACTTGATGTATGTTTTGGTGATCAACTTGCGGGTTCCGCCCATGAACCTATGCATAGGGGTTGGCACACGTTTTCGTCGTGATTCTCCGGTAGAAACTTTGGGGCACTCTTTGAGGTTCTATGTGTTGGTTGAATAGATGAATCTGAGATTGTGTGATGCATATCGTATAATCATACCCATGGATACTTGAGGTGACATTGGAGTATCTAGGTGACATTAGGGTTTTGGTTGATTTGTGTCTTAAGGTGTTATTCTAGTATGAACTCTAGGGCTGTTTGTGACACTTATAGGAATAGCCCAACGGATTGATGGGAAAGAATAACTTTGAGGTGGTTTCGTACCCTCGATGATCTTTCATTTGTTCTCCGCTATTAGTGACTTTGGAGTGACTCTTTGTTGCATGTTGAGGGATAGTCATGTGATCCAATTATGTTATTATTGTTGAGGAACTTGCACTAGTGAAAGTATGAACCCTAGGCCTTGTTTCAACGCATTGCAATACCGTTTGTGCTCACTTTTATCATTAGTTATCTTGCTGTTTTATAATTTCAGGTTACAAAAACCTATATCTACTATCCATATATCACTTCTATCACCCTCTCTTCGCCGAACTAGTGCACCTATACAATTTACCATTGTATTGGGTGTGTTGGGGACACAAGAGACTCTTTGTTATTTGGTTGCAGGGTTGCTTGAGAGAGACCATCTTCATCCTACGCCTCCTACGGATTGATAAACCTTAGGTCATCCACTTGAGGGAAATTTGCTACTGTCTTACAAATCTCTGCACTTGGAGGCCCAACAACGTCTACAAGAAGAAGGTTGTGTAGTAGACATCAAGCGCGCGCATGCCGCTGCCATCGAGGCTCTCCTGTAGGCGGAACCGGATGTCGTGGATGTGAACCGGGCGGCGGAGGCTCAACTTGAGGCGGAGCGTGCGGATGCCGCTTCCATCGAGGCCCTCTTGCAGGCGGAACCAGATGTCTTGGACTTGAACCGGGC
Source organism: Triticum urartu (assembly GCF_056163025.1). NCBI lineage: Eukaryota > Viridiplantae > Streptophyta > Magnoliopsida > Poales > Poaceae > Triticum > Triticum urartu. The sequence goes on along the minus strand of NC_141875.1, from coordinate 608,691,859 downwards.
GGCAGAGGCTCAACTCGACACGGAGTGTGTGGATGCCGCTCTCATCGAGGCCCTCCTCCAGGCAGAACCGGACGTCCTGGACTTGAACCGGGCGGCGGAGGCTCGACTCGACACGGAGCGCGCGGATGCCACTGCCATCGAGGCCCTCCTGCAGGCAGAACCAGACGTCCTCGACTTGAACCGGGCGGTGCTCTCGTCCGTGCAGAGCGCCTGCACGCTCCGCGTGAACGAGTAGCTGGAGGCCGAGGACAACCACGGTGCGGAGACACACGTCGGCAGCTACAACTGGTTCGCGCCGGCAGCCAAAGTCGACAAGGCCATCTCGTTCCGTGAGCAGTGATAGTTTTTCTCTATGTTGTTGTTTTTATGGATCTTTTGCTGTGTAGTAAAAACATATATTGTTATGCAAGTTGCCTGACTTGGGTCAGTCTACCATTTCAGGCGGTTGGATGAATATCCTATGTGTCCTAACCCTTCTTCCTCACCTCTTCTTCTTCCCCAACAGACCAACGCACGGGCCGTACGGATACTCCCCAACATGCGGTTGGATAAACATACTCTATGAACAAAAATTATGTGTCAGCGGTAGGATGGCTGAGTTTGGTTTGTTCACATGCGACAACACATGTCTGTGAGGGTGCGTTCCCATGGTTGGGTTTGCGGCGTGCAGGAGCGACTGTGCATGTGAGGGTGCGGTACGACCGCGGCGTGCAGGAGCGACCGTGTGAGGATGCGGTGCGACCGCGACAGCCGTGTGCAAGTGTACCGCCTTTTCATTTTGAAAACTTTAGGCAAGCTTGGAAAAAATGTGTGGCGAAGTATGGCAATGAAAGGCCTAGACCCAAACAGGATAAGTACGTAGTACTACGTACTAGGAGTACTATTGTTAAAAAAGAAAGGCGGAGTTTTCCTTCACGGGATTAATCAATACAAATCCTCGTTTCACGTGTCAATTAATGCATATTTTTTCTCCAAAGCCCAAAGAGCTAACCATCTCACTCCTCATCGGTTGATTAATGCATCGCCATGCAAACCAACCTTCTCACTTCCGCATGCATGCAGGGGATATTAATGTCCTTGGTTGCTAGTACGAGGCAAACCCCATCAATTTTGCCTCGATTAGTGTTAGTGGCCTTTTGCAAATTGTAATTTTGATATACTGGCCTTGCGTACAAAAAAATGGAGGTAGTAACTATATTTGACTTCCTTCCCCATTGCGGTGATGTCGACGGTATCTCGAACGTTGTGGTTTGGCAAAGTGCGTTCGATGGAGAACACCATTGAGGGAGACCACGGTAAGTCATTCGCAAGTGCCACCTACAAGCCGAGACAACCACCTTATTTGCATCTAGGAAGTCCGTTGAACCAAAGGACGAGTAAATGTACTAGTACTACTCGTACACAATAGTGTCGTCCGTCCAGCTTAGTGCGGTGAGATGGTTTCTCGAAGAAGACGATGGAGAAGCGGAGTCAGCAAAGAGTGAAATGATGGTTGCTTCATCCGTGCTTTGTGATTTGATGCCTCACTGCTTTGTGATTTGTGATAGAAGGGACAGGGGAGTAGACTCTGTCCTCTATACTGTACATGCGTCCAAGCACGGGAGAAAGATGAGAGACGTTGCATTTTTCTATCCCTTCAATCAATCAATCAGGGAGCTTCGGTTCCATCCTTTTGGCTTTGGCAACACCGTCCACAATGGTTCCCACGATGCCAAAAGCTATTTTCACATTTGGCTACACATTGTGGATGCCCTTAACCGTACCACTTGGTTTTGCTCCTGTGTGCTATCTATACAAATCTCAATTATGTTGATATAAAAAAATATAGAATTAAGATTAGTAAAAAGGAGGTGATTTTTCCGTGCGGATGGCGGGGGAGGTTTATTATTTTTAGGGGACGTTGTCCTGGCAGTTTGCTAACATGCGGTCCCACGTGTCAGTGCTTTACCAAGCCGATCCGCTTCCCACATGAGGCAGAACAACGGCAGAAGCAACACGTGGTTAACTTGAAGAAGATGAGGGAGAAGCGGATTCTGCAACGAGTGAAATGATGGTTGCTTCGTCCCTCCAACTTCTTTTTTTAGCATTATTACTTCGTCCCTCCAACTTAACTGCGGGAAAGGTGGAGCTTTGTGGTTTGACGCCTCATTGCTCATTACTACGCCGGCGCCATGACTGGGTGCTTCACCCCGGCTGCTCTGCACTGTATTCCGGTATGGCACGTGGAACCGGTAGCTTAATGCCCCACATGTCAGCGAAAGGGGCTAGAAGATTTATGAAAGGAGCGCTCCACTCTTACGACAGAGGAGTACACGACACGACGGCCCAGTGAACTATCACTTGTACTGTATATAGTACTATAGTTTTGCTGTTTCGCACGATCCATCGATACAAACCCGATTAAACAGGAAAGGGCGGGATTTTTCCCGCGTGGTATATGATACTGGCCATACATTTCAAAGGCAATTTTAATGTATGCAAACTGAATAATTAAGTAACAATATGATATCTAGTAAAACTAAAAACACATATGATTTATTGTGTTAGAGTGTAGTAGTAGTGCTATATTGCATAGTTGTTAGATGTAACATGCGAGAACGTGTAGAGATGTAGTTTTGGAGGGCCTACAGAGAGAAAAGCATACTACGTTCACCGAACTTCAGAATAAGCTGATTACGGTCACTATATATGTTTTGCGGTGATTATACGGTCACTTGCTCACGGTTCAGCAACGGATTGCACTCTGTTGACCGGCCATCTAGTCTGCGTGGCACCATGTTGACTGGTTAAATTGACCACATTCCTTGTGGGTCCCACCTGTCAGTTCGCATAGGGAAAAGGTTAGATAAACACAAATTTACGCATGAGCGACAAGACTCCACCCCGTGCGCGGGAATCACCTGGTTGTGTATGTGTCTGTCAGGGCCGGATGTGTGCGCATGCACGTGTAGGTTGAGCACTTGAGCGTGAGAGTGTGTGTTGGTCGTGTGGTGTACTGCTGTGTGCATGCATGCGTGCGTGTGTGCGTGGCTGCGTGTGTACGTGTGAGTGTTGCGTGCATGCGTGGGTGCATGTGTTCGTGTGATTGTTGCGTGCATTGCAGTTCGTGTGCATGTGTGCTTGTGTGTATAATCAGCACACCAGCTCCTGTGTGTTAAAACAGACGGCTCAGCATACCAATACAAGGCCACCTTGTCCGTTGTGCCCGCAGTCATGACTTCGAACCACCATCCAATATTTTTCTGTCGTTTGTTTTCATTCTTACTAGCAAGATGCCCGTGCCTTGCACGTAACATCAAGATGCATTTGTATGACTAGTTTATCTTGTGAGAGAAAATGATGAACGAGGGAAGGCCTTATTTGCAAATGTGGAGAGGTGTGTGGGTACCTTTTTGCAAAATTGTCATAGTTTCTTTCCTATCCGTCAGATATAAATCGGACGGCCTATATTGCAGGATGGCAGGCACATCATCATCACCAACTCTGCTTTTTATAAGAGTGTATTTTATCCCTAATCTTATAAAAAGCATAGTCGGTGATGATCGTGTGCCTGCCATCCTGCAATATAGGCTGTCCGATCTATATCTAACGGATAGGAAAGAAACTATGGCAATTTTGCAAAAAGATACCCACACCCCTCTCCACACTTGCAAATAAGGCCTTCCCTTGTTCATCCTTTTCTCCCACAAGATAAACTACTCATACAAATGCATCTTGATGTTCCGTGCAACGCATGGGCATCTTGCTAGTATTTTATAAGAGTGTAGATGTAGAGTAGATACAAGCCGACAGGTGGGCCCGATGGTAGTGAGATAATGTGATGCAACACTAGAGGTGCCACGTGGAGCGTTTAACTGGTCAACTAGTCATGTGTTGAGCAAATACAGAGTTGTACGGTGAGCCCGTGACTGTATAATAACCACAAAACGTAAATGGTGACCGTAATGAGGGGATTCTGAAGTCCAATGTATGTATCGTGCTTTCGCTTCGAATACAATGATCGTCACTGTATATATCGCGAGAGAAAGACGAAACATGCAAATGTGCTGGGGGCTTACTTTTAGAGGACCTGGAGATAGTTTGTGTGCGTACGTGAAAGGGGCGTAGAGGGGGGGGGTATGCGATGGAGAAAGAGAGATGCTCTCTATTTCTCTTTATTATGACTAACTTTATATATAGTATAAAAATATACAAATTCACAGTGTAGAATAAATATCATTGTGGGCACCATGCAATGCAAGTGTTCATACTCCTCCATATAACTTTGTAATGTTGTATACATGTAGAAATTCTAAAACATTTTCTTGGCCACACTTTATTCAAAAGGAATGTTGTATGCGAAATAAACGTGAAGAGAGGGCTTTTTAGATCAATGGGGTACGTGATGTAACATGTGTGAATGTGTAGTTGATGCATTTGGCAGGGCCTAGAGAGGTATGTGTGTGTATTACGTATTCGAGAGAGGCAAGGATAGAGGGGCCGATAGGGGAGGGGGCGTGGGAGAGATAGCACGAGAAATGAGAGTGGTCTAGAGAGAGAGATGAATATGACGTCACGGTGAGAGATTCCCTTGAGTGTGTATATGCAAGGGGGGAGTGGATAGAGGCACCAGGAGAATATTTTTTTTGTGTGTGGTCTCTGTGTTGGTATGTGTGGGTGTGAGAAGATAACGAGATGTGGGGGCAGAGGGTGTGTCACCGTGTGAGATCCGGTGGGTCGAGGTGAGGCCCTTCGTTCGGTTCCGTCCTGCGCCACATTGGTCGGCCCGTGACGCATTTAGGGAGACCCATGGATGACTAGTCATACAAGACAAAGATAGCATAATTGTGAAGGACTCTATGTCCACTGACAAAACCGACTAGGATTTTTAACCCTAGGCTCTCGGACTAAGGTAACCCCTTTATCTCTGATATTACTATTCATCCAACCTAACTTTAAGGGGCATCCTACAGAATGCTCTGCTAGAATCATACTCGTTGATTAGGAAGAGAGGTGTGAGACAATGCGTGAGAGACAGACCTAAAGATAATGTGCGTACAGGAGACACGTAGGCAGGTCTATGTATATAGAAAGGGTCGATGGGGATTGTGCGTGTGTATGCTTGCGAGAGGAAGAGTGCTTGTGATAAAGGTTAGTGAAAATAGTCGTAAATGGTTACAAGAGGGAGGGAGGGTTATATCGAGAGCATGTGTGCAAGAAAGACACCTCCGAAGAGAGTGTGTGAGCATGTGTGAGAGACCACCGATGGAGAGTGAAACTACACGTACAAGACTGCTGTACACATTGATTAAAGATATAAATTCTATCCAAATATTAGGATGGCATCATGAAATTTGCAATTCGCGTAAGGAACGGTCATTGATCCATCAGACATCTAGATTCTATCGAATTTGAGCATGTATATGTTATTATTCAACACAATTGATCCGCATAGCTAGTTTTTTGAACTCCAGACAGTGCATCACTTTAGCAATCGAATATAAATATGAGTATAATTCATGTTGTGTGTGTAAAGCACATTATACATATGAAAGTTACACAATGAACATTATAAATAGCTACCTATGAACCAGCATACATTTGAATTCAACTTAAGGTGGTTTAAAAAAATCGAATTCAACATGAAGTCCATTCAATTCTTTGATTTTGATATCATGGCATTTGTAAATCATACCTAAATTATGGGGGCACCAATATTTGCTCTGATTTTGTACATCATAGCATATGTAGTCGTGTACAAAATAGATTCTAATTTAGCTCCTCCATTCCAAAATAATCGTAGTTATAGGATTTTCAAGTGTCAAAATTTCAAAAAGAAGCAGATAATTTAATGAGGTTTTCTAACATAAAAGGTCAAATTTAACGTTGTCTATTTAGGTCAATCCTCAAAGTTCGAGAGTACTCTAAACGTGAATGCTTGTGTTTCAAAATTTCGAACGAAGCGCCCAAAGAGCCTCTACTCACCCGAAACCGCGTGAGACCAATGTTTGGTAGTACAAGGAAATTACTTTTCTAATAACTCTGACCCATGAAACCTATCGACCCGACGTCCAAAGGTCTAAACCGGGGTAGGTTTGTAGCTTCATCTAGACGCCACACAACCGCCTCCGAAAAACATTCATACACAATGGCTGCCTAAGCCACATGTGCGCAGCCGAAATCGCTCCTGTCCACTATTTGGGACACCTGGGATTACCATCCTACCCCCGACCTGCAGTAGGTCTGAAATTTAAGAGGGGGCAAAGTTTGTACTTTCCCCAAACTTCAAACAAGTGCGTCCCATCTCCTGTTCAAAAAAGCCAAAAACAAGCGCGTCCTAGACCGAAACATGGTTCTCCCCTCCCCCCGCCCACCTGTCCGATTCCCCATTCGTACTCCGTGGGCACAAAAACTACCTCTCCACCAGCCGCGAAACCCCGGCGTCCTCCGTCCGCCACCCCATTCCACCAATCAACCGATGCCCTCCTCCATCACACTAGAGCCGATATCCCGACGTCGTCTTCCACCACAACCTCAACCGCAACGCCCTCCACGGCTAGTAGTTGAAGCCAAGGCCGAGCCGTCCGTACCCGAGCCAGTTCAACCATGTTGTCCTGTGCCTCACCACTGCCACTCCAACTTCGTCACCCTCCACCGCACCGGAGTTGTTCCTGCTACGCCGTCCTTCGCCGCCTCGGATCTGCTTCACCTTGGCTGACATACGACCACGACAACACAGTCAACAATTTGGCCATGGGTTCGTCCAAGCCTGCACCCTCCAAAACATCGGTTTCCCCAGCAAAAAGAAGAACATCGGCGCAACATGTGGAGGCAACCACACCGGCAACCGAAAATGGTACTCCTCTTCCCTTATTTGTGCAAATCTTACGTGTCTGCTTGCACGGTATTCATCCCACAGAAGACACTAGTTGACCGCTTCTTCTTGATACTAGATGTTCCTAGTAACTTGCGATGCACAAGGTTTCTCGTCATATACTATTTCACCTTAGCTAGAGGTCCGTCGCCTCCCTGAATTTCAATTCCTGGTCAGTTGATTCCCAATTAACGGAAGCATTCCCCGGCATAACAGGCGCTAGTCCGCTTATTACGCCGGGGAAGCAGTGCCTCAGTGTTTATCTTAGGGGCGTGTGGGGCCTAAAGCTACTGGCACCCTATCTGGAGGTCGGCCGGGATTAAAGGGATGGCCTGGGGGTGCTGCCAAGCACGGCGGTGGTGTGAGGTCGAGGGGAGGGCGGGGCGGCAGAGGCAGGGGTCTGGGCTGGTGGTCGTTGGCGGTTCGAGAAAGATCGTCAACAGTGCCTGGCGGGAGGTAGACGAAGGCCATTTGCCCGTTCCTTATAGATCAGACGGTTCATTAAAAAATTGACTGACCTATTTATGTTCAGTCGACTGTTATCTTGATATGACCACATGTGGTGCTGTGCTAGAGGAGTACCTGCATTTCCTGTGCTCATATATTACAAAATCATATGGAGTAGAATCTAATTTTGTTTGCCATGCAATGTTGTAGAGCTATCATATGTCTCCTATCATTTATTTTTCAGCCACCTGGTATCTGCTACTTTTACAGTGCACTAGTTCTGCACACACTTCACCCATACTCTCACTATTGTGTTTTTATGCAAGGGTATTTCAGAGTTTGCCTCGAGAGAAGCAGAAAAGAAAAGAGAGAAGTTGCTCCAGCTTTCTACGCGGGTAAGCACAACACGGTACAATGCTATAAAGGGTGCAGTGTCAGTAGATGGAGACGGTAAACGTAGCTCTGGAGTTGATGACCTCGCTCGCAATGAACCACCATCCCAGGTGCTTGCTTTAACTTCGCGGTGTCATATGTGGTTGCATGTTCCATATGGTGTCTAGCTTGTATTCGAAAGGCCGAAGTCAGTCTTTATTAAGATAAGGAAAGATATTTTTTACATGAACCACCATCCCGTGAGCACCAGAAGACAAATAGCTAGTCAGGGCACTGGCACGAGCCAGTGACAAGCCCAGCAAAGAGAGGCATCACCTGGAAGCCAACTAAAAAGCCGCGATGGTGGCGAAGCAGCCCGCCTCCCACCAGGCTCTCAGGTCCTAGATGATCATGCTCACCACTCTAGCCGGATGTCTAGCTTGCATTGCTTCCAATTTGGTTAAATTGCATCTACTTAGCTTACACGTTATACCTTTGAATATGACACACCTTTCTGTTTTTGGTACATACTAGTACATCTGTGTATTAACCATGTTCTTACTTCAAACTAATGTTCTTGTGTATCCTCATCAATCACTTATGGTGAGGCAGTCAGGCAAGTGGATTACTCCTTATTTAAAGAATGCAGCGTCAGCCTCCCGACATGATTCTCAAGAAACAGCAAGGCTAGATGAAGATAGTGAACGCAGCTCTGTAGTTGATTACTGCATTTCCCTTACAGTAGCATCGCAGGTGCTTGCTCTAACTTGGCAGCATGATATGTGGTTGCATGTTGCATATGGTGTCTAGATTGTAATTCTTCCAATCTGGTTAAACTGCATGTGCTATTCTTCTTAGCTTATACATTATACCTGTTAATGTGACATGCCTTCCTGTTTTTAGTACATAGTACATCTGTCCATTAAGCATGTCCTCACATAAAACTATTGTTTTTTGTATCCCGCATAAATCAATATGACAAGACACCTTCAGTATATGCAGTGTGATATTAGTTGCATCTTTGATAAGATTTATAGCATGCGCTGTGATACGTCTCCAACGTATCTATAATTTTTGATTGCTCCATGCTATATTATCTACTGTTTTGGACATTATTGGACTTTATTATCCACTTCTATATTATTTTTGGGACTAACCTATTAATAGGAGGCCCCGCCCAGAATTGCTGTTTTTGCCTATTTTAGGGTTTCGAAGAAAAGGAATATCAAACGGAGTCCAAACAGAATGAAACCTTCGGGAACGTGATTTTCTCACCGAACATGATCCAGGAGACATGATCCAGGAGACTTGAATCTTCTCTGAATTCTTTTATGTATGATTGGTTATCTTTGCAAGTCTCTTTGAATTATCAGTTTGGTCTGGCCTACTAGATTGATCTTTCTTGCAATGGGAGAAGTGCTTAGCTTTGGGTTCAATCTTGCGGTGTACTTTCCTAGTGACAGTAGGGCAGCAAGGAACGTATTGTATTGTTGCCATCGAGGATAACAAGATGGGGTTTTTATCATATTGCATGAGTTTATCCCTCTACATCATGTCATCTTGCTTAAGGCGTTACTCTGTTTTCATGAACTTAATACTCTAGATGCATGCTGGATAGCGGTCGATGAGTGGAGTAATAGTAGTATATGCAGAATCGTTTCGGTCTACTTGTCTCGGAAGTGATGCCTATATACATGATCATACCTAGATATTCTCATAACTATGCTCAATTTTGTCAATTGCTCAACAGTAATTCGTTCACCCACCGTAAAATACTTATGCTCTTGAGAGAAGCCACTAGTGAAACCTATGGCCCCCGGGTCTATCTTCATCATAGTAATCTTCCAATACTTAGTTATTTCCTTTGCTTTTATTTTACTTTGCATCTTTATCACAAAAATACCAAAAATATTATCTTATCATATCTATCAGATCTCACTCTCGTAAGTGACCGTGAAGGGATTGACAACCCCGTATCGCATTGGTTGCGAGGAGTTATTTGCTTTGTGCAGGTACGAGGGACTCACGCGTAGCCTCCTACTGGATTGATACCTTGGTTCTCAAAAACTGAGGGAAATACTTATGCTACTTTGCTGCATCATCCTTTCCTCTTCAAGGAAATCCAACACAGTGCTCAAGAGGTAGCAAGAAGAATTTCTGGCGCCGTTGTCGGGGAGTCTACGCAGAAGTCAATATACCAAGTATCCATCACAATCCTTATCTCCCGCATTACATTATTTGCAATTTGCCTCTCGTTTTCCTCTCCCCCACTTCACCCTTGCTGTTTTATTCGCCCTCTCTCTCTATCCTCCCTCTCTTTCTCTATTTGCCTCTTTTTGCCCGCTTGCTTTTTGTTTGCTTGTGTGTTGGATTGCTTTCTTGTCACGATGGCTCAAGATAGCACTAAATTGTGTGACTTTACCAATACCAACAACAATGATTTTATTAGCACTCCGATTTCTCCTCTTACCGATGCTGAATCTTGTGAAATTAATGCCGCTTTGCCGAATCTTGTCATGAAAGATCCGTTTTCCGGCCTTCCTAGTGAAGATGCCGCTACCCATCTAAATAGCTTCGTTGATTTGTGTGATATGCAAAAGAATAAAGATGTGGATAATGATATTGTTAAACTGAAGCTATTTCCTTTTTCGCTTAGAGATCATGCTAAAGCTTGGTTTTCGTCTTTGCCTAAAAATAGTATTGATTCTTGGAATAAGTGTAAAGATGCTGTTATCTCTAAGTATTTTCCTCCCGCTAAGATCATCTCCCTTAGAAACGATATTATGAATTTTAAGCAACTTGATCATGAACATGTTGCATAAGCTTGAGAGAGGATGAAATTAATGATACGTAATTGCCCTACTCATGGTTTGAATTTGTGGATGATTATACAAAATTTTTATGCCGGATTGAATTTTGCTTCTAGAAATCTTTTAGATTCGGCCGCGGGAGGCACTTTTATGGAAATCACTTTAGGAGAAGCTACTGAACTCCTAGATAATATTATGGTTAATTATTCTCAATGACATACTGAAAGATCTACTAATAAAAAGGTGCATGCGATAGAAAAAATTAATGTCTTGAGTGGAAAGATGGATGAACTTATGAAATTATTTGCTAGTAAAAGTGTTTCTTCTGATTCTAATGATATGCCCTTGTCTACTTTGATTGAGAATAATAATGAATCTATGGATGTGAATTTTGTTGGTAGGAACAATTTGGTAACAACGCGTATAGAGGAAATTTTAATCCTAGGCATTATCCTAGTAATCCCTCTAACAATTATGGTAATTCCTACAACAATTCTTATGGAAATTATAATAAGATGCCCTCTGATTTTGAATCTAATATTAAAGAATTTATTACTTCGCAAAAGAATTTCAATGCTTTGATTGAAGAAAAATTGCTTAAGATTGATGAGTTGGCTAGGAACGTTGATACAATTTCTCTTGATGTTGATTCTTTGAAACTTAGATCTATTCCTCCTAATCATGATATCAATGAGTCTCTCAAAGCCATGAGAATTTCCATTGATGAGTGCAAAGAAAGAACTGCTAGGATGTGTGCTAAGAAAGATGCCTTTATAAGAGCGTGTTCTTCTAGTTCGTATGAAAATAAAGATGAAGATCTAAAAGTTATTGATGTGACCCCTATTAAATCTTTGTTTTGCAATATGAATCTTGATACTGATGGGACTTAATATGATCCACCTTTACCTAGAAGGCGTTCCAAAAATTCGGAGTTTTTAGATCTTGATGCTAAAATTGATGAAAGTGGGGCTGAAGAAATTAAAACCCTAGATGTTGCTAAACCCACTATTTTGGATTTCAAGGAATTTACTTATGAAAATTGTTGTTTGATTGATTGTATTTCCTTGTTGCAATCCGTGCTAAATGCTCCTCACGCTTATAGTCCAAATAAAGCGTTCACTAAACATATCGTTGATGCCTTGATGCAATCTTATGAAGAAAAACTTGAGTTGGAAGTTTCTATCCCTAGAAAACTTTATGATGAGTGGGAACCAAGTATTAAAATTAAGATTAAATATCATGAGTTCTATGCTTTATGTGATTTGGGTGCTAGTGTTTCCACGATTCCAAAGACTTTGTGTGATTTGTTAGGTTTCCGTGATTTTGATGATTGCTCTCTAAACTTGCACCGTGCAGATTCCACTATTAAGAAACATATGGGAAGAATTAATGATGTTCTTATTGTTGCAAATAGAAATTATTTACCCATAGATTTTATTGTTCTTGACATAGATTGCAATCCTTCATGTCCTATTATTCTTGGTAGACCTTTCCTTAGAACGATTGGTGCAATTATTGATATGAAGGAAGGAAATATTAGATTCCAATTTCCATTAAGGAAAGGCATGGAACACTTTCCTAGAAAGAAAATTAAATTACCTTATGAATCTATTATTAGAGCCACTTATGGATTGCCTACCAAAGATGGCAATACCTAGATCTATCCTTGCTTTTTATGCCTAGCTAGGGGCGTTAAACGATAGCGCTTGTTGGGAGGCAACCCAATTTTGTTTTTATTCCTTGCCTTTTGCTCCTGTTTAGTAATTAATAATTTATCTAGCCTCTGTTTAGGTTGTGTTTTTTGTGTTTAATTAGTGCTTGTGCCAAGTAGAACCGTTGGGAAGATTTGGGAAAGTCTTGATATCTTGTTGTAAAAAACAGAAACTTTAGCACTCATGAGAACTGCTTCCATTTTTATTTGGAAAGTGATATTTAGTTAATTCTTTTTTAAGATGATTAATAGATAAATTCCTCACGTCCAGAAATTTATTTTAGAATTTTTGGGGTTCTAGATCTTGCGCTAGCTACAGATTACTACAGACTGTTCTGTTTTTGACAGATTCTGTTTTTCGTGTGTTGTTTGCTTATTTTGATGAATCTATGGCTAGTAAAATAGTTTATAAACCATAGAGAAGTTGGAATACAGTAGGTTTAACACCAATATAAATAAATAATGAGTTCATTACAGTACCTTTAAGTGGTCTTTTGTTTTCTTTTCGCTAACGGAGCTCACGAGATTTTCTACTTTAAGTTTTGTGTTATGAAGTTTTCAAGTTTTGGGTAAAGATTTGATGGATTATGGAACAAGGAGTGGCAAGAGACTATGCTTGGGGATGCCCATGGAACCCCCAAGATAATCTATGGACACCTAAAAGCCAAAGCTTGGGGATGCCCCGGAAGGCATCCCCTCTTTCATCTACTTCTATCGGTAACTTTACTTGGAGCTATATTTTTATTCACCACATGATATGTGTTTTGCTTGGAGCTTCCTGTATGATTTGAGTCTTTGCTTTTTAGTTTAACACAATCATCCTTGCAGTACACACCTTTTGAGATAGCCATACATGATTTGGAATTTGTTAGAATACTCTATGTGCTTCAATTATATCATTTGAGTTATGTAGTTTTGCTCTAGTACTTCACTTATATCTTTTAGAGCACGGTGGTGGAATTGTTTTATAGAAACTATTGATCTCTCATGCTTCACTTAGATTATTTTGAGAGTCTTAAATAGCATTGGTAATTTGCTTAAATAATCCTAATATGCTAGGTATTCAAGATTAGTAAAAAAATCTTATGAGTGTTTTGAATACTAAGAGAAGTTTGATGCTTGATGATTGTTTTGAGATATGGAGGTAATAATATCAAAGTCGTGCTAGTTGAGTAGTTGTGAATTTGAGAAATTCTTGTGTTGAAGTTTGCAAGTCCCGTAGCATGCACGTATGGTAAATGTTATGTAACAAATTTGAAACATGAGGTGTTCTTTGATTGTCCTCCTTATGAGTGGTGGTCGGGGACGAGCGATGGTCTTTTCCTACCAATCTATCCCCCTAGGAGCATGCGTGTAGTGTTTGGTTTTTGAAGACTTGTAGATTTTTGCAATAAGTATGTGAGTTCTTTATGACTAATGTTGAGTCCATGGATTATATGCACTCTCACCCTTCCATCATTGCTAGACTCTTCGGTACCGTGCATTGCCCTTTCTCACATTGAGAGTTGGTGCAAACTTCACCAGTGCATCCAAACCCCGCGATATGATACGCTCTTTCACACATAAACCTCCTTATATCTTCCTCAAAATAGCCACCATACCTACCTATTATGGCATTTCCATAGCCATTCCGAGATATATTGCCATGCAACTTTCCACCATTCCGTTTATCATGACTCATTCATCATTGTCATATTGCTTTGCATGATCATGTAGTTGACATTGTATTTGTGGCAAAGCCACCATTCATAATTCTTTCATACATGTCACTCATGCATCATTGCTATCCCGGTACACTGCCAGAGGCATTCATATAGAGTCATATCTTGTTCTAAGTATCGAGTTGTAATTCTTGAGTTGTAAATAAATAGAAGTGTGATGATCATCATTAATAGAGCATTGTCCCCAATATATATATATATAATATAAGGGACGATGCTACTATCCTTTGCCACACTTGTGCTTCAAAGTAGCACCATAATCTTCATGATAGAGAGTCTTTTGTTTTTTCACTTTCATACACTAGTGGGAAATTTTCATTATAGAACTTGGCTTGTATATTCCAACAATGGGCCTCCTCAAGTGCCCTAGGTCTTCGTGAGCAAGCAAGTTGGATGCACACCCACTTAGTTTCTTTTGTTGAGCTTTCATACATTTATAGCTCTAGTGCATCCGTTGCATGGCAATCCCTACTCCTTGCATTAACATCAATCGGTGGGCATCTCCATAGCCCATTGATTAGCCTCGTTGATGTGAGACTTTCTCCTTTTTGTCTTCTCCACATAACCCCCATCATCATATTCTATTCCACCCATAGTGCTATATCCATAGTGCTATATGCATGATGAGAGCATTTTTGTGTGACGAAAATGGAGCATGACTAAACTATATGATTTTGTAGGGATGAACTTCCTTTGGCCATGTTATTTTGAGAAGACATAATTGCTTAGTTAGTATGCTTGAAGTATTATTATTTTTATGTCAATATGAACTTTTATCTTGAATCTTTCGGATCTGAATATTCATACCACAATTAAGAAGAATTACATTAAAATTATGCCAAGTAGCACTCCGCATCAAAAATTCTGTTTTTATCATTTACCTGCTCGAGGACGAGCATGAATTAAGCTTGGGGATGCTTGATACGTCTCCAATGTATCTATAATTTTTTATTGCTCCATGCTATATTATCTACTGGTTTGGACATTATTGGGCTTTATTATCCACTTTTATATTATTTTTGGGACTAACCTATTAACCGGAGGCCCAGCCCAGAATTGTTGTTTTTGCCTATTATAGGGTTTCGAAGAAAGGGAATATCAAACGGAGTCCCAACAGAATGAAACCTTCGGGAACGTGATTTTCTCACCGAACATGATCCAGGAGACTTGGACCCTACGTCAAGAAACAAAGGAGGAGGCCACTAGGTAGGGGGCGCGCCTACCCCCCTAGGCGCGCCCTCCACCCTCGTGGGCCCCCTGTTGCTCCACCGACGTACTCCTTCCTCCTATATATACCTACATACCCCCAAACAATCAGATACGGAGCCAAAACCCTAATTCCACCGCCGCAACTTTCTGTATCCACGAGATCCCATCTTGGGGCCTGTTCCGGAGCTCTGCCAGAGGGGGCATCCATCACGGAGGGCTTCTACATCAACACCACAGCCCCTCCGATGAAGTGTGAGTAGTTTACCTCAGACCTTCGGGTCCATAGTTATTAGCTAGGTGGCTTCTTCTCTCTTTTTGGATCTCAATACAATGTTCTCCCCCTCTCTTGTGGAGATCTATTTGATGTAATCTTCTTTTTGCGGTGTGTTTGTTGAGACCGATGAATTGTGGGTTTATGATCAAGATTATCTATGAACAATATTTGAATCTTCTCTGAATTCTTTTATCTATGATTGGTTATCATTGCAAGTCTCTTCGAATTATCAGTTTAGTTTGGCCTACTAGATTGATCTTTCTTGCAATGGGAGAAGTGCTTAGCTTTGGGTTCAATCTTGCAGTGTCCTTTCCCAGTGACAGTAGGGGCAGCAAGGCACGTATTGTATTGTTGCCATCGAGGATAACAATATGGGGTTTTCATCATATTGCATGAGTTTATCCCTCTACATCATGTCATCTTGCTTAAGGCGTGTTACGCCCGGATAATCATGCTACAGTAATCCCACGCTAATGATGCCACGTCACCTCCGTTACTATTGCTAATCTATCATTAGTTCAAAACCGATTCAAATTCAATTTAAAATAAAGTTAAATAATAAAAGTTTTAAAAAATTAAAACAAAAATGTTCGGGTAGTGCCAAAATTGGCATAGATAATTATAGTAAAGAAAACACAAATTTATAAAATGCTTAAATGCCCTAAGTTGAATTAAAATAGTAAAAGAAAATAAATAAAACAGAAAAGAAATAAATACAAAAAATAAAAGGAAACTAAAATGCAAAAAAAGGGAAATGCCCCCTGGCCAACTGGGCCAATGGCCCAGCCGGCCAGCCCACTGGTCCAACTGGCCCCTCGCCCCTGCTTAACCTCCCACCGACGGAAACCCTAACCCCCATCCCCCCACTTCCAACTTCCCACCCCCAATCCTCGCTCCCCCACTCCCCGATCCCCTTCTGGATCGGGGCAACAACCTCGCGCCCGGCACCCCGCTGCCTACCCCGCCGTCCCCCGTCGCCAAGCGCTCGCCGGACCCCGTCGGCGCCGTTCCGTCATCTCTCCCTCGCCCTTTCCCCTTGCTCAAGATCGCGCCCGAAGGCCGCGGACGCCGCGGCCACCGCCGCCCCGCCTGGACCTCGCCGGAGCCACCTCGCCGGTCTACCTCCGCCTCCCCGCCGGTCTGCCTCCTCCACGTCGCGTCATCCCCGTCCCCCACCATGATCCCCACTGCCACGTGCCCTACATCATCCGTGAGCTCCCTCCCTTCCCCTCTCTGTCCCGCGCGGCCGTCACCGCATCCGGGCCGCGCTCACCGCGCCCGGCCGCGTCCCGCAGCTCCGCACGACGCGAGCCCCACACCTAGTGCGCCCCCGCTCGTCCACCCGCGGCCTGCCGGCATCGCCCGCTCGCGCCACCCTCCTTGACCTTCCCCGCTCGTCGCTACACATGCTGCTGCAACTGCGTCCCACCGCGCCGACCGGCCCGTCCTCTCCTCCCCCGCGCACGCGCACACGGCCGCGGCCTCCTCCCCGCGCCACACCTGGAACGGTGCCCCGGCGCGCGCATTCTCCCCTGCTATTGCCGCGGCTTGCGGCGCGCCATCGCCTGACCCGCGTCGCCACCACTCCGTCGCGCCGCGCCACCCTGTCACCCCGCCTCTCGCCGCTGCTCCGCCATGCTAGGACGCGCCGACGCCGCCCTCGCCTGATGCCGGATCGCTGCGCCCGCTGGTCACAGCCAGCTTCGCCCCGCCCCGCGCGCCCCTGGGCGAGCACCGTCACGGGAACCCATGCGCCCGCATCCATCGCTCATTCGCCCGCACCGCTACCCGTTTGCCCGGGTCCGCTATGGCCTCTAGGCCAATGACATGTGGGGCCTAGCCCAGAACAAAAAAAGAAGAGAATTAAAATAAATAAATAAATAAACAATTAGTAAAATAATTAATTAATCTATTAATTAATTAATTAATTAAGTTAATTAATCCTGTTTATTTAATCTAATCAATTAGTTAAGTTAATTAAACCCTAATTAGACTAAACAGTCAATGACGATCGGGACCCACCTGTCAGGTTGACCAGGTCAACTGCTGACGTCATGATGATGCCAGCAAACACTATTCTGGATAATGTTGGATTAAATAATTAAATAAATCCTAAAAATTATTTAAATCTTTTAAAATTAATATAAAATAAACCGTATCTCGGATGGAAAAACTTTGTACATGAAAGTTGCTCAGAACGACGAGACGAACCGGGATACACAGCCCGTTCGTCCGCCACACATCCCTAGCATAGCGAACACGCAACTTTTCCCCTCCGGTTCGCCTGTCCAAAAACGCGAAACACCGGGGATATTTTCCCGGATGTTTCCCCCCTTCACCGGTACCACCTCATACCGCGTTAGGGCACCCCTAGCACCGATACTTGTCATGTCATGCATCGCTATGCATCAATTTGCTTAATATTTATTGTTTCTTCCCCCTCTTCTCTCGCTAGACACTGAGACCGACGCCACTGCTACCCAGTACGACTACGGTATTGACGACCCCTCTCTCTTGCCAGAGCAACCAGGCAAGCACCCCCCCTTGATCACCAGATATCGCCTACTCTTCTCTATACTGCTTGCATTAGAGTAGTGTAGCATGTTACTGCTTTCCGTTAATCCTATTCTCATGCATAGCCTGTCATTGTTGCTACAACTGTTGATACCTTACCTGCAATCCTAAATTCTTAGCATAGGATGCTAGTTTACCATCAGTGGCCCTACATTCTTGTCCGTCTGCCATGCTATACTATCGGGCCATGATCACTCGGGAGATGATCACGGGTATATACTTATATACATATTATATGATACTTGTGGTGACTAAAGACGGGTCGGCTCGTAGGAGTACTGGCGAGTGATTCACGGATTGGGTCCGAAAGGACGTTTGTCCCGACGGCCCTCTGAGTGGATCTTTGTGGAGGAGCGACATGGTAGGTTGAGACCACCTAGGAGAGAGGTGGGCCTGGCCCTGGTCGGCGTCCATGGTTATTTCAAAATAACACGCTTAACGAGATCTTGGTATTTGATCTGAGTCTGGCTACTGGCCTATACGCACTAACCAACTATGCGGGAACAGTTATGGGCACTCGACGTCGTGGTATCAGCCGAAGCCTTCGTGACGTCAGCGACTGAGCGGCGCACGCCGGATTGGACTGGAACGCCTGCTAGGCTAGGTCTACTTTCGGCTGCCCTCGCAACGTGCAGGTGTGCAATGGGAGATGGGCCCAGACCCCTGCGCCATAGGATTTAGACCGGCGTGCTGACCTCTCTGTTGTGCCTAGGTAGGGCTGCGATGTGTTGATCTTCCGAGGCCGGGCATGACCCAGGAAAGTGTGTCCGGACAAAGGGGATCAAGCATGTTGGGGAATGTGGTGCACCCCTGGAGGGAAGTTAATCTATTCGAATAGCCATGATCTTCGGTAACAGGACGACTTGGAGTTGTATCTTGACCTTATGACAACTAGAACCGATTACTTAATAAAACACACCCTTCCAAGTGCCAGATACAACCCGGTGATCGCTCTCTAACAGGGCGACGAGGAGACGATTGCCGAGTAGGATTATGCTACACGATGCTACTTGGTGAACTTACCATCTACTCTCTTCTACATGCTGCAAGATGGAGGTGGCCAAAAGCATAGTCTTCGACAGGACTAGATACCCCCCTCTTATTCCGGCATTCTGCAGTTCAGTCCACATATGATACCCCTTTTCCATTTGATACCAATGCATACATATGTAGTGTAGCTCCTTGCTTGCGAGTACTTTGGATGAGTACTCACGGTTGCTTTTCTCCCCCTTTTCCCCTTTCCTATATCCGATTGCGGCGACCAGACGTTGGAGTCCAGGAGCCAGACGCCACCGTTGATGATGACTACTACTACTCGGGAGGTGCCTACTACTACGTGCAGCCCGCTGACGACGACCAGGAGTAGTTTAGGAGGATCCCAGGCAGGAGGCCTGCGCCTCTTTTGATCTGTATCCCAGTTTGTGCTAGCCTTCTTAAGGAAAACTTGTTTACTTATGTCTGCACTCAGATATTGTTGGTTCCGCTGACTCGTCTATGATCGAGCTCTTGTATTCGAGCCTTCGAGGCCCCTGGCTTGTAATATGATGCTTGTATGACTTATTTTATTTGTAGAGTTGTATTGTGATATCTTCCCGTGAGTCCCTGATCTTGATCGTACATGTTTGTGTGTATGATTAGTGTACGATTGAATCGGGGGCGTCACAAGGCGTTACTCTGTTTTCATGAACTTAATACTCTAGATGCATGCTGGATAGCGGTCGATGAGTGGATTAATAGTAGTAGATGTAGGAAGGAGTCTGTCTACTTGTCTCGGACGTGATGCCTATATACATGATCATACCTAGATATTCTCATAACTATGCTCAATTCTGTCAATTGCTCAACAGTAATTCGTTCACCCACCGTAAAATACTTATGCTCTTGAGAGAAGCCACTAGTGAAACCTATGGCCTCGGGTCTATCTTCATCATATTAATCTTCCAATACTTAGTTATTTCCTTTGCTTTTATTTTAATTTGCATTATCACAAAAATACCAAAAATATTCTCTTATCATATCTATCAGATCTCACTCTCGTAAGTGATCATGAAGGGATTGAAAACTTATCGCATTGGTTGCGAGGAGTTATTTGCTTTGTGCAGGTACGAGGGACTCGCGCATAGCCTCCTACTGGATTGATACCTTGGTTCTCAAAAACTGAGGGAAATACTACTTGGCTGCATCATCCTTTCCTCTTCAAGGAAATCCAATGCAATGCTCAAGAGGTAGCACGCTGCTTCTAATTTGTTGAAATGTCATTTATGATGGGACACTTTTAACTTGGCAGAGTCATATTGATTGCATCTTTCACGTGGTGTCTAGCTTGCATTGCTTCTTATTTGGTGAAATGGTTTCTGCTTAGTTTACACAAAAATTTGTGAATATGCCATGCCGTCCTATTTTTCGTATTATTCCATCCTGGAATCATGTGTTTGCCTTACATCAAAGTAGTGATTGTCAGTATCTTGCACGAATGAGTTCCGAAGAGTGAATTTTATTGCTTTTTCTTGTGGGTTTTTGATACGTCTCCAACGTATCTATAATTTTTGATTGCTCCATGCTATATTATCTTATGTTTTGGACATTATTGGGCTTTATTATCCACTTTTATATTATTTCTGGGACTAACCTATTGACCCAGAGCCTAGTGCCAGTTTCTATTTTTCCCTTGTTTTAGAGTATCGCAGAAAAGGAAAATCAAACGGAGTCCAATTGACCTGAAACTTCACGGAACTTATTTTTGGAAGGAAAGCAACCCGGGAGAGTTGGAGTCCACGTAAGGGAAGCAACAAGGAAGCCATGAGGCAGGGGGCGCGCCCACCCCCTGGGCGCGCCCTCCACCCTCATGGGCCCCTCGTGACTCCCCTGACATACTTCTTCCGCCTATATATCTCCATATACCCTAAAACGATCGGGGAGCACAATAGATCGGGAGTTCCGCCGCCAGAAGCCTCCGTAGCCACCGAAAACCAATCTAGACATGTTCCGGCACCCTGCCGGAGGGGGCAATCCCTCTCCGGTGGCCATCTTCATCATCCCGGTGCTCTCCATGACGAGGAGGGAGTAGTTCTCCCTCGGGGCTGAGAGTATGTGTTGACACCATATTTTGGCACGGCCAAGAACTTAATTAAGATGGCCTCAAATGGAGAAGTACTCAAAGTGAGAAAGTTCCGTATCGTCAAAAGGGAAAACTTTGATATTTGGGCCATAGTCATCCGGTCTCATCTCTAAGGCCAAAGTTGTGTTCGAAGTACTCAGATTTTGTATTCAGAACACTATTCGGCTGATTATGCCCCCAACATTGCCTCATATGGGAAAAGTTTGTACACGAATTGTCTTCGTCTCATCGAAACGATCGATTTTGATATAAGAAACATCTAAATCGGAGATCGTATGCAAAAGTTATAGCCAAAACGGTGTGCTGCAAAAGTCTGCCCCGGAAGTTCCGGGCAAAACTTCTGGGGAGTTTCCGGGCTAAACAGAAACTTTGCACGCGGTGCGCCCCAAAAACTGGAATTTTAACATTATTTGCAGATTTGTGGGGCCGATTTCGACAACAAGATGACCTCGGATGAAAAAGTGATCAACTAAGGAATTTTTCTCCATTGCAAGATCTATAACTTTTCTTTTGGGACTGTCGCGATCCGAAGCCATATGCGACCTGCAGGAGCTGTGCAAGAGGGCTACTTGATGTAATTTTAGCCCGGAAGTGCAAGGGGGCCGAGTTAGGTTATCTTTTGATGTTTTGGACGGGATTTGAGTCCTTTCTTGTATGGAATGTCCAGCCGCCTCATATATATGTAAGAGGTGACGGCCGATTGAATAGCAACACACAATCGAATCTATCAATATATCATCCTTTTACCTTTATCTTTATCTCTCTCCCTTGTTCTTCTTCCTCGTTCTTCGTTCGTTATTCGTTTGTAGGGTGGCAAACCTCGAGGCCCTAGGGGCGATCAGGTCGACCTAGGGCAGCCTATAGCCGCCGTGCGCCCTGAGGGGTCCCTCCTAGACGTGTGGGGTTTCAGGTCCTCAAAAGCGCCCACCGGATTGTCTTGCGTACTGCGCTTCCGGCGGGTCTCCTTCGACGTGAGCTGCGGTGCATCACCCTCGGCGTCGAGGCTACACGGCAACGTGTTCGTGTGCGAACACACTTTTTGGCGACTCCGCTGGGGACGAAAGATCAAGAATCATCATCAACCATGTCTAATCTCCCCAAGCCCTCAGAAGTTGACGCCGATAACAACATTAAGCCCGGTCCTGATGAACTATCGGATGAACATTGCCAAGCCTACGAAGCACGCAAGAAGCAGCGTGAAGAGGCTTTTGAGGCGCTCAAGAAGAAGCGCGAGGAGGAGGATTTGGAAGCGTTTCTTTCAAGTTTCAAGAAGGACCGTCAAGGCAACATCACCCCGGCTGGAAACGTCAATTTTCCTCCCCTCATCGACGAACAAGATGTGATCACTGTGAGTAAAGTTTTTTCTCCAGAGCAAGTGGCTATGATCGAAAGTCTTGTTAGTAAGGGTAATGTGATGGCATACAATTCTTTTGGGGCTAGTGCTAATGCTCAGAAAAATATGCCTCCATCATCTAATGGTATTGTTGGTATATTTGAAAACCTTAGTCCAATTTTACCTATTTCATCGGCACCATCTATGCAACAACAATATAGTATGCCGTTGAATTTTTACCCTACACAAACCAACCAGCTTGTGGCTACACCTACATACCCTAATCCTATTATGAGTGTGCCCAATTCGGCGTCAACGCCAAATCACTTTGTCACACCACCCATAGGCGCAAGCATGTTTGGTCTTCCGCTGAATTATGGTTCGGCACCCATCTCACAAGTGGCTCCAATAGCTAGTACTCTGGTTGCTCCTATGTCATTGCCACAAACATCGTCATCTACCTCAGATCCAATTTTAGCTAAATTAAGGGAGGATTTGCATAAGATGTTTCTAGAAACTTTCGGAAACGAGCCGAAAGTAAAGAGTCGTGTGTACCAAAGGCCTTATCCTGAACACTTCGATGCAATTTCTTACCCTCAAGGTTATAAGGTTCCTGATTTTGTTAAATTTAGTGGTGAGGGTACGAAAACGACTTCGGAGCATGTGAGTCAGTATCTAGCACAGTTGGGTGAAGTGGGTTCCATAGAAGAGTTGAAAGTGCGTTTATTTCCCCTGTCTTTAACTGGCACCACATTTTCATGGTTTGCTGCTTTACCACATGGTTCAATTCTCTTATGGTCGCAATTAGAGAAAAAGTTTCATGATCACTTTTATAGCGGCGATAATGAGCTTAAGTTGTCACATCTTACATCGGTTAGGCAAAAACATGATGAATCGGTCACCGATTATGTCAAGAGATTTAGAGATATAAAAAACTGATGTTATAGCTTAGTGATAACTGAGAGAGACTTGGCGGATCTTGTTCTTAATGGTTTGAAAACTCACATCAAAGAGAGGCTAGAAAGTTATGAGTTTTTGAGCATTAATCAAGTCTTACAAAAAGCTTTGGCCCAAGAGAGTCGAAGTAAAAAGGTCCATAGGTCAAAAACCAATCGTCCTAGAATGCATATGATTGAACACAATGATGATAATTCGGACGATGAGGTTGATGTCTATACTACTGAATTTGTTTGTTCCTCAAAGGCCAAACCCTATATGTGCAATGCTCTTAAGCCGATTCGCAAGAATCGTGATGAGGAAATGAGGTTTACTTTTGATATATCAAAGTGTGATAAAATATTTGATGCTCTCTTGCAAGATAAGATGATTAGAATATCACACACCATACCGCCGTTTGAAGAGCTGAAACGGCGTGCTTATTGCAAGTACCATAATTCATTTTCTCATGCTACTACCGATTGCAATGTTTTTCGACGACAGATACAATCGGCCATTAATGACGGACGATTGAATTTTGCTGAGATGCAAGTTGATAAGCAGCCCTTCCCCATAAACACCATAGACTTGTAAGGGGAGAAAATGTTAATTCGGCCTAACATAGCTGAATCCGCTAATAAATATAATGTTGTTATTGGTGAACCCAGGAATAGCAAGGAGGGCGACAAGGTCTTGGGAAGAAAGATTGTGCTTGAGAAGCAACCCGATGGTTAGGAAGTGTTGAAGATCACTATAAAAAAATGCTACACTCGGGGGGCAACCACAAGTACAAGAGGATGCTCATATTAAATTGATCAAGCCCAAGAATCCAGAAGTTGGCAAGTGGGAAAAGAATGAAACTAAGAATAAGAGAATCAAGCCAACTTTTAATATGTTGCTATCCAAATATGCAAGTCAAGCGGCCAGTTCTAGCTCTAATAGGCCATCACATTCAAAGCGTTCAAGATTGCCTCCGGAGCAAGAGTTTTGACGATATGCAAGGCCATATGGGTCATGGGCACCACATCATGGATGTCACAACCCTTCTATGCGCCATATTACATGAGAGGCTTCGGTGGAGGATGGGGGCAACCCCCAATGGCTCCTTATGCTTTCCATATGGGGTGGGCAACACCTAGAAGGCCTGCTCGCGAGAGGCTTTATTATCCCGCACAAGGCCGTTTGAGCTATGGTGCTAATCGGCCAACAAAAATTTCTCCAAGTAAGGCCAATAAAAAAGTGTGGCGTGTTAAGTCATCTAATGCGAAAATTTCAGAATGCGACAAGCAAAAGGAGATCGAAAAGCCGGTTGTTGGTAATCTGGCTACTTCTAATGGTGATATTATTATTGTTCACCAGGGTTCCATGGTTAGTGATCATGAGGCGAGCACAAGCAAGGCCAAACCAAGGGATCCCAAATATACTCAACCTAAGTGGTGTCCTCCCGGTTTGACCAAGACCATGAAAAGGAGATTACAACGCATGAGGAACCATGAGGAGGTAGAGCACAAAGAGGAGAGGCAAAGGGACGAATTGTTAAGTGAAATTCGGTCCGTGGAACTCACAAAACAAGTGTGGAGGCCTAAACAAAAACAAAACACAGATGCTTCTACATTAGCTGCAGCAACACCTACACCACCAAAAGAGGATGATGCGACCCCTATTACATCGTCCACACCACCTGAAAAATCCCCTTCGATTGAGGAAACTTTAAGCCCAATATACACATTGGGGGATGAAGATGACATGGTGGATTACGACTCTACGCCGGTTCGGGATGTTGGGGAACGTAGTAATTTCAAAAAAATTCTACGCACATGCAAGATCATGGTGATGCATAACAACGAGACGGGAGAGTGTGTCCACGTACCCTCGTAGACCGAAAGCGGAAGCGTTAGCACAACGCGGTTGATGTAGTCGTACGTCTTCACGATCCGACCGATCAAGTACCGAACGCACGACACCTCCGAGTTCTGCACACGTTCAACACGATGACGTCCCTCACACTCCGATCCAGCCGAGTGTTGAGGGAGAGTTTCGTCAACACGACGGCGTGGTGACGATGATGATGTTCTACCGACGCAGGGCTTCACCTAAGCACCGCTACGATATGATCGACGTGGATTATGGTGGAGGGGGGCACCGCACACGGCTAAGAGATCAAGAGATCAATTGTTGTGTCTATGGGGTGCCCCCTGGCCACGTATATAAAGGAGTGGAGGAGGGGAGGGGCCGGCCCTCTCTATGGCGCGCCCTAGGGGAGTCCTACTCCCACCGGGAATAGGATTCCCCCTTTCCTAGTAGAACTAGGATCCCTTCCAAGTAGTAGGAGTAGGAGAGAAGGAAAGGGAAGGGAAAAGAAGGAAGGAAGGGGGCGCCCCCCTCCCTAGTCCAATTCGGACCAGCCCATGGGGAGGGGTGTGGCCACCCTTTGAGGCCTTTCTCTCCTTTCCCGTATGGCCCATTAAGGCCCAATACGAATTCCCGTAACTCCCCGGTACTCCCGAAAATACCCGAATCACTCGGAACCTTTCCGATGTCCGAATATAGTCGTCCAATATATCGATCTTTACGTCTCGACCATTTCGAGACTCCTCGTCATGTCCCCGATCTCATCCGGGACTCCGAACTCCTTCGGTACATCAAAACACATAAGCTCATAATATACCGTCATCGAACTTTAAGCGTGCGGACCCTATGGGTTCGAGAACTATGTAGACATGACCGACACACGTCTCCGTTCAATAACCAATAGCGGAACCTGGATGCTCATATTGGCTCCTACATATTCTACAAAGATCTTTATCAGTCAAACTGCATAACAACATAAGTTGTTCCCTTTGTCATCGGTATGTCACTTGCCCGAGATTCGATCGTCGGTATCTCAATACCTAGTTCAATTTCGTTACCGGCAAGTCTCTTTACTCGTTCCGTAATACATCATCTCGCAACTAACTCATTAGTTGCAATGCTTGCAAGGCTTAGGTGATGTGCATTACCGAGAGGGCCCAGAGATACCTCTCCGACAATCGGAGTGACAAATCCTAATCTCGAAATACGCCAACCAAACAAGTACCTTCGGAGACACCTATAGAGCACCTTTATAATTACCCAGTTATGTTGTGACGTTTGGTAGCACACAAAGTGTTCCTCCGGTAAACGGGAGTTGCAGAATCTCATAGTCATAGGAACATGTATAAGTCATGAAAAAAGCAATAGCAACAAACTAAACGATCAAGTGCTAAGCTAACGGAATGGGTCAAGACAATCACATCATTCTCCTAATGATGTGATCCCGTTAATCAAATGACAACTCATGTCTATGGTTAGGAAACATAACCATCTTTGATCAACGAGCTAGTCAAGTAGAGGCATACTAGTGACACTCTGTTTGTCTATGTATTCACACATGTATTATGTTTCCGGTTAATACAATTCTAGCATGAATAATAAACATTTATCATGATATAAGGAAATAAATAATAACTTTATTATTGCCTCTAGGGCATATTTCCTTCAGTCTCCCACTTGCACTAGAGTCAATAATCTAGTTCACATCGCCATGTGATTTAATACCAATAGTTCACATCACCATGTGATTAACACCCATAGTTCACATCGACATGTGACCAACACCCAAAGGGTTTACTAGAGTCAATAATCTAGTTCACATCGCTATGCGATTAACACCCAAAGAGTACTAAGGTGTGGTCATGTTTTGCTTGTGAGAGAAGTTTAGTCAACGGGTCTGCCACATTCAGATCTGTACGTATTTTGCAAATTTCTATGTCAACAAGGCTCTGCACGGAGCTAATCTAGCTAATTGCTCCCACTTTCAATATGTATCCAGATTGAGACTTAGAGTCATCTGGATCAGTGTCAAAACTTGCATCGACATAACCCTTTACAACGAACCTTTTGTCACCTCCATAATCGGGAAACATATCCTTATTCCACTAAGGATAATTTTGACCAATGTCTAGTGATCTACTCCTAGATCACTATTTTACTCCCTTGGCAAACTCGGGGCAGGGTATACAATAGGTCTGGTACACATCATGGCATACTTTATAGAACCTATGGCTGAGGCATAGGGAATGACTTTCATTCTCTCTCTATCTTCTGCCGTGGTCGGATTTTGAGTCTTACTCAACTTCACACCTTGTAACACAAGCAAGAACTCCTTCTTTGACTGTTCCATTTTGAACTACTTCAAAATCTTGTCAAGGTATGTACTCATTGAAAAACTTATCAAGCGTCTTGATCTATCTCTATAGATCTTGATGCTCAATATGTAAGCAGTTTCACCGAGGTCTTTCTTTGAAAAACTCCTTTCAAACATTCCTTTATGCTTTGCGGAATAATTCTACATTATCTCCGATCAACAATATGTCATTCACATATACTTATCAGAAATGTTGTAGTGCTCCCACTCACTTTCTTGTAAATACAGGCTTCACCGCAAGTCTGTATAAAACTATATGCTTTGATCAACTTATCAAAGAGTATATTCCAACTCCGAGATGCTTGCACCAGTCCATAGATGGATCGCTGGAGCTTTGCATATTTTGTTAGTACCTTTAGGATTGACAAAACCTTCTGGTTGCATCATATAAAACTCTTCTTTAATAAATCCATTAAGGAATGCAGTTTTGTTTATCCATTTGCCAGATTTCATAAAATGCGGCAATTGCTAACATGATTCGGACAGACTTAAGCATGGATACGAGTGAGAAACTCTCATCGTAGTGAACACCTTGAACTTGTCGAAAACCTTTTTGCAACAATTCTAGCTTTGTAGATAGTAACACTACTATCAACTTCCGTATTCCTCTTGAAGATCCATTTAATCTCAATGGCTCGCCGATCAATGGGCAAGTCAATCAAAGTCCATACTTTGTTCTCATACATGGATCTCATCTCAGATTTCATGGCCTCAAGCCATTTCGTGGAATCTGGGATCATCATCGCTTCCTCATAGTTCGTAGGCTCGTCATGGTCAAGTAACATGACCTCTAGAAAAGGATTACCGTACCACTCTGGTGCAGATCTCACTCTGGTTTACCTACGAGGTTCGGTAGCAACTTGATCTAAAGTTACATGATCATCATCATTAGCTTCCTCACTAATTGGTGTAGTAGTCACAGGAACATATTTGTGTGATGAACTATTTTCCAATAAGGGAGCAGGTACAGTTACCTGATCAAGTTCTACTTTCCTCCCACTCACTTCTTTCGAGAGAAACTCCTTCTCTAGGAAGGATCCATTCTCAGCAACGAATATCTTGCCTTTAGATCTGTGATAGAAGGTGTACCCAACATTTTCTTTTGGGTATCCTATGAAGACGCACTTCTCTGATTTGGGTTTGAGCTTATCAGGTTGAAACTTTTTCACATAAGCATTGCAACCTCAAACTTTAAGAAACGACAGCTTAGGTTTCTTGCCAAACCATAGTTCATACGGTCTCGTCTCAACGGATTTAGATGGTGCCCTATTTAACATGAATGTAGCTGTCTCTAATGCATAACCCCAAAACGATAGTGGTAGATCGGTAAGAGACATCATAGATCGCACCATATCTAATAAAGTACGGTTATGACGTTCGGACACACCATTATACTGTGGTGTTCCAGGTGGCGTGAGTAGTGAAACTATTTCACATTGTTATAACTGAAGGCCAAACTCGTAACTCAAATATTTTACTTCTGCGATCATATCGTAGAAACTTTTATTTTTGTTACGATGATTCTCCACTTCACTCTGAAATTCTTTGAACTTTTCAAATGTTTCAGACTTGTGTTTCATCAAGTAGATATACTCATATCTGCTCAAATCATCTGTGAAGATCAGAAAGTAATGATACCTGCCGCGAGCCTCAATATTCATCGGACCACGTACATCAGTATGTGTGATTTCCAACAAATCTGTTGCTCGCTCCATTGTTCTGGAGAACGGAGTCTTAGTCATCTTGCCCATGAGGCATGGTTCGCAAGCATCAACTGATTCATAATCAAGTGATTCCAAAAGCCCATCAGCATGGATTTTCTTCATGCGCTTTACACCAATATAACCTAAACGGCGGTGTCACAAATAAGTTGCACTATCATTATTAACTTTGCATCTTTTTGCTTCAATATTATGAAAATGTGCATCACCACGATCGAGATCCAACAAACCATTTTCATTGGGTGTGTAACCATATAAGGTTTTATTCATGTAAACAGAACAACAATTTATTCTCTTACTTAAATGAATAACCGTATTGCAATAAACATGATCAAATCATATTCATGCTCAACACAAACACCAAATAACACTTATTTAGGTTCAGCACTAATCCCGAAAGTATAGGGAGTGTGCGATGATGATCATATCAATCTTGGAACCACTTCCAACACACATCGTCACTTCACCCTAACTAGTCTCTGTTCATTCTGCAACTCCCGTTTCGAGTTACTACTCTTAGCAACTAAACCAGTATCAAATACCGAGGGGTTGCTACGAACACTAGTAAAATACACATCAATAATCTGTATATCAAATATACCTTTTTCACTTTGCCATCCTTCTTATCCGCCAAATACTTGGGGCAGTTCCGCTTCTAGTGAATAGTCCCTTTGCAGTAGAAGCACTTAGTCTCAGGCTTAGGACCAGACTTGGGCTTCTTCACTTGAGCACCAACTTGCTTGCCATTCTTCTTGAAGTTCCCCTTCTTCCCGTTGCCCTTTTCTTGAAACTAGTGGTCTTGTCTACCATCAACACTTGATATTTTTCTTGATTTCTACCTCCGTTGATTTCAGCATTACGAAGAGCTTGGGAGTCGTTTCTGTTATCCCTTGCATATCATAGTTCATCACGAAGTTCTACTAACTTGGTGATGGAGACTAGAGAATTCTATCAATCACTATCTTATCTGGAAGATTAACTCCCACTTGATTCAAGCGATTGTAATACCCAGACAATCTGAGTACATGCTCACTGCTTGAGCTATTCTCCTCCATCTTTTTAGCTATAGAACTTGTTGGAGACTTCATATCTCTCAACTCGGGTATTTGCTTGAAATATTAACTTCAACTCCTGGAATATCTCATATGTTCCATGACGTTCAAAACGTCTTTGAAGTCCCGATTCTAAGCCGTTAAGCATGGTGCACTAAACTATCAAGTAGTCATCATATTGAGCTAGCCAAACGTTCATAACGTCTGCATCTACTCCTGCAATAGGTCTGTCACCTAGCGGTGCATCAAAGACATAATTCTTCTGTGCAGCAATGAGGATAATCCTCAGATCACGGATCCAATCCGCATCATTGCTACTAACATTTTTCAACATAATTTTTCTCTAGGAACACAATAAACTGGGAGCAACATCGCGAGCTATTGATCCACAACATAGATATGCTAATACTATCATGACTAAGTTCATGATAAATTAAATTTCAATTAATCATATTACTTAAGAACTCCCACTTAGACAGACATCCCTCTAATCTTCTAAGTGATCACGTGATCCATATCAACTAAACCATGTCCGATCATCACGTGAGATGGAGTAGTTTCAATGGTGAACATCACTATGTTGATCATATCTACTATATGATTCACGCTCGACCTTTCGGTCTCCGTGTTCCGAGGCCATAAATGTTATATGCTAGGCCTGTCAAGTTTAACCTGAGTATTCCGCATGTGCAACTGTTTTGCACCCGTTGTATTTGAACGTAGAGCCTATCACACCCGATCATCACGTGGTGTCTCAGCACGAAGAACTTTCACAACGGTGCATACTCAGGGAGAACACTTGTACCTTGATAATTAGTGAGAGATCATCTTATAAAGCTACCCTCGAACTAAGCAAAATAAGATGTATAAAAGATAAACATCATATGCAATCAAAACATGTGACATGATATGGCCATCATCATCTTGTGCCTTTGATCTCCATCTCCAAAGTATCATCATGATCTCCATCATCACCGACATGACACCATGATCTCCATCATCTTGATCTATATCAATGTGTCGTCACATGGTTGTCTCGCCAACAATTGCTCTTGCAACTATTGCTATCGCATAGCGATAAAGTAAAGCAATTATTTGGTGCTTGCATCTTATGCAATAGAGAGATAACCATAAGGCTTTTGCCTGTTGCCGATAACTTCAACAAAACATGATCATCTCATACAACAACTTATATCTCATCACGTCTTGACCATATCACATCACAACATGCCCTGCAAAAACAAGTTAGACGTCCTCTACTTTGTTGTTGCAAGTTTTATGTGGCTGCTATGGGCTGAGCAAGAACCGTTCTTACCTACGCATCAAAACCACAACGATAGTTTGTCAAGTTGGTGCTGTTTTAACCTTTGCAAGGACCGGGCGTAGCCACACTCGGTTCAACTAAAGTTGGAGAAACTGACACCCGCCAGCCACCTGTGTGCAAAGCACGTCGATAGAACCAGTCTCGCGTAAGCGTACACGTAATGTTGGTCCGGGCCGCTTCATCCAACAATACCGCCGAACCAAAGTGTGACATGCTGGTAAGCAGTATGACTTATATCGCCCACAACTCACTTGTGTTCTACTCGTGCATATTACAACAACGCATAAAACCTGGCTCGGATGCCACTTTTGGGGAACGTAGTAATTTCAAAATTTTCCTACGCACATGCAAGATCATGATGATGCATAGCAACGAGAGGGGAGAGTGTATCCACGTACCCTCGTAGACCGAAAGCGGAAGCGTTAGCATAACGCGGTTGATGTAGTCGTACGTCTTCACGATCCGACCGATCAAGTATCGAACGCACGGCACCTCCGAGTTCTGCACACGTTCAACTCGATGACGTCCCTCGAACTCTGATCCAGCCGAGTGTTGAGAGAGAGTTTCGTCACCACGACGGCATGGTGACGATGATGATGTTCTACCGACGCAGGGCTTCGCCTAAGCACCGCTACGATATGATCGAGGTGGATTATGGTGGAGGGGGGCACCGCACACGGCTAAGAGATGAAGAGATCAATTGTTGTGTCTATGTGGTGCCCCCTGGCCACGTATATAAAGGAGTGGAGGAGGGGAGGGGTCGGCCCTCTCTATGGCGCGCCCTAGGGGAGTCCTACTCCCACCGGGAGTAGGATTCCCCCTTTCCTAGTAGAACTAGGATCCCTTCCAAGTAGTAGGAGTAGGAGAGAAGGAAAGGGAAGGGAAAAGAAGGAAGGAAGGGGGCGCCCCCCTCCCTAGTCCAATTCGGACCAGCCCATGGGGAGGGGTGTGGCCACCCTTTGAGGCCTTTCTCTCCTTTCCCGTATGGCCCATTAAGGCCCAATACGAATTCCCGTAACTCCCCGGTACTCCCGAAAATACCCGAATCACTCGGAACCTTTCCGATGTCCGAATATAGTCGTCCAATATATCGATCTTTACGTCTCGACCATTTCGAGACTCCTCGTCATGTCCCCGATCTCATCCGGGACTCCGAACTCCTTCGGTACATCAAAACACATAAGCTCATAATATACCCTCATCGAACTTTAAGCGTGCGGACCCTATGGGTTCGTGAACTATGTAGACATGACCGACACACGTCTCCGTTCAATAACCAATAGCGGAACCTGGATGCTCATATTGGCTCCTACATATTATACAAAGATCTTTATCAGTCAAACTGCATAACAACATAAGTTGTTCCCTTTGTCATCGGTATGTCACTTGCCCGAGATTCGATCATCGGTATCTCAATACCTAGTTCAATTTCGTTACCGGCAAGTCTCTTTACTCGTTCCGTAATACATCATCTCGCAACTAACTCATTAGTTGCAATGCTAGCAAGGCTTAGGTGATGTGCATTACCGAGAGGGCCCAGAGATACCTCTCCGACAATCGGAGTGACAAATCCTAATCTTGAAATACGCCAACCCAACAACCCAACAAGTACCTTCGGTGGATTGGAATCATCCAGATGTTACTTGCTTAACAGGGCGTGACCTCTCGGAGTTTGATTTCCTTAGTGCTACGAGGAACAGGTTCATTCCCATCTCTTTAAAGTTGATTGGTGGTAATCGGTTCCAGGGTATGATGTAAACAAGAAGTTAAACATGGCCGATATAGAAATTATCGCCCTAAGCACATAAAATGGCCGATGGAGTGTTGACATCGTCCTTAGGAAAAGCATCATGCAAGTTATTTTTCGGCACACAAGTTTGCTGAAAAACAGGGGGGCATGTGTTGACACCAGATTTTGGCACGGCCAAGAACTTAATTAAGATGGCCTCAAATGGAGAAGTGCTCAAAGTGAGAAAGTTCCGTATCGTCAAAAGGGAAAACTTTGATATTTGGTCCATAGTCATCCGGTCTCATCTCTAAGGCCGAAGTTGTGTTCGAAGTACTCAGATTTTGTATTGAGAACACTATTCGGCTGATTATGCCCCCAAGATGGCCTCATATGGGAAAAGTTTCTACACGAATTGTCTTCGTGTCGTCGAAACGATCGATGTTGATATAAGAGACGTCTAAATCGGAGATCGTATGCAAAAGTTATAGCCAAAACAGTGTGCTGCAAAAGTCTACCCCGGAAGTTCCGGGCAAAACTTCCGGGGAGGTTCCGGGCTAAACAGAAACTTTGCACGCGGTGCGCCCCGAAAACTGGAATTTTAACATTATTTGCAGATTTGCGGGGCCGATTTCGACATCAAGATGACCTCGGATGAAAAAGTGATCAACTAAGGAATTTTTCTCCATTGCAAGATATATAACTTTTCTTTTGGGACCGTCGTGATCCGAAGCCATATGCGTCCTGCAGGAGCCGTGCAAGAGGGCTACTTGATGTAATTTTAGCCCGGAAGTTCCGGGCTGACCGGAAGTTCCGGCCCTCGTGGTCCGAGTTAGGTTATCTTTTGATGTTTTGGACGGGATTTGAGTCTTTTCTTGTATGGAAGGTCCAGCCGCCTCATATATATGTAAGAGGTGACGGCCGATTGAATAACAACACACAATCGAATCTATCAATATATCATCCTTTTACCTTTACCTTTATCTCTCTCCCTTGTTCTTCTTCTTCCTCATTCTTCATTCGTTCTTCGTTTGCAGGGCGGCGAACCTCGAGGCCCTAGGGGCGATCAGGTCGACCTAGGGCAGCCCATAGCCGCCGCGCGCCCTGACGGGGTCCCTCCCGGGCGTGTGGGGTTTCGGGTCCTCAAAAGCGTCCGTCGGATTGTCTTGCGTACCGCGCTTCCGGCGGGTCTCCTTCGACGTGAGCTGCGGTGCATCACCCCCGGCGTCGAGGGTACACGGCGACGTGTTCATGTGCGAACACACTTTTTGGCGACTCCGGTGGGGACGAAAGATCAAGAATCATCATCAACCATGTCTAATCTCCCCAAGCCCTTAGAAGTTGACGCCGATATTATCATTAAGCCCGGTCTTGATGAACTACCGGATGAACATCGCCAAGCCTACGAAGCACACAAGAAGCAGCGTGAAGAGACTTTTGAGGCACTCAAGAAGAAGCGCGTTCAAGAAGGACCGTCAAGGCAACATCACTCCGGCTGGAAACGTTAATTTTCCTCCCCTCATCGACGAACAAGATGTGATCACTGTGAGTAAAGTCTTTTCTCCAGAGCAAGTAGCTGTGATTGAAAGTCTTGTTAGTAAGGGTAATGTGATGGCATACAATTCTTTTGTGGCTAGTGCTAATGCTCAGAAAAATATGCCTCCATCATCTAATGGTATTATTGGTATATCCGAAAACCTTAGTCCAATTTTACCTATTTCATCGGCACCATCTATGCAACAACAATATAATATGCCGTTGAATTTTTACCCCACACAAACCAACCAGCTTGTGGCTACACCTACATACCCTAATCCTATTATGAGTGTGCCCAATTCGGCGTCAACACCGAATCACTTTGTCACACCACCCATAGGCGCAAGCATGTTTGGTCTTCCGCCGAATTATGGTTCGGCGCCCATCTCACAAGTGGCACCAATAGCTAGTACTCAGGTTGCTCCTATGTCATTACCACAAACATCGTCATCTACCTTGGATCCAATTTTAGCTAAATTAAGGGAGGGTTTGCATACGATGTTTCTAGAAACTTTCGAAAACGAGCCGAAAGTAAAGAGTCGTGTGTACCAAAATCCTTATCCTGAACACTTCGATGCAATTTCTTACCCTCAAGGTTATAAGGTTCCTGATTTTGTTAAATTTAGTGGTGAGGGTACAAAAATGACTTGGGAGCATGTGAGTCAGTATCTAGCACAGTTGGGTGAAGCGGGTTCCATAGAAGAGTTGAAAGTGCGTTTATTTCCCCTGTCTTTAACTGGCACCGCATTTTCATGGTTTGCTGCTTTACCACATGGTTCAATTCTCTTATGGTCGCAATTAGAGCAAAAGTTTCATGATCACTTTTATAGCGGCGATAATGAGCTTAAGTTGTCACATCTTACATCGGTTAGGCAAAATCATGATGAATTGGTCACCGATTATGTCAAGAGATATAGAGATATAAAAAACCGATGTTATAGCTTAGTGATAACTGAGAGAGACTTGGCGGATCTTGTTCCTAATGGTTTGAAAACTCACATCAAAGAGAGGCTAGAAAGTTATGAGTTTTTGAGCATTAATCAAGTCTTACAAAAAGCGTTGGCCCAAGAGAGTCGAAGTAAAGAGGTCCATAGGTCAACAACCGATCATCCTAGAATGCATATGATTGAACACAATGATGATAATTCGGACGATGAGGTTGATGTCTATACTACTGAATTTGTTTGGTCCTCAAAGGCCAAACCCTATATGTGCAATGCTCTTAAGCCGATTCGCAAGAATCGTGATGAGGAGATGAGGTTTACTTTTGATATATCGAAGTGTGATAAAATATTTGATTCTCTCTTGCAAGATAAGATGATTAGAATATCACACACCATACCGCCGTTTGAAGAGCTGAAACGGCGTGCTTATTACAAGTACCATAATTCATTTTCTCATGCTACTAACAATTGCAATGTTTTTCGACGACAGATACAATCGGCCATTAATAACGGACGATTGAATTTTGCTGAGAGGCAAGTTGATAAGCAGCCCTTCCCCATAAACACCATAGACTTGGAAGGGAAGAAAATGTTAATTCGGCCTAACATAGCCGAATCCGCTAATAAAGATAATGTTGTTATTGGTGAACCCAAGAATAGCAAGGAGGGCGACAAGGTCTTGGGAAGAAAGATTGTGCTTGAGAAGCAACCCGATGGTAAGGAAGTGTTGAAGATCACTACAAAAAATGCTACACTCGGGGGGGCAACCACAAGTACAAGAGGATGCTCATGTTAAATTGATCAAGCCTAAGAATTCAGAAGTTGGCAAGTGGAAAAAGAATGAAACTAAGAACAAGAGAATCAAGCCAACTTTTAATATGTTGCTATCCAAATATGCAAGTCAAGCGGCCGGTTCTAGCTCTAATCGGCCATCACATTCAAAGCGTTCAAGATTGCCTCTGGAGCAAGAGTTTCGACGATATGCAAGGCCATATGGGTCATGGGCACCGACACCATGGATGTCACAACCCTTCTATGCGCCATATTACATGAGAGGCTTCGGTGGAGGATGGGGGCAGCCCCCAATGGCTCCTTATGCTTTCCATATGGGGTGGGCAGCACCTAGAAGGCCTGTTCGCGAGAGGCTTCATTATCCCGCACAAGGCCGTTTGAGCTATGGTGCTAATCGGCCAACAAAAATTTCTCCAAGTAAGGCCAATTAAAAAGTGTGGCGTGTTAAGTCATCTAATGCAAAAATTTCAGAATGCGACAAGCAAAAGGAGATCGAAAAGCCGGTTGTTGGTAATCTGGCTACTTCTAATGGTGATATTGTTATTGTTCAGCAGGGTTCCATGGTTAGTGATCATGAGGCGAGCACAAGCAAGGCCAAACCAAGGGATCCCAAATATACTCAACCTAAGTGGTGTCCTCTCGGTTTGACCAAGACCATGAAAAGGAGATTAGAACGCATGAGGAACCACGAGGAGGTAGAGCATAAAGAGGAGAGGCAAAGGGACGAATTGTTAAGTGAAATTCGGTCCATGGCACTCACAAAACAAGTGTGGAGGCATAAACAAAAACAAAACATAGATGCTTGTACATTAGCTATAGCAACACCTTCACCACCAAAAGTGGATGATGCGACCCCTATTACATCGTCCACACCACCTGAAAAATCCCCTTCGATTGAGGAAACTTTAAGCCCAATATACACATTGGGGGATGAAGATGAGATGGTGGATTACGACTCTATGCCGGTTCGGGAAGGTATGGATATTAATATGGTGTATTACCTACCTGCCGAGTTTCGTGCTATAGGTGAAGAAGGGGAGGTGGCTCAACTGGATTTTGGTCCAAAGAACACTATCTTCGAGAAGCCAAAATAACCGGTGAAACAGTTGAAGCCATTGTACCTCAAAGGTCATATTAACGGATCGCCAGATTCTAGGATGCTCGTTGATGGTGGTGTTGTGGTAAATCTTATGCCCTACTCGGTCTTCAAGAAGTTGGGGTTAGATGATGAAGCATTGATGAAGACCAATATGGTACTTAATGGATTTGAGGGTAAAGAAAAGACAGAGGCCAAAGGTGTGATGTGCATGGAACTCACCATGGGAAGCAAAACTTTGGCCACCGCATTCTTCATCGCCGAGGTGCAAGGTAACTATAATGTTATATTAGGCCGCGATTGGCTTCATGCTAACCAATGTGTGACATCTACCATGCATCAATTCTTAATACAATGGGTCGATGATGAGGTAGAAGTCATTCACGCGGATAATTCGTCTTGTGTTGCTTTGGCCGATGCATCGGTGGATTGGAATCATCCGGATGTTACTTGCTTAACAGGGCGTGACCTCTCGAAGTTTGATTTCCTTAGTGTTACGAGGAACGGGTTCATTCCCATCTCTTTAAAGCCGATTGGTGGTAATCGGTTCCAGGGTATGATGTAAAGAAGAAGTTAAACATGGCCGACATATAAATTATCGCCCTAAGCACATAAAATGGCCGATGGAGTGTTGACATCGTCCTTAGGAAAAGCATCGTGCAAGTTATTTTTCGGCACACAAGTTTGCCGAAAAACAGGGGGGGCATGTGTTGACACCAGATTTTGGCACGGCCAAGAACTTAATTAAGATGGCCTCAAATGGAGAAGTGCTCAAAGTGAGAAAGTTCCGCAT
Source organism: Triticum urartu (assembly GCF_056163025.1). Classification (NCBI taxonomy): domain Eukaryota; kingdom Viridiplantae; phylum Streptophyta; class Magnoliopsida; order Poales; family Poaceae; genus Triticum; species Triticum urartu. The sequence goes on along the minus strand of NC_141875.1, from coordinate 608,653,292 downwards.
CGTCAAAAGGGAAAACTTTGATATTTGGGCCATAGTCATCCGGTCTCATCTCTAAGGCCGAAGTTGTGTTCAAAGTACTCAGATTTTGTATTCAGAACACTATTCGACTGATTATGCCCCCAAGATGGCCTTATATGGGAAAAGTTTCTACACGAATTGTCTTCGTGTCGTCGAAACGATCGATTTTGATATAAGAAACGTCTAAATTGGAGTTCGTATGCAAAAGTTATAGCCAAAATGGTGTGCTGCAAAAGTCTGCCCCGGAAGTTTCGGGCAAAACTTCCGGGGAGGTTCCGGGCTAAACAGAAACTTTGCACGCGGTGCGCCCCGAAAACTGGAATTTTAACATTATTTGCAGATTTGCGGGGCCAATTTCGACATCAAGATGACCTCGGATGAAAAAGTGATCAACTAAGAAATTTTCTCCATTGCAAGATCTACAACTTTGCTTTTGGGACCGTCGCGGTCCGAATCCATATGGGACCTGCAGGAGCGGTGCAAGAGGGCTACTTGATGTAATTTTAGCCCGGAAGTTCCGGGCTGACCGGAAGTTCCGGCCCTCGTGGTCCGAGTTAGGTTATCTTTTGATGTTTTGGACAGGATTTGAGTCCTTTTCTTGTATGGAAAGTCCAGCCGCCTCATATATATGTAAGAGGTGACGACCGATTGAATAACAACACACAATCGAATCTATCAATATATCATCCTTTTACCTTTACCTTTATCTCTCTCCCTTGTTCTTCTTCTTCCTCGTTCTTCGTTTGCAGGGCGGCGAACCTCGAGGCCCTAGGGGCGATCAGGTCGACCTAGGGCAGCCCATAGCCGCCGCGCGCCCTGACTGGGTCCCTCCCGGGCGTGTGGGGTTTCGGGTCCTCAAAAGCGCTCGTCGGATTGTCTTGCGTACCGCGCTTCGGCGGGTCTCCTTCGACGTGAGCTGCGGTTGTCGGGTGGTTGGTGCGACATATGCCAACTGGTTGCTTATCATTGTGGGAGCCAATAAAACATCGTCGGTGCCTGGAAACGGGGTATGGCGAAGACATGCACGCCGGCGGATCTTACCCAGCTTCGGGGCTCTCCGTGGAGATAACACCCCTACTGCTTCTCTGCGGGGTCTCCGCATGGTCACTAGATCAACAAGTAGCTACAAGAGGCTCCTTGAGCTGTTCGGTGAAAGGATGAAGAAGGGCAAGGCTAGCCTGCCTCTCCTCTTGATGTGGTGTCTAGAACTACTGAGAAGGGATCACCTTGCATGGGTGCCCTGGGGGTTTATATAGGCCTACCCCCCAGGGGTACGATGGTAATCCGGCTGGGCGTGGGCCCTAGCCGTCTGTGTCTACGCTTGCTGGCTTCTCCACCGACCGATGGGGCCCGCCGACTGGTGGACCCCGCCAGCTGCCGGCCTTCTAGTCGACAGGCCGCTCCCACCGCTCGGGGGTCTTGTCGGAGGCTGGTTACTGTTGCCTCGCCTTTGGTGACGAGGGCTATGTTGTGGTAAGCATGGCTACAGTGCTGCCGCCGGGCGGCTTATTGTTGTAGCCTTACCTCGTCTTATCTCCTTAATGAGGCGCCTCCTTCGAGGGAGTGAATTAGCCGGCTATTGGGAGTCGGCCATACCCCAGGCCGACTGGGAGAGGCCTAGCCGCCTTTAGGCATCTCCCTGACTGAGGGGGCTCGCCACCCACGGTCGTGCTGACAGCTCGCCCTGGGTGACGTCATGGTCAACATGGCAACAGTGCCGCGCCGGACGGGTGATGGCCGCCCCGTACGACGCACTGTGGCCATGCGCGTCCCAGGATTCGAGGGTGGCAGGCTTCACTATAGCCATGCCCCGTGTCATCGCCGTTATGTGGGTGCAGACTCTGAGGGGACGATCTCGGCTGCCTGCTGGGGGTCGGCTTCTTGGAGTCGGCCTTCTCGTGGCCAGCTTCTTGGAGCCGGCCCTCTCGTGGTTTTCTTCACGAGGATTTTAGGGCTGGGCCGCCTTCATGCAGCCGGCTTGAGAGGTAGCCAGCTGGGGGAAGGCGGCCCCATGCCTTGGATGCTTGGAGGCTTGATCGGCCTATAATTTTTCTGAAGAGCCAGGGGGAGCCGGCTAGGCTACCCGTGGTCATTTACTCCGACAGTAGTCCCCGAAGCTGGTTGGGCTCCGAGGCAGAAAAAAGACGAGAAGCTCAATCAGCTTCCTATCTTGAGGAGCCGAAAACTAGGAGCCGACTTTGATTAGGTGCGCCGTCTTCTGGAGGGTTTCGAATCTTGAAGGCGGGAACCAGGCGGCGCGCGAGTCAGGCTGCGAGCTGACCACCTGCCGCATGCGTGCCACATGGCACCCAACGGCTGGAAGGGCCTGCCAGCCCACGCGCGTGATGGCACACCACCGTAGTCCGGGGCCCGCCACTACCGGGCCCTGGTCCACGCGTGGATCTTCTGCGGCCCTGATGGACCGCGCGCCTCCCAGCAGCGGTTACCGCACGCCGTTAAGGCGCAATAATCGCGGGGCGTGGGGAAGTGGGCGCAGTTAATCCCACGTCCCCCACGCCTCACCTCCTCGGCTTCGCCGCACGAGGCTATAAGTAGGGGGGAGGAGGGGGGCGGCAAACACTCGCGCGCTCACCCTAGCTCCGCCTCTTCCTTCTTCTTCTTCCTCCTCTTCATCGCCACAGCTATCCGCCACCGCTCAGTTTTCCCGCCAATCTTCTTGGCTCGCCGTTGCTCAGCTGCAACAGGGTCACGCGCTCCCCGCCGCCGCGCCTTTCTCATCGCCGCGCCGTCCCCATGGCGCTGTCGAGCTCCTGGGATGGCTCCAACGTCCATGACGACCATGTCGACTTCCTCCGCCGGACGCGGCGGCTGCCAGGTGCCAACTACGTGCGGGTCCGTCTCGCGCCGGAGAGGGAGATCTCGCCGGCACCGGAGGAGGACGAGCGGGTAATCTTCCGCTCGCACTGCCTGCATGGCTTCGGCCTACCGGCGAGCGGCTTCTTCCGCTCCTTCCTCAAGTTTTATCATCTCCAGCCGCGTCACCTCACTCCAAACGCGGTGATGCTGCTGTCAGCCTTCGTCGCCCTGTGCGAGGGCTTTCTTGGCGTCCTCCCCACCCTCGAACTCTGGGGGGAATTCTTCCAGTGGAAGCTTGGCACTGTCGTCGCGGGCGTGCCCGCCCCATGCGACGCCTTCATCGCCATGCGGAGGACGAGCGACAACAATCCGTTTCCGCCCATCCCGCTGATCCAGTCGGTGAAGCTCTGGCAGAAATCTTGCTTCTACGTGAAGAACGTCGCTCCGCAAGGCGACTTCGTTAATCTGCCAGCTTATGTAGCTGGCCTGCCGGCTGGGAGGTAGCCCTCATGGTCCTACCGGGCCAGGTCGCTGTCTCAGGGTGGGGCCGCCTCTGTTGCACGGCTCCGGGTGATGATCCAGTCGGAGGGCCTGTCCGGGGCCGACCTAGTGGCCGTGTTCGTGGAGCGCCAGGTGCTCCCGCTCCAGGGCCGACCTCACATGATCTGCCAGATGAGCGGCCGCTTCGACCCGTGCCGGCTAAGCACCAAGGAGATGCCTCACACTGAGGTGTCTTACATGGTGAACTATATTTCCAACTGCAAGCTCACCGAGGAGTGGCAGTACGGCAAGGAGCCGTACTCTCGCGCCAATCCTCCGCCTACAGTAAGTTTCTCATCTTTTCTTCTTTCCCTATTGTCGGGTTCGCGATGGCAGACTCGTGACTAGTCGGCTTGTTTTTGGCAGAACCCCATGCTTCCGCCGGCAACCGGGGCTGCGGGGGTGGAACGCCAGTTCCTTCCCGACCGCGCGGTGGACGACGTTGACGACCCGTACCTGGGGGCGGCCGCCATGGAAGACGACGTCGTAGGGGAAGGCAGCGAGGCAGGCCGCCCTGGGCTCGGGGCCACCTTCGAGGACTGGCCGGATGACGATGAGGCCGAAGTTGTTCCGTGCCGTCAGCCGGCGCCCGACCATCAAGGCGCGGGCCCATCTGCCGTGCCGGCTGCTCGTGGTAGCGCGCAGAAACGTCGGGCCACGTCGACCCACTTCGGTAGTCGGCCCAAGAAGCCCAAGAGTACCGCGATGGCGACCAAGCGGGACGAAGCGGCCGCGTAGGCGGCCCGCTTCCGCAAGGTGGTGAAGCAGCCGCATGTGGTTTCAGCGTAAGTGTCGTTTTTCTTACGCCTTTCTTTTTCTTGTTCGGTTGATATTCTTCTAAGCCTTCTTCTTGACTTATCCAACATGGCCCCACTTTCCCTCGGGCGGGTCCCTGCCGCCTCCATAGTCGGAGCCGTGGGAGGGTCCTCAAGCTCCCGCCGTGTGGATCCCCGCGCCGATCTCCTAGAGGCGACGGAGCGGAACGCGCGGGAGGCGTGGGAGGAGCGGGAGGCGGAGGAGCGGAGGGCGGCTCGAGAGGCAAGGGAGAAGTCGGCGGAGGCGCGGATCGACGCGGCTACCAAGGCCCAGGCGGAGGCCGCGGCCGCGGAGAGGGAGGCGGAGGCCCTGTAGAACCAGCCTCCGCAGCTCGTCATCCCCCTTCGCGCTGCGGCTCCCGACATCCCAGTGCCCCCGTTAGAGGAGGCCGGCCGCGGCCAGCCGGTGATGGAGAGCGAGGCGGCGCCGTCGCCGCCGACTGGAACGGGCCAAGGAAGCCGGCCCGATGCGCCGCTCATGCAGCCGGACGGAGGTGAGCCGACTGTGGCGGCGGACCTTGTGGTCCTGTCGCCGTCTCGTCAGCGCGCAGGGAAGGCGACTTCGGCGCCGAAGCCGCAAAAAACTACGGGCGCCAGCTCATCGGCCCAGGACCTGGAAGCGGCCAGCGATAGCTCGTCCGGGTGGACGCCGGGCGGTGGGACGGCCGTGCTGAATGTGGCGGTGCAGGACGTCTGGAACCGGCTTTAGGCCCAAGCTGCCGCGCTGAAGTAGTACACTCAAGAGTTTCTCACTACGCGAACGGTGATCCGGGTGAGTCCTCCCGCTTTTCGTTGATTGCTCCTGATTTCTTCCATGGGGCCGCATCAGCGCACCCACTGGGTGTAGTCCCCGAGTTCCGAGTCGGCTGCTGAGCAGGCGGCTTGGAACTTCTTGGTAGACTTTGATTGTCGCCTTGTTCTCACTCGCATCTCTTATCTTATCTGTAGGAGTATCATAACCTCCGCGCAGCTGCTTTCAACTCCCAGGCCCAGGAGTTGAATCAGAAAGCCACTGATCTGACCGAGAGCCGGAGTAAGTGCTTCACCTTTTATCTCAAGTGTGGGCGCGTCAGCGCACCCACTAGGTGTAGTCCCCAAGATTCGGGCCGACTGCTGAGCAGTCGGGTCGGATCTTTTCCTGACGACTTCTTTCTTCATATCTGCAGGGGCCAATGCTGACTTGAGGGGCCAACTAAGTCGAGCCCAGTCCGGCCTTCGTGCAAAGGAGGCCGAGTGCGCCGCCTTGGCTCAGGAGCGCGATCGCCTGGCCAAGAAACTGGCCGACCAGGAGGAGAGCCACAAGGCGGCCCTGAAGGCGGCGCAGGACAGCGAGGCCGCCCTCATAGCCGAATATGAGACCGAGGTGGTGAACTGGGCCGAGGCAAGGCAGGCGCTGAGTCAAGGCTACAACCGGGTGGAAGACTTAATCGACGATAGGCCGCCTTCTTCTTCGTTTCTTTGCCTGCTTCCTGCCATTTTGTTCGTCTTTTGATTTTGTGCTATTGCTTTCTTCTTTGTGCAGATTACTTTCCCGGTTACTCTGTTGCCGCCTCCCAAGCCATCGAGGCCTACCGCGACGCGCGACGACAGGCAGGGGCCGAGAACGCACCGGGTGTCGGCCGGTCACTTGAAGAGCAGCTTCTGGCGCTTCAAGCCCGCCTGCAGCCGGCCCACCGCATGCTCCGCTATCTTCAACACGCCGGGGCGCAAGTTCTGGCCTCCCTCTGGCCCGACGAGGTGGTTCCCCGCACCCCAAGTCGGACTGCCGACTGGCTGGAGGTCGCAGTCGGCCGCTTCGAGGCTTGGAAGGCGTCAGCGGCCCGGTCCGGCGCTGGGCGGGCGCTGGAGTTCGTCCGAGCTTGGTATCCTGGGCTGAACTTGGACCAGCTGAGCATCTGGCGGTAGGAGGCCGACGAGGAGCTAGAGGCGGTGCGGCCGGCTATCGTCCAGCGCACCTCGGCGATCACCGAGTACACCGACACCAACGCCTTTGCCCCTGAGGTGGATGATGCCGGCGTCGCTCAGCCGGAGGAGTGGTTCGGGCTGAACCCGGCAGAAGGTGAGGACTCAGCGGAGGAGATTGCTTCCAGCGATGAGGGCGAAGGGGAAGAGGGAGAGGATGGTGAAGACATTGTGCCAGACAGCGAAGCGACCAGCCCGCCTCAGCCTGATCGTGCCTCCAGCAATGAGGCGCGTGCAAGCGTGCCGCCTGCAAGAGGTGATGATCATGCCGAGATTCGCCAGCCGGTCACTCCTCCAGCCGACACTGCCGTCTCCACCAACCTGCCCGACTCGCCCGTTGCTCCCTTGACCTGATCCGCCGTCCTTGCTTTCCTGCTTGTTACTCTTTTGAACAACTTTTATTAAATTTGCGCAATTCCACCCACTGGGGGTGTATTCAAACTATGTTGAATGCTGGCCTTTTGAAGGTCTTTTGTGTAAATATAATTATGCATGTGTTTGGCTTCCGTTCATGTTTGCTTTTCATCCTTTCAGCTTTTTCCTTTGCCGCCTTCCCTTGGCCACCGCCTTCCCAGTCGGATAGCTGCTCTGCAGTCTGTGGCTGGACAAGGACTTGGTTGTTTTGGGGAAGGCAAGTACTCGAGCTTTCTTAGATTGCAGCAAGGTAAACGGGAAGCCGGCCAGCCGGCTGCTCTGGTGGCCGGTTGGCGGGGCGGGAGGCCGGTTCACGTTATATAAGTTCGTTAGTCCTTAGCCGTTTTTCGTGTGGGCATCCTTTCCTGCCCTTGGCTTCTTGCCAGTCGGACAGTCGATTCTTCGAGCTGCGACTTTTGACAAGAGGGGGTGAGGGAATCCTGGATTAGGGGGTGTCCGGATGGCCGGACTATACCTTCAGCCGGACTCCTGGACTATGAACATATAAGATTGAAGACCTCGTCCCGTGTCCGGAAGGGACTTTTCCTTGGTGTGGAAGGCAAGCTTGGCGATACGGATATGCAGATCTCCTACCATTGTAACCGACTCTATGTAACCCTAACCCTACCCGGTGTCTATATAAACCGAAGGGTTTTAGTCCGTAGGACAACGTACACATCAACAATCATACCATAGGCTAGCTTCTAGGGTTTAGCCTCCTCGATCTCGTGGTAGATCTATTCTTGTACTACCCATATCATCAATATTAATCAAGACGGACGTAGGGTTTTACCTCCATCGAGAGGGCCTAAACCTGGGTAAAACTTCGTGTCCCTTGTCTCCTGTTACCATCCGGCCTAGACGCACAGTTCGGGACCCCCTACCCGAGATCCGTCGGTTTTGACACCGACATTGGTGCTTTCATTGAGAGTTCCTCTGTGTCGTCGCCGTCAGGCTCGATGGCTACTACGATCATCAATAGCGATGTAGTCTAGGGTGAGACCTTCCTCCCCGGACAGATCTTCGTCTTCGGCGGCTTTGCACTGCGGGCCAATTCACTTGGCCGTCTGGAGCAGATCGAAAGCTATGCCCCTGGCCGTCAGGTCAGGTTTGGAAGTTTAAACTACACGGCTGACATCCGCGGGGACTTGATCTTTGATGGATTCGAGCCACTGCCAAGCGCGCCGCACTGTCACGATGAGCATGATCTAGCTCTGCCGCCAAACAGTGCCCTGGAGGCCGCACCCGCATCGGCTCCGACCCCTAATCCGCAGCCAACTACGCCGATCGAGGATGGGCGGTTGGACGCCACCTCGGGGGCTGCGACCCCAACGGAGATTGAGCCAAGCACCAGCCCCGTACTCTGCGAGACTCATGACTCCAAGGAGCTGGACTCCTCTCCGAACTCCGAACCCTCCGCGCCCCTACCGATCGATTCTGATTAGGCACCGATCATGGAGTTCACTGCCGCGGACATCTTTCAGCACTCGCCTTTCGGCGATATCCTGAAGTCACTGAAGTCTCTCTCTTTATCAGGAGAGCCCTGGCCGGACTACGGTCAGCAAGGTTGGGGTACGGACGATGAAGAAATTCAAAGCCCACCCACCACCCACTTTGTAGCCACTATCGACGACTTAACCGACATGTTCGACTTCGACTCCGAAGACATCGACGGTATGGACGCCAATGAAGGAGATGATGAAGAACCAACGCCTACTAGGCCCTAGAAAGCCACCTTATCGTATGACATATACATGGTGGACACCCCAAAAGAGGGAGATGGCGATGGAACAGCGGAGGATGACCCCTCCAAGAAACAGCCTAAGCGTCGGCGTCAGCGGCGCCGCTCAAAATCCTGCCAAAACAAACACGGTGATTCCAGCACGAGAGATAATAATACTCCGGAAAGCGCCGAAGAAAACCCCCTCCAGCAAGATTTAGCACAGGAGGATGGAGAAACCAGCCCTCATGAGAGAGCGGCAGACAGAGAGGTCGAGGACGATAATTATATGCCTCCCTCCAAAGACGAGGCAAGCCTCGACGACGACGAATTCGTCGTGCCAGAGGATCCCGTCGATCAAAAGCGTTTTCAACGCAGGCTTATGGCCACGGCAAGAAGCCTCAAGAAAAAATAGCAACAGCTTAGAGCTGATCAAGATTTGCTAGTCGACAGATGGACTAAAGTCCTTGCGGCCGAAGAGCATAAACTCGAACGCCCCTCCAAGAGCTACCCAAAGCACAGGTTGCTACCCCGATTAGAGGAGGAAGCACTTGATGCGGCCGACCGGCCACCTCGTGGTCGCGACAGAGAGGCCTCTCGGCCCTCCACTCAAGCCGCACCCCGTACCAAGGCACGGGAATATGCGCCGGACTTACGAGACATGTTGGAGGATAAGGCAAGGCAAACAAGATCGATCTATGGATCGCGTGGGCGCCCCACGGCTCGAGACGGTAAACGTCACGCCAGCCACAAATTCGGCGGGGCCGAACACAGTAGACAAGGCTCGTTGGAGCTACGTCACGATATAGCCCAGTATAGAGGCGCCGCACACCCACTCTACTTTATAGAGGAAATAATGGATCATCAAATCCCCGAGGGTTTCAAACCCGTAAACATCAAATCATATGATGGCACAACGGATCCTGCGGTATGGATCGAGGATTATCTCCTTCATATCCACATGGCCCGCGGCGATGATTTCTATGCTATCAAATACCTCCCACTCAAGCTTAAAGGACCAGCTCGGCATTGGCTTAATAGCTTGCCAACAGGATCAATCAGTTGTTGGGAGGACCTGGAAGCCGCATTCCTCGACAATTTCCAGGGCACTTATGTGCGACCCCCAGACGCCGATGACCTAAGTCACGTAATTCAGCAGCCAGAGGAATCGGCCAAACAATTCTGGACACGGTTCCTAACAAAGAAAAATCAAATAGTTGACTGTCCGGACGCTGAGGCCCTAGCAGCCTTCAAACACAATATCCGTGACGAGTGGCTGGCCCGGCACCTTGGACAGGAAAAGCCGAAATCTATGGCAGCACTCATGACACTCATGACCCGCTTTTGCGCGGGAGAAGACAGCTGGCTTGCTCGTAGCAACAATATGACCAAGAACCCTAGTAATTCGGACACCAGGGACAGTAGTGGCAGGTCGCATCGCAACAAGCAGAAGCGCCGCATTAACGGCAACAATGCTGAGGATACTGCAGTTAATGCCGGATTCAGAGGCTCTAAATCCGGTCAGCGGAAAAAGCCATTCAAAAGGAATCCTAGGGGCCCGTCCAGTTTGGACCGAATACTCGACCGCTCGTGCCAGATACATGGCACCCCCGGCCAATCACACCAACAGGGATTGTTGGGTGTTCAAGCAGGCAGGCAAGTTAAACGCCGAAAATGATGACAAGGGGCTGCATAGCGATGACGACGAGGAGTCCCGGCCGCCGAACAACAGTGGACAGAAGGGTTTTCCTCCACAAGTGCGGACGGTGAACATGATATACGCAACCCATGTCCCCAAAAGGGAGCGGAAGCGTGCGTTAAGGGACGTATACACGGTAGAACCAGTCGCCCCAAAGTTCAACCCATGGTCCACCTACCCGATCACCTTTGATTGAAGGGACCATCCCACTAGCATCCGTCATGGCGGATTCGCCGCATTGGTTCTAGACCCAATTATTGACGGATTTCATCTCACTAGAGTCCTTATGGACGGCGGCAGCAGCCTGAACCTGCTTTACCAGGATACAGTGCGGAAAATGGGCATAGATCCCTCGAGTATTAAGCCCACCAAAACGACCTTTAAAGGCGTAATACCAGGTGTAGAGGCCAACTGTACAGGCTCAGTCACACTTGAAGTGGTCTTCAGATCTCCGGATAATTTCCGAAGCGAGGAGTTAATCTTCGGCATAGTCCCGTTTCGCAGTGGTTATCACGCGCTGCTCGGGCAAACCGCATTCGCTAAGTTCAATGCGGTACCGCATTACGCATACCTTAAGCTCAAAATGTCAGGCCCTCGAGGAGTAATTACGGTCAATGGAAACACCGAACTCTCTCTCCGAACGGAGGAGCACACGGCGGCCCTTGCAGCGGAAATACAAAGCAGCCTCTCCAGGCAGTTTTCCAATCCGGCCACTAAACGACCGGACACCGTCAAGCACGCCTGGAGTAACCTACAACAAGACCGCCTGGCACGATCCGAGAAGGCGTAGCAATTCAGCCCCAACCCCAACCCTCGCCAAAAGGTGACGCCAGTACTTCGCATACATAACTACGCTCTAGAGATACCATGGGCACAGGGGGAGGGGCACCATCACGGCACGCTCAAAACACGGCTTAAACCATACCAGGGGCTGCCGATTTTTTAATTTTCTCTTACTTTCAGGACTTCATCCTTCGGAAGGCCTGTTCGGCAGTTCAATTGCCGCACAAACGATGCAAGAACCAGGGAAGCAGACAAGCCACGCCGCACTACGGAACTCCCAGGTGGTCTCTATCACGAGCAGTATACCCATTCCGCATACTATTCCGTAGCTTGCCCCTGGAACGGACATGTTAACTAGTCCAACCTTCCACTTATCGCATTATTTGTATCATTCTGCTTTGATCATGGCCCTTTTTAATAAACAATGCATAGCTTTCGTCTATTTTTGCATTACCTTTTTTTCTCTATATATGTTCCTTAACGACATGTTGCACCCGTACACGTTGGCACGGCCAAAATACGCCAGGGGCTTTAGTACCCCTCAATATGGTGTGAGAAGTCCGAACACTTTAACAAGTGCGGCACCCCGAACTTATAGCATTATATGCATCAGCTCCGAATCATGTCTTGGGTCAATAGTTGGGTTTGCCCGGCTCCTATGTTTTGGTGCCTTACATTCCGCTATATCGGCTAAGGTAGCACTAGGAGAACCACTGCGATTGTGCCCCGGCTGAGCTGGGTCGAGCACCTCAGTGGAGAAAGCTAAAACTGATTGTCATGATGAAGCGAGAGTTGGTCGCTGTTCGAGAGGTTTTCTCGAGTCCCTAAAGACTTATGCCGCTTAGGGCGAGGAGCCGGCTCTGTCCGGCCAAGGCATGGATAGCGCCCCGAACTCGGTCTTCCGAATACCAGGGGCTTCACCGAAATTTAAAATTATAGAATTCTATGGCTAAGTGAGAGTGTTCACGCATTATAGTCCAATTGCCTTGTTCGTTGGGCTGAGCACCTCCCTCGAAGGACCCAAACATGGGAAAAAGAGCGCTCAGGTTTATCCCCGAACACCCTAGCACTAGCGGCACGGGGGCAGAAGCCGACGACTCGCCATCTCTCAGAATTGATAAACAGCCGCACATAAGGTAATATTTTAAATTCTAAACAGCATTGCTTAGCGCATATAAACAAGTTTTCAGCGCACAGGACAAAACGAGCAAGTTTCGCTCAAAAATTACATCCCTAGAACATTCATCCGCCACAAGGCAGGCACCCTTTAGAACATCCTTATAGTAATTCTCGGGCTTGCGATGCTCCTTCCTCGGCGGTGGCCCGTCCTTCACAAGCTTCTCAGCATCCAGCTTGCCCCAGTGCACCTTAGCACGGGCAAGGGCCCTACAGGCACCCTCAATGCAGACGGAGCGCTTGATGACTTCGAGCCTTGGACAGGCCTCCACCAACCGCCACACCATCCCGAAATAGCTCCCAGGTAGAGCCCCTCCAGGCCATAGCCGAACAATGAGGCCCTTCATGGCCTGTTTGGCCGCCTTGTGGAGCTCAACCAGTTGCTTCAGCTGGTCGCTCAGGGGCACGGGGTGTCCGGCCTCAGCATACTGAGACCAGAACACCTTCTCCGTTGAGCTTCCCTCCTCGGCTCGATAGAATGCGGCGGCATCGGACACACTCCGGGGAAGATCTGCGAACGCTCCTAGAGAGCTCCGGATTCGGGTAAGTAACAAGTAACTCATGTTTATGTGTTTTCTTTGCATAAAGAATGCCTTACCCGCCGCTATCTTCTTCACCTCATCCAACTCCTGGAGGGTCTTCTGGGATTCGGCCTTGGCAGACTTGGCATTTTCAATAGCCACCGCGAGCTCGGACGCTCGCGTCTTTGAGTCAAGCTCCAAACTCTCATGTTTTTCCATGAGAGCCTGGAGGTCTTGCCGCACCTTGCCAACCTCGGCCTCATACTTCTCCCGCTCAGTGCGCTCCGAGGCTGCCCTTTTCTCGGCCTCGTCCAGTGCTTGCTTAAGGGTCGCCACCTCAGACGTGGCCCCTACAATAGCCACGATAATCCTGTCATTTTTTGCAATTGCACCTTTTTATAGATATTTAAACAAGGTATTTCTTACCTTCATTGTCCTCGAGCTGCTTCTTGGCACGACCGAGCTCTTGCTCGGACCGCTCGAGGTTCTGCTTTAGCGTGTCCACTTCCGCAGTCAGTGCGGCGGACGCAAGCAGAGAAGCCTGCATACGCATATTGACTCCTTTTGTTAGACTCCTGCGAATTTTATTTGATCCTCTATTCGGCTTTTCTTCCTGAACGCCAAACAGAGCATCAGGAGCTAATGTCTATGCGGTAATATTATTTACACATTCTTTACTTACCTCAAAGCCTGTCAAAAGGCTAGTACAAGCTTCAGTCAGTCCGCTCCTGGCAGACTGAACCTTCTGGACCACCAGACTCATAATGGCACGGTGCTCCTCGTCGATGGAGGCGCCTTGGAGCGCCTCCAACATATTGTCCGGCGCCTCCGGTTGGACGGGGGCCACCGGCACAGTGGGATGGCTCCTCTTGGAAGGAGGTCACCTGCCGAACTCTGGAACCTTTGAAGGTTCTGGAGCAGTGTCCGGCCTAGAGCCAGACTTGGAGCCCTGGGGGGTTTCATGCCCTTTGCTCCTGGAGTCCGGGAGGTCGCCTTGCGGCGCCTCCAAGACTACCTCCTCCCGGCTTGGAACCTGTTGGGACAACACTTTGATGTCATCCGTAGGGCGGGGGGAGGAAGCCGTCGGAAGCGAGTTCACATCCGACGAGCCCAGTGAGCCGCTCGACGACGTGTCGAGCCGGTCTTTGGGTGGGCTGCATAAACATATTCGACATGAGGGAAAGTTGTGCAATAAACGAATACTATGAATTACTCTGGTATCCGGATACTTACGATTTGGCCAGGGGCTTGGCCCTAGGCGCCCACTCCTCTCCGCCGCCGTCGGCATCGGTGGAGCATTCCAGAGGAAGGGTTTTCCCCTTCTTGGACCCTTCGGCCTCCCCAGTTGGGGCGGCCTTCCTTTTCTTCCCTTCCCCTGTTGGAGGGGGAGGGGTCTCTTCTTCCTCCTCCTCGTCTTCGCGGGAGGAGTGCGTCTTGGATTCGTCGGATGATGAATCCGACACCTCCGGGTGTCGGGCACTCTTTTGAGTCCCCGTGGCCTTCTTCTTGACCTTCTTCTCCGGCACCACATAGGGTGCTGGAACCAGCAGCCTCGCCAAGCGAGCATCCGCTGGGCCTTCGGGCAAAGGGGCCGGACAGTTGATCTGTCCGGACGTCACCTGCCAATCCTGTCAAAGGAAAGGGAGCTTAGATCCCACATGGAGTCAAACTATGAAAAACTGACACCCTGTAAAAGGAAAAAAGCAGCTTACCGCAAGAGCGTGATGCTGCGCACTGAATCCGCGGTCCTCAGTAGCGGATGCAGGAGCCTCGGCGCCCTTGAAAAGCACCTTCCAGGCATCTTCGTACGTCGTGTCAAAGAGCCTGCTCAGAGTTTGGTGCCGCGCCGGGTCGAACTCCCACAGGTTGAAAGCCCGTTGTTGGCACGGGAGGATCAAGCGGATGAGCATAACCTGGACTACGTTGACAAGTTTGAGCTTCTTGTCCACCACGGTTTTGACGCATGTTTGGAGTCCGGTCAGCTCTCCATTTTTACCCCATGACAGGCCCGTCTCTTTCCAGGACGTGAGCCGCGTTGGGGGTCCGGACCAGAACTCGGGGGGTGCGACCCATTCGGCGTCGCGCGGCTCGGTGATGTAAAACCACCCTGATTGCCACCCCTTCAGGGTCTCCACAAAGGAGCCCTCGAGCCATAGGACGTTGGCCATCTTGCCCACCATGGCGCCTCCGCACTCTGCCTAGCTGCCGCGCACCACCTTCGGCTTGACGTTGAAAGTCTTGAGCCATAGGCCAAAATGGGGGCGGATGCGGAGGAAGGCCTCACACACGACGATAAACGCCGAGATGTTGAGGACGAAGTTTGGGGCCAGATCGTGGAAATCCAGGCCATAGTAGAACATGAGCCCCCGGACAAATGGGTGGAGAGGGAATCCTAGTCCGTGGAGGAAATGGGGGAGGAACACCACCCTCTCATGGGGCCTAGGGGTGGGGATGAGTTGCCCCTTTTCGGGGAGCCGGTACGCGATGTCGTTAGACAGGTATCCGGCCTTCCTCAGCTTTTTGATATGTCCCTCCGTGATGGAGGAGACCATCCACTTGCCTCCCGCTCCGGACATGGCTGGAGAAGGTTGAAGTGGGGAGTGCGGACTTGGGCGCTGGAGCTCGAGTGTGCAAGAATGGATAGGCGAAGGAGGAAGAAGGCGTAGGTGAAAAGGTGGATCGTTATCTCCTTATATGAGTGGACGCAACTACATGTCCACACCAGCCTGGTAAAACTCGCTTATCTCCCAAGCGCCGTAATCAATGGCGCGGTTGGGTTACCCACACCCGTATTGATGAGAATCCTGGAATAAGGGGACACGATCTCTACTTTAACAAGACGTGCCAAGGAAACCGCCTCGCATAATGCGCTGAGATGGGGCAGTAAAATGGTTTAGATAAAAGCTTGGCCGTGGTGTGATGTCACACTACGGAATACGTCAGTAGATTATATTTGTGTAAATATTATTCTCTCTATGGCAATATGTCACACTATCTTTATGTTCAAAATCTTCTATGAAGTGCTTGGAGGAGGAACCCGCCTTGCAATGCCGAAGACAATATGCGCGCCGGACTCGTCGTCATTGAAGCCTGGTTCAGGGGCTACTGAGGGAGTCCTGGATTAGGGGGTGTCCGGATGGCCGGACTATACCTTCAGCCGGACTCCTGGACTTTGAAGATATAAGATTGAAGACATCGTCCCGTGTCCGGAAGGGACTTTTCCTTGGCGTGGAAGGCAAGCTTGGCGATACAGATATGCAGATCTCCTACCATTGTAACCGACTATATGTAACCCTAACCCTACCCGGTGTCTATGTAAACCGGAGGGTTTTAGTCCGTAGGACAACGTACACATCAACAATCATACCATAGGCTAGCTTCTAGGGTTTAGCCTCCTCGATCTCGTGGTAGATCTACTCTTGTACTACCCATATCATCAATATTAATCAAGCAGGACGTAGGGTTTTACCTCCATCGAGAGGGCCCGAACCTGGGTAAAACTTCGTGTCCCTTGTCTCCTGTTACCATCCGGCCTAGACGCACAGTTCGGGACCCCCTACCCGAGATCCGCCAGTTTTGACACCGACAGGGGGCTTGGGTGCCGGCACACTACTTGTCTGACTGCAGGCGGAACTTTAGATATAACTCGAGGCGGCGAGTCCCTGAGCCGGCTGGTCAAACCCGGTCCCGGACGAAAAAGCAAATGTAGTAACATAATCATAGGCATGATACTCATCATTTATAGATAAAGGAGGGTAGTCCCCGAGTGCTCCCCGGGGGACCCTTTGTCTCGTACTTAGTACAAAAGGTAGCGTGGTACATACTGCTTTTTAACAATAAAATCTTCGGAGGAGATTGGCGTTCCATGGTTGTTCCGACTCCTTGCCGGAATCATCTTTCTTGTGTGCCTTCGGCTTCTGCGTGTCGATTAGGTAGTAGGAGTCGTTGCCTAAAGCTCTGCTGATGACGAAGGGGACCTCCCAAGGGGCTAAGAGCTTGTGTTGGCCGGCTATTTGCTGGATCAGCCGGAGCACAAGATCGCCCTCTTGGAACGATCTTGGCTTGACCTTCCGGCTGTGGTAGCGGCGCAGACCCTGCTGATAGAAGGCAGACCGGCTGAGGGCTAACAGCCGGCCTTCTTCCAGCAGGTCGACGCCGTCTTCTTGTGCTTCCTTGGCCTCCGCCTCCGTGTACATGGTGACCCGAGGTGAGTCGAACTCGATGTCAGTTGGGATGACAGCCTCGGCACCATATACAAGGAAGAAAGGGGTGAAGCCGGTTGACTTGTTTGGGGTAGTGCGCAAACTCCAGAGGACGGCCGGCAGCTCGTCGAGCCAACAGCCGGCCGAACGCTCCAGTGGCACGACCAGTCGGGGCTTGATGCCGGAGAGGATGAGGCCGTTTGCTCGCTCGACCTGGCCGTTTGACTGCGGGTGGGCAACAGACGCTAGGTCCAGCTGGATGCCTTGTGTTGTGCAGAAATGTGCCAGTGCTCCTTTTACAAAATTTGTGCCATTGTCGGTGATGATGTTGTGCGATACACCGTACCGGGTTGTGATATCCGCGATGAACGTTACGGCAGTCGGCCCATTCAGCTTCTTGATTGGCTTTGCTTCAATCCACTTGGTAAATTTGTCCACAACGACGAGTAGATGTGTCATGCTGCCGCGTGCCGTCTTGAATGGGCCCACCATGTCCAGCCCCCAAACGGCAAAAGGCCAGGTGAGGGGGATGGTCTTGAGTGCAGAAGCCGGCAGGTGTTGCTTGGAACTGAAAACTTGGCTCCCTTTGCAGTGTTTGACTAGCTCCTTGGCGTTATCCAAAGCAGTCGGCTAGAAGAATCTGTGGCGGAAAGCTTTGGCGACGAGTGATCTTGAAGCCGCTTGGTGGACGCATTCACCTTGGTGGATGTCCTTGAGGATTGCTATGCCCTTCTCTGGCTTGACGCAGCTCTGGAAGACTCCAGGGATGCTGCGCCTAACAAGCTCTCGGTTTACTATTGTGTATGCTCTGGCTCGGCGTTGGACTTGTCTTGCCGATATCTCGTCAGTTGGCAACTCTCTATTTACTAAGAAGTTGAGGATGGGCTGGGCCCATGATGGAGCTGTGACTTCTTCTACTGTCAAAACTGCTACTATGACCAGGGCAGGTGGGTTGGGTGGTGAAGAGTTGGAGTCGGCCACCGCCTGTTGTGTCGATGCAGTCCCCGGGCTGGTTGCAGTAGCCCCCAGGCCGAGTTCCGAAGTTCCCGAGCCGGGTGCGACTACGGCAGTCCCCGGGCCGCCTGTCGAAGTCCCCGAGCCGCCTGCTTGGTTCCCGAAGTTGGATCCGACTGTGTCGGGGTCAGGCGGCACGAAGATGGAATCAGATTCTGGAGACGGCTTTATAGACGGCTTGAGGAGGTAGTGGAGAGAAACGTCGGCTGGTATAGCTTGCCGGGTGGAGCCTATTCGTGCCAGGGCATCTGCTCGCACGTTGTCGGCCCGTGGTACATGAAGGAACTCGCATCCTTCAAAATATCCACTGATTTTTTGAACGAGGAAGTGGTAGCTCGCCATGTTCGCGTCCTTGGTGTCCCAGTCGCCAGATGACTGCTGGTCCACCAAATCCGAGTTGCCATAGCACAGGATCCGGCAGATGCCGAGCTCTTTCGCTAGTCAGAGCCCGTGTATGAGCGCCTCGTACTCGGCCACATTGTTGGAGGCGACAAAATGAATTTGCAATGTGTACTTGAGCTTGTCACCCTTGGGAGAGGTGAGGATGATGTCGGCTCCCAAGCCGGTGTGCATCTTGGACCCATCAAAGTGCATCCGCCAATGAGTGGAGTCGGGGGCCGGTGGCAGGTACTGGGTTTCGGCCCAATCGACGAGGAAGTCGGCCAGTGCTTGGGACTTAATGGCGGTGCGGGGCTGGTAGAAGATCGTGTAAGGAGCCAACTCAATGGCCCATTTTGCCACTTGGCCGGATGCATCCTGGCTACCTATGATCTCGGCGAGCGGGGCAGTACATACGACCGTGATGGGGTGCTCTTGAAAGTAGGGCTTGAGCTTCTTGGCGGCGAAGTACACACCGTAGCACATCTTCTAGTAGTGTGGGTAGTTCTGCTTTGAGGCGGATAATACTTCGCTTAAATAATACACCAGCCTCTGGACTAGCTGAGCTCGGCCTTCTTCTGGGCGCTGGACCACGATAACTGTGCTGACCACCCGGCTAGTGGCGGCAATGTAAAGGAGCATGGGCTCTTTCTCAGTCGGTGCCGCCAAGACATGCAGCGTGGTCAGCATCTTCTTTAGCTCATGGAAAGTTTGGTCTGCTTGGTCATTCCACTCGAAGTGACTGGACTTCTTCATGAGTCGGTAGAGGGGGAGAGCTTTCTCTACGAGCCCGCTGATGAAGCGGTTCAGGGAAGCCAAGCATCCGGTGAACTTCTAGACGTCTCGTAGCTTGGTGGGAATCTCCATTCTCTCTATGGCCTTGATCTTCATCGGGTTGCATTCGATGCCGCGTTAGGAGACCAGGAAGCCTAGAAGCTGGCCAGTTGGTACTCCGAACACGCATTTCTCAGGGTTGAGCTTGATCTGGAACCGACGCAAGTTTTCAAATGTCTCTTTGAGGTCTTCCAGCAAGGTGCCGCGCTTCTCCGTCTTCACCACAATATCATCTACATAGATGTGGGCATTTCTTCCGAGCTGCTTGAGGAGGCATTTCTACATGCAACGCTGAAAAGTGGCACCGGCATTTCTCAAGCCGAATGTCATAGTCAGGTAGCAGAAAGCTCCGAATGGTGTGATGAAGGCGGTCTTCAGGCGGTCGGCTAGATCCAACTCTATCTGGTGGTAGCCTGAGTAAGCATCCAAGAAGCTCAACAGCTCGCATCCGGCTGTGGAGTCTATTACTTGATCAATCCTTGGCAAGGCGAAGGGATCTTTGGGGCAGGCCTTGTTGAGGCTAGTGTAGTCTATACACATGTGCCACTTGTTATTTTTCTTCAGCACGAGGTCCGGGTTGGCGAGCCACTCTGGAAAAAAAACTTCCATAATGAAGCCGGCTGCCAGAAGCCGGGCTATCTCTTCTCCTACAATCCTTCTCTTCTCTTCCGATAGTCGGCGGAGGGGCTGTTTGACTGGTTTTGCACCTTCTCGGACGTGTAGCTTGTGCTCGGCGAATTCCTTCGGAACACCCGGCATGTCCTTGGGGGACCATGCGAAGATGTCCCGATTCTCACGGAGGAAATCGACGAGCTCACCTTCCTATTTGCTGTCCAGGTTTGCCCTGATGGTGGCAAACCTTTCGGGGTGCTCGGGGTCCAGAGGTACCTTCTTTGTTTCTTTTGCCGGCTGGAATGAACCTTGGGCATCACACTCCTTGGGGTCGGGGGACAGGGTCGGCTGCTTGCCGGCCATGGCCACGACTCGATCCAGTATCTTCTTCTCTTCAGCAATCACGAGGGACTCGGCCAGCCGGCTACTAGCTGCCGCACACTCGGAGGATTTCTTGTAGTCTCCGGCTATGGTGATGATGCCCTTGGAACTCGGTATCTTCATCTTGAGGTAGGCATAGTGGGGTACAACCATGAATTTGGCCAGAACAGGTCGGCCAAGCAACGCGTGGTAAGGGCTCTCCAGATCCACTACCTCAAACCACACTGCCTCTCGGCGGAAATGATCCTTGTCCCCGAAGAGGACGTCTATCTTGATCTTGCCAATTGGGGAGGAGGACAGGCCGGGTACGATGCCATGGAACACAGTCCGACTAGGCCTGAGCTGCTTCATCTTGATGCCCAGCTTCTCCATGGTGTCACGGTACAGTATGTTGATGCTATTCCCGCCATCTATCAGCACGCGGGAGAAACGGGCAGCTCGCCTTTCTGTTGCGAGGGTGGCATCCAAAACCAATGCGTAAGAGCCGGGAGACGGCATCACCTCTAGGTGATCAGTCCGGCTCCAGCTGATAGGCCTTTCTGACCAGTGCATGAACTCGGGGTTGTTGGAGGCAACTGCGTTGACTTCTTGATGTTGTCGGCGTCGGCTACGCCGGTCTTCTGGCTGGCTTGTAAAGACGACGTAGGCGGCATGCTCGTCGGGGAACTCGTCTTGAACAGCCCCGACTGCTGGTCGAGCGGCCGGCTACGGAGGGGCCGGAGGCGGCTGACCAGCAGGCGGAGGCGGCGCTATCCCCTCGCCCTTGGAAATCCGCGTGAGCCAGTGGCATTTCCAGGTCGTGTGGTTTGAAGGCTTCGCGCCGCTGTGGAACTTGCAGGGGGCATCAAGTGCTTGCTCGTAGGAGAAAGCCGGCTGCCAAGCCGGCCTGCTGCCTTTCTGCTTCTTGGGCGTGGGCCGCCCTTTGGGTTGTTCGTCTTCGACTGTGGCCACCTGCCGACTGGTGGAAGGCGGCATGGGAGCCTTGCGCTTGTGGTCGTTATGGTACGGGCGTCGGCTGGAGTCTCCTGCCGGCGTCTTGGGACTCGGACTGAGCACCTTCCCGGAGGCGTCTACTCGGAGTTCGGTCTTCATTGAGGAATCAGCCGTGGCGTATTTATTAGCTATGACCAGCAGCTCGTCGAGGGTAGTCGGCTCGTCGCAGAAGAGTCGGTGCTTGAGGAGGGTGCCTTCTCGGCACCCCGCGGTGAAGTACTCTATAGCTTGAACCTTGTGCACCCCTTCGCAGGAATTGCGGATCTCGGCCCAACGCGTGAGGTAGTCGCGAGTTGATTCATTGGGCCCTTGTACACACAAGGAGAGCTGTCGGGGCTTGGGAGCCCGCTTGTAGGTGCTGATGAAGTTGCGGATGAAGGCTTCTGTGAAGTCCAGCCAGCTGTTGCTTGAGGTTGTTGAGCCAGGTGAGCGCCGTGCCCTGGAGCATGAGGGGGACATACTTCACGGCAACACACCTGTTGCCGTTCGTGATGCTAACCGCAGTGGAGTAGTCGATCAACCAGTCTTCCGGCTTCACGGAGCCGTTGTACTTGGGCATGTCTCTTGGGAGCGAGAACCCTTTGGGGAAGGGCTCGTCACAGATGCGGGGGCCAAAGCAGGGCGGGCTGGCATCATCTTCTTCTTCCAGGGCTAGGGATCGCGTGAGTCGGTCGATCCGGTGGCGGGCGTCATTCTCGCCGACTCCTTCACGGCGGCCCAGTCGGCCGCTGAGAGTCGGATGCATGAAAGGCGGCGGGGTGGGATATCTGTCCCCACGAGGCGGAGGAGGAGGAGGGTCGCCCCGCCACTCCACAGCTCGAGGGCAGCCTTCTGCGTCACGCTCGATGGAGATTCGAGTCCGACTGCGGCTGGCAGCCGGCTCCTTTTCTTTCCTTGCGCGGGTGTTGCCCACCATCGGCGTTCGGGACGTCGCACCGTGCTCTCGGCGTAGGGGAGGACTTTTGGTGCGGACACCAACTTCATGCCGCTCTGTGGCCGCGTCGATAAGCTGCTGGATGCGTCTGGTCATGTAGGGGAGCTCGTCGGCCCCCAGTCTGTCTAGCTCGTCTATGGCCGCCTGGGCGGCGCGTAGGTTCTCGAGAGGCGTGGCATAGACTGGGCGGTCTGCTCCCAGCATGTTGGCGATAGCCGAACCGCATTTCTTGATGATGTCGACGCGGCTCGGCCCGTCGGGAGGCAGCGTGCCGAAGGCGGCGCGGTCGACTTCGCGCTGGTGAGCCTCGGTGAGGCGTCTCATGGAAACTAGCTTCTGGCCCTCCGTAACAAGGGCGACGCGGCGTGCCTCCAGTTTCTTGGCGTCGGCGTCGGCCGGGATGGGGGCGGACAAGTCGTGCAGCGCCGCCTGCAGGGCGTCGTGGGCGTTTTCGCCAGAGGCGGCGCTCTGGCTGATGACTAGTACCTCGGTGATGGAGTTGTCGCTGCTGTCGGCTCGAGGAAGAGGGTCGTTGATGATTACTACGTTGGTGGGGAAGGCGTCAAGTGACGCCGTGTCAGAGTCGACAAGCAACGGTTCGGTGGAGCCAACCGACTCCAAGTCCGCGGCAAGCTCGCCGGAGACGTGGAGTTGGTCGAGGAGGCTGATGAGGTGGCTCTCGGGGCAGCCTGTGCCCGCGTCGGATGCGGGCTCGTCGGAGATGCGAGCCTCGCCAAGAAGATCGGCGAGGCAGCTCGCCGCATAGGCATCGGCGACGCCTTACAGCGCATCGAGGCAAGCGCCATTGGGTGAGCGGGCCTGGCTACGCTCACTGGGAAGGAAGAGGGTTCCCGTCCAGAACAGGTCTCCGGACGACGGTGCACCTGGCCCCATGGTGGGCGCCAAATGTCAGGTGGTTGGTGCAACATATGTCAATGGGTGGCTTATCATTGTGGGAGCCAATAAAACATCGTTGGTGCCTGGAAACGGGATATGGCGAAGACATGCACGCCGGCGGATCTTACCCAGCTTCGGGGCTCTCCGTGGAGATAACACCCCAACTGCTGCTCTGCGGGGTCTCCGCATGGTCGCTAGATCAACAAGTAGCTACAAGAGGCTCCTTGAGCTGTTCGGTGAAAGGATGAAGAAGGGCAAGGCTAGCCTGCCTCTCCTCTTGATGTGGTGTCTAGAACTACTGAGAAGGGATCCCCTTGTATGGGTGCCCTGGGGGGTTTATATAGGCCTACCCCCAGGGGTACAATGGTAATCCGGCTGGGCATGGGCCCTAGCCGTCTGTTTCTACGCTTGCCGGCTTCTCTGCCGACCGATGGGCCCGCCGACTGGTGGACCCCGCCGGCTGCCGGCCTTCTGGTCGACAGGCTAGTCCCACCGCTGGGGGTCTTCTCGAAGGCTGGTTACTGTTGCCTCGCCTTTGGTGACGAGGGCTATGTTGTGGTAAGCATGGCTACAGTGCTGCCGCCGGGCGGCTTATTGCTATAGCCTTACCGCGTCTTATCTCCTTAATGAGGCGCCTCTTTCGAGGGAGTGAATTAGCCGGCTATTGGGAGTCGGCCATACCCCAGGCCGACTGGGAGAGGCCTGGCCGCCTTTAGGCGTCTCCCTGACTCAGGGGGCCCGCCACCCATGGGTCGTACTGACAGCTTGCCGTGGGTGACGTCATGGTCAACATGGCAACAGTGCCGCGCCGGACGGGTCATGGCCGCCCCGTACGACGCACTGTGGCCATGTGCGTCTCGGGATTCGGGGGTGGCACGTTTCAGTGTAGCCACGCCCCGTCTCATCGCCGTTATGTGGGTGCAGACTCTGAGGGCACGATCTCGGCCGCCTGCTGGGGGGTCGGCTTCTTGGAGTCGGCCTTCTTGTGGCCGGCTTCTTGGAGCCGGCCCTCTCGTGGTTTTCTTCACGAGGATTTTAGGGCTGGGCCGCCTTCATGCAGCCGGCTTGAGAGGTAGCCAGCTGGGGGAAGGCGGCCCCACGCCTTGGATGCTTGGAGGCTTGATCGGCCTATAATTTTTCTGAAGAGCCAGGGGAAGCCGGCTAGGCTACCCGTGGTCATTTACTCCAACAGCGGTGCATCACCCCCGGCGTCGAGGGTACACGGCGACGTGTTTGTGTGCGAACAGTATGTACCAGTAGCTATGTGTTTGATCTCTCTCTCTCGTGTTCTTGAGGTGATACGATCTTGATGTATCGCGATCTTTGTTATTATATTTGGATTCTATGATGTTTCTTCCCCCCTCTACTCTCTTGTAATGGATTGAGTTTTCCCTTTGAAGTTATCTTATTGGATTGAGTCTTTAAAGATTTTAGAACACTTGATGTATGTCTTGCCGTGCGTATCTGTGGTGACAATGGGATATCACGTGATTCACTTGATGTATGTTCCGGTGATCAACTTGCGGGTTCCGCCCATGAACCTATGCATAGGGGTTGGCACACGTTTTCGTCATGATTCTCCGATAGAAACTTTGGGGCACTCTTTGAGGTTCTATGTGTTGGTTGAATAGATGAATCTGAGATTGTGTGATGCATATCGTATAATCATACCCACGGATACTTGAGGTGACATTGGAGTATCTAGGTGACATTAGGGTTTTGGTTGATTTGTGTCTTAACGTGTTATTCTAGTACGAACTCTAGGGCTGTTTGTGACACTTATAGGAATAGCCCAACGGGTTGATTGGAAAGAATAACTTTGAGGTGGTTTCGTACCCTACCATAATCTCTTCGTTCGTTCTCCGCTATTAGTGACTTTGGAGTGACTCTTTGTTGCATGTTGAGGGATGGTTAGGCGATCCAATTATGTTATTATTGTTGAGAGGACTTGCACTAGTGAAAGTATGAACCCTAGGCCTTGTTTCCTATCATTGCAATACCGTTTATGCTCACTTTTACCATTAGTTACCTTTCTGTTTTTATATTTTCAGATTACAAAAACCATTATCTACCATCCATATACCACTTGTATCACCATCTCTTCGTCGAACTAGTGCACCTATACAATTTACCATTGTATTGGGTGTGTTGGGGACACAAGAGACTCTTTGTTATTTGGTTGCAGGGTTGCTTGAGAGAGACCATCTTCATCCTACGCCTCCTATGGATTGATAAACCTTAGGTCATCCACTTGAGGGAAATTTGCTACTATCCTACAAACCTCCGCACTTGGAGGCCCAACAACGTCTACAAGAAGAAGGTTGTGTAGTAGACATCAGTTTTACTTGACAATTCAAAATCAATAAAGCGGAAGGAAGTTAGCAAGGCAGCGGATGAAGGTGCTCCTTCCAAATGGAGGGCCTCTACAGATTCTACTCCTCCACCCCCAAGATGATTTTCAAGACAACACATGCATAGACACTCAACGTAGTTGTGTTGGTGATGAGCACGTCTCCCCTAGTGCACCATCACAGGTGCTCCCTCTAACTTGGCACTGTTATATGTGGTTGCATGTTATGTATGATGTCTAGCTTATATTGTTTCTAATTTTGTTGAATTTCATCTTCTTACTTTACACATTATACTTGTGACTAAGACACGTGTTCCTGTTTCTAGAACATACAATATCTGTCTATCACACCATGTTCTTACATCAAAGTACATTTGTTCTGAAGAACTAAACTGTTATTCGTTTTTCTTGTCGGCTTGACTTAACATGGCACAGAGAAAGAGGAAGCAAGACAGAACGACAGGGAAAGGGAAGCGGAACAATCCTGCAGATTCTACTGGTACTGATGGTGCAATAGAAGGTCAAAGTCCAGCGGAAAATTGTACCGACAGGGTATCCCATGCTACATGAGCTGCAGAACAAGCCAAACAGAAACAAATAGCTGCCACCAAACAAGCAGAGACAACCCTAGTTGTTGCAACACCTTCCACAGTACCACCAGCTGCACGATTTACTCATTCGTCAACTCAGCTAGCAGCACGTTCCCAAGCTCCCTTTCCACCTGACACTACTTCTGAAGCACTCTTGACACAAGATGAGTTGGCAAGATCAGATGAACTTTGTGAGCTTCAACAGTAAGAAGGTAGTTGCTGGAGTCAAGTTACGGTTGCATGCTTCTATATATGTAGTCTCACAGTTTGATGTACACTAACACTTCCTATGTTTGTTGTTGGACTAGCACCTAGGTGCAAGAGAAAACAAACATTAGGGATAATGCTCGATAGGTTAAATAAATCTAGAGGAGGAAGAATGGAGATCCGTTTTGAGGTAGGTTTCAAAAGGCCACGTGATGCTACAGAGTCAGCCAAGTTAGTATCAGAGGCAGCAGTTTCTATTAGGTGTCATGTACGTATCCTCCCAACATGTATTCAGTATAGTAATGACAAAGACGAAACCTAGTTCAACACCTTCCTCAACCACTTATCTGTAAGTATGGTTATGTATGGAAACTAGTAATATTGTCTTGCTCTGTCCAATACTTTCTAGGTTGCTGATAATGAGACTCCCATAATTTTCAACAAATGAGGTTCAAGTTGGATAGCCAAGATGATGCAACCAGACAAGCTTGCACCCATGTTTTCAAGTCTGCTCTGCGACAGTATCGGTATAACTTGAGGAAAACTCACTTTGAAGGCAAGGCTAACAGTGAACTTGCCCAAACATCTCCATTGGAAAATATATCTGATGAAGACTGGAGAGGCCTCGTTAAACACTGGTCCGATCCGAAGTATCAGGTACATTGTATATATGTGATCAGATCACATGTTGAAGTCCTATTTACGCATGTTCCACACAAATCTATCTTCTTGTAGGTGAACTGTTCAAAGAACAAGGCCAACCATACGAAAGTGAAATTCCAACAGACGACGGGATCTCGTAGCTATATTGCACACTGCGAGGCTCTTGTAATTAGCTGATGTTTCACTCTTTTCGCTATACCATATTATCAGATCTATATTGACTTGTTCCAAATGCAGAGGAAAGCCCGCAAGGACCAAAAAGTACCTGAACCAAATGTTGTCGAAATCTTCAAGGACTGTCACACCAGCAAGAAGAAGGGCATGACTACACTAGTCAAAGCCGCTGTTGTAAGTCCTTAATCCTCATGCCTTTTAACTACTACTTACTCTAACTTGTGCCTTGAACTGCATGGTTTGCAGCCAATGTCTATTACTCTTTTCAATTTTATACACAATTGTCTTAGCGTATCATTGCACCTTACAAGGTTTAAAAGAGAGGAGTGATGTTCCTTTGATCTTGACCTGTAATCTAGTTCCGTGCTGGACTTGCCCACACAATGTTACAATTGCCTATTTGTCTGTTCTCAGTTGTTTTGTGATATGAATGATGCCATACTATGCTTACCGTATTATAAACTTCGTCTCTTTATCCTTAGCCCTCAATACAATGTGAAGAAATATACAATACATTAGCGATGGTACATGGTCATATGTTTGGAACCTGGTTTTATTATGTACTTTGCAATAAAATACAAATATTATTTTACATGGGTTCACCAGAATAAGTTATGTATATAGACCAAAGCTATTTTGTTTGGTTTTGCTGCCTCCTTAATATCTTCTATTCTGGTACTACTAATGTAAAACCACAACTTTTCAGTGAGCTATGGAAAAAATGGTGGAACCGCCACCTTCTGAAGGTGGCGAGGCAACTATAACCGCAATGTCAGCTCTTGCTGCAGTGGGTCAGTACCTGTCCACTAACAGTGCCAAAAGCACGTTCCTACATAATACTGGCTTGGTTGTTAAGGCAATCTCGTCCAAACTGCCTCATGATCAAGATATGCAAGCTCAAAACAATGTTGTATCTGCGCTCCAGACACAAGTCCATTCCCTAACAGAGACCCTTTGTGAAACAAGGAGAGACATTGTTCGATGTTGTCAAGATATGCATGGTTTTGAAACCAGACTATCAGACATTTGCTATGTTGTTTAGGAGCCTAGGAGAACTGAAGGCGAAGGTTATGGTGCTCCATCGGACAATACAGCATGAAAACGTAACAGTCAGGTCAAATGAACTGAGCTTCTGAACTTCTGGTGGTGCATTAATCTGCTAGACTGTTAACTTTTATGCCAACCTTCCTTTTGTTTTATAGTTGTAATTTGTTTTGGTGCGATACAAAATTTGTTCTTAACGTGCAGCCACCGGCTGAAGAAAACAGCAAGCCATTTTTGTATAGTGTAGGGTGTTCCCTATATTTTCACTGGTGGCGAACTTTGATGTGCACCGGCTGTAGTTAACACGGGCCTCCTACGGGCAGTAGAAACAATGGGCCTTCTAAGGGCCGTAGAAACAATGGGCCTTCTACGTGGCGTAGAAACAATGGGCCTTATACGGGCCGTAGACACAATGGGCCTTCTATGGGCCGTATCATCAATGGGCCTTCTACGGGCTTATGATCGGTTAGCCAAACATGGCCGTAAATGGGCTAGAGTTGAAATCGTCCGTTCATGGGCCGACCATAACGGGTCATCGTTAATCGGCTGTATTTTGATGATGCTATGAAAACGGCCCAATGTATTAACGGGCCACAAACGGGCCGACTGTAACCACGGGCTGAATTTGGCCCACAAGCAGGAAATGACAGTAACGAGCCGTAAGTAAACGAATGTGGAAATGAGCCCAAGAATAAATGGGCCCCGAGAAGGCCGAAAGATAACATGGTCTGGAAACGGCCCAACGGAATAATGGGCCGTTAATGGGTATAAAGTGATACACTATTCATTACGGGCCAGTTTCACCACATGCTGTTAATGGGTATAAAGTGATACACTGTTCATTACGGGCCAGTTTTACCACGGGTCGTTAATGGGCCGAGAGTAATAAGGGCCTCACACAGGCCGAAAGACGCCATGGGCCATACATGGGCCGGAAGTTAAAACAGGCTGGAATTATATTGGACGGCCCAGATGATGCTACTGGGCCTAACTCAGATAGGCCGTAAATGGGCCCTGGGTTAGCGGGCTGTAAATGGGCTTTATGCGAACAGGCCATTAACAGGCTTGCCGTGGGCCGGCCTGCCACCTTTTGACCAAGTCAAACGGGCCAGCCTTTTCACAGGAATGGGCCTCTGTTGGGCCGTGCCACGTGTCGACGTATCATAGGCGCTTTGGGTCCAATGAGTGGATGACATCTGTCCCAATGGTGAGCCGACATGTGTTTCCTCTAGCCAATGATGATTTTACACGTGGAAAATCCCCATTGGTCGGGGCTGTTAACGGGTTATCGGATCCAAAACCGGACCTGATAGCTTAACGGCATTCCGTTACGGTGGAAGCCACGTGTCGGTCACCCTTGACGAAAGCACTTCTATGATGCGTGATTTATCGTCATGGAAGTGGACACTTCTGTGATGATAATTTTGGTAATGTCATGGAACACTTCTATGACAGCACATGTATGACTATCTTGATTCCGTCATAAATTTGTCATGGATGTACATGCATGACAGAAAACGTGACCAACTGTGACAAACACGTATCATCACGGAAGTGTATTTTTTTGTAGTGAAGCTAACATACTTTCTCTTCTTGGATCATATGCACTTATGATTGGAACTCTAGCAAGCATCCGCAACTACTAAAGATCATTAAGGTAAAACCCAACCATAGCATTAAAGCATCAAGTCCCCTTTATCCCATATGCAACAACCCCCTTACTCGGGTTTATGCTTCTGCCACTCAAGCAACCCACTATAAGCGAATCATGAATGTATTGCAACACCCTACAGCGGGAATCCCTCACGCTTGCGCGACACAGAGAGCATAATAGGACAGCACCAAAATAAAACATACAACTCATACCAATCTAGATCATCAATCAACCCAAAGACAAAGGATATCTACTCAAAACATCATAGGATGGCAACACATCATTGGATCATAATATGTGGCATAAAGCACCATGTTCAAGTAGGGATTACAGCGGGGTGTGGGAGAGTGGACCGCGTAAAAGAGATGAGGATGGTGATGTTGATGAAGACGATCACCGCGGCAATGATTCCCCTCCCAATGGCACTCTGATGCCACCGAGAAAGAGGAGGAGAGGTTCCCCCCCTTGTGCTTCCTCCTCCATGGCCTCCCCCCTGGATGGGGAGAGGTTCTCCCTCTGGTCCTTGGCCTTCATGGTGATGATGGCCGCTCCGGGATCCTCCTCCATAGCCTCCGGTGATGATGGCCCCCTCCGGCAGGGTGCCGGAGAGGGCCTAGATTGATTTCTCGTGGCTACAGAGGCTTGCGGCGGCGGAACTTCTGATCTAGGTTAATTTCTGGAGGTTTGGGTATTTATAGGGGAGGTTGGCGTCGAGAACAAGTCAGGGGCCCCACGGGTAGTCCACGAGGCATAGGGGCGCGCCCCCACCCTCGTGGGGCCCAGGGGACTCCCCTTCGGTAGATTTTTGGTCGAGTATTTTTTATATTTTCCAGAAAAATTCTCCGTTGATTTTCATCGCATTCTGAGAACTTTTATTTCTGCACAAAAACAACACCACGGTAGTTCTGCTGAAAACAGCGTCAGTCCGGGTTAGTTCTAATCAAATCATACCAAAATCATACAAAACTATTGTAAATATGGCATGAATACTTCCTAAATTATAGATACGTTGGAGACGTATCATACCCCTGCGAATTTCTATAACTATAATAAAATAAGAAGACATTGTTCACTAAAAAAATTCTTTTTACTTATTTTGATGCTCTTGAATAGAATTTGTGTTGGTCACTTCCCTACATTGTGGCTCTGACAAAAACAGATAGAATTATTATTATTTTTCGTGTTATGTTTTTGTTAGTGTGTACATTGCATAACTAGATAGGAGTATATCATAAGAGAATTCCTTATTTAACACTGGCTTAATGTGTTTTTGCCCTATTTGACACTGCAAAACTTTTTCTCCCTTATCTAACAACAACGCTAAATATTGTTCCCTTCGTGACACTTCCATCTATTTTGAGTACTAACGGTGTTAAATGACACATGAAAAGATGATTTTACCCCTGATGCAACGTGTGACCAAAATCATTCACATGAGAAGCAATAACTTTTTCATGCTAATTGTAAAATTGGGCAGAACCTCCCCTATAAACAGGCAAACATTTCATTTCTCCCCACACAATTATTTCAATTGTTTTGAAATTTAGTTCAAAAAAAGGGCAGAGCCTCCCTTGTAATTGGATGCCATATCCTCTGGACACAATTAACATATACATAAATCAACACAGAATGTTCAAATTTGGCAATGGCATGAAACATAAACATCCAACCTCGCATCCTGATACGTCCATTTTGCATCATGCTTTTATATCGATATTTATTGCATTACAGGCTGTTATTACACATTATGTCACAATACTTATGCCTATTCTCTCTTATTTTACAAGGTTTACATAAAGAGGGAGAATGCCGGCAGCTGGGATTCTGGTCTGGAAAAGGACCAAAAATTAGAGACCTATTCTGCACAGCTCCAAAAGTCCTGAAACTTGACGGAAGTCATTTTCAGAATATATAATAAATACTGAGCGCAAGAAGTTCACCAGGGGGGCCACACCCTACCCACGAGGGTGGGGGGCGCGCCCTACCCCCCTGAGCGCGCCCCCTACCTCGTGGGCCCCTAGTGGCCCTCTGATGGCCATCTTCTGCTATATGGAGTCTTTCGATGAGAAAAAAATCATAATCCATCTTTCTAGACGAGACTCTGCCGCCATGAGGCGGAACCTTGGCGGAACCAACCTTTCCGGGATTGGTACCTATGGGTTGCGAGTAGTGTTAATTACTCCTTGTAGTTGATGCTAGTTGGTTTATTTGGTGGAAGATCATATGTTCAGATCCTATATGCATATTAATACCCCTCTGATTATGAACATGAATATGCTTTATGAGTAGTTACGTTTGTTCCTGAGGACATGGGAGAAGTCTTGCTATTAGTAGTCATGTGAATTTGGTATTCGTTCGATATTTTGATGAGATGTATGTTGTCTCTCCTCTAGTGGTGTTATGTGAACGTCGACTACATGACACTTCACCATTATTTGGGCCTAGAGGAAGGCATTGGGAAGTAATAAGTAGATGATGGGTTGCTAGAGTGACAGAAGCTTAAACCCTAGTTTATGCGTTGCTTCGTAAGGGGCTGATTTGGATCCATATGTTTCATGCTATGGTTAGGTTTACCTTAATACTTTTGTTGTAGTTGCGGATGCTTGCAATAGAGGTTAATCATAAGTGGGATGCTTGTCCAAGTAAGGGTAGCACCCAAGCACCGGTCCACCCACATACCAAATTATCAAAGTACCGAACGCGAATCATATGAATGTGATGAAAGCTAGCTTGACGATGATCCCATGTGTCCTCGGGGCGCTTTTCTCTATATAAGAGTTTGTCCAGGCTTGTCCTTTGCTACAAAAAGGATTGGGCCACCTTGCTGCACTTTATTTACTTTTGTTACTTGCTACTCGTTACAAATTATCCTATCACAAAACTATCTGTTACCTATTATTTCAGTGCTTGTAGAGAATACCTTACTGAAAACTGCTTACCGTTTCCTTCTGCCCCTATACTTGTGGGTCATCAAGACTCTTTTCTGGTGCCATTGCCGGGGAGTGAAGCGCCTTTGGTAGGTGGAATTTGGTAAGGAAAAATTTATATAGTGTGCTGAAATTTACTGTCACTTGTTACTATGGAAAGTAATCCTCTGAGGGGCTTGTTCAGGGTATCTTCACCCTGACCAGTAGAGCAAAGAGTTGCTCCTCAACCTACTGAACCTACTGAAAATGAAAATGTCTGCTTTGAAATTCCTTCGGGTATGATAGAAAAATTGCTAGCTAATCCTTTTGCAGGAGATGGAACAAAGCAACCTGATGAGCACCTAATATATGTGGATGAAGTTTGGATTATGTAAGCTTGCAGGTGTGCCCAGAGATGTTATTAAGAATAAGGTCTTCCCTTTATCTTTGAAGGAAGATGCATTGACATGGTATAGGCTATGTGATGATATGCGGTCATGGAACTACAAACGATTGAAATTGGAATTTCATCAGAAGTTTTATCCTATGCATCTTGTTCATCGTGATCGCAATTATATATATAATTTTTGGCCTCGCGAAGGAGAAAGCATCGCTCAAGCTTGGGGGAGGCTTAAATCAATGTTATATTCATGCCCCAATCATGAGCTCTCAAGATAAATGATTATTCAAAATTTATATGCTTGGCTTTCTGATAACAATCGCACCATGCTCGATACTTCTTGTGCTGGCTCTTTTATGACGAAGACTATTGAATTCAAATGGGATTTATTGGACAGAATTAAACGCAACTCTGAAGATTGGGACCTCGACGAAGGTAAGGAGCAAAACACATATCATGTGGTGAATAAAAATATAGCCTCAAGTAAAGTTACCGATGAACGAAGACGAAAGAGGGGATGCCTTTCGGGGCATCCCCAAGCTTAGGCTCTTGGTTGTCCTTTAATATTACCTTGGGGTGCCTTGGGCATCCCCAAGGTTAGGTTCTTGCCACTCCTTATTCCATAGTCCATCGAATCTTTACCCAAAACTTGAAAACTTCACAACACAAAACTTAACAGAAAACTTATAAGCTCCGTTAGTATAAGAAAATAAATCACCACTTAGGTCTGTTGCGAACTCATTCTAAATTCATATTGGTGTAATATCTACTGTATTCCAACTTCTCTATGGTTCATACCCTCCGATACTACTCATAGATTCATCAAAATAAGCAAACAACAAAATGAAAACAGAATCTGTCAAAAATAGAACAGTCTATCATAATCTGCAACTCTCAAATACTTCTGTAATTCCAAACATTCTGAAAAAATCATACGACCAGTATAAAAAGTATATTGATCTACTGCACTTGTAATTTGTATTTTATCGCTCTCTGGTAAATAATTATTATTATTTTCATGAGCGCGTACTTTCTGTTTTTATCAGCAAGATCAAACAACAATCACCCAAGAAGATCCTAAAGGCTTTACTTGGAACTTTATTGAAACAAAAGATATAAAACATGATTACTACAGTAGTTTAATCATGTGAACACACAAAAACAGTAGGGGTAAAAATTGGGTTGTCTCCCAACAAGCGCTTTACTTTAATGCCTTTCTAGCTAGGCATGATAATTTCAATGATGCTCACATAAAAGATAAGAATTGAAACATAACGGGAGCATCATGTTCCTCCCTCATAATAATTTTCAGTATCATCATGAATGAATTCAACAATATAACTATCACATAAAGCATTCTTTTCATGAGCCATAAGCATAGATTTTTTATTACTCTCCACATAAGCAAAATTCTTCTCATTCGGAATAGTGGGAGTATCATAAGAAACTCGAATACTATAAATTGTTTCCACATTAAAAGATTAATGTTCAGAAAAAGGATAATCATAATCATGACTAGTTTTGTAAATATAATCATCACTACTTTTTATAACATAAGTATCATCACAGTAATCATAATAAGCAGCAACTTTGTTCTCATCATAATCAACTGAAACCTCTTCCAAGATAGTGGAATCATTACTAAATAAAGTCATGACCTCTCCTAATCCACTTTTATAATTATCACAATGAGATTCAACATCCTCCAGAATAGTGAGATCATTACTTCCTAAAGTAGACACTCTTCCAAACCCACTTTCATCAATATAATCATCATAAATAGGAGGCATGCTATCATCATAATAAATTTGCTCATCAAAACTTGGGAGACTAAAAATATCATCTTCATTAAACATAGCATCCCCAAGCTTGGGAAAAACATTAATTGCAGCAAATAAGTTCTCAAACATGCCATTCTCATCAAACATAGCATCCCCAAGCTTGGGCCTTTGCATATCATAAGCATAATCACTCTCATCATTAATAGTATGGATAGCACCAATAGTATAGCAATTATCATCATCATAATGAGTAATAGGAGCAACATCACTTGGGAGGGATACCTTTTTACCTTTGCTTATACATCTTTTCTTTTTCTTCTTCACATTAAGTGTGGGTTTAACCCTCCTTTTTGAGCTCCTTATTAATGAGATTGGTTGAATAGAAGACTCCTCCTCGTTACCTGATTCATCATAAGAAAGAATAGGTGAAACACAATTTGCATGTTGAAATCCTAGCGGATCCTCTGATACGTCCATTTTGCATCATGCTTTTATATCGATATTTATTGCATTATGGATTGTTATTTCACTTTATGTCACAATACTTATGGATATCCTCTCTTATTTTACAAGGTTTACATAAAGAGGGAGAATGCTGGCAGCTGGAATTCTGGTCTGGAAAAGGAGCAAATCTTAGAGACCTATTCTGCGCAGCTCCAAAAGTCACGAAACTCCATGGAACGTCTTAAAAGAAATAAAGAAAAATCCACGCCAAAGATGAAGGCCAGGGGGCCCACACCCTTCTCACGAGGGTGGGGGCGCCCCCCCCCCTAGGGCGCGCACCCTACCTCATGGGCCCCCTAGTGGCTCTCCGATGCCCATCTTCTCATATATGAGGTCTTTCGATGAGAAAAAAATAAGAAGGAACTTTTCGGGACGAGATTTCGCCGCCACGAGGCGGAACCTTGGCGGATCCAATCTAGAGCTCCGGCAGAGCTGTTCTGCCGGGGATACTTCCCTCCCGGAGGGGGAAATCATCACCATCGTCATCACCAACGCTCCTCTCATCGGGAGAGGGCAATCTCCATCAACATCTTCATCAGCACCATCTCATCTCCAAACCCTAGTTCATCTCTTTTATCCAATTCTTATCTCAAAGTCCGGGATTGGTTCTAGTAGGTTGCTAGTAGTGTTGATTACTCCTTGTAGTTGATGCTAGTTGGTTTAATTGGTGGAAGATCATATGTTCAGATCATATATGCATATTATTACCCCTATGATTATGAACATGAATATGCTTTGTGAGTAATTACGTTCGTTCCTGAGGACAAGGGAGAAGTCTTGCTATGAGTAGTCATGTGAATTTGGTATTCGTTTGATATTTTGATAAGATGTATGTTGTCTAGCCTCTAGTGGTGTTATGTGAACGTCGACTACATAACACTTCACCATTATTTGGGCCTAGAGGAAGGCATTGGGAAGTAATAAGTAGATGATGGGTTGCTAGAGTGACAGAAGCTTAAACCCTAGTTTATGCGTTGCTTCGTAAGGGGCTGATTTGGATCCATATGTTTCATGCTATGGTTAGGTTTACCTTAATACTTTTGTTGTAGTTGCGGATGCTTGCAATAGAGGTTAATCATAAGTGGGATGCTTGTTCAAGTAAGAACAGCACCCAAGCACCGGTCCACCCACATATCAAATTATCAGAGTATCGAACGCGAATCATATGAACGTGATGAAAACTAGCTTGACGATATTCCCATGTGTCCTCGGGAGCGCTTTTCCTATTATAAGAGTTTGTTCCGGCTTGTCCTTTGCTACAAAAGTATTGGGCCACCTTGCTGCACTTTATTTACTTTTGTTACTTGTTGC
Source organism: Triticum urartu (assembly GCF_056163025.1). Lineage (NCBI taxonomy): Eukaryota > Viridiplantae > Streptophyta > Magnoliopsida > Poales > Poaceae > Triticum > Triticum urartu. Next base: position 608,616,998 of record NC_141875.1, on the reverse strand, counting down.
TCGTTACAATTTATCCTATTACAAAACTATCTGTTACCACTTATTTCAGTACTTGCAGAGAATACCTTGCTGAAAACCGCTTATCATTTCCTTCTGCTCCTCGTTGCGTTCGACACTCTTACTTATCGAAAGGACTACGATAGATCCCCTATACTTGTGGGTCATCAAGACTCTTTTCTAGCGCCATTGTCGGGGAGTGTAGTGCCTTAGGTAAGTGGAATTTGGTAAGGAAAAATTTATATAGTGTACTGAAATTTACTGTCACTTGTTACTATGGAAAGTAATTCTCTGAGGGGCTTGTTCGGGGTATCTTCACCCTGTCCAGTAGAGCAAAGAGTTGCTCCTCAACCTACTGAACCTATTGAAAATGAAACTCCTTTTGAATTTCCTATGGCTATGATGGAAAAACTGCTAGCTAATCCTTTTACAGGAGATGGAACAAAACATCCTGATGAGCACTTAATATATGTGGATGAAGTTTGTGGATTATTTAAGCTTGCAGGTATACCCGATGATGTTGCTAAGAAGAAGGTCTTCCCTTTATCTTTGAAGGGAGACGCATTGATATGGTATAGGCTATGTGATGATATGAGATCGTGGGACTATAAAAGATTGAAGCTAGAATTTCATCAAAAGTATTACCCTATGCATCTTGTTCATCGTGATCGCAATTATATATATAATTTCTGGCCTTGCGAAGGAGAAAGCATCGCTCAAGCTTGGGGGAGGCTTAAATCAATGTTATATTCATGCCCCAATCATGATCTCCAGAGAGAAATAATTATGCAAAGTTTTTATGCTCGGCTTTCTGAAAACAATCGCAACATGCTCGATACTTCTTGTGCTAGCTCTTTTATGATGAAGACTATTGAATTCAGATGGAATTTATTGGATAGAATTAAACGCAACTCTGAAGATTGGGACCTCAACGAAGGTAAGGAGTCAGGTATGACACCTAAGTTTGATTGTGTTAAATCTTTTATGGATACCGATATTTTCCGTAAGTTTAGCACTAAATATGGACTTGACTCTGAGATAGTAGCTTCTTCATGTGAATCTTTTGCTACTTATGTTGATCTCCCTAAGGAGAAGTGGTTTAAATATCATCCTCCCATAGAAGTAAAAGTATCTGCACCTATTAAATTTGAAGAAAAGACTGTCACTTATAATGATCCTATTGTTCCTACTTCTTATATTGAGAAACCCCCTTTCCCTGTTAGAATAAAGGATCGTGCTAAAGCTTCAATTGTTGTTCGTAAAAGCAATATTCGAACTTATACACCTCCTGAGCAAGTTAAAGTAGAACCTAATATTACTACTGTTAAAGATCTCATGTCTGATAATATTGATGGGCATGTTATTCAGTTCGAAGGTGAAACTGCTAGAATTGCTAAACCTTGTGATAAGGATAAACATAGACTTGTGGTAGGCGTGCCTGTTATTTCTGTTAAAATAGGAGATCATTGTTATCATGGCTTATGTGATATGGGTGCTAGTGCTAGTGTTATACCTCATGACTTATACAAAGAAATTAAGAATGAAATTGCACCTGTTGAGTTAGAAGATATTGATGTTACTATTAAACTTGCTAATAGAGATACTATTGCACCAATTGGAATTGTTAGAGATGTTGAAGTCTTGTGTGGGAAAACTAAATATCATGCTGATTTTCTTGTTCTTACTTCTCCGCAAGATAGCTTTTGTCCAATTATATTTGGTAGACCTTTCTTAAATACTGTTAATGCTACCATAGACTGCACTAAGAATATTGTTACTGTTGGTTTGGATGATATGGTTCATGAGTTTAATTTCTCTAAATTTAGTAAACAACATCGTGAGGAAGAATTACCTAGTAAGGATGAAATTATTGGTCTTGCTTCTATTGACGTACCTCCTAGTGATCCTTTAGAACACTATTTGCTAGACCATGAAAATGATATGTTCATGAATGAAAGAAGGGAAATAGATGAAGTATTCTTTAAACAGGAACCTATTCTGAAACACAATCTGCCTGTTGAAATCCTAGGGGATCCTCCTCCACCCAAGGGTGATCCCATGTTTGAGCTTAAACCTTTGCCTGATAATCTTAAATATGCTTATCTTGATGAAAAGAAGATATATCCTATTATTATTAGTGCTAACCTTTCAGAGCATGAAGAATAAAGATTATTGAAAACTCTGAAGAAGCATCGTGCTGCTATTGGATATAATCTTGATGATCTTAAGGGCATTAGTCCCACTCTATGTCTATAACACCCCGGATGTAATTTACCTTATCTGTACTCCAACTCTTGTCGTTTCCGGCCTAAGTTATTTCATTTCGTCGTTGTCGGGTTTTTGTCTCCATGTGTTGTTGTCTTTGTCATGCATCTCATATCATGTCATCATGTGCATTGCATTTGCATACGTGTTCGTCTCATGCATCCGAGCATTTTCCCCGTTGTCCGTTTTGCATTCCGACGCTCCTATGTCCTCCGGTGGTCCTTTCTACCTCTTTTCGTGTGTGGGGGTTAAACATTTCCGGATTAGACCGAGACTTGCCATGCGGCCTTGGTTTACTACCGGTAGACCGCCTGTCAAGTTTCGTGCCATTTGGACTTCGTTTGAGACTCCAACGGTTAACCGGGGGACCGAAAAGGCCTCGTGTGTGTTGCAGCCCAACACCTCTCCAAAGTGGCCCAAAACCCACCTAAACCTCCTCCATCATCTAGATCGTTCGATCACGATCGCGTGGCCGAAAACCGTGCTCAATTTGAAGCCTCCTAGCTCTTCCTACCTATAAAAAGGTCACTCCCTCAAAAATTCCGGATCACATCTACCCCTAAACCCTAGCCTCGCCCATCTCCGCCGCCGGACACGTCCGGTTCACACCGGACGAGTCGCCGTCGCCGCCCGCAGCCAGTGGTGTGCCGCCACCCGCACCCACTCTGGCCCGCTCGGCCCAGGGAGAGCCCCCGAGGGCCCGAAGCCGTGCGGCGCCTCCTACGCGACCCCGCCGTCGTCCTCCTCCCGTCCGGCCGCCCGAGGCTCCCGGCGCCGCCGCCCGCCATCTCCGATCGCCGACACCGGAGCTCCGCCGCCCCGCCGTCAAGCTCGCCGAAGCTCCGCCGCCCGCGCCCGCCATCGACCTCCGCCGACCGCGCCTCTCCTCCGCGCTCGTGCCATCGCCCGGCCAGCTCCGGCCACCTCCGCCCAGTCCGGCAATGCCCCGGCCTCTCCGTCCTTCGGCGAACCCCATCTCCGGCCATCCTCGTCATGCGTGCATGCTACAGTGCTGCCCGGATCTCAGATCTGGAAAACCCTAATCTTGGGGTTGACTTTTTCCCTTCTCCCTAGTATTTTTTTTGCATTCTTTGACATGACATAACTCTGCATCCGTAACTCCGATTCATGCGTGTAGCATATCAAAACGTTCGTATCGACGAGTACATCATTTCATATCATTGCATTATTTTCATTTGAGCTCATCTTGATGCCCGAAATTCTGTTGGAAGAGGGCTATGTGATGAATTTGCCAGATCTGTTTCAGCAAATGGCCTTTTGTCATTTTTGCCATGATTAATGTGTGCATACTATGATCCTGAGTTCTACATGTGTTTTGTTATATGACATGTCATCTTTACAGGGGTGCTTGCCATGTATTTTTGTGATAATTGTGGTGACTAGCACAAGCTTGCAAAGTAGCGTAATCGTTGATGCTGATTTCAGGGACTTAGAATTTCACTAAGTCCTTGTTCTGTTTTTGTTGGTATGCCATATGTTCATGTTGTTTCCTAGTGATCCGTGCCTCTTTTGAGGATGATCAGTAAGGATGTTTTGTTAACATTATGGTGCTCTATCCATCCATGTCTTTGTTTGCATTTATGGAGCACTCTAGCTTGAGTCAATCGAGCTCTACTTTTGCTATAAAATGATCCTGGCAGATTGTTGACATGTTTAGCGATTTTGCCGAGGATGTTGCTATTGATCCGTGCATGCTATGATGTTGTTCTTGCCATGTCTAACTCCTATGCCATGTATTCTTGATGAGTGTATGCTTAGTTTTTCATGCCATGCTCTGTAGCAAGTGCATCGAGCTCGTAAACATGCCTACTCGTTGACTGTTTTGCATGCTCCAGTTTTTCACTAAGTCTGAATCTGTTTATGTTTTTGCCATGTTCACATGCTTGCAATTGTATTTTCTGATCCCTTTTGGCTCAAGGTCACTAAGGGACTTTTGTTAAGTGCTTTTAGTAGCTTCATGCCATGCCTTTCTTTGCCATGTTAAGTTCCTGTAGCATGTAGTTTTCATGCTCTAAAGTGTGCTTCCTGATGATAAATTCCAGACTTGTGTTAATTTCACTAAGTCTGAAACTTGTTGTCATTTGCACTTTTGCCATGCTTGTTTGAACCTGTTAATGGATGAATTAGCCATAGCTCAGTGTTCATCTTTTGTCAAGATTCATGAGTGGATCCCTGCCATGTATCTTGTTATCATGTTTGAGTGCTGTAGCATATTTATTTTGATGCATTTAGTTGGTCACTTGCTGATTATCGCAGACCGGTGCCATATTTGTTTTGCTAGCCATTTCCAAACCGTGCATCCGATTCCGGTGATCTTTATATCGAATTCAACCGAAATCACCTCACCTTTTCAGTGGCACTCTTGGATTTCCATGTTGAGGCCAGGTTCTATCATTCCTTGTCAAATCTTGCATATGCATCACATACCGCATCCCGCATATCATACCATGTCTGCATCATGTTGTTTGAGCATTGCACGTGGTTGATTGTGTTCTGTTTGCTTGTTTTTCTTGTTTGGGTAGAGCCAGGAGACGAGTTCATGTACGAGGAGCCCGTTGAGTTCACTTACGAGGATCAAGTCAATTCTGACAACTTTGCAGGTAAGATGACCATACCCTCGAAATCACTTCTATCTTTGCTTGCTAGATGCTCGCTCTTTTGCTATGCCTATGCTACGATACCTACCACTTGCTTATCATGCCTCCCATATTGCCATGCCAAACCTCTAACCCACCATGTCCTAGCAAACCGTTGTTTGGCTATGTTACCGCTTTGCTCAGCCCCTTTTATAGCGTTGCTAGTTGCAGGTGAAGATTGGAGATCGTTCCTTGTTGGAACATTGTTTATTGTTGGGATATCACCATATTATCTTGTTTATCTTAATGCACCTATATACTTGGTAAAGGGTGGAAGGCTCGGCCTTTTGCCTAGTGTTTTGTTCCACTCTTGCCGCCCTAGTTTCCTCATATCGGTGTTATGTTCCCGGATTTTGCATTCCTTACACGGTTGGGTTATAATGGGAACCCCTTGACAGTTCGCCTTGAATAAAACTCCTCCAGCAATACCCAACCTTGGTTTTACCATTTTCCACCTAGCCTCTTTTTCCCTTGGGTTTCCGGAGCCCAAGGGTCATCTTTATTTAAACCCCCCTGGGCCAATGCTCCTCTGAGTGTTGGTCCGACTGAGCTGCCTGCGGGGCCACCTCGAGGAAACTTGAGGGTTGGTTTTACTCATAGCTAGTCTCATCTGTGTGCCCTGAGAACGAGATATGTGCAGCTCCTATCGGGATTTATCGGCACATTCGGGCGGTGTTGCTGGACTTGTTTTACCATTGTCGAGGATGTCTTGTAACCGGGATGCCGAGTCTGATCGGATTGTCTTGGGAGAAGGAATATCCTTCGTTGACCGTGAGAGCTTGTGATGGGCTAAGTTGGGGCTCCCCTGCAGGGATTTGAACTTTCGAAAGTCGTGCCCGTGGTTATGGGCAGATGGGAATTTGTTAATGTCCGGTTGTAGATAACTTGAAACTTAACTTAATTAAAATGAACCAACCGCGTGTGTAATCGTGATGGTCTCTTCTCGACGGAGTCCGGGAAGTGAACACGGTGTTGGAGTAATGCTTGACGTAGGTTGTTCTAGGATCACTTCTTGATCATAGTTGTTCGACCGTGCTTTTGCCTTCTCTTCTCACTCTCTTTTGCGAATAGGTTAGTCACCATATGTGCTAGTCGCTTGCTGCAGCTCCACATCATACCTTGCCTTACCTATAAGCTTAAATAGTCTTGATCGCGAGGGTGTGAGATTGCTGAGTCCCCGTGACTCACAGATTACTTCCAAACCAGATGCAGGGACCGACGATACCGTTCCAGATGACATGACCGAGCTCAAGTGGGAGTTCGATGAAGACTCTCGTCGTTACTATGTGTCGTTCCCAGGTGATCAGTAGTGGTGCCCAGTTGGGGCGATCGGGGACCGTGTCGCATGTGGGGGTTGATCTTTATTTTGGTACCATAGTCGGACCATGAGTGTATTGGATGAATGTAATGTTATTCATGTATTTGTGTGACATGGCGAGTGTAAGCCAACTATGTATCTTTTCCCCTTTATTTATATTACATGGGTTGTTTGCGAAGATTACCTCTCTTGCGACATTGCTTTCAATGCGGTTATGCCTCTAAGTCATGCTTCGACACGTAGGAGATATAGTCGCATCGAGGGCGTTACAATGTCAACATAAAATAAAGTTGGAAGCAGATGCCAAACCAGTTCGTGATCCTCAACGACATCTGAATCCTAAAATGAAAGAAGTGGTAAGAAAAGAAATACTCAAGCTTCTGGAGGCAGGTATAATTTATCCCATTGCTGATAGTGAGTGGGTAAGTCCTGTCCATTGTGTCCCTAAGAAGGGAGGTATTACTGTTGTTCCTAATGATAAAGATGAATTGATTCCACAAAAAAAGAATTATCACAGGTTATAGGATGGTAATTGATTTCCGTAAATTAAATAAAGCTACTAAGAAAGATCATTACCCCTTACCTTTTATTGATCAAATGCTAGAAAGATTATGCAAACATACACACTATTGCTTTCTAGATGGTTATTCTGGTTTCTCTCAAATACCTGTGTCGGCTAAAGATCAATCAAAGACTACTTTTACATGCCCTTTTGGTACTTTTGCTTATAGACGTATGCCTTTTGGTTTATGTAATGCACCTGCTACCTTTCAAAGATGCATGATGGCTATATTCTCTGACTTTTGTGAAAAGATTTGTGAGGTTTTCATGGACGACTTTTCCATCTATGGTTCCTCTTTTGATGATTGCTTGGGCAATCTTGATCGAGTTTTGCAGAGATGTGAAGAAACTAATCTTGTCTTGAATTGGGAAAAGTGCCACTTTATGGTTAATGAAGGTATTGTCTTGGGGCACAAAGTTTCTGAAAGAGGTATTGAAGTTGATAAAGCCAAGGTTGATGCTATTGAAAAGATGCCATGTCCCAAGGACATCAAAGGTATAAGAAGTTTCCTTGGTCACGCCGGATTTTACAGGAGGTTCATTAAGGACTTCTCAAAAATTTCTCGGCCTCTGACTAATTTATTGCAAAAAGATATACCATTTGTCTTTGATGATGATTGTGTAGAAGCATTTGAAATACTTAAGAAAGCATTAGTCTCTGCACCTATTGTTCAGCCACCTGATTGGAATTTACCCTTTGAAATTATGTGTGATGCTAGTGATTATGATGTAGGTGTTGTTCTAGGGAAAAGAGTTGATAAGAAATTAAATGTTATTCATTATGCTAGTAAGACTCTAGACAATGCTCAAAGAAATTATGCTACTACTGAAAAAGAGCTTTTAGCAGTTGTATTTGCTTGTGATAAGTTCAGATCTTATATTGTTGATTCTAAAGTAACTATTCATACTGATCATGCTGCTATTAAATATCTTATGGAAAATAAAGATGCTAAACCTAGACTTATTAGATGGGTTCTCTTGCTACAAGAATTTGATTTGAATATTGTTGATAGAAAGGGAGCTGAGAACCCCGTTGCAGACAACTTATCTAGGTTAGAAAATATTCTTGATGACCCACTACCTATTAATGATGACTTTCCTGATGAACAATTAAATGTTATAAGTACTTCTCGTAGTACTCCATGGTATGCTGATTATGCTAGTTATATTGTTGCTAAGTTTATACCACCTAGCTTCACATACCAACAAAAGAAAAAGGTTTTCTATGATTTAAGACATTACTTTTGGGATGACCCACATCTTTATAAGGAAGGAGTAGATGGTGTTATTAGACGTTGTGTACCTGAGCATGAACAGGAACAGATCCTACGCAAGTGTCATTCCGAGTCTTATGGAGGACACCACGCTGGAGATAGAACTGCACATAAGGTATTGCAATCTGGTTTTTATTGGCCTACTCTCTTCAAGGATGCCCGTAAGTTTGTCTTGTCTTGTGATGAATGTCAAAGAATTGGTAATATTAGTAGACGTCAAGAAATGCCTATGAATTATTCACTTGTTATTGAACCGTTTGATGTTTGGGGCTTTGATTATATGGGACATTTTCCTGCCTCTAATGGATACACACATATTTTAGTTGTTGTTGATTACGTTACTAAGTGGGTAGAAGCTATTACAACTAGTAGTGCTGATCATAACACCTCTATTAAAATGCTTAAGGAAGTTATTTTCCCGAGGTTTGGAGTCCCTAGATATTTAATGACTGATGGTGGTTCACACTTTATTCATGGTGCTTTCCGTAAAATGCTTGCTAAATATGATGTTAATCATAGAATTGCATCTCCTTATCACCCTCAGTATAGTGGTCAAGTAGAGTTGAGCAATAGAGAGCTCAAATTAATTTTGCAAAAGATTGTTAATAGGTCTAGAAAGAATTGGTCTAAGAAACTTGATGATGCATTATGGGCATATAGAACTGCATACAAAAATCCTATGGGTATGTCCCCGTATAAAATGGTCTATGGAAAAGCATGTCACTTACCTCTCGAACTAGAACACACGGCTTATTGGGCTATTAAAGAGCTCAATTATGATTTTAAACTTGCCGGTGAGAAGAGGTTATTTGATATTAGCTCACTTGATGAATGGAGAACCCAAGCTTATGAAAATGCCAAGTTGTTTAAAGAAAAATTTAAAAGATGGCATGACAAAAGGATACAAAAGCGTGAGTTTAATGTAGGTGATTATGTATTGCTATACAACTCTCGTTTAAGATTTTTTGCAGGAAAACTTCTCTCTAAATGGGAAGGCCCCTATGTTATCGAAGAGGTCTATCGTTCCGGTGCCATAAAAATCAACAACTTCGAGGGCACAAATCCAAAGGTGGTAAATGGTCAAAGAATTAAACATTATATCTCAGGTAATCCCATAAATGTTGAAACCAATATTATTGAAACCATAACCCCAGAGGAATACATAAAGGACACTTTCCTGAACGTTTCAGACTCCGAAAAGGAATAGGTATGTGGTACGGTAAGTAAACCGACTCCAAAACAATTTTTAAGGCAATATTTCTCCGTTTTGGAATATTTAGAAAAATAGAAAAATAAGTAGCAGTACGGGAAGGACACGAGGGCCCCACGAGGGTGGTGGGCGCGCCCTACCCCCTGGGCCCGCCCCCTACCTCGTGAGCACCTCGTGTGCCTTCCGGACTCCGTTTTCTTGCACGTTACGTATTTTGGTCTGTAAAAATTCATTATATAATCTCCCGGAGGTTTTGACTCCCGTATCACGCAAAAATCTCCTGTTTTTGTTTCGAGCTGTTTTTTGACAGATCTAGGTTATCATGACGGCCCCAAGCGCCTCCAAGGACAAGTTCTTCGAGAAAGTCATCAACCCTTACCTCGCGGAGGTGCTGCGACACCCTCAAACCATTGAGTTGCGTGATGGGTTGCTGCACATCCGCGATGAAGAGGGACCAAAGGGGACCGGAAGCATGGAGACGAGGATCGAAGCAGTGGAGCAACAAGTTTTCAAGTGCCAAAGGATGGTGGAGCGTGGAATCAACGCTAGCCACATGATGCTCGCGGAGTTCACTAACAACTACAAGCCGGATGCTAAGAACACCGAGGAGGCCATCTTCAAGCTACATGAGAAGATCGAGCACCTCCAAGCCCAAGTCTATGACCTTCAAAACCAAAACTGTGAGTATGAATATAGACTCAAAAGAACGAGTTTGGCTGCAGATTTGAGGATTCCGGAGACTCGATCATCTTTCTATGACAAGCCCGCATCATCAACAATACCTCCACCGTCTCCTCCAACAAAGAAGAATTGAGTATCTGGGTATGGGCACTCCCCTTGGCAACTGCCAAGCTTGGGGGAGGTGCCCCGGTATCGTATCACAATCACAACTCCTACATTTACCATTTTTCTTAGTTTGATCCTATTAGTAGTATCTTGATCTAGTAGAATAAAGTTTATGGCATGATCTAGTTTTGAGTTTTGCTTTATGATCTCTCTATGTAATCAAGTCCGTGAGCTATATATAATAAAGATTAGTGTTGAGTCAAGGGCTTGACTATTTTGCCATGATCTTGGGTGAATAAAAGAAAAGAGAAAAAGAATAAAAAGAAATAAAAAGTTCATATTGATCTTATTGAGATTAATGACTTCACATAGAAAGAATATGATGATTAAAAGTTGTTGGGAATTGGCAGACATAGCTTTGGTCATTGTTGCAATTAATAGGAAGTAATAAGGAAAGAGAGGTTTTCACATATAGATATATTATCATTGACATCTTTTATGATTGGGAGCACTCGTTAAAATATGACATGCTAAAGAGTTGATGTTGGACAAGGAAGACAACGTAATGAGTTATGTCTTTCTTATATCTGAGATAAAGTATGTTGTCATGGTTCCTCTAACTTGTTGAGCTTGCCTTTCCCCTCATGCTAGCCAAATTCTCAGCACCAAGTAGAAATACTACTTGTGTTTCCAAATACCCTTAAACCAGTTTTGCCATGAGAGTCCACCATATCTACCTATGGATTGAGTAAGATCCTTCAAGTAAGTTGTCATCGGTGCAAAGCAATAAAAATTGCTCTAAAAATATATGATTGATTGGTGTGGGAGAAATAAGCTTTATATGATCTTGTGATGTGGAAGTAATAAAAGCGACGGACCGCATAATAAAGGTTCATATCACAAGGGGCAATATAAAGTGACGTTCTTTCACATTGAGATTTTATATATCCAACCATAAAAGCGCATGGCAACCTTTGCTTCCCTCTGCGAAGGGCCTATCCTTTATTATTATCTTCTACCTTATGCAAGAGTCATGGTGATCTTCACCTTTTCTTTTTCATTTTATCCTTTGGCAAGCTCAGCATGTTGGAAAGAACATGATATATATCTAATTGGATGTAGGGGAGCATGAACCATTATTGTTGACATTACCCTTGAGGTAAAAGGTTGTGGGGAAAAACTATAAGCCCATATCTTTCTCTGTGTCCGATTAAAACTCCGTAACCACAAGTATCGCGTGAGTGTTAGCAATTATGGAGGACTAAATGATAGTTGAGTATGTGGACTTGCTTTTTAGCTCTGACATAGACTCTTTCCGATGTTATGATAAATTGCAATTGCTTCGATGACTGAGATTATAGTTGTTGGAGCCCAATAAGGTTTATGGTTTATACTTTTGCATTGTGAATAGATCATCACTTGAACATAAGTAATCATATGACAAAACCTATATATGTTGTTGTTATAAGAATAATCATGATGCCTTCATGTCCGTATTTTATTTTTATCGATGCCTCTACCTCTAAACATGAGGACATATTTATTGTTATCGGCTTTTCGCTTGAGGACAAGCGAGGTCTAAGCTTGGGGAAGTTGATACGTCCATTTTGCATCATGCTCTTATATCGATATTTATTGCATTATGGACTGTTATTTCAGTTTATGTCACAATACTTATGGCTATTCTCTCTTATTTTACAAGGTTTACATAAAGAGGGAGAATGCCGGCAGCTGGAATTCTGGTCTGGAAAAGGAGCAAATATTAGAGACCTATTCTGTGCAACTCCAAAAGTCCTGAAACTCCACGGAACGTCTTAAAAGAAATAAAGAAAAATCCATGCCAAAGATGAAGGCCAGGGGGCCCACACCCTTCTCACGAGGGTGGGGGGCGCCCCCCCCTAGGGCGCGCCCCCCTACCTCGTGGGCTCCCTGGTGGCTCTCCGATGCCCATCTTCTCCTATATGAGGTCTTTCGATGAGAAAAAAATAAGAAGGAACTTTCGGGACGAGACTCCGCCGCCACGAGGCGGAACCTTGGCGGATCCAATCTAGAGCTCCGGCAGAGCTGTTCTGCCGGGGATACTTCCCTCCAGGAGGGGGAAATCATCACCATCGTCATCACCAACGCTCCTCTCATCGGGAGAGGGCAATCTTCATCAACATCTTCATCAGCACCATCTCATCTCCAAACCCTAGTTCATCTCGTGTATCCAATTCTTATCTCAAAGTCCGGGATTGGTGCTAGTAGGTTGCTAGTAGTGTTGATTACTCCTTGTAGTTGATGTTGGTTTAATTGGTGGAAGATCATATGTTCAGATCATATATGCATATTATTACCCCTCTGATTATGAACATGAATATGCTTTGTGAGTAATTACGTTCGTTCCTGAGGACAAGGGAGAAGTCTTGCTATGAGTAGTCATGTGAATTTGGTATTCGTTTGATATTTTGATAAGATGTATGTTGTCTAGCCTCTAGTGGTGTTATGTGAATGTCGACTACATAACACTTCACCATTATTTGGGCCTAGAGGAAGGCATTGGGAAGTAATAAGTAGATGATGGGTTGCTAGAGTGACAGAAGCTTAAACCCTAGTTTATGCGTTGCTTCGTAAGGGGCTGATTTGGATCCATATGTTTCATGCTATGGTTAGGTTTACCTTAATACTTTTGTTGTAGTTGCGGATGCTTGCAATAGAGGTTAATCATAAGTGGGATGCTTGTTCAAGTAAGAACAACACCCAAGCACCAGTCCACCCACATATCAAATTATCAAAGTATCAAACGCGAATCATATGAACATGATGAAAACTAGCTTGACGATATTCCCATGTGTCCTCGGGAGCGCTTTTCCTATTATAAGAGTTTGTTCCGTCTTGTCCTTTGCTACAAAAGTATTGGGCCACCTTGCTGCACTTTATTTACTTTTGTTACTTGTTGCTCGTTACAATTTATCCTATTACAAAACTATCTGTTACCACTTATTTCAGTACTTGCAGAGAATACCTTGCTGAAAACCGCTTATCATTTCCTTCTGCTCCTCGTTGGGTTCGACACTCTTACTTATCGAAAGGACTACGATAGATCCCCTATACTTGTGGGTCATCCTCCTCCTCCACCCAAGGGTGATCCCGTGTTTGAGCTTAAGCCGTTACCTGATACTCTTAAATATGCTTATCTTGCTGATAAAAAGATATATCCTGTTATTATTAGTGTTAACCTTTTAGAGCATGAAGAAGAAAGATTATTGAAAACTCTGAAGAAGCACCGTGCTGCTATTGGATACACTCTTGATGATCTTAAGGGCATTAGTCCCACTCTGTATCAACACAAAATAAATTTGGAGGAAGATGCCAAACCAGTTCGTGATCATCAACGACGGCTGAATCCTAAGATGAAGGAAGTGGTAAGAAAGGAAATACTAAAGCTTCTTGAGGAAGCTATAATTTATCCCATTGCTGATAGTTGATGTCTACTACACAACCTTCTTCTTGTAGACGTTGTTGGGCCTCCAAGTGCAGAGGTTTGTAAGACAGTAGAAAATTTCCCTCAAGTGGATGACCTAAGGTTTATCAATCCGTAGGAGGCGTAGGATGAAGATGGTCTCTCTCAAGCAACCCTGCAACCAAATAACAAAGAGTCTCTTGTGTCCCCAACACACCCAATACAATGGTAAATTGTATAGGTGCACTAGTTCGGCGAAGAGAGGGTGATAGAAGTGGTATATGGATAGTAGATATAGGTTTTTGTAATCTGAAATTATAAAAACAGCAAGGTAACTAATGATAAAAGTGAGCACAAACGGTATTGCAATGCGTTGAAACAAGGCCTAGGGTTCATAATTTCACTAGCTCAAGTTCCCTCAACAATCATAACATAATTGTATCACATAAGTATCCCTCAACATGCAACAAAGAGTCACTCCAAAGTCTCTAATAGCGGAGAACAAACGAAGAGATCATGGTAGGGTATGAAACCACCTCAAAGTTATTCTTTCCAATCAATCCGTTGGGCTATTACTATAAGTGTCACAAACAGCCCTAGAGTTCGTACTAGAATAACACCTTAAGACAAAAATCGACCAAAACCCTAATGTCACCTAGATACTCCAATGTCACCTCAAGTATCCGTGGGTATGATTATACGATATGCATCACACAATCTCAGATTCATCTATTCAACCAACACATAGAACCTCAAAGAGTGCCCCAAAGTTTCTACCGGAGAATCACGACGAAAACGTGTGCCAACCCCTATGCATAGGTTCATGGGCGGAACACGCAAGTTGATCACCAAAACATACATCAAGTGAATCACGTGATATCCCATTGTCACCACAGATACGCACGGCAAGACATACATCAAGTGTTCTCAAATCTTTAAAGACTCAGTCCGATAAGATAACTTCAAAGGGGAAACTCAATCCATTACAAGAGAGTAGAAGGGGAGAAACATCATAAGATCCAACTATAGTAGCAAAGCTCACGATACATCAAGATCGTATCACCTTCAAGAACATGAGAGAGAGAGAGATCAAACACATAGCTACTGGTACATACCCTCAGCCCCGAGGGAGAACTACTCCCTCCTCATCATGGAGAGCACTGGGATGATGAAGATGGCCACCGGAGAGGGATTGCCCCTCCGGTAGGGTGCCGGAACGGGTCTAGATTGGTTTTTGGTGGCTACAGAGGCTTCTGGCGGCGAAACTCCTGATCTATTGTGCTCCCCGATCGTTTTAGGGTATATGGATATATATATAGGCGGAAGAAATACATTAGGGGAGCCATGAGGGGCCCACGAGGGTGGAGGGCGCGCCCAGGGGGTGGGCACGCCCCCCTGCCTCGTGGCTTCCTCGTTGATCCCCTGATGTGCACTCCAAGTCTCATGTATTTCTTTCTTTCCAAAAATAAGTTTCGTGAAGTTTCAGGTCAATTGGACTCCGTTTGATTTTCCTTTTCCGCGATACTCTAAAACAAGGAAAAAACAGAAACTGGCACTGGCACTGGGCTCTGGGTTAATAGGTTAGTCCCAAAAATCATATAAAATAGCATATAAATGCATATAAAACATCCAAGGTTGATAATATAATAGCATGGAACAATAAAAAATTATAGATATGTTGGAGACGTATCAGCATCCCCAAGCTTAATTCCTGCTCGTCCTCGAGTAGGTAAATGATAAAAACAGAAATTTTGATGTGGAATGCTACCTAACATATTTCTCTAAGTAATTATCTTCATTTTGGCATGAATGTTCAGATCCATAAGATTCAAGACAAAAGTTTAATATTGACATAAAAATAATAATACTTCAAGCATACTAACTAAGCAATCATGTCTTCTCAAAATAACATGGCCAAAGAAAGTTCATCCCTACAAAATCATATAGTTTGTTCATGCTCCATTTTCGTCACACAAGAATTCTCTCATCATGCACAACCCCGATGACAAGCCAAGCAATTGTTTCATACTTTAGTAATCTCAAACTTTTTTTCAACTTCCACACAATACATGAGCGTGAGCCATGGATATAGCACTATGGGTGGAATAGAATATAATGAGGGGGTTATGTGGAGAAGACAAAAAGAAGAAAGTCTCACATCGACGCGGCTAATCAATGGGCTAGGGATATGCCCATCAATTGATGTCAATGCAAGGAGTAGGGATTGCCATGCAACGGATGCACTAGAGCTATAAATGTACGGAAGCTCAACAAAAGAAACTAAGTGGGTGTGCATCCAACTTGCTTGCTCATGAAGACCTAGGGCACTTGAGGAGGCCCATTGTTGGAATATACAAGCCAAGTTCTATAATGAAAAATTCCCACTAGTATATGAAAGTGACAAAACAAGAGACTCTCTATCATGAGGATTATGGTGCTACTTTGAAGCACAAGTGTGGAAAAGGATAGTAGCATTGTCCCTTTTTTGGCCTTTCCTTTTTTTATTTGGCCTTTATTTTTTATTTGGCCTTTTTTGTGACAATACTCTATGAATGATGATCATCACACTTCTATTTATTTACAACTCAATGATTACAACTCGATACTAGAACAAAGTATGACTCTATATGAATGCCTCCGGCGGTATACCGGGATAGCAATGAATCAAGAGTGACATGTATGATAAATTATGCATGGTGGCTTTGCCACAAATACGATGTCAACTACATGATCATGCAATGCACTATGACAATGATGAAGTGTGTCATAATAAACGGAATGGTGGAAAGTTGCATGGCAATATATCTCGGAATGGCTATGGAAATGCCATAATAGGTAGGTATGGTGGCTGTTTTGAGGAAGATATAAGGAGGTTTATGTGTGATAGAGCGTATCATATCACGGGCTTTGGATGCACCGGCGAAGTTTGCACCAACTCTCAATATGAGAAAGGGCAATGCACGGTACCGAAGAGGCTAGCAATGATGGAAGGGTAAGAGTGCGTATAATCCATGGACTCAACATTAGTCATAAAGAACTCACATACTTATTGCAAAAAATCTACAAGTCATCAAAAACCAAGCATTATGCGCATGCTCCTAGGGGGATAGATTGGTAGGAAAAGACCATCGCTCGTCCCCGACCGGCACTCATAAGGAAGACAATCAAATAACACCTCATGTTTCAAATTTGTTACACAAAGTTTACCATACTTGCATGCTACGGGACTTGCAAACTTCAACACAAGTATTCCTCAAATTCACAACTACTCAACTAGCACAACTTTAATATCGCTATCTCCACATCTCAAAACAATCATCAAGTATCAAACTTCTCTTAGTATTCAACACACTCATAAGAAAGTTTTTACTATTCTTGAATGCCTAGCACATTAGGATTATTTAAGCAAATTACCATGCTATTTAAGACTCTCAAAATAATATAAGTGAAGCACGAGAATTCATCTATTTCTTCAAAATAAAACCACCACCGTGCTCTAAAAAGATATATAAGTGAAGCACTAGAGCAAATGACAAACTACTCCGAAAGATATAAGTGAAGATCAATGAGTAGTCAAATAATTATGCAACTATGTGAAGACTCTCTAACATTTAAGAATTTTAGATCTTGGTATTTTATTCAAACATCAAGCAAAACAAAATAAAATGAAATGTAAGAATAGCAAACATCATGTGAAGAAGCAAAAACTTAGGATCAACCGATACTAACCGATAGTTGTTGAAGAAGAAAGGTGAAATGCCAACCGGGGCATCCCAAACTTAGACGCTTAAGACTTCTTGAAATATTATCTTGGGGTGCCTTGGGCATCCCCAAGCTTGATCTTTTGTGTCTCCTTAATTCCTCTCATATCACGGTCTTCCTAAATCTCAAAAGCTTCATCCACACAAAACTCAATAAGGACTCGTGAGATAAGTTAGTATAAACCGTTGCAAAAACCTTATCATACTCTACTGTAGCAAATCACTAAAATTATTATTCAACATTTCATACTAAATGCCTCTTCATATTTAATAGTCCTATCCTCAAATAGAATCATTAAAGAAGCAAACATATGCAAACAATGCAAACATAACAGCAATCTGCCTAAACAGGACAGTCTGTACAGAGTGCAGCAAGATCCATACTTTCCTAACCCAATAAAATTATGAAAGAAAATTACCACTGTAGTAAATTTATCATAGCTTAATATGCAAAAGGTTTCAACATTTTATCACATTCTGACTTTTCTAGGGAATTATTGCAACAGCAGTAAACTTTCTGTTTTCAAACAGCAACATGAAGACTTGTAACATAGGCATAGTAAAGACTATCAATGCCACTTTTATTGAAATAAAAGATGCAAAACGTTGTTCTAAATAACAGCAAGCAAATCCTAACAAAATAAATTGATGCTCCAAGCAAAACACATATCATGTGGTAAATAAAAATATAGCTCCAAGTAAAATTACCGATGAACGAAGACGAAAGAGGGGATGCCTTCTGGGGCATCCCCAAGCTTAGGCTCTTGGTTGTCCTTGAATATTACCTTGGTGTGCCTTGGGAATACCTGAGCTTAGGCTCTTGCCACTCCTTATTCCATATTCCATCGAATCTTTACCCAAAACCTGAAAACTTCACAACACAAAACTTAACAGAAAACTCGTAAGCTCCATTGGCGAAAGAATACAAAACACCACTTCAAGGTACTGTAATGAGCTCATTCTATATTTATATTGGTGTTAAACCTACTGTATTCCAACTTCTCAATGGTTTATAAACTATTTTACTAGCCATAGATTCATCAAAATAAGTAAACAATACATGAAAAACAGAATCTGTCAAAAACAGAACAGTCTGTAGTAATCTGTAACTAACGCAAACTTCTGGAACCCCAAAAATTCTAAAATAAATCTCTGGACCTGAGGAATTTATATATTAATCATCTTCATAAATAATTAACTAAATATCACTCTCCAATAAAAAATGGCAGCAAATCTCGTGAGCGCTAAAGTTTCTGTTTTTTACAGCATGATCGCAAAGACTTTCCCCAAGTCTTCCCAAAGGTTCTATTTGGCACAAACACTAATTAAAACATAAAACCACATCTAAACAGAGGATATATGAATTATTTATTACTAAAAAGTAGCAAAAAGCAAGGAATAAAAATAAAATTTGGTTGCCTCCCAACAAGCGCTATCGTTTAACGCCCCTAGCTAGGCATGATGATTTCAATGATGCTCACATAAAGGATAAGAATTGAAACATAAAGAGAGCATCATGAAGAATATGACTAGCACATTTAAGTCTAACCCACTTCCTATACATAGTGATTTTGTGAGCAAACAACTTGTGGGAACAAGAATCAACTTGCATAGGAAAGCAAAACAAGCATAACTTCAAAAATTTAAGCACATAGAGAGGAAACTTGATATTATTGCAATTCCTACAAGCATATATTCCTCCCTCATAATAAATTTCAGTAGAATCATGAATGAATTCAACAATATAGCTATCACATAAAGCATTATTTTCATGATGCATAAGCATAGAATTTTTATTACTCTCCACATAAGCAAATTTCTTCTCATGAATAGTAGTGGGAGCAAACTCAACAAAATAATTATCATGTGAGGCATAATCCAATTGAAAACTAAAATCATGATAACAAGTTTCATGGATATCATTATTCTTTATAGCATACAAGTCATCACAATAATCATCATAGATAGCAACTTTGTTCTCATAATCAATTGGAACCTCTTCCGAAATAGTGCATTCATCACAAAATAAAGTCATGACCTCTCCTAATCCACTTTCATCAATATAATCATCATAAATAGGAGGCATGCTTTCATGATAATAAATTTGCTCATCAAAACTTGGGGGATAAAAAATATCATCTTCATCAAACATAGCTTCCCCAAGCTTGTGGCTGTGCATATCATTAGCATCATGGATATTCAAGGAATTCATACTAACAACATTGCAATCATGCTCATCATTCAAATATTTAGTGACAATAATTTTAATGCATTATTCTTCTAACACTTTGGCACAATTTTCCTTTCCATCATACTCACGAAAGATATTAAAAATATGAAGCGTATGAGGCAAACTCAATTCCATATTTTTTTGTAGTTTTTTAAACTAGTGCTAAAACAAGAAACAAAAAAATTCAATTGCAAGATCTAAAGATATACCTTCAAGCACTAACCTCCCCGGCAACGGCGCCAGAAAAGAGCTTGATGTCTACTACACAACCTTCTTCTTGTAGATGTTGTTGGGCCTCCAAGTGCAGAGGTTTGTAAGACAGTAGCAAATTTCCCTCAAGTGGATGACCTAAGGTTTATCAATCCGTAGGAGGCGTCGGATGAAGATGGTCTCTCTCAAGCAACCCTGCAACCAAATAACAAAGAGTCTCTTGTGTCCCCAACACACCCAATACAATGGTAAATTGTATAGGTGCACTAGTTCGGAGAAGAGAGGGTGATACAAGTGGTATATGGATAGTAGATATAGGTTTTTGTAATCTGAAATTATAAAAACAGCAAGGTAACTAATGATAAAAGTGAGCACAAACGGTATTGCAATGCGTTCAAACAAGGCCTAGGGTTCATACTTTCACTAGTGCAAGTTCCCTCAACAATAATAACATAATTGGATCACATAACTATCCCTCAACATGCAACAAGGAGTCACTCCAAAGTCACTAATAGCGGAGAACAAACGAAGAGATCATGGTAGGGTACGAAACCACCTCAAAGTTATTCTTTCCAATCAATCCATTGGGCTATTCCTATAAGTGTCACAAACATCCCTAGAGTTCGTACTAGAATAACACCTTAAGACAAAAATCAACCAAAACCCTAATGTCACCTAGATACTCCAATGTCACCTCAAGTATCCGTGGGTATGATTATACGATATGCATCACACAATCTCAGATTCATCTATTCAACCAACACATAGAACCTCAAAGAGTGCCCCAAAGTTTCTACCGGAGAATCACGACGAAAACGTGTGCCAACCCCGATGCATAGGTTCATGGGCGGAACCCGCAAGTTGATCACCAAAACATACATCAAGTGAATCACGTGATATCCCATTGTCACCACAGATACGCACGGTAAGACATACATCAAGTGTTCTCAAATATTTAAAGACTCAAACCGATAAGATAACTTCAAAGGGGAAACTCAATCCATTACAAGAGAGTAGAGGGGGAGAAACATCATAAGATCCAACTGTAGTAGCAAAGCTCGCGATACATCAAGATCGTATCCCCTTCAAGAACACGAGAGAGAGAGAGAGATCAAACACATAGCTACTGGTACATACCCTCAGCCCCGAGGGATAACTACTCCCTCCTCACCATGGAGAGCACCGAGATGATGAAGATGGCCACCGGAGAGGGATTGCCCCTCCGGCAAGGTGCCGGAACGGGTCTTGATTGGTTTTTGGTGGCTACGGAGGCTTCTGGCGGCGGAACTCCCGATCTATTGTGCTCCCCGATCGTTTTAGGGTATATGGATACATATATAGGCAGAAGAAATACATCAGGGGAGCCATGAGGGGCCCACGATGGTGGAGGGCGCGCCCAGGGGGTGGGCATGCCCCCTTCCTCGTGGCTTCCTCGTTGAACCCCTGACGTGCACTCCAAGTCTCCTGTATTTCTTTCTTTCCAAAAATAAGTTCCGTGAAGTTTCAGGTCAATTGGACTCCGTTTGATTTTCCTTTTCTGCGATACTCTAAAACAAGGAAAAAACAAAACTGGCACTGGGCTCTGGGTTAATAGGTTAGTCCCAAAAATCATATAAAATAGCATATAAATGCATATAAAACATCCGAGGTTGATAATATAATAGCATGGAACAATTAAAAATTATAGATACGTTGGAGACGTATCAATAGTGAGTGGGTAAGTCATGTCCATTGTGTCCCTAAGAAGGGAGGTATTACTGTCGTTCCTAATGATAAAGATGAGTTGATCCTGCAAAGAATTATTACATGTTATAGGATGGTAATTGATTTCCGCAAATTAAATAAAGCTACTAAAAAGGATCATTACCCTTTACCTTTTATCGATCAAATGATAGAAAGATTATCCAAACATACACATTTTTGCTTTCTAGATGGTTATTCTGGTTTCTCTCAAATACCTGTGTCAGCCAATGATCAATCAAAGACTACTTTTACTTGCCCTTTTGGTACTTTTTCTTATAGACGTATGAATTTTGGTTTATGTAATGCACCTGCTACCTTTCAAAGATGCATGATGGCTATATTCTCTGACTTTTGTGAAAAGATTTATGAGGTTTTCATGGACGATTTTTCCGTCTATGGATCCTCTTTTGATGATTGCTTAAGCAACCTTGACCGAGTTTTGCAGAGATGTGAAGAAACTTATCTTGTCTTGAATTGGGAAAAGTGCCACTTTATGGTTAATGAAGGTATTTTCTTGGGGCATAAAGTTTCTGAAAGAGGTATTGAAGTTGATAAAGCTAAAGTTGATGCTATTGAAAAGATGCCATGTCCCAAGGACATCAAAGGTATAAGAAGTTTCCTTGGTCATGCCGGTTTTTATAGGAGGTTCATTAAGGACTTCTCAAAAAAATTCTCGGCTCTGACTAATTTATTACAAAAAGATATACCATTTGTTTTTGATGATGATTGTGTAGAAGCATTTGAAATACTTAAGAAAGCATTGATCTCTGCACCTATTGTTCAGCCACCTGATTGGAATTTACCCTTTGAAATTATGTGTGATGCTAGCGATTATGTTGTAGGTGATGTTCTAGGGCAAAGAGTTGACAAGAAATTAAATGTTATTCAATATGCTAGTAAAACTTTAGACAATGCTCAGAGAAATTATGCTACTACTGAAAAAGAATTCTTAGCAGTTGTATTTGCTTGTGATAAGTTCAAACCTTATATTGTTGATTCTAAAGTAACTATTCACACAGATCATGCTGCTATTAAATATCTTATGGAAAAGAAAGATGCTAAACCTAGACTTATTAGATGGGTTCTCTTGCTACAAGAATTTGATTTGCATATTATTGATAGAAAGGGAGCTAAGAACCCCGTTGCAGACAACTTGTCTAGGCTAGAGAATGTTCTTGATGACCCACTACCTATTGATGATAGCTTTCCTGATGAACAATTAAATGTCATAAATGCTTCTCATACTGCTCCATGGTATGCTGATTATGCTAATTACATTGTTGCTAAATTTATACCACCTAGTTTCACATACGAACAAAAGAAAAGGTTCTTCTATGATTTGAGACATTACTTTTGGGATGACCCACATCTTCATAAAGAATGAGTAGATGGTGTTATTAGACGTTGTGTACCTGAGCATGAGTAGGAATAGATCCTATGCAAGTGTCACTCCGAGGCTTATGGAGGACACCATGCTGGAGATAGAACTGCACACAAGGTATTGCAATCCGGTTTTTATTGGCCTACTCTCTTCAAGGATGCCCATAAGTTTGTCTTGTCTTGTGATGAATGTCAAAGAATTGGTAATATTAGTAGATGTCAAGAAATGCATATGAATTATTCACTTGTTATTGAACCATTTGATGTTTGGGGCTTAGATTATATGGGACCTTTTCCTGCCTCTAATGGATATACACATATTTTAGTTGTTGTTGATTATGTTACTAAGTGGGTAGAACCTATTCCAACTAGTAGTGATGATCATAACACTTCTATTAAAATGCTTAAAGAAGTTATCTTTCCGAGGTTTGGAGTCCCTAGATATTTAATGACTGACGGTGGTTCACATTTTATTCATGGAGCTTTCTGTAAAATGCTTGCTAAATATGATGTTAATCATAGAATTGCATCTCCTTATCACCCACAGTCTAGTGGTCAAGTAGAATTGAGTAATAGAGAACTCAAATTAATTTTGCAAAAGACTATTAATAGATCTAGAAAGAATTGGTCCAAGAAACTTGATGAAGCATTATGGGCCTATAGAACTACATATAAAAATCCTATGGGTATGTCTCCGTATAAAATGGTTTATGGAAAAGCATGTCACTTACCCCTCGAACTAGAACATAAGGCTTATTGGGCTATTAAAGAGCTCAATTATGATTTCAAACTTGCCGGTGAGAAGAGGTTATTTGACATTAGCTCACTTGATGAATGGAGAACCCAAGCCTACAAAAATGGCAAGTTGTTTAAAGAAAAAGTCAAAATATGGCATGACAAAAGAATACAAAAGCGTGAGTTTAATGTAGGTGATTATGTATTATTATACAACTCTCGTTTAAGATTTTTTGCAGGAAAACTTCTCTCTAAATGGGAAGGTCCTTACGTTATCGAGGAGGTCTATCGTTCCGGTGCCATAAAAATCAACAACTTCGAAGGCACAAATCCGAAGGTGGTGAACGGTCAAAGAATTAAACATTATATCTCAGGTAATCCTATAAATGTTGAAACCAATGTTATTGAAACCGTAACCCCGGAGGAATACATAAGGGACACTTTCCGGAACGTTTTATACTCCGAAAAGGAATAGGTATGTGGTACTGTAAGTAAACCGACTCCAAAATAGTTTTTATGGCAATATTTCTCCGTTTTGGAATATTTAGAAAAATAGAAAAATAAGAAGCAGTCCAGGAAGGACACGAGGCCTCCATGAGGGTGGAGGGTGCGCTCTACCCCCTGGGCACGCCCCCCTACCTCGTGGGCACCTCGTGTGCTCTCTAGACTCCGTTTTCTTACACGACACGTATTTTGGTCGATAAAAATTCATTATATAACCTCCCGAAGGTTTTGACCACCGTATCACGCAAAAATCTCTTGTTCTTGTTTCGAGCTGTTTTCTGCCAGGGTTGTCAAAGCTAAGCATCATGTCGTCTCCCTCCTCCTCCAACAATGAGGGCAACGATGCTTGGCTAATGAAGATAGAGCTGAAGAGAGAAGAACCCATGGAGATCAACAAGGATGAAGGGATCAAGAAGGCCACGGAGGACCAAGCTCCGGCAACAGAAGACATCCTTCAACTTGATCACAATCTTCTTACCCCAACTGAGATCGAAGTTTTTAAGATGATTGAGTTAGCTCATATACAAAATAAGTATCTCACACGTGAAAATATTTTGTTGAAGGAGCATATCATCGCACTCAAAGGCATTATCCGCAAGTTAGAAGACCTCCTACGCTCGATGTGCGACTATCCATCATCAATGACTCCACCTTCTTCACCAACAAAGGAGACATAATCACATGGCTATCGGCACTCCCCTTGGCAACTGCCAAGCTTGGGGGAGTGCCCCGGTATCGTATCACCATCACTCCTATCTTTACCGTTTTTCTCAGTTCGGTCCTTTTGGTAATATCTTGATCTAGTAGAATAAAGTTTTAGTATGATCTAGTTGTGAGTTTTGCTTTATGATCCTTCTATGTAATCGATTCCGTGAGCTATATATAATAAAGATTAGTGTTGAGTCAAGGGCTTGATTATTTTGCCATGATCTTGAGCGAATAAAAGAAAAGAGAAGGGAGTAAAAAGAAACAAAGAGATCATATGGATCTTATGGAGAGTAATGGGCTCACATAGAAAGAGTATGATGATTAAAAGTTGTTGAGAGTTGACAAACATAGTTTTGGTCATCGTTGCAATTAATAGGAAGTAATAAAGAAAGAGAGGCCTTCAATATAAATATACTATCTTGGACATCTTTTATGATTGTGAGCACTCATTAAAATATGACATGCTAAAGAGTTGACGTTGGACAAGGAAGACAACGTAATGGGTTATGTTTTCTTACATCTGAGATAAATTATATTGTCATGGATCATCCAACATGGTTGAGCTTGCCTTTCCCCCCTCATGCTAGCCAAATCCTTTGCACTAAGTAGAGATACTACTTGTGCTTCCAAACACCCTTAAACCAGTTTTGCCATGAGAGTCCACCATATCTACCTATGGATTGAGTAAGATCCTTCAAGTAAGTTGTCATCGGTACAAGCAATAAAAGTTGCTCTCTAAATATGTATGATTGATTGGTGTGGAGGAAATAAGCTTTATACGATCGTGTGATATGGAAGAAATAAAAGCGACAGACTTCATAATATCACAAGTGGCAATATAAAGTGACGTTCTTTCGCATTAAGATTTTGTGCATCCAACCATAAAAGCGCATGACAACCTCTGCTTCCCTGCGAAGGGCCTATCTTTTACCTTTATCTCCTACCTTACATAAGAGTCATGGTGATCTTCACCCTTCCTTTTTACATTTTATCTTTTGGCAAGCACAACATGTTGGAAAGATCCTGGTATATATGGCTAATTGGATGTGAGTTTTCATGAACTATTATTGTTGACATTACCCTTGAGGTAAAACGTTGGGAGGCAAAACTATAAGCCCCTATCTTTCTCTGTGTCCAATTAAAACTCCATACCCATAAGTATTGCATGAGTGTTAGAAATTGTGAAAGACTATATGATAGTTGAGTATGTGTACTTGCTGAAAAGCTCTTATATTGACTCTTTCCTATGTTATGACAAATTGCAATTGCTCCAATGACTGAGATTATAGTTTGTTAGTTTTCAATGAAGTTTATGATTCATACTTGAAATTGTGATTGAATTATTAATCTAGCATAAGAAATCATATGACAAGAATTACATAAGTTGCTGTTCTAAGAATGATCATGATGCCCTCATGTCCGTATTTTATTTTTATCGCCACCTCTATCTCTAAACATGTGGACATATTTTTCAATTTCAGCTTTCGTTTGAGGACAAGCGAGGTCTAAGCTTGGGGGAGTTGATGCGTCCATTTTGCATCATGCTTTTATATCGATATTTATTGCATTATGGGCTGTTATTACACATTATGTCACAATACTTATGCCTATTCTCTCTTATTTTACAAGGTTAACATAAAGAGGGAGAATGCCGGCAGCTGGGATTCTGGGCTGGAAAAGGAGCAAATATTAGAGACCTATTCTGCACAGCTCCAAAAGTCCTGAAACTTCGCGGAAGTCATTTTCAGAGTATATAATAAATACTGAGCGCAAGAAGTTCACCAGGGGGGCCACACCCTGCCCATGAGGGTGGGGGCGCGCCCCCTACCTCATGGGCCCCCTGGTGGCCCTCCGATGGCCATCTTCTGCTATATGGAGTCTTTCGATGAGGAAAAAAATCATAATCCATCTTTCCGGATGAGACTCCACCGCCACGAGGCGGAACCAATCTAGGGCTCTGGCGGAGCTGTTCTGCCGGGGAAACTTCCCTCCGAGAGGGGGAAATCATTGCCATCGTCATCACCAACGCTCCTCTCATTGGGAGAGGGCAATCTCCATCAACATCTTCACCAGCACCATCTCCTCTCAAAACCCTAGTTCATCTCTTGTATCCAATTCTTGTCTCCAAGTTCGGGATTGGTACCTGTGGGTTGCTAGTAGTGTTAATTACTCCTTGTAGTTGATGCTAGTTGGTTTATTTGGTGGAAGATCATATGTTCAGATCCTATATGCATATTAATACCCCTCTGATTATGAACATGAATATGCTTTGTGAGTAGTTACGTTTGTTCCTGAGGACATGGGAGAAGTCTTGCTATTAGTAGTCATGTGAATTTGGTATTCGTTCGATATTTTGATGAGATATATGTTGTCTCTCCTCTAGTGGTGTTATGTGAACGTCGACTACATGACACTTCACCATTATTTGGGCCTAGAGGAAGGCATTGGGAAGTAATAAGTAGATGATGGGTTGCTAGAGTGACAGAAGCTTAAACCCTAGTTTATGCGTTGCTTCGTAAGGGGCTGATTTGGATCCATTCTTGCAATATAGGTTAATTATAAGTGGGATGCTTGTCCAAGTAAGGGTAGCACCCAAGCACCGGTCCACCCACATACCAAATTATCAAAGTACCGAACGCGAATCATATGAACGTGATGAAAACTAGCTTGACGATATTCCCATGTGTCCTCAGGAGCGCTTTTCTCTATATAAGAGTTTGTCCAGACTTGTCCTTCGCTACAAAAAGGATTGGGCCACCTTGCTGCACTTTATTTACTTTTGTTACTTGCTACTCATTACAAATTATCCTATCACAAAACTATCTGTTACCTATTATTTCAGTGCTTGCAGAGAATACCTTGCTGAAAACCGCTTATCGTTTCCTTCTGCTCGTCGTTGGGTTCGACACTCTTACTTATCGAAAGGACTACGATAGATCCCCTATACTTGTGGGTCATCAAGAATCTTTTCTGGCGCCGTTGCCAGGGAGTGAAGCGCCTTTGGTAGGTGGAATTTGGTAAGGAAAAATTTATATAGTGTGCTGAAATTTACTGTCACTTGTTATTATGGAAAGTAATCCTCTCAGGGGCTTGTTTGGGGTATCTTCATCCCGACCAGTAGAGCAAAGAGTTGCTCCTCAACCTACTGAACCTATTGAAAATGAAAATGTCTGCTTTGAAATTCCTTCGGGTATGATAGAAAAACTGCTAGCTAATCCTTTTGCAAGAGATGAAACAAAGCATCCTGATGAGCACCTAATATATGTGGATGAAGTTTGCGGATTATTTAAGCTTGCAGGTGTGCCCGGAGATGTTATTAAGAATAAGGTCTTCCCTTTATCTTTGAAGGAAGATGCATTTACATGGTATAGGCTATGTGATGATACGGGGTCATGGAACTACAAACGATTGAAATTGGAATTTCATCAGAAGTTTTATCCTATGCATCTTGTTCATCGTGATCGCAATTATATATATAATTTTTGGCCTCGCGAAGGAGAAAGCATCGCTCAAGCTTGGGGGAGGTTTAAATCAATGTTATATTCATGCCCCAATCATGAGCTCTCAAGAGAAATGATTATTCAAAATTTATATACTCGGCTTTCTGATAACAATCGCACCATGCTCGATAGTTCTTGTGCTGGATCTTTTATGACGAACACTATTGAATTCAAATGGGATTTATTGGAAAGAATTAAACGCAACTCTGAAGATTGGGACCTCGACGAAGGTAAGGAGTCAGGTATGACACCTAAGTTTGATTGTGTTAAATCTTTTATGGATACCGATGTTTTTCGTAAATTTAGCACTAAATATGGACTTGACTCTGAGATAGTAGCTTCTTTCTGTGAATCTTTTACTACTCATGTTGATCTCCCTAGGGAGAAGTGGTTTAAATATCATCCTCCCATAGAAGTAAAAGTAGCTGCACCTATTGAAGTTAAAGAAAAGACTATCGCTTATAATGATCCTATTGTTCCTACTTCTTATGTTGAGAAACCACGTTTCCATGTTAGGATAAAGGATCATGCTAAAGCTTCAACTGTGGTTCGTAAAAGCAATATTAGAACTTATACACCTCCTGAGCAAATTAAAGTTGAACCTAATATTGCTATTGTTAAAGATATCTTGTCTGATAATATTGATGAGCATGTTATTCATTTCCGTGATGAAACTGCTAGAATTGCTAAACCTTGTGCTAAAGATAAACCTAGATCTTTGGTAGGCATGCCTGTTATTTCTGTTAAAATAGGAGATCATTGTTATCATGGCTTATGTGATATGGGTGCCAGTGCTAGTGTTATACCTCATGACTTATACAAAGAAATTATGTATGATATTGCACCTGCTGAGATAGAAGATATTGGTGTCACAATTAAACTTGCCAATATAGGTACTATTTCACCAATTGAAATTGTTAGAGATGTTGAAGTTTTGTGTGGAAAAACTAAATATCCTGCTGATTTTCTTGTTATTGATTCCCCACAAGATAGATTTTGTCCCATTATATTTGGTAGACCCTTCTTGAACACTGTTAATGCTAAGATAGATTGCAAAAAGGATGTTGTTACTATTGGTTTAGGAGATATGTCTCATGAGTCCCCCCTTTTGCATTTTTATACATTGCGAATGCAGCGTTTCGGTGCTCGGGCTACATGGAGGCATTTTTTTGAAACATAAAAGATATCACATTTCAGATTTTCAAAATATTATTAAAAAAATCCACATTGAGATACGGATATATAATATGTGTGTACAATTTCATGAAAATATATCGATTTGCGAGCTACACACAAAAAGCGAAAAATGTTGGTTTTATATAGTGAAAATACATTGATTTGCGAGCTACACGCATTCAAAATCACCAATTTGTCTTTTTGTGTAGCTCAGGTGTCAATGTATTTCGTCATGAAAATTTGCATACATGGAGTATACATCGGTAATGATATTCATTTTTTTAAATTTCTCAAAAGTAAAACAAAAACGAGTTCCATGTAGCCTCGAGCACCAAAAAAAGGCATTTCTGGTACATTGCAGCGATTTTGTTTTCCCTAGCATCCACGTACGTGGATGTTGGCTTGCACCGATACATAATACATTGGCCTTGCTTTAAGGATCTACAGCGGGATTAGCGAGCTGGTACACGCGAAAGCCGGCCGTATCCGGCAGGTTCCTCCTCCGGAGCGCATCGGATCTCCATCTCGCGACCTTGTGGCAGAGGTGGTCCGGCCAGAATTGGCTCCCGTCCTCGACGTGCATCTCCTCTAGCACCATGGCGTTCTCCACCAGGAACTTGGCCAGCTGCACCTGGAAGCTGTTGAGCTCCTTGGACTTGAACCGCAGCGTCACCTTCCGCAGGCTCGTCGTCAGGCAGCTGAACTCGCAGTCGTCGGTGAAGGCGTCCTCAAGCTCCGAGACCCCGCCGAACTCCACGTCGTCGCGATGCTCGGAGCACATGGACGCGAGCCTGTTGAATCTCTCCATGGACTGGGCGAAGGGGCCCCCAGGTGGTGCCTGCATCTGCCGATCGTAGTCGTAGTCGTATGCCATGTTTAGCCTCAACCGGAGCTCCGACATCGCCGGGCAGGCGCGGAGCAGCGTCGCCACTGCGTAGTCCGCGTTGATGTCCATGTACTTGAAGCTTCCGTCTATCTCGAGGAGCTTCAGGTTCGGGAAGGTCGGCAGGATGACCTCGTCGTCGGAGACGATTTCCTCGATGCTGAGGTGCAGCTTCAGGGCCCTCGTGCTGGAGAAGCTCGCGAGCATGCGCGCCGCAGGCTCGGGCTTATAGAAGTTCTGCTCGCGGCGATTGGTGTCGAGGTCGACTCGTGCCAGCCCCGGCGCCGGCGATGTCAGCGAGAGATTGACGGGGAACCCCTTGTAGCGGAAGGAGCGCAGGATCGGCATGTCGAGCTGTATGCCGATTTCACGGGATTCTTTGAGCTCCTCCAAGGAGAAACTGACCACGAGCACCAAGGCGGTGACCGTCCGGCAGCGGAGGCGGAGGGGCAGATTGGAAGGCTTGGACCTGGAGTAGGAACCATCGGCGGAACCCGGCGGCTTCGGCGGCTTAGTAGTGACGTTCACCAGCACAAGTCTGGTTAGCGACGGCGCGGCGTCGATCACAGCCTGGAGATACCCCTCCAAGTAAGTGCAATCGCGCAGCGATAGATCCGTGAGGCGCGGGAAAGCGAGGCGCGCGGACGACGTCGGCGGCGGCTGGAGGCTGCAGAGATGGAGCTCCAGCACCCGGAGCGTGGCGGCGGCGCAAGGCAGGGATGCCAGCGGCGGGACGTACCGTCCAATGTAGGGAGTGTAGGCACGCTCGCCGGCGATGCAGAGCTCCTCCAGCGCGGCGGCCGCGGGGTCGGCGAGGAGGCCGGCGACCCGGGCGTCGGACTCCGGTTCAACGTCGTGCACCCTGTAGTACGAGCCGCGGCTGGTGAGGTAGGCGCCTTGCTTGAGGAGGACCGTGAGCCGCCTGAGCGCCGTTCCGCGGCGGCTGGCGAGGACGGCCTTGCCGTCGCGGAAGAAGGCGTCGAAGCCGGCGTCGGGATGGTGATACCCGCCAGATGAGTAGGGCTCGCTGTCGAGGTTGAGGGCGCTCGCGCGGCGCCACAGCGGGCGCCATCAGCGCGAGAGGGCGGCGCTGGCCGCGGCCTCCTTCGCCGGCGCGAAGGAGAGGATGTGCTCGAGGAGATCGTCGGCTAGCGAGAAGAGGCGGTCGGCGGCGATGGTGCGTCTCATTTTCTTTTGAGATCCGGCCATGGTGCGTCTAGATGGATGTGCGTGGCCGTCAATATTTAATGTGCGCGCATGGAGTCGGTTTGGTTCTGTTTTCATAAAAAGGAAATCGAGGGATATCGTTGTTTTTTGTAAGGGTCGAGGGATGTCGGTTTGGTTCTGTTGAAGCTTTTTTTTTAACTTGGTTCTGTTGAAGCTTGAAAGAATACGCCGCGCTGCAGCAGTTCGTTTTGAGTCCAGGATTATGCATGTAAAAAAAGAGATTCAGGATTATCGGTGTTGGACTCTGAAGAGGGATGAGGCCGCTTAGGCCTTTCAACTGGATGGCCCAGTATGCCTTTCTTTTGCACTAGTATGTAATTTTCCTTCAACGAAACCCAAAGTGGACATCAGGGCGAAAACTAAAACATTTTCCTGGAGCACAGTGTTTCTTTTGCAGTTTGCAACTTTAGACATGAATTTAGGAGCTCGAATTTCGAAGCTCACAATCTAGCGAAGCATGTTTTGAAGCTAGGGGTGGGCCGTCATGTTTGGTTAGGACACCCCGGCAATCTATCTTTTATCTCTATAAACATTGGTGCAGTTTAATAAAGCTTCGCGAGATTGCTTCAAAAAAAAATCAAGGCGAAAATAAAAACATTTTCTTTGGTCAAAATCGTGTGAATAGTGTCTTGTATATACCGTTTCTTTTTTGCCCAGAAAAATTACATACTGGTGTAAAAGAAATACAAGTTTATTCCAAAAATACTTCTAAACTTTTTTGGCTTTTCTTGTAATTATTAATTATTTTTCCAATTCTTGGGTGTATATACACCGAGGAACGAAACGTCCGCAGCCCTTCACAACCATATACCCTAAGAAAAAGGCCTTGCACAGCCTGTGGTACTACCCCTAAAAAAACCTACGGTCCCGTAATCAAACCGGCAACAGAATTATGCACGTGTCAGGGATAAGTCGTCAGAAGACAGAAATAGTTGCTAATACAAACTAGATTCTTCATAACATTGTACATAAATATAGATTTTTTTGCAAATAATATATAGATTCTTTACTACATAAGAAAATAGATAATTCAGGAACAAGGCTGGTTAAGTGATGCAAAGTAAGGTCCGGATAATGTGTATACACCGCAAAAGAAAACAAATAGTATCCTTGTGACAAGGAGGCGGGAGGTTAAGTGATTGCTTTGTGATATTGCTTCTTGTCCTCTCCCACCTTCATGTGACAAGGAATGTACTTCCTCTTTTTTAGTTTACAGGACGTACGCATACCCCTAGGTCGTCAATTTGACCAACCTAATAGAAGTCATATATTAAAAAAATATACCAATATAAAGTTCAAATGTTCTATTTTCAAACGGTATAATTTTTGTGTTATATAGTTTATCGAAATATGTATATGACAACTGTGTGGCAGATTACAAAAACGACCAGAACACATCCAGCACCGTCAAATTCAATCGCGTGGCCCTTTCCCCTTCAATCGTCTTCCTCCCCGCACTGCCGCAGGTATCGTCCTTGGCGTGGATTTGTCCCGCAAGGCATGTCGGCCTGAAGAGATGCGCTCAGACGTGCTGCCACCATGGTGACCTTCGCCGGATCACGGTGGGACGATGGAGGACTCATGCGCCGCGGTCCCGCGCTTCGTCGACATGCCTGTGCGCCTGCTCGCCAGGCGCCGTGACCTCGACGGGATGGGGCTCGACGCCGACACGGTCTGCCTCCCGTCGCACCTCTTCGCCCTCTTCGATGGCCACGGCGGCGCTGAGGTTTGCCTAGCTAGAACTAGAAACCCCCTCCCACCCCCTTGGATTCGTCACCAATGGCGGCCTAGCTGAGCGACCCTGCGATCTGATGATTTGTGTTCATCCGGATTGTCGCATATGTGTCTGACTACTGCCGAGAGATGCCACAAGTTCAGCAAGTTCATCTTGACCCCATTTCCTGTTGGCTGAGACCCTCACAATCTCTCACGCTCTCCAATTTCAGTGGACACACATGCAGTGTTTCGAACGAACGCCAGCTTCAGAGTTTCAGAGAAAGACCAGAGCAATTGAAAACAGAAGAGACAGTAGTATTTTGATTCTGGGCAACACATGCCCTTTCTTTTTTCAGTACAACGAATGTCTGAATTATGTTTCCAACGAATGCTAGTATTTTGGCTAGCTAGCTGCTCTACATGTTGCGTGCTTGCTAGTTAGCAAATTCCACCTGTGCTCCTTCATGCTACTATAACTGTACTTGCTAATACAGACTAGATAACTTACACACAAACACCGCTGTAATTTTGAGTCGCGAGTAAAAAATGTTGAAAACATACCTTCGATAAATTTCATGTAAATAGCACGATAATATATGCACCATAGATTTGATAACTTACGTCTAAAATACCGCAATATTTTTTCTTCGGTAGAAAAAAAAGTTGTTGTAAACATACAATGGCAAATTTTGTGTACATATCATGGTATTTTAAGCACCGCGGAATTGTTAAACTGCCTATAAAAACCATGATTACTTTTCGACCCTAGAAAAGAAATTGTTCAAACATACCCCTGCTATTTTTTTAAAAAACATGGTAGTATAAGCTGCTCATAACCGATAAATTACATACAAACACCATGATAACTTTTACCCTAGGAAAAAGTTGTTGGAAAATATACCCTCGCTAACTTATTTGTACATAATATGGTAATATACGTCTCACAGACCTGATAACTTACGTCCAAACACCTCGGTAACTTTAACTAGGAGAATAATCATACCGGCAGCTTCTGTGCAAATAACATGGTAATGTACGTCCAAACACCATGGTAATTCCTTGGATAGGGAAAGTTTTAGAGAATACTCGCGGTAATTCTATATAAATAGCATGGTAATTCA
This sequence comes from Triticum urartu, assembly GCF_056163025.1. Classification (NCBI taxonomy): domain Eukaryota; kingdom Viridiplantae; phylum Streptophyta; class Magnoliopsida; order Poales; family Poaceae; genus Triticum; species Triticum urartu. Next base: position 608,582,594 of record NC_141875.1, on the reverse strand, counting down.
CGCACCATGGACATGATAATTTACGTAAAAACACCGTGTTAACTTTTGACTCGGAGAAAAAGATGTTGAAACATACCCCGATAAATTGTGTGTATAACTTGTGTACGAACATCATGGTAACTTTTCTGATTTGGGGGTGTAAAAATTGTTGAAAACAAGCACGCAGTACCTTCTATGTACCTAGCATGATGATTTACACACCGCAAACATGATACAAAACACCATAGTAAATTTGCCCGAGTGAAATTTTTTTATGAACACGCGATAACTTCTGTGTACATAACGTGATAATTTACTCATCGCATATCTGATTACTTACTTACAAACACCATGATAACATTGACAGGGGGAAGGGTTGTTGAAAAATACACCCCTGATAACTTATCTGCAAATATCATGGTAATATACGAAGCCCATACCTGATAATTTAAGTACAAACAAGGAAAATGCTATTGAGAAACATACCCCAAAAACTTGAGTAAGAAAAGCATGGCAACATTACAACTTCATACCTGATAACTTACCTGCAAACATCATGATTTTTGCATCTAAAAAGGAGTGAAGAGGACGCCCGGGTTTGTGAACCGTGTGAAACGTGCAGAAAAATGGTAGAATTAGGGTGCATTGTTCTAAAACCCGTACAAGTGAGGCCGTTTGTATGGATTTTCAGTTACTGATCACTGCCTCTTTTGCTAATTTTCATCTCAAGAATATACAACTAGTAAGTAAGTTGTATGTAACTAGTTAAGTGGGCTAGCCCAGCTGGATGTTGCAGCTCAGTTATATAAGAGAGGGTCTGGGTTCAATTCCCCTTTCATGCCATTTTTTTGCCTATTTTAAACAACAGGCGCGAGAAAAACTGAAGAAGCTGGGATCGAAGGAGGGCGGTCACTCGAGAGGAGGTTGGATCAAAGGGAGAAGAGTCGTGTGGTACTTTTAGCAATGTGGCACACATGTGCCACATATCACAGTCCATAGTTTATATTAGAGTGATAAAATTGGCAATCTAGGTATACGCGCAGGACTTGTAAACTGAAACGGGGGGAGTACGAGAACATGAAGGCGCACCATAAATAATAAACCATTCTTAAATAGCCAAACATCTGAGAGAAATTGAGCGACTTGCAAGAGATGAAATATATGTGAGAGATGTTTCTGAGATAGTTGTTCAAAGCTTCTCACTCTTACAAGCGAACTTCTCATCTGTCAGAGCCAATCAAGGATAAAAACAAGTTATTTCTAATAGCGGGCAACTAACTTGATGAGCAATTTATTACTTGATCAGCGCAATATTCATGCCAAGATTGCCTAAATTTAAATCCCACAGCCAAAATCAAATCACATTCTCACTTGCACAATTTCAAGGTAACATGAGATAAAAAATGCATAAAATTTCCACGAATCCAACAAAAAACCACATAGCTACGCATATTTATAATTTCAATGCCTGTTCTTGGCCTTCCTCACAAGGATCTTCTCACACGGGATTTAAAACTGAACTCATTATTCCATCAAGTTTCATCAATAAAAATGATTATGTTGAAGAAAATGTAGAACAAGTTAGAACAATCACAAGGGGAGAGTGGTGGAAATCTATACATGATTTGCCCACTTACGATTAGGCGATGAGAAGAAGGAACGCCATCACCACCCTACACCTGTCTAGGTAGTTTTGCATCCAACAATTTCCAAACAATTTCTACAACAATGACCAAAATTGCACTAGGGACAAGCTGTTATCCAGGACGAGGAAACAAAATTTGGATATTTGTAAGAATGAAGAGCCGACCTTGGGAGATGCAAGGAGAAAAGAAAATGGAACCCTAACCCATATATAGAGTAATGAAGCAAAAAACAGAGGTAAACAGGGAGTAACGCACCAGCATTGCAAGCAATACTAACACACCTCCACTCCAAGCAACAGTAACGGAGAGTCGACCAATATACCTCACCATTATAGCACCTTTGCTGCTGCAGTATGGATGAGCACACAAAACATCAGGAGAAAATTGAGAGAGAGAGAGAGAGAGAGAGAGATCATGGGACTCGCCTCGTTTACCATTTTTGGGCATATCTACAGTTTTCTTGGTTGGTCGACCATATCAAGGAAAGAGCGCCCAAATCAGCCCACGGAGCAGCAAACCATCCATGGTCGGCCGAGTGTGGGTGACGCTTGAAAAATGTGTAGACGCGAGTGGTGGAATGGTTTGAGAGATCTGGACCATTGGTAGATGCTATCGGACGGCACAGGACAACAAATCGTTGTGGGTGTGCATAGGTGGCTGAGCTTTACTATTTTTAAGTTCTCCAGAAGGGAGGAGGGGGTTGGGTGGCTCTTTAGTGTGTGTGTGATCACTAGATTCACAAACGAAGGAAGGGCAGAAAGGAATAGAGAGGTGCATTTTTTGACTTAATCCTCTGCCAAGTCAGATTATCTTCATTCTTTAGTATATGTATCATGTGCATGTATGCTTGGTATTTCAATGTTTCTTTCCTCTTATCTTTGTTGTACAGAAAAAAGCATAAATTCTACCATCCACTCGATCTCCTCAATTTTGGAATTTCTATGCATATAGAACGACATGAATGTCAACATCTTTTCATTTTCTACTTATCATGCTAATTAGTTTACCTGGCGCTAAAAAAACAAATATAAACCACATTGGAATTGTGTTTAGAAGTTTCTAAGTTCCCATCAATAACATTTTAAGGGCAATTCCCCGAAGTAACATTATAGTATATAGAAGGTGATTCGCTATAAACACGTATAATTTTAAATGATGAACGGTAGTAGTACTACCATGTCTATTTAGTGTGCATATTGTATAGATGTACGGATCTAGAACACACAAGTATATGGGACCATTACAGGCAGAACAAACCTATTGTACAGGAGCCTCCTCAACTCTTTCACTTTCATTTTGTGAGGGAAGCCACGTGGTGCACTTAATTAATTATTAAATATGGATACATAGCACAAAATCAGAAGCAAGAGGAAACTAGGAGGTTAATCGACCCAAGTACAAGCTTCGGGATTGAAAGAAACACTAGAAGGCATGGGCGCGTTGTTGGGATTTCGTAAAGATAAAATTTGGCTTGGCACATGGGGAAGATAAAAGGTGTAATTTTCTTTTCTTATGAAATGGTGTTTCGGTGGGCTATTTTGGCGGTGTGGTTATGTGTTATCTGCTCATTAACCCATACTATGTGGGAAAGTTTCTTGTGTTGCTAGCTACATTTACTATATTGATACTACAATGTCGCATGTTGACTCTTCTTATTTGATGTGGTGAGAGGTTTACGGAACTGATATGTTTTTACAGGTTGGTTGCTGCCGATTAATTTGAGAAATCGTTGACCTAGTCAAAATTGTGAATCAAATCCAGAATTGAATACGTCAACTGAATGATCACATTTTCATTATTGAAGCTTCTTGCAGCTGCAAAACCTCATGTTGTGTTATTTTAGATTGACTCTATGATGGCCCATAGGCTCAACAAACCATAAATCATCCCTTGCACCAAGTGGATGGTATTTTGCTCTTAAAACAGTGGCACAAAGTGAGTCTGGTTCCTGCAGTAACCTCCAACACTGTTTGCTAACACAACAAGGTTAGGAAATTCTAAATTTCTAAATCCCATGCAATGCATCTTCGTATCATTTTGATCATCTCCCCAAAAATAACCTGCAATAGCATTTGTGGTCCCCTTAATAATATATTTTTGGGGCTTTGATTACTGTCACTGTGAATACCGGTATGGAGTAAGCAACAATTTTTTTACTCTTAAGATCACACGTATGTGCATATCTAGCTTGAATACAGACATACCATACTCTCTACTCATTGTACATCCACCCCCGGTGCCGGAGGAAAGAAAACGGAGCCATGACACATTTGTTGCGCTAAATAAACAAATAAATTGCTGCCGGAGGAATACCAAACATATGAATTGATGCTTGATGGCCAAGTGGGCGTGGAAAATGCGTATAGGCCAAGGTAATCTGTGGCTAGATATAATCCGACACAAATACCTCGCTACCTCTTGAGCATGTGTTGGTTTTGCCTTGAAGAGGAAAGGGTGATGCAGCAAAGTAGCGTATGTATTTTCCTCAATTTTTGAGAACCAAGGTATCAATCTAGTAGGAGATTACACGCAAGTCGCCTAGTACCTGCACAAACTAACAAGAACCTCGCAACCAACGCGATGAAGGGGTTGTCAATCCCTTCACGGTCACTTACGAAAGTGAGATCTGATAAAGATAATAAGATAAATATTTTTGGTATTTTTATGATATAGATTGGAAAATAAAGATTGCAAAATAAACGGCGCCAGAAATAGCTAGTTGACGGGAGATTAATATAATGGAGAATAGACCCGGGGGCCATAGGTTTCACTAGTGGCTTCTCTCAAGATAGCAAATTTTACGATGGGTGAACAAATTACTGTCAAGCAATTGATAGAAAAGCGAATAATTATGAGAATATCTAGGCATGATCATGTATATAAGCATCACGTCTGTGACAAGTAGACGGAAACGATTCTCCATCTACTACTATTACTCCACATATCGACCGCTATCCAGCATGCATCTAGAGTATTAAGTTCATAAGAATAGAGTAACGCATTAGGCAAGATGACATGATGTAGAGGGATAAAATCAAGCAATATTATATAAACCTCATCTTTTTATCCTCGATGGCAACAATTCAATACGTGCCTTACTGCCCCTGCTATCACTGGGAAAGGACACCGCAAGATTGAACCCAAAGCTAAGCACTTCTCCCATTGCAAGAAAGATCAATCTAGTAGGCCAAACCAAACTGATAATTCGAAGAGACATCCAAAGATATTAAATCATGCATAAAAGATTTCAGATAAGAATCAAATATTGTTCATAGATAATCTTGATCATAAACCCACAATTCATCGGATCTCAACAAACACACCGCAAAAAGAATTACATCGAATAGATCTCCAAGAGAATCGAGGAGAACTTTGTATTGAGATCCAAAGAGAGAGAAGAAGCCATCTAGCTAATAAGTATGGACCCGAAGGTCTGTGGTAAACTACCCACACATCATTGGAGAGGCTATGTTGTTGATGTAGAAGCCCTCTGTGATCGATTCCTCCTCCGACGGAGCGTCGGAAAAGGCCCCAAGATGGGATCTCACGGGTACAGAAGGTTGCGACGGTGGAAATAGGGTTTCATGGTGCTCCTGAATGTTTTCGGGGTATATGGGTATATATAGGAGGAGGAAGTACGTTGGTGGAGTGATGTCTACTACACAACCTCAAGTGGATGACCTAAGGTTTATCAATCATAGGAGGCGTAGGATGAAGATGGTCTCTCTCAAGCAACCCTGCAACCAAATAACAAAGAGTCTATTGTGTCCCCAACACACCCAATACAATTGTAAATTGTATAGGTGCACTAGTTCGGCGAAGAGATGGTGATACAAGTGGTATATGGATAGTAGATAAAGGTATTTGTAATCTGAAAATATAAAAACAGCAAGGTAACGAATGATAAAAGTGAGCGTAAACGGTATTGCAATGATAGGAAATAAGGCCTAGGGTTCATACTTTCGCTAGTGTAAGTTCCCTCAACAATAATATCATAATTGGATCACATAACTATCCCTCAACATGCAACAAAGAGTCACTCCAAAGTCACTAATAGCGGAGAACAAACGAAGAGATTATGGTAGGGTACGAAACCACCTCAAAGTTATTCTTTCCAATCAATCCGTTGGGCTATTCCTATAAGTGTCACAAACAGCCCTAGAGTTCGTACTAGAATAACACCTTAAGACACAAATCAACCAAAACCCTAATGTCACCTAGATACTCCAATATCACCTCAAGTATCCATGGGTATGATTATATGATATGCGTCACACAATCTCAGATTCATCTATTCAACCAACACAAAGGACCTCAAAAAGTGCCCCAAAGTTTCTACCGGAGAGTCACGACGAAAACGTGTGCCAACCCCTATGCATAGGTTCATGGGCGGAACCCGCAAGCAGGGGCGGAGACAGAAAATTTAGCCAATGGGTTCATTCATTGGCTTGCCGCAAGAAGTTTTTTTTGGAGGGGGGGGGTGGGGGGTGGAGATTACCACCCATGGCCTCTGTGTCAGTTGATGCGCATAGCCAACTACATGGATATGATATGAGTTCATTAGTACGTAGTCCAATTTCACACCGTCTTACAAATACTATAGCACTCAGAGGCAACATAAAGAATATAATTGTTACAATCATATCACCATTGGCATGTAATTGCTATATTTTAAAAACCAAAGAGTGCAATACGTACCAGTTGGATGAAATTAATTGCATTTTTCATGCATCTTTCTGAAAACATTAAATAAAGATACAAGTTAGTTTGACAAGTTCAAAATAAGTACCATCAAGCAAAAAAAATCAAACACATCATCATTGTAAGTGATAGTAAACATATATTTCTCCACACTGAAAATTAGACAATGACCCTAGGTGGATAATTAAAATCAGGCCCTGGTGTAATGTTCTGGTTAAATATCTTTGCCTAATCTCATCTTGCTTCTTATAGGATTTCTTATGTACTTTGACATTCTCTTCCGATCAATCCAATCATAAACATCTAAATTATTTTCTCTCTAATATATGGCTCAGGGATACTACTTGCAACAACGATATTTGATCTTTTGTCAACATCTAGCATTATTTTTGAACCTGGAAGTGGCAGCACCATTATCTGAACCTCGTGGCCTGATGATTGATTTCTTTCTAGAAAGTTATTTGATAACCTAGATCAATCAAAGTTCGGGAAAAGGCAATGAGAAATCTAGGGCAAAGATGATTAGAAACTCTACTTCTAGGCAGACTAGATTGAACATGCACAAGAGGGATCCGGAGAAGATGTGGTGATGTGATCTCAATACCTTGAATTCGGACTGGGAATCTGCCATTAACGCCTTGTCTCCGGCGGCCGAGCCCTGAGTGAACAACTGAACGGGGGAGACGAGACATTTTTTTCGAGGGTTAGGGAGACGAGGCAGTTGTAGGGAGTCGCCGAGTTAGGAAGCAAATCAAGCGATCGAGTCAAATCGCTGTGTGCGGCGTGTGTTATGCGCGTACGAGACATGGAATCCATCGATCAAAATAGATCCAATCCGGTCAATTTACTCGTGGGCCTTTGTTTGGGCTAATTACGCTAGAATATTTTATACGGACTGAAAGGCTTCGTGCTTGTGCATGACATTCGATGGGTTCAGGCTTCACATTTTACTAGGTTCATACCAAAGGATTATGTACACAGATACGTGGCAAGAAAAATTCGTTGGGTTCAGCTGAACCCAATAGCTGTACACTGGCTCCGCCCCTGCCCGCAAGTTGATCACCAAAACATACATCAAGTGAATCACGTGGTATCCCATTGTCACCACAGATACGCACAGCAAGACATACATCAAGTGTTATCAAATCTTTAAAGACTCAATCCGATAAGATAACTTCAAAGGAGAAACTCAATTCATTACAAGAGAGAAGAGGGGGAGGAGAAACATAAGATCCAACTATAATAGCAAAGCTCGCGATACATCAAGATCATATCACCTCAAGAACACGAGAGAGAGAGAGATCAAACACATAGCTACTGGTACATACCCTCAGGCCCGAGGGAGAACTACTCCCTCCTCATCATGGAGAGCACCGGGATGATGAAGATGGCCACCGGAGAGGGATTACCCCCTCTGGCAGGGTGCCGTAACGGGTCTAGATTGGTTTTCGGTGGCTACAGAGGCTTCTGGAGGCGGAACTCCCGATCTATTGTATGTTCTGGAAGTTTTAGGGTACGACGATATATATGGGTGCAGGAAGTACGTCGGAGGAGCCACGGGGGCCCCACGAGGCAGGGGGCGCGCCCCCCACCCTCGTGGGCAGCCCGTGTCTCTCCTGACGTGCACTCCAAGTTCCCTGGGTTGCGTTCCTTCCAAAAATAACTTCTCTAGTTGATTTTGTTCCGTTTCGACTTCGTTTGATATTCCTTTTCTTTGAAACACTGAAATAGGCATAAAACAGCAAATCTGGACTGGGTCTCCGGTTAATAGTTTAGTCCCAAAAATAATATAAAAGTGGAAAATAAAGTCCAATATTGCCCAAAACAGTAGATAATATAGCATGGAGCAATCAAAAATTATAGATACGTTGGAGACGTATCATGGAGTTGCGAGGGGCCCGCAAGGGTGGGGGGCGCACCTACCCCCTGGGCGCGCCCTCCTGCCTCGTGGCCTCCTTGCTTCTTTCTTGACGTCCACTCCAAGTCTCCTGGATCACGTTTGTTCCAAAAATAACTCTCCCGAAGGTTTCATTCCGTTTGAATTCCGTTTCTGCGAAACACTGAAATAGGAAAAAAAAACAGCAATTTGCACTGGGCCTTTGGTTAGTAGGTTAGTCCCAAAAATAATATAAAAAGGTATATTAAAGCCCATTAAACATCCAAAACAGATAATATAATAGCATGGAACAATCAAAAATTATAGATACGTTGGAGACGTATCAAGCATCCCCAAGCTTAATTCTTGCTCGTCCTCGAGTAGATAAATAATAAAAACAGAATTTTTTGATGTGGAATGTTACCTAGCATAATTCTCGATGTAATTTTCTTTATTATGGCATGAATGTTCAGATCCGAAAGATTCAAGACAAAAGTTCAATATTGACATAAAAATAATAATACTTCAAGCATACTAACAAAGCAATCATGTCTTCTCAAAATAACATGGCCAAAGAAAGTCATCCCTACAAAATCATATAGTCTGGCTATGCTCTATCTTCACCACACAAAATATTTAAATCATGCACAACCCCGATGACAATCCAAGCAATTGTTTCATATTTTTGACGTTCTCAAACTTTTTCAATCTTCACGCAGTATATGAGCGTGAGCCATGGACATAGCACTATATGTGGAATAAAATGGTGGTTGTAGAGAAGACAAAAATGAGAAGATAGTCTCACATCAACTAAGCGTATCAACGGGCTATGGATATACCCATCAATAGATATCAATGTGACTGAGTAGGGATTGCCATGCAACGGATGCACTAGAGCTATAAGTGTATGAAAGTTCAAAAAGAAACTAAGTGGGTGTGCATCCAACTCGCTTGCTCACGAAGACCTAGGGCATTTTGAGGAAGTCCATCATTGGAATATACAAGCCAAATTCTATAATGTAAAATTCCCACTAGTATATGAAAGTGACAACATAGGAGACTCTCTATCATAAAGATCATGGTCCTACTTTGAAGCACAAGTGTGGTAAAAGGATAGTAGCATTGTCCCTTCTCTCTTTTTCTCTCATTTTTTCTCTCTTTTTTATTTGTGCCTTTTCTTTTTTTTATGCCCCCCTTTTTTCGTCCGGAGTCTCATCCCGACTTGTGGGGGAATCATAGTCTCGATCATCCTTTCCTTACATGGGACAATGCTCTAATAATGATGATCATTATACTTTTATTTACTTACAACTCAAAAAAATACAACTCGATACTAGAACAAAATATGACTCTATGTGAATGCCTCCGGTGGTGTACCGGGATGTGCAATGAATCAAGAGTGACATGTATGAAAGAATTATGAATGGTGGCTTTGCCACAAATACGATGTCAACTACATGATCATGCAAAGCAATATGACAATGATAAAGCGTGTCATAACAAACGGAACGGTGAAAAGTTGCATGGCAATATATCTCGAAATGGCTATGGAAATGCTATAATAGGTAGGTATGGTGGCTGTTTTGAGGAAGATATATGGTGGGTGTATGATACCGGCGAAAGGTGCGTGGTATTAGAGAGGCTAGCAATGGTGGAAGGGTGAGAGTGCGTATAATCCATGGACTCAACATTAGTCATAAAGAACTCACATACTTATTGCAAAAATCTATTAGTTATCTAAAAAAAGTACTACGCGCATGATCCTAGGGGATAGATTGGTAGGAAAAGACCATCGCTCGTCTCCGACCTCTACTCATAAGGAAGACAATCAATAAATAAATAATGATTCGACTTCATCACATAACGGTTCACCGTACGTGCATGCTACGGGAATCACAAACTTTAAGACAAGTATCTCTCAAATTAACAACTACTCAACTAACATGACTCTAATATCACCATCTTCATATCTCAAAACAATCATCAAGCATCAAACTTCTCATAGTATTCAATGCACTTTTTATGATAGTTTTTATTATACCCAACTTGGATGCCTATCATATTAGGACTAATTTTATAGCCAAAGCAAATTACCATGATGTTCTATAAGACTCTTAAAATGGTATAAGTGAAGCATGAGAGATCAATAATTTTTATAAAATAAAACCACCACCGTGCTCTAAAAAGATATAAGTGAAGCACTAGAGAAAAATTATCTAGCTCAAAAGATATAAGTGAAGCACATAGAGTATTCTAATAAATTCCGATTCATGTGTGTCTCTCCAAAAGGTGTGTACAGCAAGTATTATTGTGGTAAACTAAAAAGCAAAGACTCAAATCATACAAAACGCTCCAAGCAAAACACATATCATGTGGTCAATAAAAATATAGCCTCAAGTAAAGTTACCGATAGACGAAGACGAAAGAGGGGATGCCTTCCAAGGCATCCCCAAGCTTAGGCTTTTGGTTGTCCTTAAATTTTACCTTGGGGTGCCTTGGGCATCCCAAGCTTAGGCTCTTGCCACTTCTTATTCCAAAATCCATCAAATCTTTACCCAAAACTTGAAAACTTCACAACACAAAACTCAACAGAAAATCTCATGAGCTCCGTTAGTATAAGAAAACAAATCACCACTTTAAGATACTGTAATGAACTCATTCTTCATTTATATTGGTGTTAAATCTACTGTATTCCAACTTCTTTATGGTTCATACCCCCGATAGTAGCCATAGATTCATTAAAATAAGCAAACAACACACTAAAAACAAAATCTGTCAAAAACAGAACAGTCTATAGTAATCAGTAGGTTTAAAATACTTCTGTAGCCCCAAAAATTCTGAAATAAATTGGTGAACGTGCGGAATTTGTCTATTAATCATCTGTAAAAAGAATCAACCTAGTCTCTCCAATAAAAATTGGCAGAAAATCTCGTGAGCGCTAAACTTTCTGTTTTTTACAGCAAGATCGCAAAGACTTCCCCCAAGTCTTCCCAAAGGCTCTACTTGGCACAAACACTAATTAAAGACATAAAACAACATCTAAACAGAGGCTAGATGAATTATTTATTACTAAATAGGAACATAAAACAAGAAACAAAAATAAAATTGGGTTGCCTCCCAACAAGCGATATCGTTTAGCGCCGCTAGCTAGGCATAAAAACAAGAATAGATGTAGGTATTGTCATCTTTGGTAGGCAATTCTTCAATAGAACACTTATAACCCTTAGGAGTTTTCTTATTTTTATTAATGATCAAACTCCTAGGCAAGAAATCAAGAAATTCATTTGTAGCAAAAGGTTCCTTAATGATAGCAAAAAAAATGGGGTGAACACTTATTGCTTTGAGATCCGCATTTTCCGTACTAGGAGATTCACCTTTTTTATTTTTAGGCACATACATAAACTTGGTAACTCTAGTAGTAGGAGGATTTGGAGTATTTTTTCACGGAAGAAAAGGCAGACCATAAGTTGGTAATAATATCCTCAAGTTTATCAATTCTTGTGGAATCTTGATCTATCTTTTCGTTAACTATGGGTTCTTTTTCTTTAAAAAAATTCAGAGTAACTCCTACCTTAGATCCATATTGGGTAATCTGGTTGTGAATCTTTTTATCCAAATTCTCAATCAACTCTACAGTGGCAAATTTATTTTCAATAATTTCAAGCCTTTGCATCACATGTTCCAAAGTTAAAATAGTTCCATTAACCAAGAGAGGTGGTGACCCAAACAAATCTATCATAGCATTATAAGAATCAAAAGTATGGCTATCCAAGAAATTCCCTCCGGTAATGGTATCAAGAATGTATCTATTCGAAGGTGTGATGCATACATAAAAATTGCGAAGAAGAACGAAAGTGGATTGCTTCCTAGTGGATCTATTCTGAGCATTGCAAATTCTATACCAGTCATCTTTTAAATGTTCTCCCTTCCTTTGTTTAAAATTAAGAACTTCATGATCGGGAGTACTAACGATGATAGAAGGGCTAGCCATAATAGCAAAACCAACGATCTAACACATGAGCACACAAGAAGCAAGCAAAAAGAGACGAACGGAAAAGAGGCGAGCGGAAAAGAAGGCGAATACAACAGCAATGGTGAAGTGGGGGAGAGGAAAACGAGAGGCAAATGAAAAATAATGTAATGCGAGGGATAAGAGTTTGTGACGGGTACTTGATATGTCTTGAATTGTGCGTAGATCTCCCCGACAACGGCGCCAGAAATGGCTAGTTGCTGGGAGACCAAATCTTGACTTGACTTGGTGCAACCTCCCCGACAACGGCGCCAGAAATCCTTCTTACTACCTCTTGAGCATGCATTGGTTTTCCCTTGAAGAGGAAAGGGTGATGCAGCAAAGTAGCGTAAGTATTTCCCTCAGTTTTTGAGAATCAAGGTATCAGCCGTGTGCGGTGCCCCCCTCCACCATAATCCACCTCGATTATATCGTAGCGGTGCTTACGTGAAGCCCTGCGTGGGTAGCATCATCATCACCGTCATCACGCCGTCGTGCTGACGAAACTCTCCCGTGAAGCTCTGCTGGATCGAAATTTGTGAGACGTCATCGAGCTGAACGTGTGCTGAACCCGGAGGTGCCGTGCGTTCGGTACTTGGATCGGTCGGATCATGAAGACGTACGACTACATCAACCGCGTTGTGCTAACGCTTCCACTTTCGGTCTACGAGGGTACGTAGACACACTCTCCCCTCTCGTTGCTATGCATCACCATGATCCTGTGTATGTGCGTAGGAATTTTTTTTAAAATTACTACGTTCCCTAACAGAAATGCCACTCTCCGGGAACAATATCCGGCTTTACACAATATTGTGCGTCACAAGAGTGATACTATCGCCACGGTAATGGAATCATTTCTGTCAAATGTGACATTCAAAAGGGATTTATTTGGACCCAGACTACAAACATAGAACATCCTGCTCCAGCGGTTGCCCACGGTGCAATTGTCACATGGGTCCGATGTATTCCGATGGAACCTACATGAGAATGGACAATTCTAGTGGAGTCTATGTATAGAGTGTTAATCCAGTCTGATGTGTCAGTTGATAATAACAAGAAGATCTGGAAGATGAAGATACCGCCTAAGAATAAAATCTTCGCATGGTATCTTCGTCGCGGAGTCATTCTTACTAAAGATAACCTTATTAAGAGAAATTGGCATGAAAGTTCACAATGTGTCTTTTGTTACCATGATGAGACAATAAAATATTTATTCTTCCAATGCAAATTGGCTCGTTCTGTATAGTCAGTCATCCAAATAGCTTCTGGCTTGTATCCTCCTTGTAATGTTACTAATGTATTTGGCAACTGACTACATGGGATTGGTCACAGGTTTAGAACCCTTCTCAGGATGGGAGCGATTGTTGTTATTTGGTCACTTTGATTGTGTAGAAATGATAAGGTTTTTAACGATAAAAGTATTTCTCTTATGCAGGTCATCTACAGATGTAATGGGACTCTTTGTTTATGATCCTCTCCACAACGCGTGGAGAATCAAGACGTGTTTATGGAGGTGTGTACTTCCTCCGTTCCGAATTACTTATCGCAGGTATGGATGTATCTATATGTATTTTAGTTCTAAATACATTCATTTCTGCGACGAGTAAGATACATCCATTTCTGCGACGAGTAAGATACATCCATTTCTGCGACGAGTAATTTGGAATGGAGGGAGTACATGATTGGAGGCTACGGCGATGGATACTTTTACCCAACATTGGTGGCAGCAGGATTGGCCCCCTCCGCTTCAGCCGTTATACGGATACTACATGTTTTCCTTGTATTTCGTCTGTTTATATTTTTTTATTTGGATGAGAGGACATTGTTTAGCTATCTGCATCTTACTTATACAAAGGCCGTGTGTAACGCTTAAATCTTTTAAGTAATAAAGCGTCCCTTTAAAAAAATAAAAACAAAGCTTTAATTGAGGGGAAATTCATCAAACAACCCGCTGATGCCATGTACAAAATGATAATTTGCTTGCAGTTATGGTTGCTCTTGAGTAAGTCGACGGATGCGTCCACCATTGAGGAGCTGATACACGCTTTGAGAACGCTCGCAGCAAGGCTTCGGCGGCACAGGGAGGATTCTGTTATGCCTGGAGACTGATCCTCCGTTATCCTCATATTTTCGTTTTCGCCCGGCCTTGTGGCTTACCCATGTGTGGCTTGTATCGAACCTTTTTTTTATTCTCGTTTCGCTATTCTGGTTGTAAATGTTTTAAGGGATTCAGTTTGTCAGTCGTCGCTAGATGGTCTACGGATTTGAATGTAATTTTCATTTTTTATGTCCGTTGTATTGTCATGATTGAAGATGAATAGATCGAAAGTTTTTCCGGAAAAAAACAGGCAAATGCCTTTTCTCTAAAAATAAATATAAAACAACATAAAAAAACAGATGTCTTCGTTCGTATAAACAGCTCGGTTTACACCTGGAGACGCTCTGTTTACGAAAGAAAATTCAGGGATCCGCCACTCCCGAGCAGGCACGGCACACAGCCACAGGCAAGCGTCCATCCGTCACGACAGCGACGGCCGCTGCCGCGAGGCGATACCGGCGGGAAAAGCTGCCGGGTGTCCGGCGCCAGGTCACGGCGCGCACGGGCCGGAGGAGCGCGCGCCGCGTGGAGCGGGCGAGCGAGCGACGCTTCTAGCGGCCGTCCAGGTGCGCGCGGCGACCACGACCTCGCCCCCTCGCCGTACCGGTCGGGCCAGCCAGTGGGAGGCCGGATCGTGTGTGGCTGGCCGCCGGCACAGCGACCGCGTCTGGCTAGTGCGGCACTCGCCGGCAACCAGGCCTCGGGGTAGACTGACACCGATGCTGCGATGCTACTGATCTTTTAGATTAAGTATCCAGCGGAAGAAGACAAGCGCTATCGTACAGCATAAAATCTCTTGATGGAATTGGGAATATATCATGTATGATGATGTGGCGAGAGAAACCGCCTAACGTGTACCGCACAGTAAGGTAGGCTGCATTTCTTTTTCTTTTTTTTTTTGAATCTATGTAAGTTAGGCTGCATGATGACATAAACATGTTGTGTGGCGTGTGGCTTGGAACTATTGGAACAGTCCCGGGAACGGTCAATGCTGATTTGTATTCTCAGTTTCATCGAGAAATGAATTTCGAATAAATACAATAATTCGGAAAGCAACATAAATATTGTTATTATTTTTCACTTTAATATTATTTATTGATCTATGAGTATCACTTATATCTAATGGAAGTAAGAAAATGAGGTGTGCCTCACTTGTGAGTCATACGCTATGTGCATCCAGGATTAAAATGAGTGTTTGTATTTATCCTTATGGGCACCACTGAACGAACATCATCGGAAACACTGAAATAAATTCAGAGAAATGCGAGCACTAGTGCCAAGTCTAGGATATGAATCCTAATGGGTTGATTCCACCACAAGAAACCTAACCATCTGAACATATCAACATGTGAAAATGAAGCACTACCTGTAGTTGACACAACAAATCATAAAAGAAACACAACAAATTCTACAATATGTTTTTTCTCAAAACTAACCCGTAGTAGTAGACACAAAAAAGGACATTAAATGAATGAGAGGTTTCAATTAAGACTGTATGCCTCAAAATTCTTGTCAAAGCGACACCTGAAGTTCAAAGCCATTGTGCTACCATTGCTCTCGCCAACAATGGATACCATCGAGAGATTTAACCACCCAAGTTTATGCAGAGACTTATGGATCAAACCTCGTTGATTCGACGCAACAACGGGTTGAGGTGTATGATGGCGATTGACGACATGCGCTAGACAGGCCACCGCACCAATATTTGCAAGAACATGTTGATGACATGCTCCGAAAGCAAAATGAAGTTGAAAGTCGTTGCACCACCATTTCTCTCATCACGATGGACCACATAAAGACTTGTAAATGACCAAATCTTGTTAATCACCATAACAGACTGTCGTGTATGATGGTGGATGATAATCATATGAAGCATATCAGTGGATCACCATCCTGATCTACATAAGCCAACCCACCAATATCGTCATAATAGAATGACGACATGCTCATAAAGGCCTGAAAGAAGGGACTAGTGAAGAAGATGATGTTGCCGTCGAGTCGATGGAACCACACCAACGGGACGAAAACTCTCAAGCTCCTCTCAGCAATGCCGGATCAACCAACACCGAGATGGGATCTAAGTCGGAGAACTTTTATTCGACACATCACCTTCATTACCATCATCAAGACAACAAAAGCTAACCAAAAAGACGCTACCATATAGAGAACAAAATGCGAGAAATCATTTCGGCGGTGGAGGGATGGGCGGGGACGTGGGAGGGGTTTACAATATGAACACAAACACTACAATCTCATACCATCGATTTTTTTTTACTGGAATCTCATATCCTAAAGGCGCCAATTACACAAATGAGCCACAGCAGAGCACGGGTGAGACGAGGCCGCAGCCGATCCCATCTTATCTTCACCCTGTTTACCCTGGCACCCACAGTATACGTCACCTGCCCAGCGGGGCCAGGTCAGAAAAAGGCAAGAGGAAGCAATCCAACGGGCTGCCGGCGCGCCCGATCCGACGGGAGATCAAATCAAACGCCGAACCCGCGCGAAAGCACGGTCAATCATTGGCCAATCGACGGCTATAAACCCCCCGCCCCATCTTCCCCGCCGATCACCCTCACATCACATCGCGCCGGTCAGTGGTCACTCGCGCCGTAATCACACACGCCCTCCGTAACACTCGTGCGAGGCGCGGAAGCCACGAGAAGCCGAGAGCACGCGCGCGCGCACGCGACGCCAACCGACGCGCCTCCCCCACGTTTCCAGGGCGCTCGCCCGGCCCCCTCTGCTCTGACCTGCCAGCCAAACCAACCACCGCCCCGCGCCGGTCCGGAAGCCTCCGACCAGGACGGGGACGGAGCGGCGATGGCCGGGAGGACGGCCTAGGCGGGGGAGCGGCGAGCGCATGGCGTCGTCGAGGGTGATGGCGTCGTCGTCGTCGTCGTCGTCTAAGCCGCCGTCGCACACGGCGTCGGATCTCGCGCGCTTCGCGCAGGCCGCGGGGAGGCCCGGCGGCGGGGGCGGCAGCGGGATGGGGTCCATGAACGTGGAGGAGCTGCTCCGCGGCATCTACGGCGACGCCCCCACGCCGGCGCCCGACCGGCAGGCGTCGCCCGTTATCCCGCCCGTGGCGGCGCCGCGGCAGCAGGCGGCCCCGCGGCGGACGGCGGACGAGGTGTGGAGGGAGATCACCGGCGGCAGCGGCGGGGAGGAGGAGGAGGCCCCGGCCACGGCTGGCGGGGCCGGGGAGATGACGCTGGAGGACTTCCTGGCGAGGGAGGAGGGCGCCGCCGTCAGGGGCCCCGGCCCTTCCGCGGCGCCGGAGGAGCAGGCGGCGATGCCGACGATGGCGCTTCTCGGCGGGGCGGAGGGCGCGCGGGGCGGCGGGAGGGGGAGGAAGCGGCAGCTCATGGACCCCATGGACCGCGCCGCGATGCAGCGGCAGAAGCGGATGATCAAGAACCGCGAGTCCGCGGCGAGGTCGCGAGAGAGGAAGCAGGTGGGCTGTAGAAACTCGTTACGTACTGCTTTTACTTTTACAAACACCGATCAAAAACTCCTCCTGATCATGCGAATTTGACTGAGTGGTTTGGCGGTAATATTTTGGTTCGTTCAGGCCTACATAGCCGAGCTCGAGTCTTTGGTCACGCAGCTCGAAGAGGAGAACGCCCACCTGTCCAAAGATCAGGTATAGAATGTGGTTGTGCCCTTTCTTCTTTCCTTTTTAAGAGAAAATAAGTCGGGTTTCCATGGCTAGATCTTGCATTGCATGTTCTTTTCAGTGCATCTGTGTTCCATTAGCTACAGTTTTAGCAAACTCTCATGGTAATATGTCTTTGGTGTTTTCTAGGAGGAGACAAACCAGAGGCGGCTTAAAGAGGTATGTTCATGATATGTTGCTTTTAATTCTGTATCATGATTGTAAGTGTAGAAAGCACCTCTTCTTTCCCACATAATAACATGCCACACAATTCAAAAGTGATTACGATTTCATTTGCTGAAACAAAACACAATCTACCTTGTTGAAGTAGCTAGACTGCCCTTCTTCCCTCAATATCAATAGCTAGGATTTTGAGCGGACTAATCGCAGCATGAAGCTCAATAGCCCTGGTTTTGGATCCCATGACCTCCTTTACTCTAGAAATTTCAACCTTCTGAACATTTGAAGATATTCCACCACTTGGTGGGTCAGTTATTCGCGATGTTCCATCAAATACTTTCAGAAAGCACAAGTCAGCTACCATCTTTAGTCTGCCAACATTCTTCAGTAATCAGTATACTTAAATTAATTCATAACAGTGCTTTGATCTTGTGCGGGAATACACGTTCCAGAACATATCCACGCTCACTGTATGCCCATTAATGCATCAGATAAGCACGCTCTATGGTCTCTCTACTCTGGACTGTATGATGTGCTGTGCATCGGCAATTTGTCACTTCAATGAGCTAACGTGCTCAAGGCCCCTAACTGGCTGCCCACTAAGTGGCTTGTCAATTAAGTAAGATGCGATGTCGACAGCGTTCGGCCGCGTCCACACATGACGAGCCACATGCCAAGCGTGAGGTCATCTATAGTTCCATGCCATTTTCTTTACTTTGGAGCTTGGACCCTTTCCAACTCAACATGGCTACATTTCATAGGTCACGGGATTAAAATAGTTATCACAGCCTGCAGGTTTGCCTAGAACTTTACTGTGACATCACACATTTGTTAAACTGAGTCATGTGTGCGTCCTATGTACTCACACAATGAACAATGATCTGCATCTCATCTTGGAAATAGTTCACCTCCAGTTGATTTTGCAGACTGATTGCCTTCATAAAGGAAATTTCTTTTAGGCGCCATAACTCGTATTCCCATAACTTGTATATATATCTCGAGTTAGTATGTGCCCCCATAACTCGTATTCCAGAAAGAAAAAAATCCCCTGACTTAGTGGTTTTCAGTTCATTTTAGATGCTTGTCTGAAGAAATCTATTTACTTCATGCAGCTCAAGGAAAAAGTGACTCCAGTCATCATTGCAAAAACGCCGTCGCAAGATCTTAGAAGAACAAACTCAATGGAGTGGTAGACATGAGCCAAGCTCAACAGCCATCCCCTTACAACTATATAGATTTTGATTTGTTTGCCTGCCATTCTTCTGTTTACTGGACTTAACTCAGTTGTTGTAACTTAGTAGAAATAGCATAAACAACTTAAATGGAATCATAATGTGTAGAGCGGAAGGCTGCATTTGAGCAAAAAGGAGTCGCATCAGCAGCTTATATTCTGTCTGATCTGCCTTCTCTTTTTATTTGCATTGCAGCCAGTATGTATGGCAATGTAGAGCACATTTTTTTTCCCGAAAAGGAGGATTACCCCCGGCCTCTGCATCACCATGATGCACACAGCCATGATAGAGCACAATACATACAGAGCATCAAAATGGTGTGCAAACATAATGCTAGAGACATATAGCGAACAGAATAACGCCGCAAGGCATGAAACACAATAAGTAAGCGAACCATAGGAACGCTCAAATGTAGCATTCGTATTGTAAGCCAGCAAAGCTTATCAGCATAACTCTGATGATACAAGAACCAACAAGAAACTTCCGCCCCCAAGGATAACCGCTACATGATACAGGTTGTGCCTGGAAATTAGAGTACCGACGTCATTCATAGTGCTCAACATGGTCGGTAAGAATGGGGGAGAATACACAATGGTTCTTGGATGTATGATCAAAGGATGCTCGTGCACTCTCGACGCCTTAAACCCCAATTACCGAGAGAAGATCTTGCCTAACATCGGCAACGAAGATACTTCCAGACTCACACCACCCAGCAACCACATCTGTATTCGCACACTGCAGATCAGAAACACATTCCCGCATTAGGGACTTTGACAGTGCATTTGTTGCGCTTGTATGCATATATAATTTTTTGTCTGAGGCTATTTTTCCTCCCACTGGGGTGGGGGCCAAGGGGTACCTTTGAAAAGCCCAGCCAGTTCGAATCACCTCGAAATGAGAATGCGCGCTTACTTTCTCTCCAGCGTCCACAAGTAATCTGCAGTGATATTACATGTTAGAGTAGCTACAATTTGAGCGGACGTGCAAAAGTATCATAAGAGCTCATTGCTTAAGCTGAACCATGATGAAGTTCTCCACTAGGTTACAACTATCCAGGAAGAGAAGTTCACTGCTGCCATTTCCATCTTTTTCCAGAAAATACAAATCAATAATGTCATCTCCAAAAGAAGAATTTGCTACAATTGCCTGAGCTACCGAAATTCTAGAAAATACTCCCTTCGTTCCTATATATAAGTCTTTGTAGAGATTCCAATATGGACTACATACGGAGCAAAATGAGTGAATCTACACTCTAAAATACGTCTATATACATCTGTATGTAGTTCATATAGAAATCTCTAAAAAGACTTATATTTAGGAACGGAGGGAGTAGCAAAGATGTCACAAAATAAGCTGAGTTTCTATCATCATAATTAGGCAACCATAAACAAAAATCACACCATATGTAACAGACAGGCAAAAAGTACTAAGCAGCACTTGTAGCTAGAGAAGTATGAGATACACAAAGCAAGGTCCAAGGGAAATTAGTTGGATGCACACCTCATAATCAACACCTTGGACGTATATGAAGGATTGGTCCACTGACGAAAACGAAAGACCAGTAATCTGGAAGGCAAATACACTAGCTGAGAACTCCATTGCTTCATGAAACATGGAATCTTCATTTCGCACTTTATGATACATTTAATAATAAATGTTCAGGTAGTTTGATTTTAATTCACTGTACCAGCTACAGAAAGTAACATCAGAAGAAGGTACACCAACCTCATACTTGGAGCAGCCCACCCATCTTGATAAGGCTGACCACCTATACACAAAACAAACTGAACTTTCAATCACTCTGGTACTGCAGTAAACATGCAACTGCATGTCAGATCCTTGAACTAAAAGAAGAAAACAAGCAACCCAACCTGCGAGGATCATAGACTGTGACAGCACGATCAGTTCCACCGACAGCAATCAGTCCTGAAGGAGAGGTACAGACTGAGTATAATATGCCTCCAGTAGGACCAGAAATGCGTTGTACACATCCACCGTTGTTATGCATTCTGAAGTCCCAGATGCTCAGCTGCAATTAACCACCATGTGAAAAGAGCGTAGAGGAATGTAAATGTAACCACAAGGGGGGAGGGGGAGGGGGGGGGGGGGGGGGGGGGCTGCCTGGTGTCTAACCTGAGGACCTTCAGTAATTGTCAATATCGAACTACTTTCACTCCCTTGAGCAAACCTTACTGAAGATGGGCACCATAACCTGCAGTTTTAGTTTTACAAAATAAAGTTCAGCTCAGATATTCTAATGGACATTATAAATGATCATAACTTGGATGCTAAAGTGGGTTTTTGCGTTTCAACCACAAGGCCTCCTTAACCTAATTATGTAAAGGTCGTACGAGAAGAAAGCATAAATGGGAAAACAGAATCATGTGGAAAGACACATGTTACTGTAGCAGCACATGTAGAGGGAATCTAACTTTTAGAGCAAAACAGATCACTCGGACAACAAAAATTATCATGAAGGTAATATTCTAGTCAAAGGAAAACTTACGTACGTAAACTCCGAATATGAATATCTTGATCATAGATATCAATGCTCTTACACAATTCACGGGCAACAGCTACCTGAAAAGAATATCAGATTGTTTGGATTTTGTGGCATGCAAAGTGCAATGGTATTGATTTTTATGCTACACTAAATATAAGAAGTCAGTGGGAAATGCACCACATTAAGTTTGAACAAGGACGATGAGTGAATTTTGTTGGTAATGTCAAAGTCGACAAATATACCGTGGATTGGTGTGTTGGACTAAAACACAACCCAGCCCAACTTCCTTCTCCGACACCACTATCACGAGGTGGTACTGAATAGGACGCCCTGTCGATGTCTGAGCAAGTTTAGTAATGACGTATTCATATGTTGCACCTCAGTTTTTAAACTATCAATGACTTTTTGTAGGTGTTGATAATTCAAGAATAAGATCATCTTAAAAATGGAATCACTCAATTGCCTGAAAAGCTATTGTCAGAGAAATGACTCATTAAGCTTCCCTTCATGAAGTTTGTGCGTCACGGTTTACAGTTTATGGTATTATCCACCAGGATCAGATGGAATAAGGAAGCTACAGCATGGCATAAAATGGATTGTATTATGCAAATCTGAAGCAGTTTCAAGAAGCTTATTGCATTAAGAATGGCATATATAAATAAAACTGAAAAAGTTCACATATGCTTACAGATTTAAACCATGTTATCAACTCAAAATACAAGGTAGTAAAGTTACCCTCTGCCACAGTGTCCAAACGGGATACAATGAGGTGACCGTAAGCGTCGACAGTTCCCAAAATCAAGCAGCTATCACCTGGAAGGTCACAAAACATTGAATATGAAATATATTCTAGGATAAGCATGGTTGTATTTTAAGAAGAAACAAGAATACAACAGAAACATATATTGTTAGTACCACCACTTAGTAACCTAGCATTCTGCATATGCTTCGAACCTCTTAAATACCCTGTAACTGTGAGCTCAGCTTACAAACCTAAGGTAAAAACAACTAACCTCTTAAATACCCTGTAACTGTGAGCTCAGCTTACAAACCTAAGGTAAAAACAACTAAATAGCCAAGTCTTAAAGTGCATTGCTGAAAATCAAAGTGCACCTGCGGGCGATGGTGGGAATTATGACTAGTGGTGGTCAAGCAAAATGTTGAAGCAGAGATAATGTCTAAGATAGTGTCCTTCACGTACAATACGGTATGGTCATGCATGCTCCCAGTATATGCTATAGTTACAGAAGATAAAGCTGGATACGCCATTTCCGTAATAAAAATGGGGGCTGCGTGGCCCCTTTTATCCAAAAAAAGCTGGATACACCAACTCGAAGGAATGGCAGATTGTAATATACTGGTTATAAACTTGATGGCTATTTCAGCCTATGATATGTCAAGAGCCCAACCACAGCATGTTTTTTCTGGGAAATACTATGTGGCACCACATTATTATGAAATGTTGAAGATCGCACCTTCACCTTCAGCCAGAACTACACTCTGAATCTCCGAACGATGCGGGCAGCGGTCCACAACCGACGAGCTTATGACCTTTAATAAGAATGGACTTCGTGGTAAATAAGCACCCAAAATTGATAAGCTCTAGAAAAGCAAGAGTATTACCTGCGCACTGATAGGAATCAACAGGCTCTCTTTTCCTCTGGACAGCATCTCTTCTTCCATGGATATCTTTAAGCTCCAAGTGAATAAAAAGGGATATCAACTCAAGAACCCATGCATCGCAGATATGACACCACCGAAATACAAAGTTACAAACAATTTTGACCTCACATGTGACAAATTGTACTATTTTCATGGAGCATAGCTAATGGGCAATGGCAGAACCGAAAAGAACTAGAGCACTATGTGCTTACATAGCCGCGTTCCTGATTACTAAAATGCACTCTGACCAGCAAGAGCAACAGCTTGTGTGCTGCTGCCCGGTTCGAAAGCAGGATTCATGATTCAAATGAGCTACAGGACTTCTGAAATTCTTCGAAGCACTCAAGCAACTAATAAATCTATCCAACCCACTAATTAACCTTCTGAAGTTCTGATGGTAATAGAACATAGGAACACAGTGCGGTTCCGCGCTACAGTTCCGGGGGAGGGGAGGGGAGAGAGGGGGGGACCTCGAGCTTGTAGACGCGGCAACCGGAGGCGAAGTACGCGGAGCAGGATCCGCCGTCGCCATTGACCTGGGACAGGGGGCAGGAGAGGGGAGGGATTAGAGCCGAGGGTTTAGGGTTCTGGAGGCGTGCGCGAGGAGAGGTGTGCGCAACAGATACTGTGCGGCGGCGGCGTACGCACGTGGACGGCGAGGCGCGTGGGCTGGAGGCAGCCGGGCGAGGGGTCGGAGAGAAGGGACGGCGGGACGGACGCCTTCCGCAGGCTCCGCGCCGACAGCATCGCCGGCGGCCGCGTGTGTCTCCCTATCTCCCCTCTTTCCGCAGGCGAGATACGCGAGCCTTTGCTCCGCTTGCTGCTGACCCTCTTTTGCCCCCACGGGGAAGGGAAGAGGAGAGCAGGCGCGGCGCGGGGATTGGGTAGGTACCTGTCCGCGCACGGGTGGGCGACTCGGCGTGACTATTATACCTCGCCATGGGCAGCCCGGCCTGGACGGCCCGACCCGACCCAAAAATCTCGGGCCGGGCTGAGCCCAAGTGTGCCATTGGGCTAGACTCGGGCCTGAAAATTGAGCCCAATGAACAGATCAGGGCGGGCTTGGGCTTGCAGAAAACGTGATTTTAGCTATAGTCGGGCCAGGCCGATCAGGTCGTGTCGGGCTTTCTCAAGCTCAAGCCCGATTTAGTAGGCCCCATGGTTGGGTCGGGCCGGGCTCAGGCTTGGGTTTTTAGCATCGGGATTTTTTTGGCCCGCCCGAGCCTGAGATATGCCCAGGTATAGGCGTGACGCGCGGCTCCGTTGAGGTCGGGGCTTTGTACGACGATGTGTGTGGGGTTTGTAAGTCGTCACAAGTCATAAAGTTGTTTCTGAATGTAATCTCAAAAAAAAAGAAACTGGAAACTTATAACTCTCCTTCATGTAGTTTCTTCCCTCACCCTCGACACCAGTTCTTGAGAGTTGAGTGTTGAGATCACGGCTCATCCCCTCCCCTCCTTCGACGGCGTCATCATCCGGAGGAGGTATGGGAGAAAAGCGCGGGCAACTTCCAAACATAGTATATTAGGTTTAGAGTTTGTTGTTGTGGAGTTTGGCACTATACCAGTCTAGAGAGTGCTATCGATGAATGCGAGTTCCGTTGGCTGCGGCAGGTGCTCTTGAGGTGGGAGAGACAAAGGCTTTGATGTTAATATTTAATAAATTGAATATATTTCTTATCTATTTAAATTGAGGGATTTCACTGGTGAATTCTCTTGGAAACTCATATTTAGGGGGTTACAATAATTATTCCAAGATTTTTTGAATTATCCATAACACATTTATAGTTCAAACTCATTTGATAATTTAAATGGATTTATCTATATAAAATATAAATATAATTCCAAAAATATTGAATATTTCTGTGGGGCTTTGTCATGGACCATAGAGGCTGCATAATTTTTAAAATATTTTTTGAAGGATATTTGATACCCTGGTTTATTCATTAACCGTGAGCTGCCATTTTATAACAAGAATTAAATCATAAAAACTGGTTCATAGCTATTGGGCAAGCCCACTGGCCACTCCTCGCCGGTCCGACATCGGCCATATCTAGCCGCTCAGCCGGCCTCGTCTCAACCAACCGCACTGTAGGCCATCGTCTCCACCGCTGGTGATTTCGTCGGCCCCTCCCCAACGACCTCCCAGACCCCACCTTGCCACCACCATCGACAGGTGAGATGACGGATATTAATATGTTTGATCCGACTATGTTGCACAAGGTTGGCGCCAATCTTGACTGCACTTCAGCGAGGATGCCGCTTCGATAATGGAGGCCACGAGTCACGGGTGTAGGCATGGAGGATGGAGAAGAGTGTCGCTGCTAACATCTGTTCGGCGAAGTGACGCTCGGCCATGGTTGTTGTTCGACTGCGCCTCAGCCAGTTGCATCACTCCTTTCTTGTAGGAGATAGGAGTGGCCTTCCTACGTCGATACTGCATTGGACGGAAATATGAGAAGCTTAGGAGCGATTCGATATGATCCAAAGGGAGAAGTGTCATGAGCTTAGAGCATTGGTTAATAGTAGAGCCAAGTTACAGCCATACCTCATTGCGATGTCATCTATAGTCAACCTAATAGCCAACATGTATGATAGTTGGATACAATGAAGTACTACTTTATTAGCACATGACTCATCTTACACTCTCATAATGTTTCTTGGAGTCCGTGATGGAGTTGGCTCTTACTCCCTCCGTTTGGTGAAGAGTGTACATTTAAAAAATTTAGGACAAATTATGGAGTTGAGTAAAAAATGCATTGAAAAGGTGCAAGCCACCATCTCTTTTCTCTTTAATTAGCCAACCCCCAATGAGCTAAGTGCATGTAGAAATTAAGAAGAGTATGTGTAGATTGCTATTGGTCTTGATTACCGTGCAATGAGAGAGAAGTATTTTTTCCTACTTTAAAGTGCATTGGGAAGATAGATGTACACTCTTTTATGGACAAATTTTAAAGCTAGATGTACACTCTTCACCGGATGGAGAGAGTATTCTACAACTCGCTTTCATTCTCTCATTCAACTCAGCGAAACTATAATATTTTGATCCTTATAACTTGCTTACATCATTTTATTATACTTGCTCTTAGAAAAGCAGGTTGTACGATGATTCAATTAGACACGTGGTGGCTGACGACATCGGGTATGCACGGATGGGGGTTTGGAGATGGTATGCAACAAAAATATTCCGAGCCTCGAGGGCTGCCCGCTCATGCAACAAACAGTTATTGCTGAAGGCCGTCGGGAAGAGAGATTGATTGAGAACTGAGGGATATAATTGTCCATCCAATTTGATTCTAAGTTATCTTTTGCTTTCCTTGGTCTAAGTGATTAAAGTTACAAGCAAAGAAAAAAAAGGAATGGATAGAGCATCAATGAGAGTATCATAAGCATTGGCATCTAAGTGAAAAATATGACATGACACTGCATTTAATAATGTGAAAGATGATTGTAATATTGCATTATAATGCAATATCATAATACAATAAATAAGAAAAAATATTAAAAACTAAATCGTAACCACAACTTTATATTATAGTTCTATAAATGATAAAATAATGATAATATGGTTATAGTGTATATACTATACATTGGGGAGTTCTTATCATAGATTAGTATTGTGCATATAACTAAATAATACCATACACATAATACTAGTTCATGATACTCCTCACGGTGAAAGGTGGTAGAATATCACCACACCATCAATGGTAGACAAATAATTAAGTTTACAAAACGATCGAGACTGCTCCGTATGGATATAGTTACGCTGCAATTGAAGCATCCATGGTATCTGGTATCTAACAGTTAAGGGGGTGTTTGATTTCATGAACTTTTTTATGTTGGGACTAGAAAAAGTCCCTAACAAACCAAACATGGTGTGATTTTTTTAAGACTTCTTGCTAAAAGTACTTAAAAGCACCTCCTTGACAGTCTTTTTCAAAAAGTCCTAGAGACTAGAAAAAGTCCTAAAACTAGAGAACCAAACACCACCTAAATCAAAGAATCTTACTCAACCGAAAGAGATAATCAAGCCAAGCATGGGAAAACAAATCAAATAAATTTTTACTGTTATAAGATAGGAGGAAGAAAGGAAGAAGCTGCATAACTCTACATGGTCACACGCAACCGACCGGTCAAGGAGTACTCTTGTAAGCTACCAAAGCTTTCACGGTGGCAGCTCGGCCGAGGGAGGGCCGCCCCTGGCACCGCCGAGGCCAGACTTGGACCGGACGGCCGCCGACTTCGGCGTGGCGCCGTCCCCGGACTTGCGAGGGGAGGACCTCGGCGAGCCGAAGCTGAGCTGGCGCGCGTAGCCCACGACGGCCCTGGCCCACTTCCTGATCTGGCCTTTGAGCTTCCCGGCGTCGACGTCCTTGAGCGGGCCCGGACCGATGCTGATCTCCAGCCCCGAGAAGCACCGGCTGTACCGCCGCTGATCGGCCGCCTTCTTCCCGCCGCTTCTGCTGCTGCTCTCGGTCCGCTGCATCACGGCGACGTCCCCGCCGCTGTTGTCTCCTCTCTCTACTTCTTGGACGGCCTCCTCCGCGTCGTGCCGCGACGTCGACGGCGACGGCTTCTTGCCTACTGACATCGACGCTTCTGAATTATCAACAGGTAGGGCTGCGATCGAAACCGCAGCTTGGCCTCTCGCTTGGCGTCCATCTGAGCCTCTGAGGCAGGTGGTATATATGCATGTGGTAGAGCAGCATGCGTGCGGGCCGAGGAGAAGTGCCAGGTCGTCGTTGCTCGCTGCCGGTGACGTGCGAGGTTGCTTCTAGCGCCGCTCCGCCGCGTTCTGATTTGTACACGTACCGACGTACGTACGCCTTAATATTCCCTGGGGTTCCGTTGAACGATCAACGGCGGCACAAGGAATGGGGACGGAATGGACACCATCATGTCCCCTTTTTTTCTAGAACTACTCGAATGAGTACAAGGAATGGGTGCTGGTAGGAGGGGATTTTAACCTGCTGCGAGGGCTAGGGATAAATCCCATCTGGTGCCAGATTCACGTGGACGAACAATGAACTCGCCCTAAGCGGAAGGAGCAACAGAGCAGCAGCCCCTTTTGTAATCTGCGGCTAGGGTTTCTCCCTCGTGACGGTGGCGCTGCCGATCTGCCACGTCTCCTATGTCCTTAGGGTCATGGGTGCGTGGTGGATCCCGGCCCTTACCGGCAGGACCGCTTCGTTTTAGGTGCTTATTCAAGTTTTGTCGAAATTTGTGTCCTGCTTAGAAAGACGAGACGTTGGTGGCTTTTTGAAGATGAAATAAGATTCTTCCCGCCTAGCCCTCGTCCCGGTGGTGCGTCTACCATCGTCGGAGGGCGTGTGGAGGTGCGTCTTTTGTGAATCTTCTGGGATTCGGCCGGTGGTTGTCTTTGGTGGATCCGCTCGGATCTAGTCTTTGTTCATGTGTCTTCAGATTGGATCATTCCGATCTAAGCTTCTCTTCATCGCTGACAGTTGCTGTTCTGGTGTGTTGGTCCTATGGGGCCTTAGCACGATGATTTTCCAACTGTCTACTACACCAAGTTGTGGCTGGCTCCAACAAGGGAGGGGCGATGACGGCGACGCGTCTTCAAGTCGCTTCAGTGCTTGTAGTCGTCGCTGGTTAATCTACGAATCTAGATGTAATTATTATTATTATTTGTGTCCATTGTAGTATCATGATTTAAAATAAATAGATCGACAATTTGAAAAAAAAAACTCACCCTAAGCGGCTATTCTATACTACTATTAAACAAGCAAACATATTCACCGCTAACTACACCCAGACTAATCTACACACAACAGCACGGAGAAATTACAGCCTCTTGATTAGATCACTTAATTTAATCTAACCGTTTAGATTACACTAACTCTGAGCCAAAATCGCGTTTAGCATTTTTTCTGGGCGGACGGAAACTCTGCCATCCCGAGTAGTACTCATCAAAATCCCTACGCGAGGACGTAGCGTCCATCTATCCCCGCCTCTGTCATTCCTATCGCCCTCCCTCCGCCACCGCCGCTGCTCTAGGGAGGATCAAGCCCCCGCCTCCGCCGTTCCCCACACCTCCCTCCTCTCTTATCCTCGCCGCTGCCATAGGATGCCGCCGGACGAAGCTCGGCCTGCGTCAATAGCGGCGGGTCCCTCTCCTCCCTCGGGCGGCGGCGCAAGACACAGCTGGCTCACCCTGCGCCCGCGACGGCGGGGTCCCATCGGGCAGCGGCGGCGGCGCAGGACACAGCGGGCTCGGCCTGCGCCGGTGACGGCGGGGACCCTCTCCTCCCTCAAGCAGCGGCGGCAGCGCGGCACGCACTGGGCGGCCACGGATGCAACGCTGGGTGTGGGGCATGGCAGCTCTTGTGGGACAGGCGCGCAACGGTGCCGTGGCGGCTGCCGTGTCCGATGCTCTGCACTGGAGGCAGAGCGGCACCGTCACCTGGCCAAGGACCAGGGCAGCTTTCCGAGTGGTGGAACGTCTTCGTACAGCGCGGGTGAGGTCGTGTTTCCTCTGTGTTGTACATTTGGATCCCGGAGTGTACGGCAATAACTGTGATGTTGTCGCCAATCTCACATCTTGTTTCTTCAAATTGTGTTCTTTGAAATCTGAAGCGTGCATCTGTGAATGATAGTTCCTAAAGTGCAGTGTGGTTAGGGGCGACCAAAACGTATCGGGATGTACTGGTTGACAATGTTTGATCTACTTTGATTCCGATATAGGCCTCTCTTTTTTCAATCATTTACTGTTGCTTTTTCTCATTTTTTTGGCAGATTTCATAGCTCGCAAGTTCCAGTGTCCAAATGTTGATTTCAAACTTCAGATCCACAAGATTGGTAAGAAGTGCAATATTCTTTCTGCACACCTGCCTTGAGGTAGTAACAAAATCATTTATGGCATGTTTAACTCAGTTGTTTGTGTTTACATAGGAGTGGAGTTCCAACTCTGCCAGTAAAACAAGATTAAGTGGGAGGGGCTGAAACTCTTTTGCATGGAAATGTTTAACTGAATGATTTAAGATGGTCTTAAATTCTTTAGCCTGTAACTATTTAACGAAATTATTTTTAAGTGGGCTATCACAGTGACACCATACCTTGAGTACCACTTACTACATATGAAAAGTAGATTATGATAATTGACCTTTCATGATCGGATCTCAGGCAATCATGATATTGTATTTTGCAGTTTTAATAATTCTGACTGGAGAGGTATTTCGTGACTTGTGAGTGTCAGGTTCAATGCATAAAAATCATGGTCTATTTTTTATGTGCCATTCTGCGCAAAAACTTCATCCTCATTATGCTTTTTCCCCCTTTCATTTGAGTTAGTAAAGTGGTTATTGCAAGACCAATATAATCTGGTAATGTTATTGCAATGCCACTGAAATTCTGTCGTGCTCATCAAACTCTTTGACCTTGCAGACTATAAAATATAAATTTCATTATTGGATTATCAAGTGGTTCAGAAGATTGGTTTCTCTTGCAAGCAGAGGATTTCCCTCACAGTATGGACCAGAAATTGAACGTATTATTGATGTCTTTGTTACACGGTCCGTGCCGTGTCAGGAACTCCTCTGCTACATACTCCTCTCCTGATTTTGTAGATGAATAACCTACCATTTCAATCTGTGAAATATTGCTGAATTTTGTAAAATGTCAGATCATGGTACTTACAACCAATGGAAACCATAGAATTGATGTTCATGAAAGTGGACCAATTACTGTATTGAGGAAATGTAGCATGTAAGATTTAGAGTACTTTCATATGAGAATGCTTTGCGCTACCAGGCGTTGATGATCTTTGTATATTTCAATGGGCCTTTGCGAAGGATCTTCACGTTAAAGGCTCCTCCTATTCTCAAGATTATTCAGGCGGTAAGCTTTGAGATTGATTTCTTTTTTGTTTCCCTTTCATTTTGGAGAAAGCAACTGACTTTCTGCTATATGGTTTCCCTTTTGTTTCAGAGCAAGCAACTGGCTTAATCTCTCAAGCAATTTACTCATATGTGTGATTGGAAAGATGACTGACATTTGATCTACGACACTACTAACTGAAGACGATTTTATGTTATGAGACTTTGGCCTGATTTCAAAGATGTACTAAATTCTGAAGTTTGTTGTATGACACTACTATCTGACAAGTACATTTGTTCACACTTACTTGAGTGTACCCTATGTGTCAATTTGTGGTCTGTGATTTTAATATGTGTTTTTCTTGTTGTTGTCATTATCCTCGACAGATAATTCAAATGGTCGATTCATGGCTTGCTACAATAGATGATTTTCTGAATCTAATGTATTATTTTGCTGCTGTTGTTAGGTTGTTAATGAAGGAAATATGCCCTGGAGGCAATAATAAAGTTATTATTTATTTCCTTATAATCATGATAAATGTTTATTATTCATGCTAGAATTGTATTAACCAGAAACATAATACATGTGTGAATACATAGACAAACAAAGTGTCACTAGTATGCCTCTACTTTACTAGCTCGTTAATCGAAGATGGTTATGTTTCCTAACCATAAACAAAAGAGTTGTTATTTGATTAACGAGATCACATCATTAGGAGAATGATGTGATTGACATGACCCATTCCATTAGCTTAGCACCCGATCGTTTAGTATGTTGCTATTGCTTTCTTCATGACTTATACATGTTTCTGTAACTATGAGATTATGCAACTCCCGTTTGCCGGAGGAACACTTTGGGTGCTACCAAACGTCACAACGTAACTGGGTGATTATAAAGGAGCATTACAGGTGTCTCCAAAGGTAGATGTTGGGTTGGCGTATTTCGAGATTAGGATTTGTCACTCCGATTGTCGGAGAGGTATCTCTGGGCCCTCTCGGTAATGCACATCACATAAGCCTTGCAAGCACTGCAACTAATGAGTTAGTTGCGGGATGATGTATTACAGAACGAGTAAAGAGACTTGCCGGTAACGAGATTGAACTAGGTATTGGATACCGACGATCGAATCTCGGGCAAGTAACATACCGATGACAAAGGGAACAACGTATGTTGTTATGCGGTCTGACCGATAAAGATCTTCGTAGAATATGTAGGAGCCAATATGGGCATCCAGGTCCCGCTATTGGTTATTGACCGGAGACATGTCTCGGTCATGTCTACATTGTTCTCGAACCCGTAGGGTCCGCACGCTTAAGGTTACGATGACAGTTATATTATGAGTTTATGCATTTTGATGTACCGAAGGTTGTTCGGAGTCCCGGATGTGATCACGGACATGACGAGGAGTCTCGAAATGGTCGAGACATAAAGATTGATATATTGGAAGCCTATGTTTGGATATCGAAAGTGTTCCGGGTGAAATCGGGATTTTACCGGAGTACCGGGAGGTTACCGAAACCCCCCGGGAACCATATGGGCCTTGATGGGCCTTAGTGGAAAGGAGAAAGGGGCAGCCCAAGGTGGCCGCGCGCCTTCCCCCCTTCCCCTAGTCCTATTAGGACTAGGAGAGGTGGCCGGGCCCCCTCTCTCTCTTTCCCCCCTCAAGGAATCCTATTCCAACTAGGATGGGGGGGGGGGGGGAATCCTACTCCCAGAGGGAGTAGGACTCTCCTGGCGCGCCTCCTATGGCCGGCCAGCCTCCCCCCTCTAGTCCTTTATATACCGAGGCAGAGGCACCCCAGAAACACACAAGTTGATCCACGTGATCTATTCCTTAGCCGTGTGCGGTGCCCCCAGCCACCATATTCCTCGATAATACTGTAGCGAAGTTTAGGCGAAGCCCTGCTGCTGTAGTGCATCAAGATCGTCACCACGCCGTCGTGCTGACGGAACTCTTCCCCGACACTTTGCTGGATCGGAGTCCGGGGATCGTCATCGAGCTGAACGTGTGCTCGAACTCGGAGGTGCCGTAGTTTCGGTGCTTGATCGGTTGGATCGTGAAGACGTACGACTACTTTCTCGACGTTGTGTCAACGCTTCCGCAGTCGGTCTGCGTGGGTACGTAGACAACACTCTCCCCTCTCGTTGCTATGCATCACCATGATCTTGCGTGTGCGTAGGAAATTTTTTGAAATTACTACGAAACCCAACAGTGGTATCAGAGCCTAGGTTATTTATGTTGATGTTATATGCACGAGTAGAACACAAGTGAGTTGTAGGCGATATAAGTCATACTGCCTACCAGCATGTCATACTTTGGTTCGGCGGCATTGTTGGACGAGACGACCCGGACCAACCTTACGCGTACGCTTAGGCGAGACCGGTTCCCCCGACGTGCTTTGCACATAGGTGGCTTGCGGGCGACTGTCTCTCCAACTTTAGTTGAACCGAGTATGGCTACGCCCGGTCCTTGCGAAGGTTAAAACGGAGTCTATTTGACAAATTATCGTTGTGGTTTTGATGCGTAGGTGAGATTGGTTCTTGTTTAAGCCCGTAGCAGCCACGTAAAACTTGCAACAACAAAGTAGAGGACGTCTAACTTGTTTTTGCAGGGCATGTTGTGATGTGATATGGTCAAGACATGATGCTGAATTTTATTGTATGAGATGATCATGTTTTGTAACCGAGTTATCGGCAACTGGCAGGAGCCTTATGGTTGTCTTTTTATTGTATGCAATGAAATCGCGATGTAATGCTTTACTTTATTACTAAATGGTAGTGATAGTCGTGGAAGCATAAGCTTGGCGAGACGACAACGATGCTACGATGGAGATCAAGGTGTCACGCCGGTGATGATGGTGATCACGACGGTGCTTCGGAGATGGAGATCACAAGCACAAGATGATGATGGCCATATCATATCACTTATATTGATTGCATGTGATGTTTATCCTTTTATGCATCTTATCTTGCTTTGATTGACGGTAGCATTATAAGATGATCTCTCACTAAATTATCAAGAAGTGTTCTCCCTGAGTATGCACCGTTGCGAAAGTTCTTCGTGCTGAGACACCACGTGATGATCGGGTGTGATAGGTTCTACGTTCAAATACAACGGGTGCAAAACAGTTGCACACGCGGAATACTCAGGTTATACTTGACGAGCCAAGCATATACAGATATGGCCTCGGAACACGGAGACCGAAAGGTCGAGCGTGAATCATATAGTAGATATGATCAACATAACGATGTTCACCATTGAAAACTACTCCATCTCACGTGATGATCGGTTATGGTTTAGTTGATTTGGATCACGTAATCACTTTGAGGATTAGAGGGATGTCTATCTAAGTGGGAGTTCTTTAATTAACTTGATTAACTGAACTTAAATTTATCATGAAACTTAGTACCTGATTAGTATCTTGCTTGTTTATGTTTGATTGTAGATAGATGGCTCGTGCTGTTGTTCCGTTGAATTTTAATGCGTTCCTTGAGAAAGCAAAGTTGAAAGATGATGGTAGCAATTACACGGACTGGGTCCGTAACTTGAGGATTATCCTCATTGCTGCACAGAAGAATTACGTCCTGGAAGCACCCCTGGGTGCCAGGCCTGCTGCAGGAGCAACGCCGGATGTTATGAACGTCTGGCAGAGCAAAGCTGATGACTACTCGATAGTTCAGTGTGCCATGCTTTACGGCTTAGAATCGGGACTTCAACGATGTTTTGAACGTCATGAGCATATGAGATGTTTCAGGAGTTGAAGTTAATATTTCAAGCAAATGCCCGGATTGAGAGATATGAAGTCTCCAATAAGTTCTATAGCTGCAAGATGGAGGAGAACAGTTCTGTCAGTGAGCATATACTCAAAATGTCTGGGTATAATAATCACTTGATTCAATTGGGAGTTAATCTTCTAGATGATAGCATCATTGACAGAATTCTTCAATCACTGCCACCAAGCTACAAGAGCTTCGTGATGAACTATAATATGCAAGGGATGAACAAGACTATTCCCGAGCTCTTCGTGATGCTGAAAGCTGCGGAGGTAGAAATCAAGAAGGAGCATCAAGTGTTGATGGTCAACAAGACCACTAGTTTCAAGAAAAAGGGCAAAGGGAAGAAGAAGGGGAACTTCAAAAAGAACGGCAAGCAAGTTGCTGCTCAAGAGAAGAAACCCAAACCTGGACCTAAGCCTGAAACTGAGTGCTTCTATTGCAAGCAGACTGGTCACTGGAAGCGGAACTGCCCCAAGTATTTGGCGGATAAGAAGGATGGCAAGGTGAACAAAGGTATATGTGATATACATGTTATTGATGTGTACCTTACTAATGCTCGCAGTAGCACCTGGGTATTTGATACTGGTTCTGTTGCTAATATTTGCAACTCGAAACAGGGACTACGGATCAAGCAAATATTGGTTAAGGACGAGGTGACGATGCGCGTGGGAAACGGTTCCAAAGTCGATGTGATCGCAGTCGGCACGCTACCTCTACATCTACCTTCGGGATTAGTATTAGACCTAAATAATTGTTATTTGGTGCCAGCGTTAAGCATGAACATTATATCTGGATCTTGTTTGATGCGAGACGGTTATTCATTTAAATCAGAGAATAATGGTTGTTCTATTTATATGAGTAATATCTTTTATGGTCATGCACCCTTGAAGAGTGGTCTATTCTTATTGAATCTCGATAGTAGTAACACACATATTCATAATGTTGAAACCAAAAGATGCAGAGTTGATAATGAGAGTGCAACTTTTTTATGGCACTGCCGTTTAGGTCATATCGGTGTAAAGCGCATGAAGAAACTCCATACTGATGGACTTTTGGAACCACTTGATTATGAATCACTTGGTACTTGTGAACCGTGCCTCATGGGCAAGATGACCAAAACACCGTTCTCCGGAACTATGGAGAGAGCAACAGATTTGTTGGAAATCATACATACAGATGTATGTGGTCCGATGAATATTGAGGCTCGTGGCGGATATCGTTATTTTCTCACCTTCACAGATGATTTAAACAGATATGGGTATATCTACTTAATGAAACATAAGTCTGAAACATTTGAAAAGTTCAAGGAATTTCAGAGTGAAGTTGAAAATCATCGTAACAAGAAAATAAAGTTTCTACGATCTGATCGTGGAGGAGAATATTTGAGTTACGAGTTTGGTGTACATTTGAAAAATTGTGGAATAGTTTCGCAACTCACGCCACCCGAAACACCACAGCGTAATGGTGTGTCCGAACGTCGTAATCGTACTTTACTAGATATGGTGCGATCTATGATGTCTCTTACTGATTTACCGCTATCGTTTTGGGGATACGCTCTAGAGACGGCCGCATTCACGTTAAATAGGGCACCATCAAAATCCGTTGAGACGACGCCTTATGAACTATGGTTTGGCAAGAAACCAAAGTTGTCGTTTCTGAAAGTTTGGGGCTGCGATGCTTATGTGAAAAAGCTTCAACCTGATAAGCTCGAACCCAAATCGGAGAAATGTGTCTTCATAGGATATCCAAAGGAAACTATTGGATACACCTTCTATCACAGATCCGAAGGCAAGACTTTTGTTGCTAAATTCGGAAACTTTCTAGAGAAGGAGTTTCTCTCGAAAGAAGTGAGTGGGATAAAAGTAGAACTTGATGAGGTAACTGTACCTACTCCCTTATTGGAAAGTAGTACATCACAGAAAACTGTTTCTATGACACCTACACCAGTTAGTGAGGAAGCTAATGATGATGATCATGAAACTTCAGAACAAGACACTACTGAACCTCGTAGATCAACCAGAGTAAGATCCGCACCAGAGTGGTACGGTAATCTCGTTCTGGAAGTCATGCTACTAGATCACGATGAACCTACGAACTGTGAAGAAGCGATGGTGAGCCCAGATTCCGCAAAGTGGCTTGAAGCCATGAAATCTGAGATGGGATCCATGTATGAGAACAAAGTGTGGACTTTGGTTGACTTGCCCGATGATCGGCAAGCAATTGAGAATAAATGGATCTTCAAGAAGAAGACTGACGCTGACGGTAATATTACTGTCTACAAAGCTCGACTTGTCGCAAAAGGTTTTCGGCAAGTTCAAGGGATTGACTACGATGAGACCTTCTCACCCGTAGCGATGCTTAAGTCTGTCCGAATCATGTTAGCAATTGCCGCATTTTATGATTGTGAAATTTGGCAGATGGATGTCAAAACTGCATTCCTGAATGGATTTCTGGAAGAAGAGTTGTATATGATGCAACCAGAAGGTTTTGTCGATCCAAAGGGAGCTAACAAAGTGTGCAAGCTCCAGCGATCCATTTATGGACTGGTGCAAGCCTCTCGGAGTTGGAATAAACGTTTTGATAGTATGATCAAAGCATTTGGTTTTATACAGACTTTCGGAGAAGCCTGTATTTACAAGAAAGTGAGTGGGAGCTCTGTAGCATTTCTGATATTATATGTGGATGACATATTACTAATTGGAAATGATATAGAATTTCTGGATAGCATAAAGGGATACTTGAATAAGAGTTTTTCAATGAAAGACCTCGGTGAAGCTGCTTACATATTAGGCATTAAGATCTATAGAGATAGATCAAGACGATTAATTGGACTTTCACAAAGCACATACCTTGACAAGATTTTGAAGAAGTTCAAAATGGATCAAGCAAAGAAAGGATTCTTGCCTGTGTTGCAAGGTGTGAAGTTGAGTAAGACTCAATGCCCGACCACTGCAGAAGATAGAGAGAATATGAAAGATGTTCCCTATGCATCAGCCATAGGATCTATCATGTATGCAATGCTGTGTACCAGACCCGATGTGTGCCTTGCTATAAGTCTAGCAGGGAGGTACCAAAGTAATCCAGGAGTGGATCACTGGACAGCGGTCAAGAACATCCTGAAATACCTGAAAAGGACTAAGGATATGATTCTCGTATATGGAGGTGACAAAGAGCTCATCGTAAAAGGTTACGTTGATGCAAGCTTTGACACTGAACCGGACGATTCTAAATCGCAAACCGGATACGTGTTTACATTAAACGGTGGAGCTGTCAGTTGGTGCAGTTCTAAACAAAGCGTCGTAGCGGGATCTACATGTGAAGCGGAATACATAGCTGCTTCGGAAGCAGCGAACGAAGGAGTCTGGATGAAGGAGTTCATATCCGATCTAGGTGTCATACCTAGTGCATCGGGTCCAATGAAAATCTTTTGTGACAATACTGGTGCAATTGCCTTGGCAAAGGAATCCAGATTTCACAAGAGAACCAAGCACATCAAGAGACGCTTAATTTCCATCCGGGATCTAGTCCAGATGGGAGACATAGAGATTTGCAAGATACATACGGATCTGAATGTTGCAGACCCGTTGATTAAGCCTCTTCCACGAGCAAAACATGATCAGCACCAAGGCTCCATGGGTGTTAGAATCATTACGGTGTAATCTAGATTATTGACTCTAGTGCAAGTGGGAGACTGAAGGAAATATGCCCTAGAGGCAATAATAAAGTTATTATTTATTTCCTTATAATCATGATAAATGTTTATTATTCATGCTAGAATTGTATTAACCGGAAACATAATACATGTGTGAATACATAGACAAACAAAGTGTCACTAGTATGCCTCTACTTGACTAGCTCGTTAATCAAAGATGGTTATGTTTCCTAACCATGAACAATGAGTTGTTATTTGATTAACGGGATCACATCATTAAGAGAATGATCTGATTGACATGACCCATTCCATTAGCTTAGCACCCGATCGTTTAGTATGTTGCTATTGCTTTCTTCATGACTTATACATGTTTCTGTAACTATGAGATTATGCAACTCCCGTTTGCCGGAGGAACACTTTGGGTGCTACCAAACGTCACAACGTAACTGGGTGATTATAAAGGAGCATTACAGGTGTCTCCAAAGGTAGATGTTGGGTTGGCGTATTTCGAGATTAGGATTTGTCACTCCGATTGTCGGAGAGGTATCTCTGGGCCCTCTCGGTAATGCACATCACATAAGCCTTGCAAGCACTGCAACTAATGAGTTAGTTGCGGGATGATGTATTACAGAACGAGTAAAGAGACTTGCCGGTAACGAGATTGAACTAGGTATTGGATACCGACGATCGAATCTCGGGCAAGTAACATACCGATGACAAAGGGAACAACGTATGTTGTTATGCGGTCTGACCGATAAAGATCTTCGTAGAATATGTAGGAGCCAATATGGGCATCCAGGTCCCGCTATTGGTTATTGACCGGAGACATGTCTCGGTCATGTCTACATTGTTCTCGAACCCGTAGGGTCCGCACGCTTAAGGTTACGATGACAGTTATATTATGAGTTTATGCATTTTGATGTACCGAAGGTTGTTCGGAGTCCCGGATGTGATCACGGACATGACGAGGAGTCTCGAAATGGTCGAGACATAAAGATTGATATATTGGAAGCCTATGTTTGGATATCGAAAGTGTTCCGGGTGAAATCGGGATTTTACCGGAGTACCGGGAGGTTACCGAAACCCCCCGGGAACCATATGGGCCTTGATGGGCCTTAGTGGAAAGGAGAAAGGGGCAGCCCAAGGTGGCCGCGCGCCTTCCCCCCTTCCCCTAGTCCTATTAGGACTAGGAGAGGTGGCCGGGCCCCCTCTCTCTCTTTCCCCCCTCAAGGAATCCTATTCCAACTAGGATGGGGGGGGGAATCCTACTCCCAGAGGGAGTAGGACTCTCCTGGCGCGCCTCCTATGGCCGGCCAGCCTCCCCCCTCTAGTCCTTTATATACCGAGGCAGAGGCACCCCAGAAACACACAAGTTGATCCAC
This sequence comes from Triticum urartu, assembly GCF_056163025.1. Lineage (NCBI taxonomy): Eukaryota > Viridiplantae > Streptophyta > Magnoliopsida > Poales > Poaceae > Triticum > Triticum urartu. Next base: position 608,542,401 of record NC_141875.1, on the reverse strand, counting down.
GTGATCTATTCCTTAGCCGTGTGCGGTGCCCCCAGCCACCATATTCCTCGATAATACTGTAGCGGAGTTTAGGCGAAGCCCTGCTGCTGTAGTGCATCAAGATCGTCACCACGCCGTCGTGCTGACGGAACTCTTCCCCAACACTTTGCTGGATCGGAGTCCGGGGATCGTCATCGAGCTGAACGTGTGCTCGAACTCGGAGGTGCCGTAGTTTCGGTGCTTGATCGGTTGGATCGTGAAGACGTACGACTACTTTCTCGACGTTGTGTCAACGCTTCCGCAGTCGGTCTGCGTGGGTACGTAGACAACACTCTCCCCTCTCGTTGCTATGCATCACCATGATCTTGCGTGTGCGTAGGATTTTTTTTGAAATTACTATGAAACCCAACAGTTAATTCATCAAGCCCGACTACTGAGTATACATATTGTGTTCATCTTCCCTGCCTTCTTAGGAAAAATCATGTACCGAAGTCTGAAGGTAAGCTATTCTTTATTTACATTTTATTTGTTTCTTCCTGCTAACCCAGGTTCTAATTAAATGCAAGAGCTTGTGTAATGCTCATTTGCAAGCTACAGGGGCATGCTCATTTACTCTTTTAACAGAAATTGTTTGCTATCCGTAGCTGATGTTAATTCTTTGCTGGATCTTATGTCAGTAGGGTGATCAATGTAATTGCCTGGAATCATTGGGTCTCCCTTTAATTCTGTCATCTTCTGTATAGTGGTATTAAATATATCTGTGATGAATTGGCAGGTAAATTTAGGTATCAAATATACTCTTATCATTGCTAAATGCTGCTTATCCTTTGTGCTTCTTCACTGTATCCCATCAGATAAGCTAGCACGAGTACTAAATGTTTACTTGTTATTAATATATATATTTTTCTTCACCGGGCAAATTGATTTGTACGACTGAAGTGTGACAATGGGTTTAGTGCATTTTTTGTTGCTTTTACTCTTCTTTTCTGGCAATTGTTAATATGTAGATACCTTATCACACACTTTCTATGAAAAGTTCAGGCAATATAACAAAGCAGCTCATCTTTTCGTCGCAGATGAAGAACCAAGCGTGCCACCGGAACCGCCGGATCGGCCGCCTGCACCACACCTCAAACCTCCATGCACCAACGCTGGAAAGTCCAGTCCTCCACGCTCTGCAAAGAAAGTGAAAGAATTACGAAGAAATAAAGAAAAAGGAAGAAAAAAGAAGAGGAAAACATATATTTGTTTGTTTATAGAGTTGTGTGCATTCTTGTATGATAATACTGTGTTTATTGCCTGCCTTGGTAATGGGGCAGGGAAGGTAAGTGGGGGCTAACATGTGGCCGAGGCAAAAAAATAAATTTGGGTGAAAAACAGAAGAGAAAGTGGGGGCTCCTATCCCCTGGAACCAAGTTTTTCATTAAATTTTCAGGGAATTTTTTCTTTAATTGGATGAATTCGAATCTATAGTTGTTGGTTGCAGTGTCCATTCTGTACGAGGTAGCACTATTTTTGCATGAAGGGATTGTTCTTTGGTTGTTGATTTGGCTCTTCAAAATCGAGATTTGTTTGTATTGTTCTTTGGTTCTTATATGTTGTTCTCATTAAATAATAACATGGTAGGAGAGGAGATGATTCATTGTTGAATCACTGCTGCATATGGCATGTTATCAGTTAATGGGTTAACTGATAACATGATAGGACTAATGATTTTATCATCATCGCATTTATTTCACCACTTATACATTTCAGTTAGTTATTGCAAAGCGTTTTTCATTTACGTAAAGATACAAATTGTTGTGGTCATATGTCAACTTATATTTCCTATCATACAAGTTGTATGGCCTTGGAAGTGACGTTTTGATTATGTGCAAACTCATCTCGGAGAGAGTCGGAAATCAGTTCGTTTAAAAAGGGTGGTGATCATGGCTGGACACTCGATTCTTTACGTATTGAGTTAATTGCATGGAAGTACCACAGTTCGGGCATCACATGCAGATTGGTACCATGATTGCTTAATTTTACATATCAATACCAACATTGATCCGAATTTTTGCAAATTAGGCTAAAACGCGTATTTATAGTATTAACAGTGTATCTGACTGTTGGGGCCGTCTGTCAGGTGCCAACGTGGCATATTTTTTTGCAGAAAAGCCCCTTGCTTTATACGTAATCACATAAATACCCTTTTTTTTTACGGGAAAAATTTTAACATGGGAGAATTTTTTTTGTTCGGACTTGTTTGAAAGTTTCCAACGAACTGGACAAATAAATAAAGTGAACGAAAAACCTCGCGCGCCAGGTTTCGAACCTGCGACCTACAGTACGCCGAAAGAGCGCGCTAGCCACCAGGCCACAGCGAAGCTTTTGTTAGGTCACAGGCGGGAGGTCCTTTATATTATAGTAGCCACGCTGGGCCGGCCGCCGAGCCCAGCTTATTTTTTAATCATAATATTAATACATTTTTTTGCGATTACATATTAGTGCACTAAAACAGTGAAACTTTTATTAAAAAATAGATGTGTTTCTAGAAATGCTAGAATGATTTTACGCAATAAGTTTTTAAAACATGCTGAACATTTTCTCAAATACACATTGTCAAAAAAATTCATCATGTATTAAGAAAATGTTCAACCTATATTACAAAAATGATCACCGTATATATTAAAAAATGAGCAACCTAAATTACAACATCGTATATATTAAAAAAATATTCAACCTAAAAGTTCAGTATATTAAAAATATGCTCACTGTTTGCAAAGTAAAGTTCATCAAGCATTAAAAAATGATCACTATACGCAGAAAAGGTGCTCAGCGTACATTAAGATATTGTTCATGCAAATTCGAAAACATGTTCATCATGTATTTGAAAACATCATGTATTGACGCCTATCTAAAAAAATATTTAGTAAGTATGTTAAAAACAGAAGAAGAACGAACCCAGTGAATAAAAGAAGAAAGAAAGAAAAACCTAAAAATAAGACAAAACCAGAAACAAAAATAAAAGCATAATAAGATAAATAAATAGAAAAGAAATCCGGGCGAACGAGCCCAGCACGCGCGTCAGTAAAAGGCGAAACGAAAAAACAATTACAGGCCTTGGTTGGCCCAACCACCGGCCAGCGTTCGTCTGTTGTATAAATAAAATCCTGCCTGGACAGAAACACGAGCAGCCCTTTGACCGGGTGGCTAGCGCGCTCTTTCGGCGCACCTGACAGCCGGGCCTCAATAGTCAGATACACTGTCAATATGTATAAATACGGGTTTTAGTCTCAAAAATCCGGACCAATGTTGGTACTGACATGTAAAAATTAGCAATCGTGGTTCCAATCTGCATGTGATGCCCAAATTGTGGTACTTCCGTGCAATTAACTCTCACGTATTTGTTGGATCACAAAGATGTCTCACATTTGAAAATACAATTTGATTGGCATGACAACATTTTGTATTCCTTTGATTTTTTTTCAAGACTTGTTTCAATAATATACTATGTGAACTTATCTGATAATTATTTGAGACGTGCGTTACACGTGCATGCTAGCTAGTTTAACAAAAAAGCCTCACCCCGGGCGGGCACGACTATGTCTCGCTTACAGCTAGACGTAGCACTGCCTCGCGTTGCAGCTACAAGAATGGGTGGGCCCTACAGGACCACATGCCTTCAGTGTTTATTTCACATTTATATTCTAAAATATTTTAAATATATCTATTATAAAAATAACTTTACATACTCAATTGAACTTTTTTAATAACGCATTTAAATAAAAATGTTAAATGTGTATACAAAAATGTTTCTAATGTATACGAAAACTGTACAATTTGCATGAAGAAAATTAAACATCAAAAAAATTATATGAAAAAATGTTAATCATGCATTTAAAAATTATAAAATGTGTACAAAAATTGTTTCTGACGTATGCAAATAATGTACAATGTGTGCGCAAATATATATATAATGTTAATCATGTATTTAGAATTTATGAAAAAATGTTAATCATGTATTTAGAATTTATTAAACATTTATAAAAAAATTGCTGATGTATACACAAAAATTACAATGTGTATGAAAAAATCAGACACAAAATTTATATGTTTTAGAAAAATACTAACCTTGTATTTTAAAAATGTTAAACATGTATATCAAAAGTGTTCCCGATGTAAACAAAAAATGTAAAATGTGTATGCGAAAATAGATATTAAAAATATATGTCTTAAAAAATGTTAATTATAATTGAAAAAAGTTAAAGTGTACACAAAAAATGTTTCTAGTGTATACAAAAAGGTAGAATGTTTATGCAAAATAGTAGAAATAAAAAATATTTTAAAAATGTTTAAAATATATTTGAGAAATTTTAAAAATGTACACAAAAATTGTTTCAGATGTATGCGGAAAATTTAGAATGTGTATGAGAAAAAGGTTGACATCAGAAGTTATAGCTTTGAAAACAAATGTTAATCGTGTACTTCAAAAAATGTTCAACGGGTACACAATGTTTTTCAGATGTATGTGAAATAAAATTCATGTATTTGAATAAATGTTAAACATTTATAAAAAAACTTGTTTTATACGAAATGAGAAAGAAAATAAACAGTAAAACCTAAAAAGAAAAAAAGAAAACAAAGGAAACCAAAGAAAATGGAAAACCGAAGATAACTAGTGCAAAAGAGGGAAAATAATGAAACTGAGAAAGAAAAATAAAGAGAAACAATCAAACCCAAGAAAGGAATCTGAAGAAAATAAGAAGGAAAAAACCAAGAAAAAAACCCAATGAAAACCGATAAAATATAAAATTGGAAAAACCAAAAAACCATAGTAAACTAATAAACAGTATAAAAAATGAAAATTAAAAATGAAGCGAGCAAAGGAATGATATAAAATGGGTTGGCCCGGTACTATTCCACGCAGGCAAAGCATTCGGCAACGGGAGCATACATCTCGCTATAAGCGAGATATGGCCCCCGCGACCCCAGGACCCCAACTAGAAGTGTGGTCGATTGCGTGTTTGTATTCTGCAGCTCAGGGGCCAAGTTTCACCCTCGCGATCAGCGGTCATTGCCATGGTTCTAATTAATACCCCACTCTGGTAGTCATGGTACACTCCGGCGAGCTTTCCCAACGGCTAAATCCTTGGTTTTTCATCGAGAGCCAATGGTTTCGAGGCCATGGTTGCAGCCCGGTGGCTTGAGGCATGTGCCTACCCCTCCCGCTGGTCCAGCCCGTTGTGCGATGCTTTGGATCAGTGGCAGCACTGCATAGGGCGCCTCTGCGACGGGAATCCCTATATGACGCTTTGCGCGTTCGCACAGAGGCGATGATTACAACCAAATTTCAGAATTTTATTTTTTTTGTTTTGGAAGTTTTTAAAAGTAGAATGGTTTTTGAGATTTTGATTTTTTTAAAAAAATTACCAAACATTTTTGAAAATTCTAAATATCTTCTATTTTTCAAAATTTTCCGTAATTTCGAACAATTTCTGAAAATTTCAAAAAAATACAAAAAAGACTACAAATGAATTATAAGTATTCTGAAACATTTACATTTTCGAAAAAATCAAAATTTTCGACATATTTTGAATAATCCAAAGAAATTTTTTAATTTCCAAATATTATCAGAAAAGGAAAAATGAAAATGCTATATAAAAACTATAAAAAAAGAAAAGCTATCAATAGAAATCGACCAGGAACCTTCCAAAATATTTCCAAAACCGGAATTCCTTTTCCAAAAAGCCCATCTCGATGGCTTTCCTATTCGAAGCTGCGGCAGTCTGTCTCAGCGAAAAATGTTGGTCGGTATTGTTAGGAATTTTCTTTCCTTTCATAGTAGTCATGGAGTATGGCTGGTATACTGTTCTGTTATGCCTGTTAACGTTTATGAATAAAAGAGCACTATCACCCTAAAAAATGTGCCAAAAAAGGTTCGAAAAAAATGTGCCAAAAACAAGCTCTTTTCCGTTAAAACCTTTGGAAATTACAACCCCCCCCCCCCCCCCCCCAAAAAAAAAACAAATGAAACACAAATGGAGCTGCGAAAAACCAAAATGAAGTACTATCTATTCACTAAAGCTAGCAAGCCAACACCGGCTCTTCTCGGTCCTCAGCACGCGCAAAGATGATCACTAATCTACATAAAAAGTCGCCATGTTCTTACTCAATGATATCGCAGGAGATTGATTATAATTCCAGTTTTTTAGTGAAGTTACTGTAGTTGGTGAGAGCACGGAGTCAATCGGAGAGGCCGTAGCTTAGTTAAAGCTGCTGCAGCTTTAGATGCAGGCCGGTATGTGCGGCTGGGTAGTTTACACGATATTTGGTGTATTCCGTCGAATGTTTTGAACGAATAAAGGACCTGTTCCGCTAAAAAAAGGTCCTTGATTCTTAAAACAAAACATTTATGTGCTAAAAAGCGAGTCCTTTTTAGAACCTCTGGAACCACTCTCCCTGAAATGAAACACAAATAGAAAACCAATATAGGGTACAGCTAAGCAAACCACCAGCGGCCCTTGCGGTCCTAGATCTCGCTCTTTTCTGTAGCAGTTTCCGCAAACGCGCGGCCCACAAAAATTGTATAAGGGCTTTCGTAAATTGCTTTTACAGTGCGACAAACGCTCGGACTAGACAGATCCCGCAAACACATCCCGCAAATATTTTGCGGGACGCGTTTGTGACATCTGTTCGGTCGAAATGCTCGTCACACCGTAAATTTTTCATAAAACATCAAACAAATTGCACATTTCATAATAACGTCCACCGAATGAACACTAAAATAAATTCAACATATGAATATATAAATAGTCAAGCAACTCACAATACAATAGTAATCTTCATTACAACAAATGTTCGAATTCAAATAATTATTACAACATCAAATTGTTCAAATCTCACAAGGATAGAAATGGGGATCTATCCCCTCATAGAGCTACCACCGATGCTCAATAAGATCATGCTGAAGTTGGTTGTGCGAGTCATGGTCCTCGATCTTCCGTAGGTCTCAAGAAATGCATTGATCTCATCTGCATCCCTAGCTAGGGCTGCAAGAAAAGCTCGAGGCTCCTGAGCCGCTTGAGATAGACTCGTTTTTTGACTCAACTCGAGATCGACTCGAAAAAGAAACAAGCTGAGTTTGAACACTTTATGTAGCTCGGCCGAGAAACGAGCCGATCTTGAGCCAATGTTGGCTCGCTCGATTTTAGCTCGATAGCTCGACAGAATATCATTAAGTTAAATGTACAATGCCATATATGTTAAATGGTAATAAGATAATTTATTACCATATATGTTGTCCATAATTTTTCTCCATTTTATTTACCAACGAACATGGAAACTTAATTAAGTGCAGAGAAGATTTAGGTCTAATTATGGCACGTGGTCGACTATGTGTTAGATATCCTATATTTTTGGCAAAGGTTTCCAGCATATTCACCTTAATTTTATTGTTTTTCGTCCATAGATTTATAATTTTTACCATCTCATTTAGCTCGAAACTAGCTCGAGATCGACTCAAGATTGTTACAAGCTGAGCATTAGTCATGTTCTACAACTCGATCATGAGCTTCACTCAGTTTGAGCTCGCTCGAATTTTCATATGAGTTGAGCTGAGCCAACTCCAACTCGCTCGAGTTCGACTCGTTTGCGGCCCTATCCCTGGCCGGCTTCGCATGGGTACCAACATTGTCATAGTTGTACTCCAAGACCAAATTCATCTCATCCTCGACGATCATGTTGCGTAAAGTTACACAAGAAATCATGATGTTTCAAAGGGATCGTTTATCCCAGAAGCGAGCAGGACCTCAAACAATGGCAAACCGAGCTTACAACACACCAAGTGCCCTCTCAATATCCTTTCGACAAGCTTCTTATGCTTCGGCAAAAAATTTGTGCTTTTGGATTTTGTGATCACTAGGTTTATTCCGCATTTGTTAAAGCCTAAACCGTAATTATTTTAAAACGCCTATTCACCCCCCCTCTAGGCGACATCGACGATCTTTCAGCCACAATGGAATATGGCTCCGAGGTGACCTCAACCGTCTAGGGTGCTCAAACACCCAATAGTAACAAAATCCACACGAGAAAGTATGGGGGAAGCAAATATCCTTTGGTGGAAGTGTAGATCTAGGTCTCCTCTTTCAATCCCTAGCAAATCAACAAGTTTGAGTGGCTAGAGAGAGAGATCGGGCAAGAGAGATTGAGGTGCATTAATGGCGGAGTGAGAGAGGTCAAAGGTGAGAGTGGTAGGTGGGAGAAGCACCTTTATATTGAAGGAAATATGCCCTAGAGGCAATAATAAAGTTATTATTTATTTCCTTATATCATGATAAATGTTTATTATTCATGCTAGAATTGTATTAACCGGAAACATAATACTTGTGTGAATACATAGACAAACAAAGTGTCACTAGTATGCCTCTACTTTACTAGCTCGTTAATCGAAGATCATTATGTTTCCTAACCATAAACAAAAGAGTTGTTATTTGATTAACGGGATCACATCATTAGGAGAATGATGTGATTGACATGACCCATTCCATTAGCTTAGCACCCGATCGTTTAGTATGTTGCCATTGCTTTCTTCATGACTTATACATGTTCCTATGACTATGAGATTATGCAACTCCCGTTTGCCGGAGGAACACTTTGTGTGCTACCAAACGTCACAACGTAAATGGATGATTATAAAGGTGCTCTACAGGTGTCTCCAAAGGTACATGTTGGGTTGGCGTATTTCGAGATTAGGATTTGTCACTCCGATTATCGGAGAGGTATCTCTGGGCCCTCTCAGTAATGCACATCACTTAAGCCTTGCAAGCATTGCAACTAATGAGTTAGTTGCGGGATGATGTATTACAGAACGAGTAAAGAGACTTGCCGGTAACGAGATTGAACTAGGTATTAAGATACCGACGATCGAATCTCGGGCAAGTAACATACCGATGACAAAGGGAACAACGTATGTTGTTATGCGGTCTGACCGATAAAGATCTTCGTAGAATATGTAGGAGCCAATATGGGCATCCAGGTCCCACTATTGGTTATTGACCGGAGACGTGTCTTGGTCATGTCTACATTGTTCTCGAACCCGTAGGGTCCGCACGCTTAAGGTTTCGATGACAATTATATTATGAGTTTATGAGTTTTGATGCACCGAAGGAGTTCGGAGTCCCGGATGAGATCAGGGACATGACGAGGAGTCTCGAAATGGTCGAGACGTAAAGATTGATATATTGGACGACTATATTCGGACATCGGAAAGGTTCCGAGTGATTCGGGTATTTTTCGGAGTACCGGGTAGTTACGGGAGAAGTAATGGGCCTTGATGGGCTTTAGTGGGAAGAGGAGAAAGGGCCAAGGGGCTGCTGCGCCCCCCTCCCCTCTGGTCCGAATTGGACTAGGGAAAAGGGGGCCGGCCACCTCTCCTTCTCCTCCACTTCCTTCTCCCTTCCTCCCCTCTTGGTGGACTCCTACTAGGCCTTGGAGTCCTAGTAGGACTCCACATCCTGGCCGCACCAATTGCCTTGGCCGGCCTCCTCCTCGTCCATCCTTTATATACTGAGGCAAGGGGCACCCCATAGACACACAAGTTGATCCACGTGATCTTTTCCTTAGCCGTGTGCGGCGCCCCCAGCCACCATAGTCCTCGATAATATTGTAGCGGAGTTTAGGCGAAGCCCTGCTGCAGTAGTACATCAAGATCGTCACCACGCCGTCGTGCTGACGGAACTCTTCCCCGATACTTTGCTGGATCAGAGTCCGGGGATCTTCATCGAGCTGAACGTGTGCTAAAACTCGGAGGTGCCGTAGTTTCGGTGCTTGATCGGTCGGGCCGTGAAGACGTACGACTACATCAACCAAACGCTTCCGTTGTCGATCTACTAGGTATGTAGATCACACTCCCCCCTCTCGTTGCTATGCATCACATGATCTTGCGTGTGCGTAGGAATTTTTTTGAAATTACTACGTTCCCCAACAGTGGCATCCGAGCCTAGGTTTTATATGTTGATGTTATATGCACGAGTAGAACACAAGTGAGTTGTGGGCGATATAAGTCATACTGCTTACCAGCATGTCATACTTTGGTTCGGCGGTATTGTTGGACGAAGCGGCCCGGACCGACATTATGCGTACGCTTACGCGAGACCGGTTCTCCCGACGTGCTTTGCACATAGGTGGCTTGCGGGTGACAGTTTCTCCAACTTTAGTTGAACCAAGTGTGGCTACGCCCGGTCCTTGCGAAGGTTAAAACAGCACCAACTTGACAAACTATCGTTGTGGTTTTGATGCGTAGGTAAGATTGGTTCTTGCTTAAGCCCGTAGCAGCCACGTAAAACTTGCAACAACAAAGTAGAGGACGTCTAACTTGTTTTTGCAGGGCATGTTGTGATGTGATATGGTCAAGACATGATGCTAAATTTTATTTTATGAGATGATCATGTTTTGTAACCGAGTTATCGGCAACTGGCAGGAGCCATATGGTTGTCGCTTTATTGTATGCAATGCAATCGCGCTGTAATGCTTTACTTTATCACTAAACGGTAGCGATAGTCGTGGAAGCACAAGCTTGGCGAGACGACAACGATGCTACGATGGAGATCAAGGTGTCGCGTCGGTGACGATGGTGATCACGACGGTGCTTCGGAGATGGAGATCACAAGCACAAGATGATGATGGCCATATCATATCACTTATATTGATTGCATGTGATGTTTATCTTTTATGCATCTTATCTTGCTTTGATTGACGGTAGCATTATAAGATGATCTCTCACTAAATTATCAAGAAGTGTTCTCCCTGAGTATGCACCGTTGCGAAAGTTCTTCGTGCTGAGACACCACGTGATGATCGGGTGTGATAGGCTCTACGTTCAAATACAACGGGTGCAAAACAGTTGCACACGCGGAATACTCAGGTTATACTTGACGAGACAAACATATACAGATATGGCCTCGGAACACGGAGACCGAAAGGTCGAGCGTGAATCATATAGTAGATATGATCAACATAGTGATGTTCACCAATGAAACTACTCCATCTCACGTGATGATCGGACATGGTTTAGTTGATTTGGATCACGTAATCACTTAGAGGATTAGAGGGATGTCTATCTAAGTGGGAGTTCTTAAGTAATATGATTAATTGAACTTAAATTTATCATGAACTTAGTCCTGGTAGTATTTTGCAAATTATGTTGTAGATTAATAGCTCGCGTTGTTGTTTCCCTGTGTTTATTTTTGATATGTTCCTAGAGAAAATTGTGTTGAAAGATGTTAGTAGCAATGATGCGGATTGGATCCGTGATCTGAGGTTTATCCTCATTGCTGCACAGAAGAATTATGTCCTTGATGCACCGCTAGGTGATGGACCTATTGCAGGAGCAGATGCAGACGTTATGAACGTTTGGCTAGCTCAATATGATGACTACTTGATAGTTTAGTGCACCATGCTTAATGGCTTAGAATCGGGACTTCAAAGACGTTTTGAACGTCATGGAGCATATGAGATGTTCCAGGAGTTGAAGTTAATATTTCAAGCAAATACCCGAGTTGGGAGATATGAAGTCTCCAACAAGTTCTATAGCTAAAAGATGGAGGAGAATCGCTCAACTAGTGAGCATATGCTCAGATTGTCTGAGTACTACAATCGCTTGAATCAAGTGGGAGTTAATCTTCCAGATAAGATAGTGATTGACAGAATTCTCTAGTCACCATCACCAAGTTAGTAGAACTTCGTGATGAACTATGATATGCAAGGGATAACGGAAACGATTCCCAAGCTCTTCGTAATGCGGAAATTGACGAAGGTAGAAATCGAGAAAAACATCAATTGTTGATGGTAGACAAGACCACTAGTTTCAAGAAAAAGGGCAGAGGGAAGAAGGGGAACTTCAAGAAGAACAGCAAGCAAGTTGCTGCTCAAGTGAAGAAGCCCAAGTCTGGTCCTAAGCCTGAGACTAAGTGTTTCTACTGCAAAGGGACTGGTCACTGGAAGCGAAACTACCCCAAGTGATTGGCAGATAAGAAGGATGGCAAAGTGAATATAAGTATATTTGATATACATGTTATTGATGTGTACTTTACTAGTGTTTATAGCAACCCCTCAGTATTTGATGCTAGTTCAGTTGCTAAGATTAGTAACTCGAAACGGGAGTTGCAGAATAAACAGAGACTAGTTAAGGGTGAAGTGACGATGTGTGTTGGAAGTGGTTCCAAGATTGATATGATCATCATCGCACACTCCCTATACTTTCGGGATTAGTGTTGAACCTGAATAAGTGTTATTTGGTGTTTGCGTTAAGCATGAATATGATTTGATCATGTTTATTGTAATACGGCTATTCATTTAAGTAAGAGAATAAATTGTTGTTCTGTTTACATGAATAAAACCTTATATGGTTACACACCCAATGAAAATAGTTCATTGGATCTCGATCGTAGTGATACACATAATCATAATATTGAAACCAAAAGATGCAAAGTTAATAATGATAGTGCAACTTATTCGTAGCACTGCCGTTTAGGTCATATTGGTGTAAAGCGCATGAAGAAACTCCATGCTGATGGGCTTTTGAAATCACTTGATTATGAATCACTTGATGCTTGCAAACCATGCCTCATGGGCAAGATGACTAAGACTCCGTTCTCCGGAGCGAGCAACTGACTTATTGGAAATAATACATACTGATGTATGCGGTCCGATGAGTGTTAAGGCTCACGGCAAGTATCGTTATTTTCTGAACTTCACAGATGATTTGAGCAGATATGAGTATATCTACTTGATGAAACATAAGTCTGAAACATTTGAAAAGTTCAAAGAATTTCAGAGTGAAGTGGAAAATCATCGTTACAAGAAAATAAAGTTTCTACGATCTGATCGCGGAGACAAATATTTCAGTTACGAGTTTGCTCTTCAATTAAAACAATGTGGAATAGTTTCACAAACTCATGCCACATGGAACACCACAGCATAATGGTGTGTCCGAACGTCATAACCGTACTTTATTGGATATAGTGCAATCTATGATGTCTCTTACCAATCTACCACTATCGTTTTGGGGTTATGCATTAGAGACAGCTGCATTCACGTTAAAAGGGCACCATCTAAATCTGTTGAGACGACACCGTATGAACTATGGTTTGGCAAGAAACCAAAGTTGTCGTTTCTTAAAGTTTGGGGTTGCGATGCTTATATGAAAAAGTTTCATCCTGATAAGCTCAAACTCAAATCGGAGAAGTGCGTCTTCATAGGATACCCAAAAGAAAATGTTGGGTACACCTTCTATCATAGATCCGAAGACAAGATATTCGTTGCTAAGAATGGATCCTTTCCAGAGAAGGAGTTTCTCTCGAAAGAAGTGAGTGGGAGGAAAGTAGAACTTGATAAGGTAATTGTACCTTCTCCCTTATTGTAAAGTAGTTCATCACAGAAATCTGTTCCTGTGGCTACTACACCAATTAGTGAGGAAGCTAATGATGATGATCATGTAACTTCAGATCAAGTTACTACCGAATCTCGTAGGTAAACCAGAGTGAGATCCGCACCAGAGTGGTACGGTAATCCTGTTCTGGAGGTCATGCTACTTGACCATGACGAACCTACGAACTATGAAGAAGCGATGGTGAGCCCAGATTCCGCAAAATGGCTTGAGGCCATGAAATCTGAGATGGGATCCATGTATGAGAACAAAGTATGGACTTTGGTTGACTTGCCCGATGATCGGCAAGCAATTGAGAATAAATGGATCTTCAAGAGGAAGACAGACGCTGATAGTAGTGTTACTATCTACAAAGCTAGAATTGTCGCAAAAGGTTTTCGACAAGTTCAAGGTGTTGAATACGATGAGAGTTTCTCACTCGTATCTATGCTTAAGTCTGTCCGAATCATGTTAGCAATTGCCGCATTTTATGAAATCTGGCAAATGGATAAACAAAACTGCATTCCTTAATAGATTTATTAAAGAAGAGTTGTATATGATACAACCAGAAGGTTTTGTCAATCCTAAAGGTGCTAACAAAATATGCAAGCTCCAGCGATCCATCTATGGACTGGTGCAAGCATCTCGGAGTTGGAATATACGCTTTGATAAGTTGATCAAAGCATATAGTTTTATACAGACTTGCGATGAAGCCTGTATTTACAAGAAAGTGAGTGGGAGCACTACAACATTTCTGATAAGTATATGTGAATGACATATTGTTGATCGGAAATAATGTAGAATTATTCTGCAAAGCATAAAGGAGTGTTTGAAAGGAATTTTTCAAAGAAAGACCTCGGTAAAGCTGCTTACATATTGAGCATCAAGATCTATAGAGATAGATCAAGACGCTTGATAAGTTTTTTCAATGAATACATACCTTGACAAGATTTTGAAGTAGTTCAAAATGGAACAGTCAAAGAAAGAGTTCTTGCCTGTGTTGCAAGGTGTGAAATTGAGTAAGACTCAAAGCCCGACCACGGCAGAAGATAGAAATAGAATGAAAGTCATTCCCTATGCCTCAGCCATAGGTTCTATAAAGTATGCCATGCTGTGTACCAGATCTATTGTATACCCTACACTGTGTTAAGCAAGGGAGTACAATAGTGATCTAAGAGTAGATCACTGGACAGCGGTCAAAATTATCCTTAGTGGAATAAGGAAATATTTCTCAATTATGGAGGTGACAAAAAGGTTCGTCGTAAAAAGTTACGTCGATGCAAGTTTTGACACAGATCTGGATGACTAAGTCTCGATCTAGATACATATTGAAAGTGGGAGCAATAAGCTAGAGTAGCTCCGTGCAGAGCATTGTTGACATAGAAATTCGCAAAATACTTACGGATCTAAATGTGACAGATCCGTTGACTAAAATTATCTCACAAGCAAAACATGATCACACCTTAGTACTCTTTGGGTGTTAATCACATAGCGATGTGAACTAGATTACTGACTCTAGTAAACCCTTTGGGTGTTGATCACATATCGATGTGAACTATGGGTGTTAATCACATGGTGATGTGAACTATTGCTATTAAATCACATGGCGATGTGAACTAGATTATTGACTCTAGTGCAAGTGGGAGACTGAAGGAAATATGCCCTAGAGGCAATAATAAAGATATTATTTATTTCCTTATATCATGATAAATGTTTATTATTCATGCTAGAATTGTATTAACCGGAAACATAATACTTGTGTGAATACATAGACAAACAAAGTGTCACTAGTATGCCTCTACTTTACTAGCTCGTTAATCGAAGATCGTTATGTTTCCTAACCATAAACAAAAGAGTTGTTATTTGATTAACGAGATCACATCATTAGGAGAATGATGTGATTGACATGACCCATTCCATTAGCTTAGCACCCGATCGTTTAGTATGTTGCTATTGCTTTCTTCATGACTTATACATGTTCCTATGACTATGAGATTATGCAACTCCCGTTTGCCGGAGGAACACTTTGGGTGCTACCAAACGTCACAACGTAAATGGGTGATTATAAAGGTGCTCTACAGGTGTCTCCAAAGGTACATGTTGGGTTGGCGTATTTTGAGATTAGGATTTGTCACTCCGATTGTCGGAGAGGTATCTCTAGGCCCTCTCGGTAATGCACATCACTTAAGCCTTGCAAGCATTGCAACTAATGAGTTAGTTGCGGGATTATGTATTACATAATGAGTAAAGAGACTTGCCGGTAACAAGATTGAACTAGGTATTAAGATACCGACGATCGAATCTCGGGCAAGTAACATACCGATGACAAAGGGAACAACGTATGTTGTTATGCGGTCTAACCGATAAAGATCTTCGTAGAATATGTAGGAGCCAATATGGGCATCCAGGTCCCGCTATTGGTTATTGACCGGAGACGTGTCTTGGTCATGTCTACATTGTTCTCGAACCCGTAGGGTCCGCACGCTTAAGGTTTCGATGACAGTTATATTATGAGTTTATGAGTTTTGATGTACCGAAGGAGTTCGGAGTCTCGGATGAGATCAGGGACATGACGAGGAGTCTCGAAATGGTCGAGACGTAAAGATTGATATATTGGACGACTATATTCGGACATCGGAAAGGTTCCGAGTGATTCGGGTATTTTTTGGAGTACCGGGTAGTTACGGGAGAAGCAATGGGCCTTGATGGGCTTTAGTGGGAAGAGGAGAAAGGGCCAAGGGGCTGCTGCGCCCCCCTCCCCTCTGGTCCGAATTGGACTAGGGAAAAGGGGGCCGGCCACCTCTCCTTCTCCTCCACTTCCTTCTCCCTTCCTCCCCTCTTGGTGGACTCCTACTAGGACTTGGAGTCCTAGTAGGACTCCACATCCTGGCCGCACCAATTGCCTTGGCCGGCCTCCTCCTCGTCCATCCTTTATATACTGAGGCAAGGGGCACCCCATAGACACACAAGTTGATCCACGTGATCTTTTCCTTAGCCGTGTGCGGCGCCCCCAGCCACCATAGTCCTCGATAATATTGTAGCGGAGTTTAGGCGAAGCCCTGCTGCAGTAGTACATCAAGATCGTCACCACGCCGTCGTGCTGACGGAACTCTTCCCCGACACTTTGCTGGATCGGAGTCCGGGGATCGTCATCGAGCTGAACGTGTGCTAAAACTCGGAGGTGCCGTAGTTTCGGTGCTTGATCGGTCGGGCCGTGAAGACGTACGACTACATCAACCAAACGCTTCCGTTGTCGATCTACTAGGTATGTAGATCACACTCCCCCCTCTCGTTGCTATGCATCACATGATCTTGCGTGTGCGTAGGAAATTTTTTGAAATTACTTCGTTCCCCAACATATATAGCAACCCTAAATTCCAGCAGTTACTGCGTTTTTAGCACTGCAGCGGTACAACCGGTCCTTGTCCCGGTACAACCGGGACTCACGGTGTATCTGCAGAACCCTACCAGGCGGTACAACCGGGCCAGCAGGCGGTAGTACCGGTTAAGAAAATAACCGGACTAACCGCCTAGCCACCACACAACTACCGCATCAAAACAGAAGCTTGACCGGTACTTGGGCAGTGCATGGCCGAAACAACCGCATGGCCTTGAGCTCTTGGGCGGCTAAGTTCTGAGCGGAAGAACCGCTCAGACCACCGGTGGTACCGGTCACCGAGGAACGACCGGACCAACCGGGCCACTACCGCCCGAGAACCGCATCAAACCAGAACCTTGAGCGGTACTTGGGCGGTGCATGGCCGGAACCACCGCCCTAGCTTTTGCAGAGCATGGTGGCGGTACCACCGCCCGGAAGCAGCGGTACAACCGCTCGATCAAAGCTGGTGAGCATCAAGAACCAGCGGTACAACCGCTCCAGAGAGCGGTACAACCGCTGGGAAGTAACAGTGAGCAGAAGAAGAAAAGGGAAACTCTCTCTCTCACACCTGAGAAAGACAAAGGAGGGGTGAGGAAGGTGTACTTGAATAGATTCACCCAATTCTTTCTAATGAGGATTCCCTCTTGATAGTATGGGTTCCCTAAGACCAAAGAGATAAAAAGCATAGAGGACTCCGTCTTTGATCTTTTCCTACAAGAGAGAATAGCTTTCCGATGTAGGCCTAAGCATCGGCCTATGCATCGAGAACCTGAAACATTTAGCACAAGATTAGATCAACAAAGGGTTGTCATCATCATCCAAAACATAAAGTAGGGAAATTCCCTTTCAATCTCCCCCTTTTTGGTGGATGATGACAACAACACGATTTGCAAGAGAGAAGTCTATGAAATCTAGTCAGAACTCCCCCTAGATGTGCGCCCCAATATGAACTAGCTGTAAGAAAGCATGGACACACTTTCAGGGCTAGACTCCCCCTAGATTTTATAGACTCACCACTCTACGCACATAATATGAGAGACAACATAACGGATAGATAGCAATAATAATAATAATAATAATAACCGACGAACTGAAATAAAAAAGGAGTAGCACAAGTCTCACACACAGCAAGAAACGAAGCAAGACCACGAACAAAGTTCAACACAAAAGAGAAACACGAGAAAACGAGAAACCCATGCAAATCCCGAGACCTATAGAACCCTCTCCCCCTTTGGCATCAAGACACCAAAAAGGAAAAGAGCGAAGCTAGCGTCCTAAAGCTCAGTCGTCGTCCTCTGACTCCTCGGTCGCATCTGGGTCCTCATCAGCAGAGTCGTCATCGTCGTTGTGATCGGATTCCTTCATGGCATTGTCAGCTGCAGCAAACGAGGTGGATGGCTGGGGAGGGGCTTCATCATCAGTCCAGTTGCTGTGGGTAGATATCCAACGCTCCTCTGGGGTGATGCTCTTCTCAGATCCACTCTGAACCGGCATATTGAGGTGCTTCATCATTGCAATTTGGCGACGCCGTGCAAGCTTCTCATTGACATGTGCCGCATACATCTTCTTATGGATGTCAGTTTGGAGACAAAATGTCTTCTTCACCTTGGCAGTGAGCTTGGCCACCCAAGAGGGCTTGGCCCCAGGCTCCATCTCAAAGTCCTCATCGTCAGAAGTGGCATAGACATCCTCGGGAGCATTGGCAGGGAAGCGAGGCTCGGCGTGCTTCTTCTTCTTGAGAAGCTTGACCTCATGAATAGTGAGATTGTCTGGAGAAGTGAGGAGCTCTCCAGGACGACGAACAGCCCACACAGAGTTAGAGCATAGATTGGGACCTTACGGTAGATGACCATGTTGTACATCTCATGCCACAGCCAATTGGACACATCAAACGTTGCACCAGTCCCCACCATGGTCTTCATAGCAACCATCAAGTCAACCAGATAGCCATGAATCTCATCTTGATTGCCCACCTTGGGCAAGAGCACATTACGAAACACTCGGTGCATGATGTCATAGACCTTCTCCAAATCCTTGGATTTTCCAATAATCCCACGGCCCCGAATGTACAGAGGGGCAAGCTTCTCCTTAGGCATGGACTCAGGATGGTCATGAGGATGAATGCCACCCCTTCCTTCCAGACCGGTATCATCATACCCAATAGCATTGCAAAAATCCCTCCAAGGAACTTGAAAGAGCTCATCACGACACATGAAAGTGAGAGTGCGTGCGTCATATTCTCCAAAGTGAACCGTGGCATAGAACTGATGGATGAGTTGAACATCAAAGTCATAGTTGACTGACATGAGCTTGACAAGATCAAATTCCTCGCAGAGAGCCAATGCCTCACCAAAATACTCCAAGTTGTTCCTCCAATGGTCAAGATCGATGGTCCACTACTTGGCATACTTGTTCTTGTTGTGCTCAAAGAGTTCATGAACAATTCGTACTTGCATCTCATTCCGGAACTGAACGGTGGTCCAGCGAGGAGCAATGGGAACCTCATAGGATTCTTCGAGCGGAAGGCTTCCCAATCCTTGGCTTTCCAACGGTGCAACGGCATTACCACACGTTGCTTTGCAGTGGCAGACTTTTCATGGCGAGTGGGCTTGGTGGGAATCACAACCTCTTCTTCGTCATCAGACACAACCGGACGCAAGGTCCGTCGTGCCCACTTCTTGGTCTTGCGAGGAGCAGAGCGAGAACTAGAGCCACCTGAACACACGCACAAGAAGAACACAAGAGACCCAGCAAAGATGAGAGGATTGCACACACAAAAAATAGAAGAAAAGATATATTGCACAAACTTAGAAAATGAAACAGGGATACATGGTGCAGATATCCCGGTTGAACCGGTTCTCCTACCGGTAGTACCGCTCCAGCGGTTGTACCGCTCGCAGAGGCGGTAGAACCGCTAAACAGTGGTACTATGGGTAGAGACTAGATTTAACCGCGAAATATGAATCATACTAGCCATATTCTACTCTCAAAGACGTGCAATCTAAGCAGGAGGCAAAAAGTGATCTCTTCCACCCAATAGTTTAATCAATAAACGCGGAATGTCAAGTAATGCCCTAGAACAAGGGGAACAAACCCTAGAACGAAGAATGAAGGTCAATGGGGCATTACCGGCATCCATGGGAAGAAATCGGGAAGGAGGAGGCCTCCTTAGAGAGGATCCACGGAGACCCCACGGATCCGAAGCGCGAGAAGCACTCCGGGGCAGAGGCAATGGTGGCCGGCGGCTAGGGCACAAGATGGGAAGGGCTGGGGAAGAAAGAAAAGAAACCCCCACCAGCCCCGAGGGGAATATATAGGCCCAAAGTCACACGGCGGTTGCACCGCTCAAGGGAGCGGTTGTACCGCTGCCTGGTACGAGCCAGTGGTTACGGGCGGTACTTCCATCGCCAAGAGGCAGCGGTAGTACCACCATAACCAACCGGTAGAACCGGTCAGACGGGCACCCCAGTGGTTGAGCGGTGGAACCGCTCAGCCACCGCTGGGAGACCGCCTGGAGAGCACCAGCGGTAGAACCGCCTGTGACCCCGGTTGTACCGCCCGGTCACCATCACCAAAAGCCATGGACAAGAGTGTGCAATTAGACTAGATGGCTTAAGGAAGGGAATGCTAGGGATAGAGAAGGCACGGGGAAAAGGTGGGTCTCTGAGGGAGTCCTGGATTAGGGGGTCTCCGGACAGCCAGACTATCTCCATTGGCCGGACTGTTAGACTATGAAGATACAAGATTGAAGACTTCGTCTCGTGTCCGGATGGGACTCTACTTGGCGTGGAAGGCAAGCTAGGCAATACGTATATGGATATCTCCTCCTTTGTAACCTACCTTGTGTAACCCTAACCCTCTCCGGTGTCTATATAAACCGAAGGGTTTTAGTCTGTAGGACAACAATCACAACATACAATCATACCATAGGCTAGCTTCTAGGGTTTTAGCATCTCTGATCTCATGGTAGATCTACTCTTATACTACCCATATCACCAATATTAATCAAGCAGGACGTAGGGTTTTACCTCCATCGAGAGGGCCCAAACCTCGGTAAAACTTCGTGTCCCCTGCCTCCTGTTACCATCCGGCCTAGATGCACAGTTCGGGACCCCCTATCCGAGATCCGTCGGTTTTGACACCGACATTGGTGCTTCCATTGAGAGTTCCTCTGTGTCATCGCCATTAGGCTTGATGGCTCCTACTATCATCGATAGCGATGCGGTCCAGGGTGAGACTTTTCTCCCCAGACAAATCTTCGTATTCGGCGGCTTTGCACTGCGGGCTAATTCGCTTGGCCATCTGGAGCAGATTGAAAGCTACGCCCCTGGCTATCAGGTCAGATTTGGAAGTTTGAACTACACGGCCGACATCCGCGGAGACTTGATCTTCGACGGATTCGAGCCACAGCCGGGCACGCCGCACTGTCGCGATGGGTATGACCTAGCTCTGCCGCCGAACAGTACCCCAGAGGTCGCGCCCGCATCAGCTCCGACCCTTAGCTCGGAGCCAACTGCGCTAATCGAGGATGGGTGGTTAGACACCGCCTCAGGAGCTGCAGTCTCAACGGCGATCGAGCCAAACACCAGCATAATCCTCTGCGCAGCCCGTGACACCAAGGTGCCGGACCCTTTTTCTGACTCCGAACCACCCGCGCCCCTGCCAATTGAATCTGATTGGGCGCCGATTATGGAATTCACCATCGCAGATATCTTTCAGCACTCGCCCTTTGGTGACATTCTGAATTCACTAAGGTCTCTCTCTTTGTCAGGAGAGCCCTGGCCGGATTATGGCCAACAGGATTGGGATGCGGACGACGAAGAAATTCGATGCCCACCCACCACCCACTATGTAGCCACTGTCGAGATTTAACCGACATGCTCGACTTCGACTCCGAAGACATTGACGGTATGGACGGAGATGTAGGAGACGAACATGAACCAGCACCTATAGGGCACTGGAAAGCCACCTCGTCATATGACATATACATGGTGGATACACCCAATGAAGGCAATGGCGATGAGATAGGGGAGGATGACCCCTCCAAGAAGCAACCCAAGCGCCGACGTCAGCGGCGCTGCTTAAGTCCCGCCAAAGCAAAAATGGTGATACCGGCACAGGAGATAATAATACTCCGGACAGTGCCAAAGACAACAACAATCCCCTCTAGCAAGACTTAGAGCAGGAGGATGAAGGAGCCAGCTCTCCTGAGAGAGCGGCAGATGGAGAGGAGGAGGATGGCAATTACATCTCCCCCTCCGAAGATGAGGCAAGCCTCGGCGACGATGAATTCGCCATCCCAGAGGATCCCGTCGAACAAGAGCGCTTCAAGCGCCGGCTTATGGCCACGGCAAATAGCCTGAAGAAAAAACAGCAGCAGCTTCAAGCTGATCAAGATCTTCTAGCTGACAAATGGACTGAAGTCCTCGCGACCGAGGAATATAAACTCGAGCGCCCCTCCAAGAGTTACCCAAGGTGCAGGTTACTACCCCGACTGGAGGAAGAAGCGTATGACACGGCTGATCGGCCACCTCGTGGCCGCGATAGAGAGGCATTCCGGCCAAAAACTCAGCCTCCACCCCAACACCATTCAAATAAAAAGACATGGGGAGATACGCTAGACTTGCGAGACATGTTGGAGGACAAGGCAAAGCATTCAAGATCGATCTACGGATCACGAGGGCGCACCACTCTGCGAGACGACAAACATCACACCGGATACAGTAAAAGCAAAACCGGCCGGGCCGAACACAGCGGACAAGACCCATTCGAGTTGCGTCGAGATATAGCCCAATGCAGAGGCGCCTCACACCCCTTATGCTTCACAGACGAAGTAATGGAACATCAATTCCCAGAAGGTTTCAAACCTATAAACATTGAATCATACGATGGCACAACAGATCCCGCAGTATGGATTGAGGACTTCCTCCTCCACATCCACATGGCCCGCGGTGATGACTTACACGCCATCAAATACCTCTCACTAAAACTCAAAGGACCAGCGCGGCATTGGCTTAACAGCTTGCCAGCGGACTCCATTAGCTGTTGGGAAGATCTGGAAGCCGCATTCCTCGACAACTTTCAGGGCACTTATGTGCGACCACCAGACACCGATGATTTGAGCCACATAATTCAGCAGCCAGAAGAGTCGGCCAGGCAATTCTGGACTCGGTTCCTTACAAAGAAAAATCAAATCATCAACTGTCCAGATGCGGAGGCCTTAGCGGCTTTCAAGCACAACATCCGAGATGAGTGGCTAGCCCGGCACCTTGGTCAGGAAAAGCTGAAATCTATGGCAGCTCTCACGACGCTCATGACCCGCTTTTGTGCGGGAGAAGACAGCTGGCTGGCTCGCAGTAATAACCTCTCAAAAAACCATGGTACCTTAGATACCAAGGACGGCAATAGTAGGTCATGTCGCAACAAGCATAAGCGCCGCATTAACAGCGAAAATACTAAGGATACAGCAGTCAATGCCAGATTCAAAGGCTCTAAACCCGGTCAGCGGAAAAAGCCATTCAAACAAAGTACGCCGGGTCCGTCCATCTTGGACCGTATACTCGATCGCTCGTGTCAAATACACGGCACCCCAGACAAGCCAGCCAATCACACCAACAGGGATTGTTGGGTGTTCAAGCAGGCCGACAAGTTAATTGCCAAAAACAAGGACAAGGCGCCGCATAGCGATGACGAGGAGGAACCCCGGCAGCCGCACACTGGAGGACAGAAGAGGTTTCCCCCGCAAGTGCGGACGGTGAACATGATATACGCAACCCACATCCCCAAGAGGGAGCGGAAGCGTGCGCTCTGGGACGTATATGCATTGGAGCCAGTCGCCACAAAGTTCAACCCTTGGTCCTCCTGCCCGATCACCTTCGATCGCAGGGACCACCCCACTAATATCCGTCATGGCGGATTTGCCGCACTGGTCCTAGACCCAATCATCGGCGGATTTCACCTCACTTGAGTCCTTATGGACGGCGGCAGCAGCCTGAACCTGCTTTATCAGGACACAGTGTGCAAAATGGATATAGACCCCTCAAGGATCAAACCCACAAAAACGACCTTTAAGGGTGTTATTCCAGGCGTAGAGACCCATTGCACAGGCTCAATTACACTGGAAGTGGTCTTCGGATCCCCAGGTAACTTCCGAAGCGAAGAGTTAATCTTCGATATAGTCTCGTTCCGCAGTGGTTATCACGCGCTGCTCGGGCGAACCGCATTTGCTAGATTCAATGCGGTACCGCATTATGCATACCTCAAGCTCAAGATGCCAGGACCCCGCGGAGTTATTACAGTCAATGGAAACACAAAGCGCTCCCTCCGAACAGAGGAGCACACCGTGGCCCTCGTAGCAGAAGCGCAAAGCAGCCTCTCAAGGCAATCAATGAGTTCGGCGTTTCAAAGCCCGGACACCTTCAAGCGCGCTCGGGGCAATCAACAAATAGACCGTCTGGCACGATCTGAGCTCGCGTAGCAATACGGCGGCCACCCCAATCCCAGCCCAACGGCGATATTCGTGTCACACGTACATAATTATGCATTAAAAATACCATGGGCACAGGTGAGGAGGGGGGCACAACTGCGGCACGCCCCAAAACGCGTCCTAAACCGCGCTAGGGGCTTCCCGTTTGGTTATTTTTTTTCTTTTTTCAGGACCTTAATCTTTGAAAACACTGACCGGCAGCACTATTGCCGAACACATGATGCAGCAACCAAGGAGGCAGACAGCTACGTTATACAACGAAATTCCTAGGTTGATCTCCGATTTCATATCATCCCTCAGCTCGCCCTTGGAAGGGACTTAGTCCTACTTTTTGCTTATCGCACTATCTGTATCACTCTGCTTTAACGCAGCTTTTTAATAAACAACGCATTACATTACGACCATTATTGCATTATATATATATATGTATGTGTGTGTGTGTGTGTTCATTAACGACGCCTTGCAACCGTACACTTTGGTACGACCAATACACCAGGGGCTCACGTACCCCACAATGCGGTGTGAAAAGTCCGAACACTTTCACAAGTGCGGCACCCCGAACTTATAGCATTGTATGCATCAGCTCCGAATCATGTATTTGGTCAAATGTTGGGTTTGCCCGGCTCCTATGTTTTGGTACCTTACGTTTCGCTCTATAGGCTAAGGTAGGCTAGGAGAACTACTGCGATTGTGCCCCGGTTTTGCCGGGCTGAGCACCTCAGTAGAGAAAGCTAAAACTGACTGTCATGATAAGGCGAGAGACTGGTCGCTGTTCGGCGAGGTTTTTCGAGTCCCAAAAGACTTATGCTGCTTAGGGCGAGGGGCCGGCCCTGTCCGGCTTAAAGGCGTGTATCGCACCCCGAATTCGGCCTTCCGAATACCAGGGGCTTCACCGAAATTTAAAATTATAGAATTCTATGGCTAAGTGAGAGTGATAAAGCAATATTAGTCTGGTTGCCTTGTTCGTTGTGCTGAGCACCTCCCTCAAAGGACCCAAATATGGGAACAAGAGTGCTCAGGTTTATCCCGAACACCCCAGCACTAGCGGCATGGGGGCAGAAGCCGAGGACTAGCCATCTCTCAGATTGGATAAACAACCAAACAGAAGATAATATTTTAAATTCAAACAAGCGTTGCATGGCGCATATGAAACAAGTTTTCATAAATACAGGACAAAACGAGCAAGTTTACTCAAATATTACATCTTTCGAACACTCATCTGCGATAAGACGGGCACCCGGCAGAACACCCTCGTAATACATCTCGGGGTGGCGGTGCTCCTTGCCCTCCGGCGGCCCCTCCTTGATCAGCTTCACGGCGTCTAGCTTGACCCACTGCATTTTTACACGGGCGAAAGCCCGGTGTGCACCTTCAATGCAGACGGATCGCTTGACGACCTCCAGCCGTGGGCAGGCATCCACAAGCCGCCTCACCAGGCCGAAGAAGCTGTTCGGAAGGGCGTCGCCAGGCCACAGCCGGACTATAAACCCCTTCATGGCCTGATCGGCCGCCTTATGTAGCTCGACCATCTGCTTCAGCTGGTCGCTCATCGGCACCGGATGTTCGGCCTCAGCATACTGAGAACAGAACAACTTCTCCGTCGAGCTTCCGTCCTCGGCCTGGTAAAATTGTGTGGCATCAGACACACTGCGGGGTAAATCTGTGAATGCTCCTGAAGAGCTCTAGATCCGGGTAAGTAATCGGTAATTTACTTTTACATGCTTGCTTTGCATATAGAAAGCCTTACCCGACGCTATCTTCTTCATCGTGTCGATCTCCTGGAGGGCCTTCTGGGCCTCGGCCTTGGCACTCTTTGCACTCTCAAGGGCCGCGGCAAAATCAGACTCTCGCGTCTTCGAGTCAAGCTCCAACGCCTCGTGCTTTGTCACGAGAGCCTGGAGCTCTTGCTACACCTCGCCCACCCGAGCCTCGTGTTTCTCTCGCTCGGTGCGCTCCTTGGACGCTGTATCTTCAGCCTTGGTTAGCTCTTGCTTCAGGGTCGCCACCTCGGTCGTGGCCCCTGGCAAACATACAACGATCCTATCATTTTGCAATCGCGTCCTTTTTATATATACATATCTATAGATGGGGTATTGCTTACCCTTGTTCTCCTCGAGCTGCCTCTTGGCAAGGCCGAGCTCTTTCTTGGACCCCTCGAGGTCCTGCTTCAGTATAGCGACCTCCGTAGTTAGTGCGGTGGATGCCAGCAGCGAAGCCTGCATATGCAAATTGACATACTTTTATTAGACTCCTGCGATATTATTTGATCCTCTGTCCGGCTTTTCTTTGTGAACACCGAACAAAGCATCAGGGGCTACTCTCTATGCATTAATATTTCTACTACATTTTAAACACACCTACCTCAAAGCCTGTTAGAAGACTGGCACAGGCTTCAGTCAATCCGCTCTTGGCGGACTGAACCTTCTGGATCACCGCACTCATGATAGTGCGGTGCTCCTTGTCGATGGAAGCGCTGCGAAGCGCTTCCAACAGATGGTCTGGTGCCTCTGGATGGACAAAGGTCACTGGCACATGCGTTTTGCCCCCCTTAGAAGGAGGACACCTGCCCGAGTCTGGAACCGCTGGAGGGTCCGGCACGGTGTTCGGCTGAGGGCCGAACTCGAAGCTCTTGGGGGCCCCGTCCCCGCGGCTCCCGAAGTCCGGAAGGTCGCCTTGAGGCGCCTCCAGGACTGTCTCCCCTCGATCCGGTGCCTCTTGAGACAACACCTCGGCGTCGTCGGCAGGATGAGGGGAGGTGGCGGTCGGGACTGGATCGCTATCCATGTCCGACGAGCCCAGGGAGCCGTCCGATGATACCTCGATATTGGCTCGGGGCGGCCTGCACAATTGAGTTTGGCGTTAGGAAAAGTAGTGCGACAAAGGAATCCTATGGGTAACTTTGGTATCCGAATACTTACGATCTCCCCGGGGGCTTGGCCCTAGGCAACCACTCGTCTTCGCTTTCGTCGGCGGCGGTGGAGCTGTCCGGAAGGAGAGTCCTTCCCTTCTTGGACCCTCCGGCCACCCCAGTTGGGGCGGCCTTCCTTTTCTTGTCTCCCCCAGTCGGTGGGGGAGCATCTTCTTCCTCTTCCTCGTCTTCTGGGGAAGAGTGCGCCGCAGAGTCATCGGACGGTGAGTCCGACGACGCCTGTCGTCGGGAACTCTTTTGAGTTCCCTTGGCCTTCTTGGTCTTCTTCGGCACCTTATAAGGGGCCGGAGTCAGCATCTTCGCCAGAAGAGCGTCTGCGGGGCCTTCGGGCAAAGGAGCCGGACAGTCGATCTGTCCAGCCATCTTCTGCCAGTCCTGTCAAAGGTCCAGGAGTTTAGATCCCGCATAGAGTCAATCTATATAAAAAATAAGTATCCTGTGAAAGGTAAAGCAGCTTACCGCACTAGCTTGGCGCTTCGCGCTGAATCCGTGATCCATAGTGATAGGGGAGGGACCTCGGCACTTTTGAACAGCACCCTCCAGGCGTCTTCATGAGTCGTGTCGAAGAGCCTGTTCAGAGTCCGGTGCTGCGCCGGATTGAACTCCCACAAGGTGAACTCCCGTTGTTGGCACGGGAGTATCCGGCGGATGAGCATAACCTGGACTATGTTGACAAGCTTGAGCTTCTTGTCCACCATGTTTTGAATGCATGTTTGGAGTCCGGCCAGCTCTTTCGAACTACCCTAGGACAGGCCCTTCTCTTTCCAGGAGGTGAGCCGCATGGGGATGCCAGATCGGAACTCGGAGGCCGCCACCCATGCGGGGGTGCGCTGCTCGGTGATATAGAACCACCCCGATTGCCACCCCTTTATGGTTTCCACAAAGGAGCCCTCGAGCCATGTTATGTTGGGCATCTTGCCCACCATGGCGCCTCCGCACTCCGCCTGGCGGCCGCCCACCACCTTCGGCTTGACGTTGAAGGTCTTCGGCCATAAGCCGAAGTGGGGCTTGATGCGGAGGAAGGCCTCGCACATGACGATAAACACCGAGATGTTGAGGATGAAGTTCGGGGCCAGATTGTGGAAATCCAGGCCGTAATAAAACATGAGCCCCCGGACGAAGGGATGGAGAGGGAATCCCAGTCCGCGGAGGAAATGGGTAAGGAATACCACCCTCTCATGGGGCCTGGGGGTGGGGATGAGCTGCCCCTCATCTGGGAGCCGGTGCGCGATGTCGTCGAGCAGGTATCCTGCTCTCCTCAGTTTCTTGATGTCTCCCTCCGTGATGGAGGAGACCATCCACTTGCCTCCCGCTCCGGACATGGTTGGAGAAGGTTGAGATGGAAGTGAGGACTTGGGCGCTAGAGCTCGAGTGTGCGGGAGCAGATGAGCAAAGGAGGAAGAAGGCGTGGATAGAAAGGTGAATCCTTATCCCTTTATATGGGCGGACAAAACTAAGCGTCCCCACTTGCCTGGTAAAACTCGCTTATCCCTCAAGCGCCGCAATTGATGGCGCGGTTGGGTTACCCATGCCCGTATTGATGAGAATCCCGTAATAAGGGGACACGATCTCTGCTTTGACAAGACGTGTCGAAAAACTGCCTCGCGTTATGTGCGGGGCTGGTTAAAAGAAATGGTTCGAATAACCACCGGGCCATGACGTAACGTCATTAGATCTGCGAAAATATTATTCTCTCTACGGTGGAATATGGAAGTTATTTTGCAGGGTCGGACACTATCCTCGTATTCAAATTCTTCTGTGATGTATTCGGAGAAGGAACCCGCCTTGCAATGCCGAAGACAATGCTGCGCGCCAGACTCATCTTCATTGAAGCCTGGTTCAGGGGCTACTGAGGGAGTCCTGGATTAGGGGGTCTCCGGACAGCCGGACTATCTCCATTGGCCGGACTGTTAGACTATGAAGATACAAGATTGAAGACTTCGTCTCGTGTCCGGATGGGACTCTACTTGGCGTGGAAGGCAAGCTAGGCAATACGTATATGGATATCTCCTTCTTTGTAACCGACCTTGTGTAACCCTAACCCTCTCCGGTGTCTATATAAACCGAAGGGTTTTAGTCCGTAGGACAAAAATCACAACATACAATCATACCATAGGCTAGCTTCTAGGGTTTTAGCCTCTCTGATCTCGTGGT
Organism: Triticum urartu; assembly: GCF_056163025.1. NCBI lineage: Eukaryota > Viridiplantae > Streptophyta > Magnoliopsida > Poales > Poaceae > Triticum > Triticum urartu. Next base: position 608,513,069 of record NC_141875.1, on the reverse strand, counting down.
AGATCTACTCTTGTACTACCCATATCATCAATATTAATCAAGCAGGACGTAGGGTTTTACCTCCATCGAGAGGGCCCGAACCTGGGTAAAACTTCGTGTCCCCTACCTCCTGTTACCATCCGGCCTAGACGTACAGTTCGGGACCCCCTACCCGAGATCCGCCGGTTTTGACACCGACAGTCTCCAAGAAAAAAAGAAAAAGAAAAAGAAAGAGAACCACACTTGGAGACCCCTACACCTAGCACCGAAGAAAACAAACTAAGGCACGGACAAGAAGGACTAACACAAGGCACAACACGAACAAGGGGGTCGGAGGCCATAGCCACCTATGTATGAGTCAATTGTATGGCACCGCGAAGAATTATCCTTGAGCCCATGACCAAAACTCGTCTTTCAACAAGATAATGTGAAAGAGTTGATCAATTTATGCATAATGGGGGGAGGGTTCATTAAGAGAACACCACTCCCCCTATGTCTATGCCTGCATCTAAACAAGATAACAAGTTGAGTATGGTGGGGTGTGCAAGGGTTCAAGCAGCATTGCTCGAATCAATGATATTTAGCTCATGCCTTAACTCGCGAAATCTTGCTTCATCCAACGGCTTCGTGAAAATATCTGCAAGGTTGTCATGAGTGTTGACATAGTTGAGCTCGATCTCCCCTCGCCTAATGTGATCCCAGATGAAGTGATACCGAATCTCAATATGCTTCGTCTTGAAGTGTTGCACCGGGTTGAGAGAAATCTTGATGGCACTTTCATTGTCACACCAAAGAGGCACTTTGTCACAAATGACACCGTAATCCTTTAAAGTTTGCCTCATCCATAAAAGTTGAGCACAACAACTACCGGCAGCCACATACTCCGCTTCCGTGGACGAGAGAGACACAAAAGTTTGCTTCTTGGAAGACCAACTCACCAAAGAGCGGCCAAGAAATTGGCACCCTCCGGAAGTGGACTTCCTATCCACTTTGTCTCCCGCCCAATCCGAGTCCGAATATCCTACAAGCTTGAAGTTTGCTCCTCTTGGGTACCATAAGCCAAAGTTTGGGGTATGAGCCAAATATCAAAAGATTCGTTTGACCGCCACATAGTGACTTTCCTTAGGTGCAGCTTGAAACCGTGCACAAATTCCCACAAAGGTAAAGCAAGGAGCCAATCATGGAGCGATATACCTTTTGATCCACCGCTTTACCATTGGGATCAATGTCAAGTTGGCACTTGGTGGGCATGGGAGTGGACGCCGGCTTGACATCACTTAGCTTGAATCTCTTAAGCATGTCTTGAGTGTATTTGGCTTGGTTGATGAAGGTTCCTTCTCTCCTTTGCTTCACTTCGAACCCGAGAAAGAACTTCAACTCTCCCATGGAAGAAATCTCGAACTTTGAGGTCATGAGAGCGGCAAATTCCTCATTGAAAGTTTGTTAGGGTAACCAAAGATAATATCATCAACATATAATTGGCACACAAACAACTCCCCTTTGACCTTCTTAGTAAAAAGAGTGGGGTCGATTAGCCCAACTTCAAAGCCACGGTCTTGTAACAACTCGGTAAGGTGGTCATACCACGCACGTGGGGCTTGTTTAAGGCCATAGAGTGCCTTATCGAGTTGATACACATGATCGGGAAAGTAGGGATCCTCGAACCCGGGGGGTTGCTTGAATAAACCAATTCATTAATAGGACCATTAAGAAAAGCACTCTTCACATCCATTTGTTGTAACTTAAAGTTATGATGAGAAGCATATGCAATCAACATGCGAATGGATTCAAGACGAGCAATGGGAGCGAAGGTTTCACCGTAGTCGATACCCTCGACTTGGGAGTAACCTTGTGCTACCAAACGAGCCTTGTTGCGAATGATAATCCCATGAGCATCTTGCTTGTTCTTAAATATCCACTTGGTTCCAATGACATTGTGGTTCACCGTCGGCCTTGGCACCAATCTCCACACTTTGTTGCGCTCGAAGTTGTTGAGTTCTTCATGCATGGCATTGAGCCAATCCGGATCTTCGAGCGCCTCATAGACCTTGTGGGGTTCGACACAAGAGACAAAAGCGTGATGTTCACAATAGTTTGCTAATTGTCTACGAGTGCTTACCCCCTTTCTTAAACTTCCAAGCACATTCGCCATGAGATGATCCTTGGTGGAGAGCTTGGAAGCAACCTTGGCGGCACGACGCTCCAATTCCTCCTCGGTGGTGAGTTGAGGAGCGGTCACTTGATCATTTTGAGCGACGTCTTGAGCTTGTTCTTGATCTTGAACTTGCTCAGAGGAGAGAACTTGACCTTGGGCATCACTTGGTGTGTTAACACCGTCTTGAGCATGACCTTGCCCTTGGTCTTGTTCATGAGGATGAGGGCCTTCACTTTGTTCCTCAGAAGCGTGTGGGCCTTGGGTTGGTGATGGCTCCACTTGAGTGGAGCATTTTCCTTCTCCTTCGGCCACAAGGGGTTCCTCAACGGGTAGGATAAAACCAACACCCATTCTTCTTATGGCTTGAGGAGGAATTTCATCACCTACATCACAAGTGCCACTTTGCTCCACTTGGGAGCCGTTATTCTCATCAAACTCCACGTTACACATCTCCTCAATAAGTCCCGTGGATTTATTGAGGACACGGTAAGCATGAGAGTTTGTAGCATAACCAACAAATATGCCCTCATAAGCTCTAGACTCAAATTTAGACAACCGAACACCTTTCTTGAGAATGAAACACTTACACCCGAACACCCGAAAGTACTTGAGGTTGGGCTTGTTACCGGTGAGTATCTCATATGGAGTCTTGTTCAAGCCCTTGCGGAAGTAGAGCCGATTGGATGCATGACATGCGGTGTTAATGGCTTCGGCCCAAAAGTTGTACGGAGACTTGAACTCCGCCATCATGGTCCTTGCCACATCCATCAATGTCCGGTTCTTCCTCTCCCCAACACCGTTTTGTTGAGGGGTGTAGGGTGCGGAATATTGATGCTTGATCCCCTCATCACTAAGGAACTCATCCAAGGTGTAGTTCTTGAACTCAGTGCCATTGTCACTTCTTATTGTCAAGATCTTTGCATTGTGTTGACGTTGTGCTTCATTTGCAAAGTCAATGACGGTTTGTTGGGTCTCGCTCTTCCTCTTGAAGAAATACACCCAAGTATATCTTGAGTAGTCATCCACAATCACCAAGCAATACTTCCTACCCCCAAGACTATCAAAGGATGTAGGCCCAAAGAGATCCAAGTGAAGGAGCTCCAAAGGCCTCTTTGAGTAAATGATAGTCGTGGGAGGGTGAGCCTTCTCATGTAGCTTTCCTTCGATACAAGCACTGCAAGCATGATCTTTAGAAAAACTAACATTCGTTAGTCCACGGACATGGCCCCCCTTGAGAAGACTTTGCAAAGATCTCATATTGACATGGGCTAAACGGCGATGCCAAAGCCATCCTACACCAACTTTAGCCATTAGGCATGTCGCGGTCTTAGTGGGTCGCTTCGAAAAGTTAATCACATATAGACCGTTCTCGACATGCCCAACAAAGGCTACTTTAAGAGTGTGGCTCCACAAGAGGGCCACGGTATCAATATCAAAGAAAGTGGCAAAGCCCATGATTGCAAGTTGATGAACGGAAAGTAAATTGTATGCAAGGGACTCAACAAGCATGACCTTCTCGATCGTGAGATCATGAGAGATGACTACCTTGCCAAGTCCCAATACCTTAGAAGATGAGGCGTCACCCCACTCGACATTGGTGGGCATAGATGGAATCTCGTGCACGTCCACCACCAAGTCCTTACTTCCGGTCATATGATTTGTAGCTCCGCTATCGAGCAACCATGATCCCCCACCGGAAGCAAACACCTACAAGAGATCAATGCTTGGTTTTAGGTAACCATTTTGTAATGGGTCCTTTGATGTTAGTAACAAGGGTCTTAGGAACCCAAATAGACCATTCAATGTACTCATGAGGAGAGCCAACAAATTTGGCATAGACATGCCCATCACTAGCACGACATAACACATAAGAAGGATTAAAGTCGCTGGCTTTGTTAGGAGGGGTGGCATTGCCCTTTTTGACACCGCCACCCTTTGCATTGTTCTTCTTTTCCTTGGAAGCACTCTCTCCCTCCTTCACAAAAGTTTGCTTGAGAGGAGGAGGTCATTTGGTCTTGTTATCCTTCTTCTTGTTCTTGGGGTTGGGCGCGAACCCAATCCCCTCCTTGGCCACAACTTCCTTTTGATTTCTCAAAAGGTCATTTAGGTTCTTCTCCCCTTGTATGCATGACACAAGACTTTTCTAAAGTTGCTCCTTCAACTTAACATTCTCCTCAATAAGATGCACATGCTCACAACAAGGGTTAGTAGCACTTGCATTATCAATTAATAGCATACGAGGAAATGTGGTTTTCTCCTTGGTTAGCTTTACTTGGAGTTGATCATGAGACTCTTTGAGGCTAGCATGAGCACCCTTCAAGACCTTGTGAGCCTTGCCAAGTAGATCAAACTCCTCTTTGAGTCTAACAAGATCAACCCCAAGTTTGGCCTTCTCGGAGTTTAGCACACGAGAAACAATGATAGCATGATCAAGATCTTTCTTTAACTTAGCATGATCATCGTTGTGTGACTCCTCAAGAGCCAAACGAAGACCACGCTCTTCCTCAAGAGCATGGGAAAGATCCAAAATCTCATCGGCATAGTCACGACTATGCCCCTCCATCTTGGAGATGGTATCTTCATGAGACTCGATCACGTCATTGGCTTCACCAAGTTGTTCCAAGAGAGCAACAAAATGCTTCTTGGATTTACCCTTGAGTTTACCCATAAAGGACTCAAACTCATTTTCTTCCACATTAGATCCCTCACATTCGTCAATGCAATCCTTCAAGGAAGGATTATTAATGATGGTAGTTTTGATGTGGGGAGTTACCTTGTTGGTGGCTTTAGCCATGAGGCACTTGGCGGTGATGTTCTCATTGGGTGAGTCGAAGAGAGATATTCATGGAGTTTTTGCAATGGCAACGGAGGCCATGGCAACCGACTCACCATCTTCATCATCATCATCGTCCTCATGGTACTCTTCTTGAACCACCAATGCCTTGTGAGGGGTTTTCTTGATAAAGTTGCTCTTGTTGAGGAAGGACTTGGCTTTGTCCTTTCAAATGAGCTTGCCACCATTGTCTTCCCTCTTCTCATACGGGCACTCCGCAACAAAATGACTCGCATTGCCATAGTTGTAGCAAGTCCTTACATGTTGCTTGCTCTTCGTGCCACTTGAGTTGTTCTTGTTGAAGTTTGGCCTTGAGTTTTTCTTACTCCAAAATTGCCTTGAAGCAAGTGCCATGTGTTCATGATATGCATACTTTGTATCTTTAGGATTGCTTTCCTCTTCTTCCTCTTCTTCTTCTTCAACACAAACCTTGGCCTTCAATGCAAGGTTGGGCTTCTTTGCCCTTTGAGAACGAAGCACCGCATTGTCGTCGGTCTTGTCCAAGATGTTCATAGCCACAAACTCATCCAACACTTCACTTGAGTTCAAAGTGTGGAAGTTCGGCCTTTGACGAATAATGGAGGACATGGCCTTGTGGTAAGGCATCATTGCCTTGAGGAATTTGCGCTTGATCCAATTGTCATCCGTGTCCTTGCTCCCGTGATCTCGGAGTGAGACCGCGAGTTTGGTTACTCTCCGATAAAGCTCACGAGGTTCTTCATCTTCTTTCATTGCAAACTCATCGGCTTCATCTTGCACTACTTCATAGTTGGAGCATTGAATGCTTGCGCTTCCCCGGTAGAGAGAAATAACACAACTCCATGCATCTTTGGCCAAGGCGAAGGGCCGAAGATGAGGTAGATCTTCGGGTGGAATTGCATCTTGAATGATGAAGAGAGCATTCTCATTGAATTGATTATCCGCGGCTTCTCGAGGAGTGAAGTTGCTTGGATCATGCGGATGGAAACCTTCTTCAATGATTCTCCAAAGATTAGTGTTCACATGATTTAAATGTCGCTTAAAGCGATCAACCCAAGAATCAAAGTCCTCATTTTTCACAATCTTAGGTGGAGGACCGGCATGATTCAAATGAGTGGAAGGAACCGGTCCACCATAAACAAGTGGTGGTTCCACATGAGCAAAGATGTTGATGCCATTTTTACCACTAGAAGGAGGAGCCTTTTCACTACTAGCTTCCCCCTTGTCGGAGATAGCATCCGTCACCTTGTCAGTGGGGTCACCCACTTTCAACGGTGCAGTGGAGAGTTTAAGCCCTTCAATGAATTTAGTAAACATGCTTTCAACCTCGGTCGTCATGGAGGTTTTCAATGTCGCCAAGGCCACATTGAACTCCTCACGAGAGACCGAGGTTCCCCCATCACCCGTAGACGAGATCGGATTCACACCGGAGTGTTCCTCCACACCGTCTACGGTATCAACCATACTCTTCGGACGGCAAAGTCCTTAATAAAGAGACGAGGCTCTGATACCAATTGAAAGGATCGATATAGTTGACTAGAGGGGGGGTGAATAGGCAACTAAATTTTTTTAGCTTTTCTTTACCAAATTAAACTTTGCATCAAAGTAGGTTGTCTAGATATGCAACTAGGTGAGCAACCTATATTATGCAACACACACAAGCACACAAGCAAGCAAGGAAAGTAACACAAGTAAGCTTGCAAAAGTAAAGGGACGAGATGACCAAAAGTGGAGCCGGTGAAGACGAGGATGTGTTACCGAAGTTCCTTCCTTTTGAAGGGAAGTACGTCTCCGTTGGAGCGGTGTGGAGGCACAATGCTCCCCAAGAAGCCACTAGGGCCACCGTATTCTCCTCACGCCCTCACACAATGCGAGATGCTGTGATTCCACTATTGGTGCCCTTGAAGGCGGCGACCGAACCTTTACAAACTAGGTTGGGGCTCTCTCCACACCTTAATTGGAGGCTCCCAATGAAACCACGAAGCTTCGCCACTGAAAGAACATGCGGTGCCCCCATGTTTGGTTTTGGTAATTGATGACAATTTCTATGGACTAATGGTTTCTTTGAGTTATATTTGAAGGTTTTGTCCATAGGCTTTTCTTGGAGTACATGTGTTGGTTTCAAGGAGAGTTTGTGTCGACCAAGGTGCTATTCAAGGAATTACCTAAAGATTGGTCTTGTGAGAGGTTGATCAAGACTAAGTTAAAGAGTGAATCAAGTTGATCAACCCACAAAGCGTAGAAGATGTATCGAGAGGGTTCAAGTGATCCCATGGTATGGTAAGCATTGTCAATTACGCTTTGTGTACTAACCCATGGTCTTCGTGAGGGTTCTTTGTGGGGTTAGGTTGCGGTGTGCAAGTTCAAGTGGAGCACCACGAAGAGATCAAATGCTTGAAGCTTGCTGTCCTTTGTGGTGACAATGGACCTGTGAAGATGTGCGGAAGAGTAGCTCACCCATAGTAGAGTATGGGGGAGCAATCAACTAGTCTTCATCGACTCAACACAATCAAGAAAGGTTGCGGTGTGCAAGTTCAAGTGTAGCATCACGAAGAGATCAAATGCTTGAAGCTTGCCGTCCTTTGTGGTGACAATGGACTTGTGAAGATGTGCGGAAGAAAGGCTCACCCATAGTGGAGTATGGGGGAGCAATCAACTAGTCTTCATCGAGCCAACACAATCAAGAAAGGTGGTCCAACTTGAGGGAGTCAGGATCGTCATCATCTAGCTCAAGTGGACCATGTGCAAGGCAAAGGTTTGCCCTTGATAGGTTTTCTATTTTACCGGTCTCATGTTGGTAGTTGGGAGACCGGGTTATAGGATCGATTGCCATACTATCAAGGGGGGCTCTCGATGAGTAGCTTGATCGTATCGTTCGTTGAGAGCTCAAACCATTGCATCCTTGCATCATATTTCTTGGTTCTTGTTTGGTTCTCTTTGTGAGTCTTAGAGCTTATGGTCATCTTGATGACAAGCTCGAGTTCATCGAAAACGGAGTTCACATGCATCTTCTGTGATGTTTTCGATGCTGGAGGTTATGCTCGTTCTTCTCTATTGGAGGTCTCACTCCTCCATTTGTTAGGCATACCTCCCCTGCCTCTTCTTACTATAACAAGCTTGAGTTTGCTCAATTCGGAGCTCATATGCAGAAGTTATGGCAGTTCTTGTTTTCTTGAGTGTGGTTTTTGTCAGGGTCCCAGCGGTAGTACCGTGGTACCCAGCGGTAGTACCGCTGAGGGGTCTCAAGCGGCAGTACCGCTCCGCTGCGGTAGTACCGGCGGTGACTCCGCAGCAGTACTACCGCTGGCTTACCAGGTCCCTACCGCGTCGATTCGAGGGGTCTTTTTCTGTGTCGGATTGTGTGGTACCTCGCTGCGGTAGTAGTGCGGCAGTACCGCTCCTTAGCGGCAGTACCGCCCTTCCTCCGCGGTAGTACCGCCCGGTTCCCTCTTTCCCTTTCCCCTTCGTTCTACGCGGCAGTACCGCCGAAGGGAGCGGTAGTACCGCTTAACCCAGCGGTAGTACCGCTGTCTCCTGCGGTACTACCGCCCCAAGGTTCATGTTTTGTTGCTCCTTTTCCCTATTTCTTCTGCCTGAGTGGTAGTACCGCTCGTGGAGCGGTAGTACCGCTCGTGTGCGGGCTGAGCACATAACTGTTGGATTTTCCCCCTCCTATAAAAGGGGGTCTTCTTCCCCAATGAATCTTATCCTTTGAGCTCGTGTTCTTCCCCCATTGTTGACCTTCTTCGAGCTTGCTAACTCTCGATCCCTTCATGGATTCTTGCTAGTTTTTGAGGGAAAAGAGAGAGGAGATCTAGATCCACATTTCCACCAATCACTTTCTTCTCTATGTGAGGGGAACCCCTTGGATCTAGATCTTGGAGTTCTTGGTGTTCTCCTTCTTGTTCTTCCTCTCATTTTCCTCCCTAGCATTAGTTGCTTCGGTGGGATTTGAGAGAGAAGGACTTGGGCACTCCGTGTGCCCTTGCCATTGCATTTGGTGCATCGGTTTGAGTTCTCCACGGTGCTACGTGGAAGTGAAGTTTGAGAAGCTTATTACTCTTGGGTGTTTGGGCACCCTAGAGCGTGTTCCTCTTGGGTGCCTTGGCGCCCTAGACGGTTGGTGTTGTTCGGAGCTCGATCATTGTGGTGTAAAGCTTCGGGCAAGCGTTGGGGTCTCCAATTAGGTTGTGGAGATCGCCCCGAGCAATTTGACGGGTACCGGTGACCGCCCCCAAGGGTTACCAAAATGTACGGGTTCGGTGACCGCCCCCAAGGGTTGCCATTTGTACGGGTTCGGTGACCGCCCTCAAGGGTCCCTTAGTGGAATCACGGCATCTTGCATTGTGCGAGGGCATGAGGAGATTACGGTGGCCCTAGTGGCTTCTTGGGGAGCATTGTGCCTCCACACCGCTCCAAACGAAGATTAGCATCCGCAAGGGTGTGAACTTTGGGATACATCGTCGTCTCCGCGTGCCTCGGTTATCTCTTACCCGAGCCACTTCACTTATGCAATTTACTTTGTGATAGCCATATTGTTTCTTGTCATATATCTTGCTATCACATAGTTGCTTATCTTGCTTAGTATAAGTTGTTGGTGCACATATGTGAGCCTAGTTGTTTTAGGTTTTGTGCTTGACAAATTAACCGCTAGGTTTATTCCGCATTTGTTAAAGCCTAAACCGTAATTATTTTAGAACGCCTATTCACCCCCCCCCCTCTAGGCGACATCGACGATCTTTCAGCCACAATGGAATATGGCTCCAAGGTGACCTCAACCGTCTAGGGTGCTCAAACACCCAAGAGTAACAAAATCCACACAAGAAAGTATGGGGGGAGCAAATATCCTTTGGTGGAAGTGTAGATCTAGGTCTCCTCCTTCAATCCCAAGCAAATCAACAAGTTTGAGTGGCTAGAGAGAGAGATCGGGCAAGAGAGCTTGAGGTGCATTAATGGTGGAGTGAGAGAGGTCAAAGGTGAGAGTGGTAGGTGGGAGAAGCACCCTTATATAGCAACCCTAAATTCCAGCCGTTACTGCATTTTTAGCACTGCGGCAGTACAACCGGGACTCACGGTGTATGTGAAGAACCCTACCAGGCGGTACAACCGTGCCAGTAGGCGGTAGTACCGGTTAAGAAAATAATCGGACTAACCGCCTAGCCACCGCACAACTACCGCATCAAAACAGAAGCTTGACCGGTACTTGGGTGGTGCATGGCCGGAACAATCGCATGGCCTTGAGCTCTTGGGCGGCTAAGTTCTGAGCGGAAGAACCGCTCAGACCACCGGTGGTACTGGTCATCGAGGAACGACCAGACCAACCGGGCCACTAACGCCCGAGAACCGCATCAAACCAGAACCTTGAGCGGTACTTGGGCGGTGCATGGCCAGAACCACCGCCCTAGCTTTTGCAGAGCATGGTGGCGGTACCACCGCCCGGTAGTAGCGGTACAACCGCTCGATCAAAACTGGTGAGCGTCAAGAACCAGCGGTACAACCGCTCTCCAGAGAGCGGTACAACCGCTGGGAAGTAACAGTGAGCAGAAGAAGATAAGGGAAACTCTCTCTCTCACACCTGAGAAAGACAAAGGAGGGGTGAGGAAGGTGTACGTGAATAGATTCCCCCAGTTCTTTCCAATGAGGATTCCCTCTTGATAGTACGGGTTCCCTACGACCAAAGAAATAAAAAGCATAGAGGACTCCGTCTTCGATCTTTTCCCACGAGAGAGAATAGCTTTTCCGATGTAGGCCTAAGCATCGGCCTAAGCATCGAGAACCTGAAACATTTAGCACAAGATTAGACCAACAAAGGGTTGTCATCATCATCCAAAACATAAAGTAGGGAAATGCCCTTTCACCCGACCATCCCCTTGCTTCGTTCATTACCATGAGCTTCTTTACGTCATCTTCATTTGGAGCGCGAAAATACTCCAGGCCAAAAACTCGGATTATTGTCTTCACAAAGAAACAGACACTTTTGATGGTCGTATTCTCGCCAATGCGAAGATATTCATCTGCATACTCGGTCGAAACAACATGTGCAATCACTCTCATCGCTGCCGAAGTTTTTTGGTATGCACTAAAACCAATCAACCTGGAGGCATTCCTATGCCGGTGAAGAAACGACAATTTTGCTCGCAAGCCTGGACGATGCGGACGAAAAGTGACCTATGCATTCAATATCGCCTACGAAAGAGGTGAACCAAATATGTCGGTACCTCAGCGAAGTAGTCCTTCATGAGCATTTTGTCGCTGAAAGCTTGGCTGCGGGGACCCGCGCCGCTTTTTTCGACGGCCCTGCCTCAAATTCGTCGACGAGATGCAACAACACTAGGTTCTCATCATCGGAAGAACTCCAATCCATCTACAATGTGCACACAAGCCGGAATGAGCTTCACCCGAACCCAATCCGGGCCAAAATCGAGCACTAGCCGGAGTGAGCTTCACCCGAACCCAATCCGGACCAAAATCAAGCACTAGCCGGAATGAGCTTCACTCGAAACCAATCCGGGCCAAAATCGAGCACTTGCCAGAATGAGCTTCACTCGAACCCAATCCGGGCCAAAATCGAGCACTAGCCGGAATGAGCTTCACCCGAACCCAATCCTGGCCAAAATTGAGCACTAGCCGAAATGAGCTTCACCCGAACCCAATCCTGGCCAAAATTGAGCACTAGCCGGAATGAGCTTCACCCGAACCCAATCTGGGCCAAAATCGAGCACTAGCCGGAATGAGCTTCACCCGAACATACCTCGTCGGAAACAAGCCGCGTCGAACTGCCCTTTATCCTACCTCCGGCCGGCGCGAAGCCGCCCCTTTCTCCTTCCCGCCGCGCCGCCCTCTTCCCCCGACGCGCCTTGGTCAGAGTAGGCAAAAATGCCTGGATCCGCAAGGAAAGAGCCTAAGCGCCGAGCTCCAGTGCGGATCCATGGCGCAGGTGCCGGCGGCGAGCCGCGGGTGCAAAAGGTCCCCCCCCCCCCCCCCCCCCCCCCCCCGCTGCCAAGAGTTGGTGGAATGGATGCGACGCGGGGCGGCAGAGCTTTCGGGCGGCACCTAGCGGCGGGGATTTGCGGCGGCGGCGGCGAGTGGAAGCGGGAAACGGAAGCCGGCGGAAGTGCTTCGCGCTAACCGAAATGGGATCCAGCAAAATCGAGGGGATTCCTACACATATGGAGGAAACGAGAGGGCCCACAAAAAAATTCTGGACAGCCTGATTTGGCGGATCTGCTTGGGCCGGCGATACGGGATGGATCCCGCAGACCAACAGTTATTTTAGCGGATGACCCAGTTTAGGGGATCTGCTAGAGCTGCTTTTATCAGTACGCGAAAAGGTTATCCTAAATCCCCATCCCCATTCCACTGTTCAACTCCCGCAGCCTCACGTCGAACGCCCAAAACAGTTCTCTGAAAACTACTACATCCCCATCACAACACCACACATCTCCACCGCAATATTAAAGCACAGGCGACACGTAGCACGCCGGTGCCCAAGTCAAAAGCCTTGCTTCACCCATCGTGCAACCGATCGATCGATCACTGAATGCATTAGTGGCGCCAAGTACCCACATCAGCCATTCTCGAAAGCAACGTCGCTGTTGCGCGTGCCGCCGTGCGTGCTCCCCGTCCTCGCACACGCCGTCGCCGTCGCTTCTCCTGTCGTCCTCCTGGTCCAGGATTCCAAACGTACTACGCGAAACGACGCCACGGCACCGCCACCGGCACCGGCACCAGCACCCGCGCGCTCGTGGAGCACTACGGGCGACAGAGCGAGCGAGCCAGAAAGGCGACGGGTCGAGGTGCTACGCGCCGCGGCGTCTGCGTGCGTTCCAGCTCGAAGAAACAGCGACACACCTCTCGCCGGAGTAGGTCCCTGTTCGCTCGCCCTTTCGATCTTTTCCCCTTTATTCATCCTGCCTCCTAAGCTCGCTCATCCCTGCGTGCATGCCACTGATTGACGAAAGAAACCCGAATCCAATTAAAAGACGTTGGCACGGCATGCACACCCACTCAAGGAGACGGGAAAAGGCAGGCAGGCAGCGCCGGCGCCCCATGTGAGACGATGCCATTGCCCCCGTCGGGCGCGCAGCACGGCAGCCACTGTTTTGTCCTGTGTGACCATCGGAAGGGGCGTCGACATCGCGCAGGCAATGATTAACCCGCACTTGCATAGCTCCTCCTCCGTGACTGACCATGGCCAAGCACTAATAAAAGCGGCACGCCATGCCGGGCCTTCCCCCTTCCGCCTCGGGGCCGGCGAGCGCGACAGGGACTCGCACAATTCGGGCGACGCAGCGGGCGCAGAACGGGAGCCCACGCCAGCTTTTGTTTCCTGCGTTGTTACAGAAATCATGTACAAAAGCGCACAGGGCAGTTGGTCAATGCCTGAATGGTACTACGTAACTTTCTTCTTGCTGTATTATTGTGTGGCACTGCCAGGGCATGTTACATTGCACAATGGAAGATGGATGGGTGAGGGTGATGCCTGCGTGGGCCGGGTGCATATTGTACGAGAGGGCGGGGCAGGCCAAGAATCACATGCTTTTCATGTATGATACGTCCAGTTCTTCAATACTACAGCAGCAAGCACAATTACAAGGAAAAACACGACGGCGAAACGCAAACACGATCTACAACAACCTAAGGAACCAGGGCGACGTCGTCTGATCATCTGCGCCGGCACCTCTTTCTTCGCTTTCGCTTTGGTCTTTGGTGTCACAAATTATTCACAGGCCAGTTTCGTGTCGAAGCTACTGAGGCAGATGGCGAACGCCTGGAAGGCCGACAGAGGGTAGCGGTAGTCCATGGTGAACATGTCCCTCGCGACCTTCCCAAACTGCAGGATCACCTTCTCGGGGTCCACCGGGCCGGGCTGCGAGGGGGTCGGGGCGCCGGCGGGCGGCGGGTTCGACGCGGCGGTGAGCTGGAAGTTCTTCACGGAGGCGATGGTCACCCGGCCGCGGAAGTTGAGGCACCAGCACTGCAGCTGCTCGTGCCACCTCGGGGGCTTGTTGCGGAGCACCAGCGGCCTCTCCTTGACCTCGCCCTCCCCGTCGCCGTCCGTCACCCCACCGCCACTGATCTCCGAGAAGCGGGCGCTGTTGAAGTCCATGGACTGGTCCATGATGGACCTGGAGAAGGTGGCGCTGCTGCGGAACGACTGCGAGAAGGACGTGATGCTGCGGAACGAGTCGCCCAGGGCCCGAGGCACGATCTGCTCCGGCTGGCCGGGGACGACGCCGCCAGGCTCGACCGACGAGGCCGGTATGGAGTGCATGATGCAGCGCATCCGCCTAGGCCCTCTCGTGCCAAGAACATTCAGCTCGTATGTCACCTGAGCTATGTTGTAACTGACGGCAGGCACCTTGGGAGAGACCCTTGTTGAGTTGAACCTTCTGCTGCTCCTTCCAACGGGTGGCACTACGGCCCCGTTGTATGGGGGCTGCGTGTCGTAGATTAAAAACTTTGTGCCGAGGAAGTTTGACCTGGAAAAATGGTAAGCTTGGTGTCACACCCCCAAACAAGCAGAATGTCAAAAGTTTTTCTTCAATAAACCTAAGTGGTAATTACCTCAGCTTTCCAATGTAGGTTCTGTTGGATCTTGAGGTGTTGGCAGAGTCCATTGAGATGGCATACTCTGTGCAAGATGTCTTGCGGTTCCGTTTAGCAGATAGGAGGAACTTCCCAGTTTCCGCTGTAACAACTGCTCAAAAGAAAAAGATTCAACATATTTGATTAAGTGGGAGGAGATAATTCAGGCATTTGATCACTCCATACAGAAAAACATTTCCCATGTCACAAGTTAGAACTAGAGAGGTTTAGATGAAACGAGGCAAAACAGTCAATTTAAGCACTCAAACATGATGAAATATTTAAGTTTGGTTACGTTTTCATCCTCGGCTATATCTCAGTGAGATAATAAACCAGCATACACAGAAAAAAATGCACAACTGATGAGCATTGCTAGAACAAATGGGGGAAGCATAACATACCATTGGTAAGGCACAGGTAGAGCTGATAGGTGGATTTTGATTTGTTCCTCTTTATAAAACATTGAATCATTCCATCTCGAGGGCCAGGCTGTCAAGAAAACAAAAGTTGTAGCGTATGAAGCACAAGGAAAGTTGTCCACTACTCACGGTTTTAGTATAATAGTAGTAGGTACTTTCAGCAAAGGATGTCGGTATCTCCTTTTTTCCCTTTACCTGCTTTAGAGAGACTCGGAACGTAAGCTTCCCAGAGAACTCAGGGCTCAGCACAATCTCTTTGCACATTTCCCTCCATGTCTTACAAACAGCCGCGAAGCAGACGACATGCTTCCTGGATGGCCAGGTGCTCTCATCAGCCTCCAGTCTCCGTATGATATCTTGGAGGAGTTCAGGAGGAAGACTTGCCCACCGACTCTCTTGAATTACAGGAGCTGGGTTGAGGAAGTCATCCAATGAACTCTGAGCCTTCCCCTTGTGGTGCCCAGTAAGACCATAAAGGCTTGCGATCGTCACATCAAAGCTCCGCCTCGACAAGCTACCGAAACCATCCCTAACATCACGAGCTATGCTACGAAACGACATCTAAGCAAGCCAATGCCAGATGATAAGGCATACGATATTGCCTGCAATTGGAAACAAACAAGGTTACCAACAAACTTTTAGCTGCTCCAGTCGACAGAAGAACGAACAAGTAGATTACCGCACCTCCTCGGAAAGATTAGACCGCCAGAAAGTGCATGACTGAAGCAGCCACTAGGAGCTGTCCCTGTGAGAACAAAAAATGTCCATGAGCAAACAAGGCAGGATTGCTAACACTGAGGGATTTGATTGAGATAGGCTCACAGCGACTGTGTAACAACTAGGTAGGCCTAACTAGAAATCAAAGAGGAAGCCCTGAACTCACAAATTGCTCATGGCGCAAGAATACACTTTTTGGTTACATACATATAAACCAGACGTCACTGTAAGCGCAAGACAGCTGGAAGTTTCGGAAAACTGCCTCCATATGCATGCACAGTGCTGAGAAATGACAGTTTGGCTACCGGAGGGCACGTCACATGTTTTCTGTGTGGGAGTTAACTTCCCGTGGAAGCTGTGGGGGAACGTAGCACCAAGAACATCAAATCCCAATTAGTTGCCGCCAATTTCTAATGCATTTTGAAGATGAAATGAAATATTGTGCCTTGCAGAACCAAACCATAGACCTCTCTTCGTTTTTTCTTCACGCTAGTACTAATCTAGTAGCAAGTTTAATACTAGGATGTACGTATCCTACAGCATATTATACTGTGGAGAGATAGTAATAAACAAGCCCAGTTTTGAAAAATATAGAAGTACAACTGGTTCCTCTGCTCAACCCCTGCAATGTAAGAAAAACAAATAAATTCTGAGGGAGACGGCCCGAAAGTCCACGCTCCGCCGCGAGAATTCGACCCGAAGAACGCGCACATCTACGGGGCGTACGATCTACCGATCCGGCGAGGACTCCGCCCCCGTCCGGAGGCCACGCCATCACCGCGCCGACACTCACGGAACGCAACCCGCGCAAAAACAGAACCCCCCAAAACCCACGGAAACCAGGCCACTGCCCGGGAGAGAAGAGAGGAGGGGAGCTCACATCGCATTCAGCCGAGCCGGCGCCGCCACAGCTCCCGGACGCACAGGGCGCGCACGCGCCAGGGCCAGGCCAGGCCACTGCCGCCCGACGGTGCCGGGTGAGCCCTGTGAGCTCCGAGCGCCGGGTTCCTCCTCCTCCTCGCGTGCTCTCTCGGCTGCGCCGCGTGCGCGCTGTGGGGGGAGGAGGGAGGTGGGGGCTGTGTGAAGAAGGCGAGGAGAGATGGGAGGGGGGAGAAGAGAGAGGAATGAGGAAAGAGGAGCGGGGCGGGGCGGGCGGTCTGCTCCGGTGTTGTTTATCCGGTGTGGCGGTGGTGGGGTGGGTCGAGTTGACCGCGCCTTTTCCGTTCCGTTCCGTCGGGGGGCCGTCCCCGTCCCTGCTATGCTATGCTATTCTAACGGCGTCGGGTCGGGCCCGGTGAGCTGAGCTAGGTGGCTAGCTGCCTTGCCTTGCCCCGGCGTCCACGGCACCAAAAGCGGAGGGAGGGCACGCTGCGTGCAGGTGAGGAGGGTGGTGTCTGGTTTCTGGTGTGCGCGTGCGTGCAGCGTGCACCGCCGAGCCCACGCCACCGGAGACGGGACGGTATCCACTGCATGCATGACCAACTTTTCTTTACAGACGCCGAGCACAGTTCAGGCGCACCTAAGTGTAGGCTCCACCTCTACCGTGTGGGTTTGAAACGTGCAGCGTTCACTGAATCAACCTATTTAGCTTACATGTTCAATTATCTCGTAATACAGCTTTACCTTATATCGAGAGAAGGACATGCCCCTAAGTGTTAAGGTGATAGATATGCGAGCCCCGTAGTGTCTGCTTGCACCCACTGTGTAGGCTCCACCTCTACCGTGTCGAGGAGGTTGGCGATGTCATTGTGATGCTTCCAAACCCATCAGGGCGTCAGCATGATCATCGTGTACACGCCTTTGCTCGTAGCCGGGGGGGGGGGGGGGGGGGGGGAGTGAGTAGCCTTGTGCCACCAATCCACAATCAAACTAGATCTAGGAAATGACCTCGTGCCAAACGGTCATTGGGAGGAGTGAGCGGGTGGGCCATCGACTCACCCTCCTAGTCACACATTACACACGGCGCAGGGGGTGAGGAAGACATCGCGTGGCAAGTCTCTTCGTAATCCAACATCTGTCATAGCAGGCGAGCCGGATTATTTTCAAGCGTGGGTGCCCAATTATTCCATGAAGTCGAAACCACAAAGAAGGTGTCATAGCATGACTTGGAGAAGTGCATGCCACTTCAATTTCAAGACAGAACATCCCGCAAGTCGGAGTGCTGCACAAGGCAATCGACCCACTAGACTCGGATGCACTGCCACAACGGGGTTTAAGTGTGCCAACGGGTGTCTATGGTCCACCACCTATCAGTGATAGCCTCGTGGATGGTACGACGCTTCCAAATATGCCTCGAGACTAGGGGAAGTAGCCCAGGCGCGATCTCAGAGATCCACCTACCCTTGATCCATCGGTCCTCCCAGAAGAGGGTAGAGGTTCCATCACCTACCATCATCTTGGTGGAATCGGTAAACCCCTCAACTCATCTCTAGAGAACTGCTTATTGAGGCCCTGTCCAGGGCACAACGGGTCATTCTGCATCATCTAAAGCCACCAAACCCCGAGACGCACTGTAGTTTTCGCGAGGTCGGGAGGCACACCAAGCTTAAGAGGGCGACAAACACTCGACCAATTGATGTGGCAACGGTCGCCCCATATAGGCGCCCTGCCCATTTAGAGTTGTGGCAGTGGTCGCCCAAAGTAGGTGAAAGATCGTGGATGTCGCCTAGAGGGGGTGAATAGGCATTTTAAAATAATTACGTTTTAGGCTTGAACAAATGCGGAATAAACCTAGCGGTTAATTTGTCAAGCACAAAACCTAAAACAACTAGGCTCACCTATGTGCACCAACAACTTATGCTAAGCAAGATAAGCAACTATGTGATAGCAAGATATATGACCAAAAACAATATGGCTATCACAAAGTAAAGTGCATAAGTAAAGGGCTCGGGTAAGAGATAACTGAGGCACGTGGAGACGACGATGTATCCCGAAGTTCACACCCTTGCGGATGCTAATCTCCGTTTGGAGCGGTGTGGAGGCACAATGCTCCCCAAGAAGCCACTAGCGCCACCGTAATCTCCTCACGCCCTCGCACAATGCAAGATGTCGTGATTCCACTAATGGACCCTTGAGGGCGGTCACCGAACCCGTACAAATGGCAACCCTTGGGGGCGGTCACCGAACCCGTACACTTTGGCAACCCTTGGGGGCGGTCAACGGTACCCGTCAAATTGCTCGGGGCGATCTCCACAACCTAATTGGAGACCCCGACGCTTGCTCGGAGCTCACCATAATGATTGAGCTCCGAACACCACCAACCGTCTAGGGCGCCCAAGCACCCAAGAGGAACAAGCTCAAGGGTACCAAGAACCCAAGAGTAATAAGCTTCTCAACTTGTAACTTCCACGTATCTCCGTGGAGAACTCAAACCGATGCACCAAATGCAATGGCAAGGGCACACGGAGTGCCCAAGTCCTTCTCTCTCAAATCCCACCGAAGCAACTAATGATAGGGAGGAAAATGAGAGGAAGAACAAGAAAGAGAACACAAAGAACTCCAAGATTTAGATCCAAGGGGTTCCCCTCACATAGAGGAGAAAGTGATTGGTGGAAATGTGGATCTAGATCTCCTCTCTCTTTTCCCTCAAAAACTAGCAAGATTCCATGGAGGGATTGAGAGTTAACAAGCTCGAAGAAGGTCAACAATGGGGGAAGAACACGAGCTCAAAGGATAAGGTTCATTGGGGAAGAAGACCCCCTTTTATAGGAGGGGAAAAATCCAACCGTTATGTGCTCAGTCCGCACACGAGCGGTACTGCCGCTCCACGAGCGGTACTACCGCTCGGGCGGAAGAAATAGGGAAATGGAGCAACAAAACATGAACCTTGGGGCGGTACTACCGCTGGAGGAGCAGAACATGGGACCAAAAGAGGCAGGGCAGAGCAGAGTACGACGGCAGTAATGCAGTAGTGGTACTACCGCCTGACCGGAGCGGTACTACCGCTTAGGCGGAACTACCGTGCCTTACTGCCGTGCAACTACTGCTAAAACCGATACGAAAAGAGCAGGACCCAAAATCGAGGCGGTAGTAGAGCGGTACTGGAGCGGTACTACCGCTTGACGCTATAAGCGGTACTACTGCTGCCGACCGCGGTACTACCGTAGGGAGAAAAACCAGAACTGCCATAACTTCTTCATAAGAGCTCCGAATTGAGAAAACTCAAACTTGTTGGATACAAGACGACGAGTAGCATCAAAACAGCGAGAGGCAGGGGAGGTATGCCTAACAAAAAGAGGAGTGAAACCTCCAACCGAGAAGAACCGGCAAAACCTCCAACATCGAAAACATCATAGAAGATGCGAGTGAACTCCGTTTTCGATGAACTCGAGCTTGTCACCAAGATGACCATAAGCTCCAAAACTCACAAAGAGAAGAACCAAACAAGAACCAATAAAGATGATGCAAGGACGCAATGGTTTGAGCTCTCTACGAATGATACGATCAAGCTACTCATCGAGAGCCCCCCTTGATAGTACGGCAATCGATCCTATAACCCGGTCTTCCAACTACCACTATGAGACCGGTAAAGTAGAAAACCTATCAAGGGCAAACATTTGTCTTGCACATAGTCCACTTGAGCTAGATGATGTCGATCTTGACTTCCTCAAGTTGGACCACCTTTCTTGATTGCGTTGGCTTGGTGAAGACTAGTAGATTGCTCCCCCATACTCCACTATGGGTGAGCAACTCTTCTGCACATCTTCACAAGTCCATTGTCACCACAATGGACGGCAAGCTTTAAGCACTTGATCTCTTTGTGATGCATCACTTGAACTTGCACACGACAACCTAACCCCACACAGAACTCTCACGAAGACCATGTTGGGGAACGTTGCAGAAAACAAAAAAAATCCTACGTTTTCACCAAGATCCATCTATGAGTTCATCTAGCAACGAGTGATCGGATGCATCTACATACCTTTGTAGATCGCGAGCGGAAGCGTTCAAAGAACGGGGATGAGGGAGTCGTACTCATCGTGATCCAAATCATCGGAGATCCTAGCGCCAAACGGACGACACCTCCGCGTTCAACACACGTACGGTCAGCTGGACGTCTCCTCCTTCTTGATACAGCAAGGGGGAAGGAGAGGTTGATGAAGATCCAGCAGCACGACGGCGTGGTGGTGGATGCAGCAGTCACCGCAGCAGGGCTTCGCCGAGCTTCTGCGAGAGGGAGAGGTGTAGCAGGGGAGAGGGAGGCGCCAAGGCTTCAGGGTGCGGCTGCCCTCCCTTCCCCCCTTTATATAGGCCCCCTAGGGGGTGCGCCAGCCCTAGGAGATGGGATCTCCTAGGGGGGGCGGCGGCCAAGGGGGTGGAGTGCCCCCCAAGGCAAGTGGAGGCGCCCCCTCCCCTAGGGTTCCCAACCCTAGGCGCATGGTGTTGGGGAACGTGTAGATCCCGCCACAACGCTCTGCTTGCAATTGCACCAGCTTACTGCCCCACCATTCAAAATATACACGTATCCGGTTTGTGACTTAGAGTCATCCAAATCTGTGTCGAAGCTAGCGTCGACGTAACCCTTTACGACGAGCTCTTCGTCACCTCCATAAACGAGAAACATTTCCTTAGTCCTTTTCAGGTACTTCAGGATATTCTTGACCGCTGTCCAGTGTTCCTTGCCGGGATTACTTTGGTACCTACCTACCAAACTTACGGCAAGGTTTACATCAGGTCTGGTACACAACATGGCATACATAATAGACCCTATGGCTGAGGCATAGGGGATGACACTCATCTCTTCTATATCTTCTGCCGTGGTCGGACATTGAGCTGAGCTCAATTTCACACCTTGCAACACAGGCAAGAACCCCTTCTTAGACTGATCCATATTGAACTTCTTCAATATCTTATCAAGGTATGTGCTTTGTGAAAGACCTATGAGGCGTCTTGATCTATCTCTATAGATCTTGATGCCTAATATATAAGCAGCTTCTCCAAGGTCCTTCATTGAAAAACTCTTATTCAAGTAGGCCTTAATGCTGTCCAAAAGCTCTATATCATTTCCCATCAAAAGTATGTCATCTACATATAATATGAGAAATGCTACAGAGCTCCCACTCACTTTCTTGTAAACGCAGGCTTCTCCATAAGTCTACATAAACCCAAACGCTTTGATCATCTCATCAAAGCAAATGTTTCAACTCCGAGATGCTTGCACCAGCCCATAAATCGAGCGTTGGAGCTTGCACACCTTGTCAGCATTCTTAGGATCGACAAAACCTTCCGGCTGCATCATATACAATTCTTCCTTAAGGAAACCATTAAGGAATGCCGTTTTGACGTCCATTTGCCATATCTCATAATCATAGAATGCGGCAATTGCTAACATGATTCGGACGGACTTCAGCTTCGCTACCGGTGAGAAAGTCTCATCGTAGTCAACCCCTTGAACTTCCCGATAACCCTTAGCGACAAGTCGAGCTTTATAGATGGTAACATTACCATCTGCGTATGTCTTCTTCTTAAAGATCCATTTATTTTCTATGGCTCGCCGCTCAACGGGCAAGTCAGTCAAAGTCCATACTTCGTTTTCATACATGGATCCTATCTCGGATTTCATGGCTTCCAGCCATTTGTCGGAATCCGGGCCCGCCATCGCTTCTTCATAGTTCGAAGGTTCACCGTTGTCTAACAACATGATTTCCAAGACAGGGTTGCCGTACCACTCTGGTGCGGAACGTGTCCTTGTGGACCTACGAAGTTCAGTAGCAACTTGATCTGAAGTTTCATGATCATCATCATTAACTTCCTCTCTAGTCGGTGCAGGCACCTCAGGAACATTTTCTTAAATTGCGCCATTTTCTGGTTCAAGAGGTAATACTTCATCAAGTTCTACTTTCCTCCCACTTACTTCTTTCGAGAGAAACTCTTTATCTAGAAAGGATCCATTCTTGGCAACAAAGATCTTGCCTTCGGATCTGAGGTAGAAGGTATACCCAATAGTTTCTTTAGGGTATCCTATGAAGACGCATTTTTCCGACTTGGGTTCGAGCTTTTCAGGTTGAAGTTTCTTGACATAAGCATCGCATCCCCAAACTTTTAGAAACGACAGCTTAGGTTTCTTCCCAAACCATAATTCATACGGTGTCGTCTCAACGGATTTCGACGGAGCCCTATTTAAAGTGAATGCGGCAGTCTCTAAAGCATAGCCCCAAAATGATAGCGGTAAATCGGTAAGAGACATCATAGATCGCACCATATCTAATAGAGTGCGATTACGACGTTCGGACACACCATTACGCTGAGGTGTTCCAGGCGGCGTGAGTTGTGAAACTATTCCACATTTTCTTAAGTGTGTGCGAAATTCGTGACTCAAGTATTCTCCTCCATGATCTGATCGCAGGAACTTGATTTTCCTGTCACGTTGATTCTCAACCTCACTCTGAAATTCCTTGAACCTTTCAAAGGTCTCAGACTTGTGTTTCATTAAGTAGACATACCCATATCTACTCAAGTCATCAGTGAGGGTGAGAACATAACGATAACCACCACGAGCCTCAACACTCATTGGACCGCACACATCAGTATGTATGATTTCCAATAAGTTGGTTGCTCGCTCCATTGTTCCTGAGAACGGAGTCTTGGTCATTTTACCCATGAGGCATGGTTCGCACGTGTCAAATGATTCGTAATCAAGAGACTCTAAAAGTCCATCTGCATGGAGCTTCTTCATGCGTTTGACACCTATGTGACCAAGGCGGCAGTGCCACAAGTATGTGGGACTATCATTATCAACCCTACATCTTTTGGTATTCACACTATGAATATGTCTAGCATTACGCTCGAGATTCATTAAGAATAAACCATTCACCATCGGAGCATGACCATAAAACATATCTCTCATATAAATAGAACAACCATATTCTCGGATTTAAATGAGTAGCCATCTCATATTAAACGAGATCCTGATACAATGTTCATGCTCAAAGCTGGCACTAAATAACAATTATTGAGGTTTAAAACTAATCCCGTAGGTAAATGTAGAGGTAGCGTGCCGACGGCGATCACATCGACCTTGGAACCATTCCCAACGCGCATCGTCACCTCATCCTTCGCCAGTCTCCGCTTATTCCGTAGCTCCTGCTTTGAGTTACAAATGTGAGCAACCGCACCGGTATCAAATACCCAGGAGCTACTACGAGTACTGGTAAGGTACACATCAATTACATGTATATCACATATACCTTTCGTGATGCCGGCCTTCTTGTCCGCTAAGTATTTGGGGCAGTTCCGCTTCCAGTGACCACTTCCCTTGCAATAAAAACACTCAGTCTCGGGCTTGGGTCCATTCTTTGGCTTCTTCCCGGCAGTTTGCTTGCCGGGCGCGGCAACTCCCTTGCCGTCCTTCTTGAAGTTCTTCTTACCCTTGCCTTTCTTGAACTTAGTGGTTTAGTCACCATCAACACTTGATGTTCCTTTTTGACTTCTACCTCTACTGATTTCAGCATTGCAAATACTTCAGGAATGGTCTTTTCCATCCCCTGCATATTGAAGTTCATCACAAAGCTCTTGTAGCTCGGTGGAAGCGACTGAAGGATTCTGTCAATGACCGCGTC
The DNA here is from genome assembly GCF_056163025.1 of Triticum urartu. Taxonomy (NCBI): domain Eukaryota; kingdom Viridiplantae; phylum Streptophyta; class Magnoliopsida; order Poales; family Poaceae; genus Triticum; species Triticum urartu. Next base: position 608,488,841 of record NC_141875.1, on the reverse strand, counting down.
ATTCGGGAGATTAACTCACAGCTGAGTCAAGCGGTTATGTAACCCAGACATAGTGAGTATGTGCTCACTGACAGAACTGTTTTCCTCCATCTTACAGCTGAAGAACTTGTTGGAGACTTCGTATCTCTCGACCCGGGCATGAGCTTGAAAAACCATTTTCAGCTCTTCGAACATCTCATATGCTCCGTGTCTCTCAAAACGCTTTTGGAGCCCCGGCTCTAAGCTGTAAAGCATGCCGCACTGAACGAGGAAGTAATCATCGGTACGTGTCTGCCAAGCGTTCATAACGTCTTGTTCTGCAGGGAGAGCAGGTGCTTCACCTAGCGGTGCTTGTAGGACATAATCTTTCTTGGCAGCTATGAGGATGATCCTCAGGTTCCGGACCCAGTCCGTATAGTTGCTGCCATCGTCTTTCAGCTTGGTTTTCTCTAGGAACGCATTGAAATTGAGGACAATGTTGGCCATTTGATCTACAATACATGTTGTAAAGATTTTAGACTAAGTTCATGATAATCAAGTTCATCTAAATCAAATTATTCAATGAACTCCCACTCAGATAGACATCCCTCCAGTCATCTAAGTATAACATGATCCGAGTTAACTAGGCCGTGTCCGATCATCACGTGAGACGGACTAGTCAACATCGGTGAACATCTTCATGTTGATCGTATCTTCTATACGACTCATGCTCGACCTTTCGGTCTTCTGTGTTCCGAGGCCATGTCTGTACATGCTAGGCTCGTCAAGTCAACCTAAGTGTTTGCATGTGTAAATCTGTCTTACACCCGTTGTATGTGAACGTTGGAATCTATCACACCCGATCATCACGTGGTGCTTCGAAACAACGAACTGTCGCAACGGCGCACAGTTAGGGGAAACACTTTCTTGAAATTACTATGAGGGATCATCTTATTTACTACCGTCGTTCTAAGTAAACAAGATGCAAAAACATGATAAACAACTCATGCAATCGAATAATAGTGACATGATATGGCCAATATCATATAGCTCCTGTGATCTCCATCTTGGGGCTCCATGATCATCTTGTCACCGGCATGACACCATGATCTCCATCATCATGATCTCCATCATCGTGTCTCCATGAAGTTGCTCGCCAACTATTACTTCTACTACTATGGCTAACACGTTTAGCAATAAAGTAAAGTAATTTACATGGCGTTTCTCAATGACACGCAGGTCATACAAAAAAAGACAACTCCTATGGCTCCTGCTGGTTTTCATACTCATCGACATGCAAGTCGTGATTCCTATTACAAGAACATGATCTCATACATCACATATATCATTCATCATTCATCACAACTTTGGCCATATCACATCACAAAACACTTGCTGCAAAAACAAGTTAGACGTCCTCTAATTGTTGTTGCAAGTTTTACGTGGCTGCAAGAGGGTTCTAGCAAGAACGTTTTCTTACCTATGTTAAAGCCACAACGTGATTTGTCAACTTCTATTTACCCTTCATAAGGACCCTTTTCGTCGAATCCGCTCCAACTAAAGTGGGAGAGACAGACACCCGCCAGCCACCTTATGCAACTAGTGCATGTCAGTCGGTGGAACCGGTCTCACGTAAGCATACGTGTAAGGTTGGTCCGGGCCGCTTCATCCCACAATACCGCTGAAGCAAAATAAGACTAGTAGCGGCAAGAAAGTTGACAACATCTACGCCCACAACAAATTGTGTTCTACTCGTGCAAAGAGAACTACGCATAGACCTAGCTCATGATGCCACTGTTGGGGAACGTTGCAGAAAACAAAAAAATTTCCTACGTTTTCACCAAGATCCATCTATGAGTTCATCTAGCAACGAGTGATCGGATGCATCTACATACCTTTGTATATCGCGAGCGGAAGCGTTCAAAGAACGGGGATGAGGGAGTCGTACTCGTCGTGATCCAAATCACCGGAGATCCTAGCGCCGAACGGACGGCACCTCCGCGTTCAACACATGTACGGTCAGCGTGATGTCTCCTCCTTCTTGATCCAGCAAGGGGGAAGGAGAGGTTGATGAAGATCCAGCAGCACGACGGCGTGGTGGTGGATGCAGCAGTCACCGCAGCAGGGCTTCGCCGAGCTTCTGCGAGAGGGAGAGGTGTAGCAGGGGAGAGGGAGGCGCCAAGGCTTCAGGGTGCGGCTGCCCTCCCTTCCCCCTCCCCTTTATATAGGCCCCCTAGGGGGTGCGCCGGCCCTAGGAGATGGGATCTCCTAGGGGGCGGCGGCCAAGGGGGTGGAGTGCCCCCCAAGGCAAGTGGAGGCGCCCCCTCCCCTAGGGTTCCCAACCCTAGGCGCATGGGGGCCCAAGGGGGGGCGCACCAGCCCACTATGGGCTGGTTCCCTCCCCACTTCAGCCCATGGGGCCCTCCGGGATGGGTGGCCCCACCCGGTGGACCCCCGGGACCCTTCCGATGGTCCCGGTACAATACCGTTGACCCCCGAAACTCTCCTGGTGGCCGAAACTGCACTTCCTATATATAATTCTTCACCTCCGGACCATTTCGGAACTCCTCGTGACGTCCGGGATCTCATCCGGGACTCCTAACAACTTTCGGGTTACTGCATACTCATATCTCTACAACCCTAGCGTCACCGAACCTTAAGTGTGTAGACCCTACGGGTTCGGGAGACATGTAGACATGACCGAGACGACTCTCCAGTCAATAACCAACAACGGGATCTGGATACCCATGTTGGCTCCCACATGCTCCTCGATGATCTCATCGGATGAACCACGATGTCGAGGATTCAAGCAACCCCGTATACAATTCCCTTTGTCAATCGGTACGTTACTTGCGCGAGATTCGATCATCGGTATCCCAATACCTCGTTCAATCTCGTTACCGGCAAGTCACTTTACTCGTACCGTAATGCATGATCCCGTGACCAGACACTTGGTCACTTTGAGCTCATTATGATGATGCATTACCGAGTGGGCCCAGAGATACCTCTCCGTCATATGGAGTGACAAATCCCAGTCTTGATCCGTGTCAACCCAACAGACACTTTCGGAGATACCCGTAGTATACCTTTATAGTCACCCAGTTACGTTGTGACGTTTGGTACACCCAAAGCACTCCTACGGTATCCGGGAGTTACACGATCTCATGGTCTAAGGAAAAGATACTTGACATTGGAAAAACTCTAGCAAACGAACTATACGATCTTGTGCTATGTTTAGGATTGGGTCTTGTCCATCACATCATTCTCCTAATGATGTGATCTCATCATCAATGACATCCAATGTCCATAGTCAGGAAACCATGACTATCTGTTGATCAACGAGCTAGTTAACTAGAGGCTTACTAGGGACATGTTGGTGTCTATGTATTCACACATGTATTACGATTTCCGGATAACACAATTATAGCATGAATAAAAGACAATTATCATGAACAAGGAAATATAATAATAATCCTTTTATTATTGCCTCTAGGGCATATTTCCAACAGACCATGGGTTAGTACACAAAGCATAATTGACAATGCTTACCATACAATGGGATCACTTGATCCCTCTCGGTACATCTTCTGTGCTTTGTGAGTTGATCAACTTGATTCACTCTTGACTTAGTCTTGATCAGCCTTGAACCTTTCCAATTCTATTCATTTGGATGATGTCTTGAAGGTAGACATGAATGATCACACAATCTTCTTCTTCAAGACATGCTTGCAATAAGCTCAACTCTCACATGACCAATCTTTGGATAATTCCTTGAATAACACCTTGGTCGACACAAACTCTCCTTGAAACCAACACATGTACTCCAAGAAAAGCCTATGGACAAAACCTTCAAATATAACTCAAGGCAACCATTAGTCCATCGAGATTGTCATCAATTACCAAAACCAAACATGGGGGCACCGCATGTTCTTTCAGTAGGTGCTCTGATCATCTAGAGGAACCTTCAAAGGATCTTATCAATTTGCTTCATGGCCCATTTCTTGGCGCACATGACCACCAACGTTGGACGACCAACTTGACAAGAGTCAACCTCAGTCATCATGGACGCCTTCCAAGTAGGAAGTCGGTTTGGGATCCGATTGACGAGGAACTAGAGGGCCTCGCGGGACGACTTTCATGCGGTGAGAAGGATTGGGAAGGAAGCAAGGTGGCAGCCCATAACCATTATCATCTCATGAGCAACCGATGGGAGTCACCAAGCACTTAGCAATACCTGACGAATAATGCAATAAGGCCGTGGATTGCATGTATACCCACTATTTAGGTCGCAAAATAGGACGGTGTCATCCGTGTAAAGCGAGACACTACCCAACAAGTCCATGCGGTCACGCGCTACAACACCCTGAGCTCGCTTGTGTCGGTGTGAAAACCGGCAGACCTCGGGGTAGAGGGTCCCGAGCTGTGGATCTCGGACAGATGGTAACAGGAACAAGGGAGATAATATTTACCCAGGTTCGGGCTCTCTTGATGGAGGTAAAACCCTATGCCCTGCTCTTGTTTATATTGACGGAGATGTATCGAGTACAAACTTGATCTACCTCGGGATCGTAAGTTGTGTTCTAACCCTAGGGCTAGGTGAATGTAATTGTGATTCGGTTTCCTCTACGGGCTAAACCCTTTGGCTTATATACACACCAAGTAGGGGGCATCTAGGGTTACATGGTCGGTATCTAGGACGCATAAGGAGGCGGCAGGAGATATCTTGGAGTGTATGTCAAGTCTTCGGCAGATGTAGTCTTGATTATGTTCCTCGCGTGTAGCTTCTGGAGTCCACCTTAATGGGAATGTGGCCGACTGGCCCAACCCGAGGACCACGGGCCGACTAGGTTAGTACCACCTGGTCTAGGACACCGTCAGCTTGCCTGAGCTAAGAGCTGGTTCAGCGTGTCGATTACCAACACAAAGACATGGGTATTGATGGGTCGACTTGCCCAAGGCCTTTGATACCATGCCACCGGGTCCCAGCCCCATTCAATAACACTCATGTGCTGCTCGTCGATATATGGCGGCCCAATGCGGAAATGCAGGCTGAACCCTACCAAAGCGGAGCACCTCGAAAAGGTGCGCCAGTCATGGCGTGCATGATGTCCAACTTAAGCATCAAGTGGGGTTCATTGGGCATGTGAAGGTACCTAGCCGTATGCGGCACCATCATGAAGTTATCATGGATGCAGCGCTTCTTCGTGAACACGTGTTGGTTCTGTTGGGGAACATAGTAATTTCAAAAAAATTCCTACGCACACGCAAGATCATGGTGATGCATAGCAACGAGAGGGGAGAGTGTGATCTACGTACCCTTTTAGACCGACAGCGGAAGCATTAGCACAACGCGGTTGATGTAGTCGTACGTCTTCACGGCCCGACCGATCAAGCACCGAAACTACGGCACCTCCGAGTTTTAGCACACGTTCAGCTCGATGACGATCCCCGGACTCCGATCCAGCAAAGTGTCGGGGAAGAGTTCCGTCAGCACGATGGCGTGGTGACGATCTTGATGTACTACCGTCGCAGGGCTTCGCCTAAGCACCGCTACAATATTATCGAGGACTATGGTGGAAGGGGGCACCGCACACGGCTAAGAATATGATCACGTGGATCAACTTGTGTGTCTAGGGGTGCCCCCTGCCCCCGTATATAAAGGAGCAAGGGGAGGAGGCCGGCCGGCCCTATAGGCGCGCCAAGGAGTCCTCCTCCTAGTAGGAGTAGGACTCCTACTAGGAGGGGGAAGGAAGTGGGGAGGGAGAGGGAAAAGGGGGCGCCGCCCCCCCTCTCCTAGTCCAATTCGGACCAGGGGGGAGGAGGCGCGCGGCCCACCTTTGGCTGCCCCTCTATCTCTCCACTAAGGCCCATATGGCCCATTACTTCTCCGGGGGGGGGGGGGTTCCGGTAACCCTCCGGCTCTCCGGTTTTCTCCGAAATCACCCGGAACACTTCCGGTGTTCGAATATAGCCGTCCAATATATCAATCTTTATGTCTCGACCATTTCGAGACTCCTCATCATGTCCGTGATCACATCCGGGACTCCGAACTAACTTCGGTACATCAAAACTCATAAACTCATAATATAACTATCATCGAAACGTTAAGCGTGCGGACCCTACGGGTTCGAGAACAATGTAGACATGACCGAGACACGTCTCCGGTCAATAACCAATAGCGGAACCTGGATGCTCATATTGGCTCCTACATATTCTACGAAGATCTTTATCGGTCAGACCGCATAACAACATACGTCGTTCCCTTTGTCATCGGTATGTTACTTGCCCGAGATTCGATCGTCGGTATCTCAATACCTAGTTCAATCTCGTTACCGGCAAGTCTCTTTACTCGTTCTGTCATACATCATCCCGCAACTAACTCATTAGTTGCAATGCTTGCAAGGCTTAAGTGATGTGCATTACCGAGAGGGCCCAGAGATACCTCTCCGACAATCGGAGTGACAAATCCTAATCTCGAAATACGCCAACCCAACATGTACCTTTGGAGACACCTGTAGAGCTCCTTTATAATCACCTAGTTACGTTGTGACGTTTGGTAGCACACAAAGTGTTCCTCTAGCAAACGGGAGTTGCATAATCTCATAGTCATAGGAACATGTATAAGTCATGAAGAAAGCAATAGCAACATACTAAACGATCGGGTGCTAAGCTAATGGAATGGGTCATGTCAATCACATCATTCTCCTAATGATGTGATCCCGTTAATCAAATAACAACTCTTTTGTTTATGGCTAGAAAACATAACCATCTTCGATTAACGAGCTAGTCAAGTAGAGGCATACTAGTGACACTTTGTTTGTCTATGTATTCACACAAGTATTATGTTTTCGGTTAATACAATTCTAGCATGAATAATAAACATTTATCATGATATAAGGAAATAAATAATAACTTTATTATTGCCTCTAGGGCATATTTCCTTCTTGTTCAACTCCACAAGGATCCCAACCTCGACGCCATCCCTGGGCTTTGCTCGCTAGTTTAGCGAAGATGTGGATCACGCAACTTTTATACAAATCTATAATACATCCATTTAGACATACTCCCTCTGTTCCATAATATAAGAACACTTTTCACACTAGTGTAGTGTCAAAAACGTTCTTATATCATGGGACGGGGGAGTATTTACAATACATCCATATGTGCATGTGTTTTTTCTCCCCATTTTTGACTTTAGTAGTTGTTTTTTGTTTTTTTAAGGCTCCAAAACATCGTCCGGTTCAATAATTCATGGTCATGGGTACTATAAAAGAGCTCCTGACTAAAAAAAAATTTCTATCTACATTTGTTGTGTCATTAAAAGAACTTTACCTATAGATAAGTGCATGCAACACATTCGTTATACTCTAGCACATTCTGCAAATAATGCACCACCGTCATTCTGGAAAAACCATGTCCACGGAGGTGGACTTTACAAAACATTACGTGAAGGTGAAACTTTGGATAGGTAGCAGTATATGTGAGTTCTACTAGTGGGGAACCAAGTACTTCTACTCCTATATACGAGTACATTATTACAGGTCAGATCATGGAGGTATGAGGCGTATAGTACGTACTTGTTTTGTTTTTCCTTTTTGGGCCAACCATACCATAGGGTACCCTGACGCCAAAAACCGGCGCTCACACTAACCAAGTGCGGTCTTGGGTCAATCGATTGCCCTGTGCCCTACCATTATCCTATCCTAGCAGGAGTACCACGACACTCAATGGTGCTTTGACCGAAGCAGTACTACCACCCGTCGTGGAATGCAGAATGAACGGTGGATATCAGATTCTGGTTTGTAATTATTTCGAAACCATGCCTATGCGATTCTGCCCGTAATTATTTCCAAACTACGTCTCGCAGATTCTATTTGTGATCATTTCGAAACCATGCCTACCAGATTCTTTCTTTCTAAGTTCCCATTTTTATGTATAAAAAGAACAGGGAGCTCAGAGACGCGCATGGAACTCAAAGCGAAGCTTCTTTTTACACACGAAAACGCTCATATACACGCGTATACACTCACCTATGTAAACACATACATACACTTTACCTTATGAGCACCTCCTAAAGGCTGATCCAGAGAGCACGGCGGGGCGAGCGTTTCACCAACCAACCAAGATCGCGTTGCACACACACGCCTCATTGGCCAAGATCGCATCGGGAGCGAAGAGGAAACGGTGAAAACGTCTCACGCTCTCAGCTTGACCCTGCCGTCCGGATCACGTGCGCTCACGTTCCGTTCTCCGGCCGGCGAGGTCATTCATCATCAGTTAAAATGCCTAGCGTGCAGAGGCGAAGCACGGACAAAGCGCTGCAAAAGCGTAAAAGAGGCCGCTTCAATCAAACGCGGCAGAAAAAAAAAGGCTTTCAAAAGAAGAAGTGATCAGTAAAAAAACAGAAAAGAAGAGAAAAACTTTTGGCTTTCCAGCCAGTGACAGAACAAGACGAGAGAGAGAGAGAGAGACGCACTGTACAAATATTCTGAACCTCGTAACGGCGGCAGACAGGAAGCAGGTGCCTAGCCGCCTGACATAGCATTGCCTGGGAGCAGGCTAGGCTAGCTAGCTAGCATAGGCCGGTAGCTACTAGGGTGGTCGCGCGCCCCGGTCGGTGCGGCCAGGCGCTCCCGTGCCGTCAGTTAATCCGGCGGGGGCACGGGCTCCGTCGCCGTCGCCGTCGCCGTCGGTGTCACGGCCACCGCGAAGGTTCCGGCGACGTCACGGCGGGCCACGCCGACCGGCCAGCCCGGCCATGTTTGTCCGCACGCGCGCGCGGGCGGGATTCGTTCGTTTTATTTCAAAAAATTGTTCCCCAAATCCGTTCATTCCGTTCGGTAGCCAAGTCATCAGGAAGTACTACCACACTGCACTTCAGGTCATCAGGAAGTACCGAACGCATTTATTCCATCAGCAGCCAACCCCCAATCACCTTTCCTTAATTAATCTCGCATTCTCGCTCGTGTTTTCTCTCATTATTAGCGGCAGCACTACTAGTAGTACTATACTTTATCAGGCTCGGCTGCCGCCACGGAGCACGGGCGGGCTATAATGGAAGCTATCCATCATATACATTTGGTGATGAGTTCCTGTCAGTGACCTGCAAATGATTGCATAAACAAGGCCAGATCACGGCTGAGTACTCGAGCTCCTCCTGACATAAACTCGTACTACGTGTCTGTGTTTTGATATGACTTGTGAGAGATAATGGCATAGGCTCTGCTCGCGCAGCGGCTAGCATTTGGCGGCAGACGGATTAAGCACCAGCAAGGACACACGTGATATCATTAGCGTTATCATCCCCAACCACTACACCATCTAAAACACATTTTCTGCCGCCTGCCTACGTACTATACGTGACTAGCTAGATAGCTAGTAATATAAACCCGGCCCAGGTCGTCCTTACGCACGAACCATGCGTGACCTAACTAACCGCTGGCGCAGGCGATGAAACCATGGCGCTGCCGCTCCCGCATAATAGTCCACGCCCTCGACCGTCATCAGCTAGAGATCGAGCGGAAAATGTCAGAAATCACCAGACGTCTTGCTAAAACGGCCGCTTGTTTTTGAACGGGCATATGGTTTGCTCGATCTCGACCTTTACCTCGTCGCGTCAAATCTCGCCGTTCGTCAGTCAGAGCGAAAGACAGACGCGTTGGTCTCATCCTGCCTGCTCTGCTCTGCGAGCCGTTTCTTTGCGCCACTCCTCCGCCTTTGCAGTGATACGTTCGTCCGTTCTTGTCGTTCGTGTCGAGACTCGACGGGCGGATTTGACGCAACCGGCGCTGCTGGCCACCATCTTTCCGCCCCGTTCAACGGCGGCATCGAGTGCTAACCGAAACGTCGGCATGCATCAGTGGATCACGAAGGCGAGAGGGCTGATAAAAAGCTTAAAACTTTCGGGTGAGAAGATGAGAGGAACGGGTCGTTTGGAGGAAACGCATGGAAATTTAGTGGAGTGGATTGTCAACGGGCGGGGGCAAATTACATCATATATATCTGTATATATATCTGTCGCTTGTCGATGAGGTGCAGCTAACTGCTCCGGCTGAGGACGTCTGTGCCTGCAGTGATTGTTTGCTTATAGAAAGGCCGTGTGGATGTGATCGTGGTGGATGGATCGTCAACATGGCTTTGGCTATTCCGTCTATTCGAGACGTTACATGCGCGCATAAAACAACTCCGGTGGACAGCGGCAGTTCAATTTTCAATACACTTTTGAAGGGTCGAGAAGCAAGGTGCTACGAGACACGAGGGAAGCGACACGGAGAGGAGACGAAGATGGGTGGCAAAATGGAGCAAAGATCGGCCTGACAGGTTGTTTTCTTCTGTGGGAAGTATATAATTAGGACACCTCAAGAACAGATCAAATATCATACTATTTAGTAATTTGAATGGTGGACGTGGAAGAGAAGGACGTGTGTAATCGGTGATATGGTTTTCCTTGCTTTGTTGTTGGAGCGGGTGGTGATATGGACTTGAAAAGACTTGAAAGAAATATATATATTGTTGGTGCAAGACGTATTTGATCTTCATTTTTCACCAAATTGCCCAAGTCCAAGTATACATGATATGTCATGATCATGATCTTATAGATAAATAAATAAATCATATGCCTTATATAATAGGCATTGCACCAAATAGTCCAAGAAAGAAAATATAAAGTTCACATGCAATGCATTCCACTTCAAAATTATCCGATGTCACTAGCTCACCGCTAAGTGTGCATGTGGCCTGGACAAGGCGATTATGGATGGCACTTCATAGTAATTTTATTTGAATGGTCAACGGGGAAGAGAAGGGCGTGTGTAATTCGTGATAAGGTTTTTGTTGTTGTTGGAGTGGGTGGTGACATGAGCTTGAAAAGACTTAAACCCAATATTCTTCATACAAGACACATTTGATTGTAAAAATTTACCAAATTGCAAGCCCAATTCACACGAAATACGATAACCAACATTTTAAAAGAACAAAATATATCATAAGCGTCAAATAAATTATGGACAAACGATACTAACTATAAAGGACGTATTTGGTTGCGAATTTCCACCAAGTTTCCCAAGTCCAAATATACACTATATATCATGATCAAGATCTTATAAAAAAAGATCATAGGCCGTAAATAGTGCATTAATCAAGGGTGCTCTTTTGCTGGGTTTTAATCAAGGGTGATTTTTTGCGGGTTTTAATCAAGGGTGCTTGTGGTGAAGCTACAACACATGTTGCAACGGTTTGGTTGTGGACCTCCATTGGTCCACCTTCGACTCTTCTGGCCAACTTGTGAACCACCCCCCTGCCCCCGCGCGCGAATGCTAGAGAAGAGGTAGTACACCTTCTGTTTGGTGTTGATGAATTCTTCTTATTGTGTGCTTGGTTGCTAGAGGCAGAGCCGTGAAGATCCCCGCGCCAAAATGCACTCATCCCCAACAATGACGAGATTGGAATTGTGCGGGAGCTGATTTGGACGCATTTGTGTTTCCCTTTCTCTGTCCGGGGTCTTACTCATAAAGTTAGGGACTAGTTTGTGTTTATTTTTCTTTTCTTTTGGGTCATGTTGTAAACTGCTACACAACTCCGCTCTATGTTTAATGCAGTTTTGGGGTCCTTTGGGACCCTTTTCTCCTTTACTAAAAAAGTGCGGAGCTCCTATTGTACGCCTTGTTCCACTGTTTTCCCTGATACCCACATGGTTTCAACACAGGCCGGCCCAATAAGCTTTGCTAATGTTTTATATTTAATAGATTAAAAAACAAAAGAAATTTATTAAAAATAAAAACCATGGAAACAGTGTCCATATATATCAGTAAAAAAATAATCACATGTTTTAAAATGGTCAATAATAAATAAATGTTCACATGCTTTAAAAGTATTTATTTTTGAAGAAAATGCTCGGGTAATCGGGGAAAAGTTCATGTGTTATAAAATAATTTTTACAAAATATTTACGTATACAGAAAACCAGGGGAAAAGACAGGAATCAAAGAAACAGAAAATGAAAAAGGTAAACGAAAATAAAAGGAAAAATAAAAGGGGCTCAGAACCAGAATGGGCCGCCAATGCGATAACATTTGGGCTTCAAATAATCCTACTAGGCCCAGGTAATAATATCTGCGCCGTGGCCCCTTCTCTAGCCCTGGAAGGCCCGGCAAACCAGAGATCCAGCAGGCCAGCACGGCATCCACCACCCACCCAAAACCGCGAGCATCTCTCCGGTGCCGACGCTTACCGCGGCTTGGCGAGTTCGATTGGGTAGGCGGAAGCTAGGGTTTAGTCGGCGGAGCGGCAGCGGCAGCGGTAGGCGGAGGCGATGGCGTCGGCCGACGAGGAGATCGCGGTGAAGGAGCCGCTGGATCTGATTAGGCTCAGCCTCGACGAGCGCATCTACGTCAAGCTCCGGTCCGACCGCGAGCTCCGCGGCAAGCTCCATGTAAGCGCTCGGGATCCCCTTTCGATCTTTTTGCTGTGGTCTGTACGCTGTCCGTGGTTGGATGTATGCCGAACGAATTCCTGGTTAACATTGGCCTGCGACGATTTGGTATGCCCGGTGAGATGAGAGGAGCTTTTAGGCCCCCAATTTAGTCAGATTATTTTTGTTGGTTAGGTCGTATCCCACCTTTTCCACTTAAATGTGCTCGCTGTGCTTCGTCCCGAAGCGACCAGGGTTATATGTGTTCATGTTCAATGCGGTCTAGGAGGTTAATGTGTTCATGTGCAATAATAGAAAAATGCCTTTCGATTCGACAAAGATAAGGAAGCATCTCAATAACATTAAACTTTGATGCTATCTAACAGGTTCGTTGGTAGTATGGGATGAATTTCTGGTGTATCTGCTTACAACTATGACCTGGGAACGTGATATGTTCTTTAATTTACTAGTTTATATGGAGAACATTACCAATAAACTTCAATGTTATGATGCGCCTTTTCATGCTGTCCATGCTGTAGTGACTTGTTTTCAGTCTGCACTACAATTATTATAACGTTTGTATCCACATTCTAATCATGGGACTTGTGAAGGTCCATATTATTGATAAACCACAATGGCATGATGTGCTGCAATGGCTTGTTTTTAGCCTGCAGTGCAATTACACACAGTCTGCTCATGTGGATTGCGGAGGTCCATATATATCATAACATGTTAATCATGCTGGGATGGTTGTCGCTGAGGCCTGAGATGTTTTCCTTGTACACAGGCATATGATCAGCATTTAAACATGATCCTTGGAGATGTTGAGGAGATTGTAACAACTGTTGAGATCGACGATGAAACATATGAAGAAATTGTGCGAGTAAGTTGTTTGACCTTATGCTCTCCATGTCGATGTATACTCGTAAACCAACATTTTCGGAGGTATGCTGTGATTGTTTCCAACACAGTTTACCATTGATGAAACATGTTAATTGCTGCATTCTAATGAAAAACTTGAGTATTATCTTGTTCAATATGTGTGTGTTTTGGGAATGTATGGAGTCCCTTGGGCAGTGAGGGGATGACTACCTAACACACGCTAAAACATCGTTTCACCCATTTTTCTCATGGATTGTCAGTATGTCATGTATTTCTGGCATTCTTATCCATTTGATCATCATAAGAGGAGTTTGTAAACTGTTGCTTTTTAATAAAAAGTTGAGGCAGGGGGGAAACCCTTTGATTAAAAAAAAAATCATCATAAGAGGATAGACCTATTTGAATCATTTCTTATTGTGGGAGCTTTATGATTCTGATCTAGTGTGATGTTACTTTCAACATTTGGTTCTGCAAGAACATAATGACTTGTTTCTGGAGAAATCTAATTCTACAAGAAAAGCTTATCTTCGAAATGCATCATGACGATGTTGATATACTAACCCTTTTAAACATTGAACCTTTTGCAGACAACCAGGCGTACCATCCCCTTCCTTTTTGTCCGAGGCGATGGTGTCATATTGGTCTCTCCGCCTCTGCGAACGGCGTGAACCATGAAGTTGGAAGGGGATCCTGCTGATGGTAGACTATGAGTGGCGCGCGTTTGGTCAGCAGATGGCATTGGTCTGTCTGTCATCTGCTGCAGTATCACTGTTGGACTGTAGGGTTTTAGCCTGAGATGATACAATTTGTGTAACAACTCCCTTGTGTTTGGAGTCATCTACTGAGGTGCCAGTTTCTTCTATGTCATGTCAGACTAATATTGTTTTTGATTAATATGTGGTCTCGTGCAATTATGTTCTGCTCCGAATCCTATCCCCAACAAGCGTGTATGCGTAACATTATTATCGGAAGAAAATAGACTTGGTGCAGAGGTTTGTAACATTATTATCGGAAGAAAATAGATTTGGTGCAGAGGTTTGTAAAATCTTCTCCACTGCGCCAAGCACGGTGTTGCCTGAATGCTTTTTTGAGTCGGTGAAGCCTTTTTTTTTTAAACCGGGCATTACCCCTTTTCATTAGTGCGACATAACGGAAATACATCAAATGTCCAGAGAAAGGGCAGGAAAGGGGAAAGCGTCATCGAGATAACTCACTATGGGGCGAAAACCTGACAACACCCACATCACATCATCAACCAAAAACCAACAAACAGTATAGTATTAAGAGCCAAGGACAAAAGGCTTAGGCACAAAACCCACACACAACCAGCAAAGCGGCATCCCTTCCTACATAGCAGCAGACTTCACTCCTTGGATTGATCTTCAGTAAGCCCCATCCTCCTAGTGCGCCGCGGCACAGATCTGCATCAATCTTGAGGCATTGCTCTTCAGCATGTTCGCTCCAGTCCCCAGGTCCTCCGCATTTTTTTCTGTTTCATCAGCCTTGCCCAGTAACAAAGAAAAGCACAAGTAGAGAAAGTGCATTCAAATGGGTTTATGAGAGGAATAAACTCAAAAGTAGCTCTGTTGCGACACGTCCAGATCGCCTAGCATATGGCAGCAATGCCCACTGTATAGAATATTTCCCCTTTTGGGAAGAAAGAATAACACCACAAATATGTTTGCCACAGGCTGTTTAGGCATAGATCAGTCCCAAACATACAAGCCACCGCTCTCCAAGTTACCCTGGCCACTGGGCAGGTAAAAAAGAGATGTTGAGATGTTTCTTTTGCAGCACAAAAGGAGCATTTAGGGTCTTTTTGCCACCCCCTGTGCTTCATCACATCTCTGGTTAAGATTGCATTTTGCGACAATTGTCACATAAAGATTTGGATCTTCAGAGGTATACTCGCTTTCCAAATCCAGTTATAGTCACAACCCGAAAAATGTCTCTCCAGAATAGTATAAACCGATCGAGTAGTGAAGTAGGTTTTAGAACCCAACCCCCATTTGATTTTGTCACCTTCACTAGAAGTGCAAGATTTACTAACTGCATCCACCATCTGATGCCACTGCTCCCCCATTTCATGATTTAGTCTTCCTCAGAAGAACGACAGGGGATCAGCCGCTAAGCAAGAGTTGACAGTACAGTCAGGATAAATTGCATATAGAGAACAATCTGGGGAATTGTTCACGAAATGGCAATTGATCCCCAACAGGATCCATCCAAAGCCTAGCAATATTGCCAGAATGGATCACCACACGCCTACCTGCCATATAAAGATCTTTCACTTTCATTATCGCCTTCCGGCATGGGGAGTCACTGATTTTCCCTTTAACCGAGGCAATAGTATCTCTACAAAGATATCTAGCCTTAATAATATCCTGCCATAAACCACTTTTGGTCTCCAGTTTCCACCACCATTTGGTGAGCAAACTCAAGTTCTGTTTATGCAAGTCTTTAACTCCCAACCCCCCTTTGTTTTTAGATCGACATATCCTGGTCCATTTGACCAAATAGTATTTTTTTTGTTTTTAGTGACTTGAAAAAATCTCTTTCTGTGTTTATCCAGTCTCGCAATCGTGGTCTTTGAAAGCAAAAACATGGACATGTAGTAAAAAGCAATGCTTGAGATATTAGCATTGAGCAGGGTTAGTCTATCTCCAGAGGAAGCATTGCTCCCTAAACCGGACTCACATCCGCCCGCCGCGCACGGACTCCAAGAAATATATGATGATAATGTGAGGTGGGTCATGCTGGAGTCTGGACCGCTTCCGGAGCCCGCTCTCACCGCCCTGGCCCCTCAAGACGCCAGCTGCCCGCCGCATGCATGCATAACAAGTAGTACTCCTTATGTGGAGGAGAGAGAGACATTGACAAAGTCAAGGAGTGGGCTCTGCAAGAGCCCGTCTGTACACGTGCTCCTAGGTATAAAAAAATAATTCTAAAAAAGGCATAAAAAACAATTGTGTCTTAAAAAAAAGATCGTCCCCTCCAACACACAAAATTCACTTTTCTGGAAGTTGATTTTCAATCCTGACATTAGCTCAAACATATAGAGCAGTATTTTCATATTTAGGGCTTTCTCAGGGTCATGCTTGATGCAAATCACCGTATCATCAGCATATTGTAATATAGCCACGCCATTTTCCACTAATTCAGGGGCTAGCCCAGTAATCAGTCCATGTTTCTGTGCTTGACGCACCATTTTGGACAAATATTCAGCTGCGATGTTAAATAGGAACGGAGAAATAGAATCCCCTTGTCATATATAGGAAAGAAAACCCACCAAATATTCGATTCCCGGCCCACTACGACTTGAGGAAGAACATCGTGACGGGCAAATTCGTGACTCCGAGACCACAGCATCCGAAATATTCTCCTGGGCAAGTGGGATAAGTTGATAGGAGGAAGACACGGGCAATCGGGAAGTCTTCCTTGTTTGCCTTGGCTCCGCCGGAACAGAGAGACCGAGAAGAGAGGGCGAAGAGGAGGCAATCGCGAACAGAGCAGCCATGGGCGTGACCAAGGAGGACGTGGAGGCCGCCGTCGCCGCCGCGGTCAGCCCCACCCACCTCGTAAGCCTCCCTCCCCTCTCTCTCCAAACCCCTCCCGCCAGCCCGCCCATGGCCCGTCTCCGCCTTAAACCCTAACCTAACCCGTGTGTTTTTCCTCCGATTTCAGGTGGTCACCGATACATCCGGCGGGTAAGCAGCCCACGCGATCTCCCGAAACTTCTACTACTCTTTTCCTCCCCTGTAAGCTTGTTCGTTCGATTGGTGGTCTTGATTGATTGATGGGATTGTGATTGGTGCGAAGGTGCGGCGCGAGCTACGAGATCGAGGTGGTGTCGGGCAAGTTCGAGGGGAAGCGGCTGCTGGAGCGCCACCGGATGGTCAACACCGCGCTGGCGCCGCTCATGGCCGAGATCCACGCCGTCTCCATCAAGGCGCTCACCCCCGCGCAGGCCCAGCCCAAGCCCCAGCCGGAGCCGGCCGCCGCCGCCGACAAGTCGCAGCAGGCCTGACTTGCTCTGAATGAAGCACTAGTACTGAAACCACAACACATGCGCTGTTGGATGTTGGGAACTCGCATCATACACTACTCTGCTTGAATGAATAATGTAGCAAGATGCGTCTGCGGAATCGAGACTTTGCAGTGGCGCCATGCCTGGCTGATTAAGATTTTGCTTCGTTTTGTCTATGTGATTGTGATGATTTATAGTGCTTCTGCTCTAACCGTGTTGGCCTGACATTGTGTGGCGACATGTTCCTGAGTTTCTGTGGTATGCGCGGTTTGCAGTTCAGTTTCTTCTTTGGTCGATTTGCTTCTGTTGAATGTGATGGCTTTCTTTTTATTGCTGCAAATTGGTTTGTTTCCCTTTGCTGTCTTGCATACTAGCTGTAATTCAGGGATTCCGATGACAATTGATCCAGACTGTTTTGTCAGCCTATATAAGTGTATGAGGTTCGTGCTGTCAGTTTGAGGCTTCCTTTGGTTTGTAGGAATGTCATAGGATTTCTATAGGATAGGATTTGCATAGAAAAATTTCCTTTGAGGCCCTTTGGTTTGTAGGAATGGATTCCTATTCCTATATAGGATAGGAATCAATCCATCACATTTTGGAGGAAAAAACATTAGCTAAGGCCTTCTTTGGTTCATAGGATACGAATTTTATAGGAATAGGAAAATCATAGGAAGTGAGATGATATGCATGTCAATTCCTATAGAGAAAGAGATATCATTTGATGCATAGGATAGGATTTTTTCCATTGAGTCCAGGCTAATGTTTTTTTTCTCCAAAACGTGAAAGATTGATTCCTATCCTACATAGGAATAGGAATCCATTCCTACAAACCAAAGGGCTTCAAAGGAATTTTTTCCTTTACAAATCCTATCCTATAAAAATCCTACAAACCAAAGAAGGCCTAAGACTCGATGGGAAAATTCCTATCCTATGCATCAAATGACATCTCTTTCTCTATAGGAATTGAGATGCATGTCATCTCACTTTCTATGATTTTCCTATTCCTACAACATTTCTATCCTATGAACCAAAGGAGGCTATGAACCAAAGGAGGCCTGAACTTTGAATAAAGTACGTACTCTGTTTTAGCCATTGAACTTTGAATAGCACGACATGCCTATACTGGTGGTATATAGGAATTGTCTATCCAAAAAACATAGGAATTGCCCTCTAAAATCCCTACTTATACGAAGGAATTGTCTACAAAAAACAAGCCATTACAGGACTTTTGATTGGTTCTTGTCAAATAAGCTAATGACACAATTTAACTGGTACATAAAACACCACCAGTCCCTTTGCACAACTCGCATTCATGGTGGTAGAAGCCCAGGGCCTCAGCTGATTGCTGCCATGGCTCACCGCCATGCTGCAGAGGGCGCATATGGCCAGACCAAACGAGCGTCTGGTGTTCAGCAAAGGGCATATCGTCAGCTATGCCCACGGCAGCAGCCAGATGCAACAATACAAAATTTTCTTGCTCTATGCCACCGTGAGAGGATATTTCAACATGAATATGGCTCAAACCGAAATTTGGCATCAAACTGGAAGGGGTTCCAACCGATTGAAAACAGAAAAATCATCACTCAATACTGCTGAATGGATCCAGGTATTTCAGAGTGCAGTTGACAGATTACATATAGGATTGCTGAAAATAGTACCAGAGCATTACATAGTTTCTACAAGTCGAGCAAGTTGACAACTATGATCGACGGTCATAGTCACTCCTGCAAGAGTCAGCATTCCATGTTGCAGTATACCAGTAAGCTACTTCTCCTTCAAACTACTGATACCTGTGCACAAAGCACGAAGCAGCTCACTCGTTAAATCAACAATATTAACTTCAGATTTATGAAACTTGTAAAAATTTAAAACAGACCATTTCAGCATCACTAGGAAAACTGTAATTAGAAAATGTGAAATGAGCATGAAAGAGGAAGGTAAATATTAACATATTTTTTATCCAACATCCCCACTAAAGGAAAAATAGTCTACAGGTAAATATTAACACATGATCTACCTGAAATACAAAACAATAATTTTAAGCTTGTCAAATTATAAATGGACATATCATGCTTCAGCTTTAAGTTTCCAGTGTATCTGTTGTCAGTTTCAAACTTGGCCCATGCTATAAGATCATCACCATTTTATATCTAGTATACACTAATTAGTTTACTAAATCTGTCGGCAACCATGAAATTAAAGGCCACACAAAAAATAACATTGCTAGTGTCAAAGTGTATCGATCTGTCAAACAAGGAATTATACAGTTTAAATGTAAATGCTATTTTAGCAAGTAAGAAAGCCCTCAAGCCGGTGCAGAAATCACTTGATCTATATTATCTTACTAGTTTCTCCCTTAAAAGTCTGATATGACCTGACAGTATTGTACTACACAAGTACATGAAAAGAAAAGCAGAACATCAAAGAAAATCAAGCATATGAAATTGCAGCGTCCAGCTAACAACAAAAATACTATTCCATCTCCTATAAGATGTCTTGTTTCCTGACTCAGCAATTCACATGTAGCAGTATAAAAGAACAATAGCACACTACCATGGTAGTTTCGAAGAGAGCTAATGCTCAAATCGCTAACACGGAAAAGAACATGGCTATAAGTTAATTGGGAGATTTTGAACACTTCAGAACTACAGTAATGTATTCCATCAACCATACATTGAAATAAATTGAATTCCAACAGTTACCTTCATCATAGAAACTTGTGAAAGGATAATAGGAGTACATGTTATCGCTTTTGAAAAGCTTCTTGGGCTGCATTGACTCAAGCTGAACCATGAAGAGAGATAAGTGCACCCATAAAAATAATGCATGAACATCCTCAGCATAACGCACTATACGCGCCCTCGCCTTGTCAATCTTAAACCCCAACCCAAGTAGCTTCTGCAGTTCAATGGATTTCCTCAACACCCATACGGCAACACCATTGCAATCGACCTTCCTATCCCACATTCGGAAACATGGTTGGTGGTGGCAGTAGACAGACTGGCAGTGGGCGCACAAAGCAGAGAAGCCAACACCGCCATCGTCTTCCTGGATGATCCAAGCACTGTCATCCGAACGAACACCAGGTGGCCTATTGATCACAGCTAGGGTCTGCCTATCCAAATCAAACTCAAGTATGTTGTTACTCATCAGAAGCAACCAGTGAAGGGTGTTACCAACAAGTGTGCTGCGATTACCAACAGCAATACCCCCAGATGCAAGCGTTGTTGAGAGGAGATCACTCCATACGCCAGTCTCTGATGAGTAAACACTCACGAGACCACGGCTTCATCGTCGTCCTCGTAGCCGTCCACCACGACCACTTTAAGGGTCTCTTTGATTCAAAGGAACTTTATAGGATTTTTGAAGGATTGGAATCCTTAGGAATTTTTCCTACGTTGGTCGTTTGATTCGTAGGATTGAATCTTGTAGGATTTTTTCCTAAGGATTTATGTGTACTGCATTTCACAGGAATTCTAACATCCACTCCAACCTCTTGGAAGAAATCCTTTGCTTTCCCCATGCCACAATCAAACAAACTCAAATCCTATAGGGATCCAATGGACATGCCATTTCAATCCTACGTTTTTCCTATTCCTGTGTTTTTGCAATCCTATGAATCAAAGAGGCCCGAGCTCGAGTGGCAGGCCCCATGCGCGTGGCCCTGCTCGCCGGCAGCGCAGAGCACCGCCGCGGTATGCATGTCTTCAAACTCCGGCGGAACCGACAAGAGGGAGCGGTCGCCAGTCACGGGGTCCCACACAATGACCTGACGCCCCTCCCTGTTGAGGAGGAGCACGCGTCCGTGGCGGCAGTCGACCAACCTCCATGGATCGCGGCCGTGGACTTGTAGTTGTAGGGAGAAGTGGCCGGGAGGGATGCGGTAGGGCAGGTCCAGGGTGGATCTGGACGAGTCTCCCGTACTCATACGAGAAGTCCCCGAGGAGGGGAGGCTTCCGGTGGTGGACGCGGAAGCGGCGGAGGAACTTGGGGTCGATGGCGATGTGTCGCCAGCGCTTGGCGACGAGGGAGGCGCGCAGGAGGTAGGGCGGCTGCGAGGGTAGGCGGAGCAGGATCTCCCGCAGTAGGTCGTCGTCTTCCAGCGGATGCTCCGCCGCCGGCGATGGCGAGGAGGGTCGGCGGCGGCGGCGATCCATGTTCGCCGTCTACGGATTGGGGTGGGGTTTCGGAGAGTGGAGACGGGCTGTGGGGGGAGTGTGAAATGTGTGGTTTAGAAAAAACATTGGTCGCCTCAGCTATGAGCCTATGAGCTTATATCTTGTGTATAATGTTACGTACATTCTTTTCAGACAAAAGGTGTCTATTTTCTACTACACCGAAGAAAAAGAAAGAGATTCGATATTCATTGTTTTAACCTTACTTCGTTGGCTAAGGGCATCTCCAATGGCGATTTGTAAATTTTTGCTAAATTTTCTTCCGCATCCGTCCACGGACACGGATGCGGAAAGCCGTCATCCAACACCGCCTGCATACATTTTAGCGAAATTCGTGCAAACACGACAGATTTTCATATAAATCAGACGACATTCATCCAAACAAGTCGGATTTTCATCACATTTAGAATAAACAAAAAAACCCTACCTTAAACCTATCCTACGCGGTGGCCGACCGTCGTCCAACTTCTTTCTATTCTGCATCGGCGACCACCTTCTCCACCTGCCGTCTCCATGAACTGCGGCGGTAAGACCCGTGAAGTGAAGGTGTCATCTTCGGCGAGGAAGAGTAGAACATCGGACATGGACCGGCCCACATGGACACAAGGCCCCGCCGCCTCCCATGCCCTACTCGTCCTCGGAGGAGTCAGCAACCTGTCCGTCTCCGGTGGACGTGAGGTCCACGATAAAAATGGTGGCGTCGACACTGTCGTCATCGAACCGGCCCGCCCGATAGTTCGGCAGCGACGTGTAGGAGGCGCAACTTGCGTTGCTCTCGCACGCGGTCGCCTGCAGCCGCGCCTCCGCGGAGGCCGCTTTCTATCGAGCGACGGCTTGAGCGCGGACGACCTTATAGATCGCACGCTGCTCCGCGACGAAGTAGGGGTTGGCCGCGGCCATGGACGCGATGAATTCTTGGCACCGGAGCAAAGGGATGTGAAGGTAGGCAGGATTGATAATTTACTAGTTTCCCTCTTTTATAGGGCAGTTAACGGTCTGGGTCCGCTTCGCCACAAGGAACGGATCACCATTTCCCAATGCTTCGTGTAGTATGTGCTCATAGACATTAAGGCTGGGGCTTTGATGGCACTACTAGAAAACTGGCAGCACGATCTCTTTTTTGATAGGACGTGCCAATGGAAACGATCTTGGGCCACAATGCTCTCAATAATGACTATTGACAAGACGATTTGACTCTGCCTCGAGAGATATGCTTCGGTTCTCAACTGAAAAAGCTGTTAGGGTTGGACATGGTCAAACCTCCCGTGGCCAACCTTCGCGGCTAAGTTAAAAAGATACCTCGACACCGTTGGTTGTAGTAGGCTGATAAGGTGAAGGGCTTATTAAATAATGTTCCCAGTTATTTTTGAACACGTGGTCGTGATCGGGAAGGCCAAAAAGACCTCGGAGCAGAGCATTTCCTTGGAATAGGGAGCCGACGTGGAGGATGGAACTCGCCTACGAAGCCGAAGACTTGAGGGTGCCCAATGTCCTCAGCTTGAATACTAGTTCAGGGGCTGCTATGGGTGTCCTAGATTAGGGGGAATTGCCACGTAGGTCCGCCCTGTACGGGCAGGGTCGAGGACCCACCAAAGACTGATGAATGGGCCACACGAGCCTTGGCCCTCGGAATAATCAAGATGAAGATCTCCTGAAGACTTGGCGTACGTACACTTCAAGCATATTTGAACAAATGGCATGCTTATCCCTAGATTGTGACCGACCATGTGTAAACCCTAGATACCCTGGTGCCTATATAAGCTGTAGGGTTTAGTCTATAGAGACGCAAATACAAGGTCTAGAGCTTAGAACCCTTTCATATGATCTCGAGGTAGATCAATCTGTACACTGTACCCCATCACAATCAATATAACAGAAGCAGGACATAGGGTTTACCTCATCAACAGGGCAGAACCTGGGTAACCACCGTGTGCCTATTGTCTCCTGTTACCATCTAGCTCAGATCACCAAGCTTGGGACCCCCTATCCGAGATCTGCCGGTTTTAGCACCGACACCAACCCAATACAGGCAACCTGTTTTACTAGGCCTGGCAGCCCATTACATAGAAAAAATGCCATCTTATACATATAAACTACCACATATCGAAAAGAAAACATGCATGATAAAAGGAAAAAAAAATGCCATCTTATGCATGATTGATTTATAAAAAATACCACGATAAACAAATGCCATGATAAAAAATGCCATCTTCTTGTAATAAAAAATGCCATTCTCTAATAAAAATGCCATAATCTTTATAGAAAATGCCATCCTCTTTATAAAAAATGGCATGCTCTTATAATAAAAATACCATCATATTTATAGAAAATGTCATCCTCTTTATAAAAAATGCATCTCTTATAATAAAATGCCAACATATTGTTAATATAAAAATGCCATGCGCTTAGTGATAAAACTGCCATGCCATTAAAAAAATAAAAAAATTCCATATCTCAAAATAAAAAATGCCATGCTCTTATAAAAACGCCATTCTACAGAAAACAAAATTGCTATGCCACTAAGAGTATAAAAAATGACATATCTCAAAATAAAAAATGCCATCCACTTTATAAAAATGACATCTCTTATAATAAAAATCCCATACTATTTTAAGAAAAAAATGTCGTGCACCTAGTAATTAAAACTTCCATGCAATTGAAATTAATAAATGCCATCTCTCGAATTTAAACGTGCCATCCCCTTAGAAAATGCCATGCTGCAAAAAGAAAAAAACTGCCATCAAATTTTCAGGATTGAAAAATATATGTGGCAGTTTAAACCAAAAGATTCATAAAAGGGCCTCCCAGGCATAGTTTAAAAAATTGGACCAGACCGGCGGTCGAACCGGAAAAAACCGGAACCGGCAGCCTCATCAGGTTTTTAAGCTAATAAGACCGATATGCAATCAAACCGGAAAAAAACCCGATCAAACCGGCCGGTTTTCTGGAAAACCGGTGAAAAAAACGGGTAATTGAACCGGGAAAAACCAGGAAAAAAGTTTTAATAGAAATTGGGAAAGTGGTATTCGATCCAATGGCATGTGAGCAGTAGGCGGGCCTGCCCATGGCCCAATAACCAACTTGGTTGTGCTACTTTGTTGTTCACTACATGGTTATAATTTTATTTGACCATTGTTTCACTCTATACTAGCACATATATTAATTAATATATATTATTTTATTTCTTAAAAAACCAACAATCGAACCGGTGAACCGGCGGTCCGACCGGTAAAAACCTGAACCGACAACCTTTTCGGTTCAATTTTTGGTTCGGTTTTTTAAACTATGCTCCCAGGGCAGTGGTGATGTGCGCAAAAAAAAAAACCTCACCTCAGGATTTTTTTCAAAAAAATAATACATCTGATTGCCAGAAGCAGCTGCACATCGAACCACCCCAGGGATCCTACGTGGCGTTGGTTATGCTCCGAGATTGATGTGACGGCAGCGAGGGTGTTCGATGCGAAATCCTCCCCCCCTCCCGAGTTGACGCTCTCCAGTTAGCATTTCCGAAACTATTTTTCCCACGACGAGAGGCCTCCTCGAACATGGAATCGGTTTGATTAAAGTGCTGCTACACATATACATGATTTATGTACGATACGCATACGAGGCTTGCGCTGCTATGCGTACGATGAACTCTGTACAATTTTAACACGACAGAGCAGATCTAACCGTTTGATTCCATGCAAGACGCAGCACACCGTCCGATCAGCCGTCGTACCCAAATCGCAGCACCAGAGTCGTACGCGCAGTAGTTCCGCTGGGTTCACCGGGGTTGGGATAAGTTCGTTCGAAGATCATATGCAATTTGATCGTACGTAGAGCAACTTCGGATTTCATTAGGAGTTCGGCTCGAACCGCTTTCGAAACAAAACAGGACTAGCTTAGGTTCGCCTTCTGTCCCTGTCCGACTCGGATTCTGGGCTCCACCAGGCGCGCGTCCAGGCCATATATTGACCCGCACGCACCATGTTCTTCGGTGGCTGCACCATGCGCTTTCCTTCCGCTTGCTCGGCAGTGTGCATGGCGATGCTAGAGTCCACCATCCACCTCCCTACGCTGCTGCTCGACGGGAGCGACTCCGGCGAAAACAGGCCATCCGATCTGTCCGGCGGCTTCGTGTTCCCCAGCCGGGCGGTGGCGAACATGATGCGGCGGTGGAACTACCGGGAAGGCTCAGGTCTCGGTGCGCACGGGCAAGGGATCGTCGTGCCCATACAAGCCGGCGGCGGGCGGGTGCGCCGCCGTCCAAAGGCCGGGCTCGGCTACCGCGAGAAGCCCTACGACAATGGCCTCGACGTGCCGCCGCCGCCCCCCGTGGAAGAGTGTCGTGAGTTGGAGGATGCTCTACGGGCTCTCCGACTTGAAGCGGAGTGCCGCGAGAAGATCCTCGTGCTGCTACGTGACACGAGGCTTCAAGAGGCCGACAGCAACGCGGAGACGGCGGACGCGCTGGCGGCCGTCGTCGGGTCCAGGAAGAAGGGGCGCCATGGGAAGCGCATGCCAGGGACGCTGAAATCCCGGCTGCCTTCCTCCGCCACGCGCTACATAATTGAGCGGGTGATCACGCCGAGGATGGCCGTCGATGTGCGAGAGTGGATCCCATCATGGGACCCGGACTGCCACGACTGGCTACGCCCGCTGATCCCCCTCATCGGCCACCTGCCGGAGAGCCTCTACGACGCCGTGGAGAGCAAGATCGGCGGCGGCGACTACGAGGTCGTCTCGCCATGGAAGGAGTACCTTAGCCCGGCGCAATGGGACACCTTCAGCGAGCGTCACATCCTGCCGGAGCTGACACGGTTAGTCCGGGGGATGAGGATCACGCCACCCAAGCAGACCGACTCCTCGTTCCGGGCCGTGATGCTGTGGGCGCCTCTCGTGCACGCTCAAGACGTGGTGTCGATCTTGGAAGCCGAGAAGTTTTTTGATAAATGGGAAGGCGCGCTGCAACACTGGTTGCGGGCAGGGGCGGCGAAGCCCTCGTTTGGGGAGGCCACCGCGTGGTGCACCGGCTGGAAGAAGCTGTTCACGCCGGAGCTGCTCGCCGACAAACGCGTGCTCGCACACCTCGAAGCCGGCCTGGACATTGTCGATCGTGCAATGCAAGACCTCGATGGTTTGTTTTAGCAATTTGTAGTCTACATCTACTGCAAGTTTGTCTTGTAAATTGTACGTAATACAGATGTAGAGGCTCCTTTAGCAACTGGTATTGTAAAGACGTGGTTTCCCATTATTATCTTCTAAAGAAAAGTTGTTTCATGGAATAACTTTTGTCAAAGATATTGGAGATTAATAGAAATAACCAACTTGGTTAAACAGCACGAGATATAAGTCACAAACACAGGTGTATAGTACTAGTATATTGCAGAAAGAAGCATTGTCATTCTGGCAAAAATAAGTTAAACCGAGATATAAGGGCAGGCTGATGCGCCCCTGCACACCCGTCTTTCGAGCCTCCGTGCTCCAACCGGCGGGCCGTCACAGGTGAGCAAGCGATCATTAGGACGGTTTCAGAACAAGGCAATTCTCTCTCTACATGAATGAGGCTCAAACCAAAATATTTGCATATCAAACTGGAAGAGATTCCAATCTACTGAAAAAATCAATACTCAACACTGCCGAATAGATCTAGGCATTTCAGAGTTCATTTGACGACTGCATATAGGATAGCTGAAAATAACACACCAGCACTAGATAGTTTCTACTACAAGTTAAGCAAGCTGACAACTACTCCCTCCATCCCATAATATAAGAGTGTTTTTTACACGAGGGAGTACCATAGATGGTCATAGTCACTCCGCAAGAGTCGGCATTCCATGTTGCAGTACACCAGTAAACTACTTCTGCTTCAAACCACTGATACCTGTGCATAGAGGACAAATCCAGCTCATTAGTTAAATCAACAGTATTAACTTCAGACTTGTGTAACTTGCAAATATTTCAAACCAGATCATTTCACCATTGCAAGGTAAATTACAACTAGAAAATGGAAAACAAGCATGAAAGAGGAAGGTGAGTACCAACACATGATCTACCTGAAATACAAAACTATCTTGAAAACAACGTAGATTCTTTAGATGCAACCGTGTGACTCGTTTTAAGCTTGAATGGACTAGTCAGGTTACAAATTGGCCATATCATGCTTCAACCTAAGTATTCAGTGTATCATGTTGCCCATTACAAATTGGACATATCATGCTTCAACCTAAGAATGCTATAAGATCAGTAATGTAGTTGTATACACATAGAAACTACCAATCTACCATAGAATAATTACGTGGAGGACAAAAGCAACTTTTCTTGTATTATTGCTGACTGAAACTCCCCAGTATGATCATCACCATTTTACATCTATTAGGCATTGAGTAGTTTATTAAATCTGGAGGCAACCACAGAATTCATGGCCACACAAAAATAACATTGGTAATGTCAAAGTGAATTGATCTGTCAAACAAGGAAACTATAGAGTTAATAGAGTTCAAATGTAAATGCTACTTTAGCAAGTGAGAAAGGCCTCAAGCCGGTGCAGAAATCAATTGGTCCTATATTATCTAACTAATTTCTCTCTTTTATAGCCAGATATGACGTGATTGTACTGTACACAAGTACAGGAAAAGAAAACCAAAGCATCAAGGAAATCAGACATATAAAATTGCAGGGTCCAGCTAATAACAAAAATGTTGTACAAGAAACTAACGACAGAAGTATCATTCCATCTCCTATAAGATGCCTTGTTTCCTGACTCGGCAATTCACATGTAGCGGTATAAAAGAACAACAGTACACTACCATGGTAGTTTCGCAGAGAGCTAATGCTCAAGTCGCTAACATAGAAAAGAACATGGCTATAAGTTCACTGGGAGATTTCGAACACTTCAGAAGTAGAGTCAGTAAAGTTATTTCATCAAACATATATGGAAAATAAATTGAATCCCAACAGTTACCTTCATCATAGAAACTTGTGAAAGGATAATAGGTGTACATAGGATCACTTTTAAAAAGCTCCTTGGGCTGCATTGACTCAAGCTGAACGATGAAGAGAGATGAGTGCACCCATAAAAATAAAGCATGAACATGCTCAGCATAACGCACTATATGTGACCAGTTCCTCTCAATCTTAAACCCCAACCCAAGTAGCTTCTGCAGTCCAATGGATTTCCTCAACACCCATACGGCAACACCATAGTAATTGGCCTTCCTATCCCACATTTGGAAACAGGGTTGGTGGTAGCAGTAGACATACTGGCAGTGGGCGCACGACAAAGCAGAGAAGCCAACACCGCCATCATCTGCCTGGATGATCCAAGCACTGTCATCCGAACGAACACCAGGTGGCCTATTGATCACAGCTAGCGTCTGTCTATCCAAATCAAACTCAAGTATGTTGTTACTCATCAGAAGCAACCAGTGAAAGGTGTTACCAACAAGTGTGCTGCGATTACCAACAGCAATACCCATAGATGCAAGCGGTGTTGAGAGGAGATCACTCCATACGCCAGTCTCTGATGAGTAAACACTCACGAAGACGACGGTTTCATCCCCGTGCTCGCAGCTGTCTACCACGACCACTTTAAATGGGCTCGAGTGGCAGGCACCATGAGCGTGGCCTGCTCGCCGGCAGCGCAGAGCACCGCCGCAGTGTGCATGTCGTCAAACGCCGGCGGAGCGGACAAGAGGGAGCGGTCGCCAGTCAAGGGGTCCCACACAATGACCTGACGCATCTCGCTGTTGATGAGGAGCACGCGTCCGTGGCGGCAGTCGACCAACCTCCATGGCTCGCGGCCGTTGACTTGTAGGGAGAAGTGGTCGGGAGGGATGCGGTAGGGCAGGTCCAGGGTGGATCTGAACGAGAGTTTTCCGTTGATTTGTAGGGAGAAGTCCCCAAGGAGGGGAGGCTTCCCGTGGTCGGTGCGGAAGCGGTGGAGGAACTTGGGGTCGATGGCGATGTGTCGCCAGCGCTTGGCGACGAGGGAGGCGCGCAGGAGGTAGGGCGGCTGTGGGGGTAGGCGGAGGAGGATCTCGCGCAGTAGGTCGTCGTCTTCCAGCGGATGCTCTGCCGCCGGCGACGGCGAGGAGGGCTGGCGGCGGCGGCGGCCCATGTTCGCCGTCTACGGATTGGGTTGGGATCTTGGAGAGTGGAGACGGGCTGTGGGGGCTGGGGGCAGTGTGAAATGTGTGATTTAGAAAAAAACATTGGTCGCCTCAGCTATGAGCCTATGAGCTTATATCTGGTGTACTCTATGCGAAAAAAATGATCCGATCAGACACCATATCGGTCTGCGACATGTAATTTTTTTTGCAGGGCACGAAAAAACTTCGTCCTCAACCTTCAGATTCACGGGGTGGGAGGCCGATCCGAGCTTGACCCCTATCGGCTGCGAGATTTGGCGGGAGAGACATTTCCGCGCGGCAGTTCCCGCCTCCCCCCTTCCGTCGCCAACCACCTCCCTCCGCCCGCTTCGAGGCACGTTCCCCGGCTTCCCTCCGCCACCATGAAAGCCTCACAGCCGTCGGCCGTCACCGTGGATGCCATCCACGAGCCATTCCCGTCGACAGATCTCGTCACCGACGATGTAGCACCCTTCGTCGTTCAAGGCTCCTCGCGTCGCCCTGCAAACGTCACGGCAACGTAGTCGTTCAAGACGGTGCTCCCGCAGGCCCCGCCTGGAAGGCATGCGCGCCCGCTGTCCCTGCCGCTGCGAATCAGTGTGTTCTGCGCCGGCGAAGAAAGGGAAGGCTGCCGGTGTGAAGCGTAAGAAGACCACCACAAGAGCGACCCTGCCAACACCTCCCCTGATAGCTCCGGCAAGAGCTGCCCCGAGGATGACCGCCGATGGCGCTGCTTCCGCCGCCCCCGAGGTGTTCGACGGAATGGCCTCGAGGTATGATGCTTCGATTGCTTGCAATTCTTTCACTTTTTCCCATTGCGCGTGTTCGTGACTTGTCGATCGAAATTGCAGCGCCGGTTTGCATGATGCGACGACCGACTTTGTGCAAATGTTGGACGACAACACCGTCGACATCGATCAAGCCCCAATCCGTGATTACGATTACAATGAGATGGATGGTGGTGTGCATGGGCACGACGGGGAAGAAGATGATGTGGAGGAGGTTGACGAGGGGGGTGTTCGATGAAGCGCAAGCAAAGTCACACACAAGATTGAAGAACTGCACGCCATTGAAAGATAAAGTCTTGATCAAGGCTTGGGAATCGACGTCTCTTGATCCGTGCACTGGCACCGACCAAACTGCCAAGTGGTATGGGCAAAGGATCGAGGATCAATACCTCCGCATGATGGCAAAGTATCCCAACCGGGCGCCACACACCTTTCGGTCTCTTCAAGGTCGTTGGGACATGATCAAGCCGATTTGTAGCCGTTGGGCTGCATGCTTGCAACAAGTCCAGAATGCACCTCCAAGTGGTACCGTTGAAGCTGAAAGTGCTAGTTATCGACTAGAGGGGGGGGGGGTGAATAGGCGACTTTTATGAAAGTCATCAAAACATGGAAGTTTCGAAGAAAAACGATCGAAATGAACCTATTAACATACAACGGAAGGTAGACTACACTAGGCAAGCCATAGTCAAGTATTCAATGAAGTGAAAGCATGAAGACTATTAGCGGCTAGGCAGTATGGATTAGGATGGAAGATAGTATGAAGCTAATCAGAACAAGTAGTCACACAGTGAAGTCAAACAGATAATGCAAGCAGGCAATGACTTCACGAAGACAACTGTAAGTAAAGAGAAGGTAAGGATAGAACCAGTTGCTTGGTGAAGACATGTATTTGTTGGACCAGTTCCAGTTGTTGTGACAATTGTACGTCTGGTTAGGGAGGCTGAGATTCAACTCAGAAGACCGCGTCTTCACCTTATTCCCCTTGAGCTAAGGACATACAGTCCTCGCCCAATCACTCTGGTAAGTCTTCAAGGTAGACTTCCAAACCTTCACAGACTTCGTTCACCGGCGATCCACAATGACTCTTGGATGCTCAGAACGTGACGCCTAACCGGCTGGAGGATTCACAGTCCTCAAGTGTAACAAGTCTTCAGATCACGCAGACAGAAAGATTTCAGTGATGCCTAACACTCTTTGGCTCTGGGTGTTTAGGGCTTTGTCCTCGCAAGGATTTCTCTCTCAAAGGCTTCGAGGTGGGTTGCTCTCAAACGACAAAAGTCGTGCACTAACTCTGAGCAGCCACCAATTTATGGTGTAGGGGGTGGGCTATTTATAGCCACTAGGCAACCCGACCTGATTTGTCCGAAATGACCCTGAGTCACTAAGGAACTGACACGTGTTCCAACGGTCCGATTTCAAACACACACGGCAGCTTGACTTGGGCTACAAGTAAAACTGACTCATCCAACTCTGGATAAGATTTTCTCTCATTGTCTTCGCTCAAAGACTTATGATTTGGTTGAGCATCACTTCAGTCACTCTGACTTTGTTCACTTGGACCCCACTTAACAGTACGGTGGTTCCTATGACTCAACAAAGAAGAAAAGGAAACTACGAAACAACTATGTCTTCGCAATCCATGGTCTTCATACGATGTCTTCTCATGTCATACTCTTCAATGTGAAACTCTTCACAGACCACCATTGTCTTCAATGTCTTCACACATTTTTAGGGGTCATCTCCGGTAGGTAAACCAAATCAATGAGGGACTACTACCTGTGTTATCCTGCAATTCTCACAAACACATTAGTCCCTCAACCAGGTTTGTCGTCAATACTCCAAAACCAACTAGGGGTGGCACTAGATGCACTTACAATCTCCCCCTTTTTTGTGATTGATGACAAACTGGTTGAAGTTTTCAACGGGGATAAGAGTATGTGAAATTGTAAAGGATTAAGGTATTGTCTTCATAAGTAGCAAAAGGCTCCCCCTGAAGATGTGCATATATGTATTTTGCCTTTGGAATGCAAATGCACATGGCAGGTTGTACTTGTGGAGATCCTCTTCAACTTATGAAGGCAATTCATCATGCATGATAAGATATAACAAAGATAATGACATGCATAATGAAAAATGGACGTCTACAATATGACTTCATGCGGGATTTATCGTCGCACATGCGGAATTTATCATCGCATCACATAGTTGACAGAAAAGGTAGCAGACGACCATCAAGTTTAAGTGTTACAACTCAAAAGAACCAAATGTATCGAAAGCGAGAGTTGTAAGCACTTGGCAAAAGTATAGAAACCACCCTTATGGACCCACTTGAAGACTATCAACCCATATGCTTCTCCCCTTTTTGTCAGTGAGGACCAAAAAGGTTTGAAGACATAGAGCTTTCTACTCGTTCCCATGAGGAGTAGGCGAAGCAGCAGGGTCGATGTTGAGGTCTGGTGGTGCAGAAGAACTTGGTGCAGTGTCGATTTGAGGCGAAGTTGAGGTTGGGGAAGTAGCATCATCTTCGTCATCAATAACTCTGGCATTGACAGTTGCAGCTGAGGATGAGTAGTCAGAGTCTTCAAGTGAGGGAGTCCAATGCAGGTGAGCATTCCTGGGAGGAGCGGAATCAAACTTGAATCTCTCGGCGAAGCCATCTTGTTGGAGACCATCTTCAGAGCTCAGCAATGTCAGACTCTTCCACGATCGGTGACAGGTTTCATGAGTGACAAATGCATTCTTGGTGGCAAGGTTGCGAATGCGATTGACATCCACCAAGAGACTATGCATCTGACGCTTGAGCCAGTCATGATGCTTATCCTGTTTTTGATGCAGGGCGACGAGAAGCTCTCGTCATTAAGAACACGAGATCGCTTCCGAGGCCTTTGAGCAATTGTGCTTTCAATGGCTTCAGTATGGGCACGAGGGGTACGTGTATTTCCAGCCAAAGGATAAACACGAGTTGCAACAAGAACTCCTTCAATGGGTTGAGTGAAACTTTGACGATCGATGTTGTGAAGATAAATTGGCTCCTTGGCAGGCTCTGGGTATATGGCTTCGACAGATAGATCAACCTTTGGCAAGAAGATGAGATGATTGCATGCAGAAGGTTGATAGTTGATAGCAGAGTGAAGCTTGATGAGGCGCATTACCCATGGAGCATAGAACTTCAGACCAAATATATCGGAGCCAGATGCAGCCAATTGCTTGATGAAGAAGTCTTGAGCATTGAAGCTGATTCCATTGAAGATATAGAAAACCAATGTCTCCATTGCTCCTTCAAACTTCGCTGCAGGAGAATGTCCTTTGACAGGCCAGAGAGTTCGCCTGATAATATGATAAATAGTGCGGGGCAGATACTCTAGGTCTTCAACAAAGAACTCCTTAGGATAGTCAGCGTCTTGTGGCAGTGGCTTCATCATGCTCAGCATTTGGCTCATGTTTGGCTCTGGCTTCTGAAAGATGCTCTCCAAAGCATTTTGGTGCAGCTGACAACCTGGTTCATAGTTTTCACCAGGAGTGGGCAGGGCAGTAAGCTCAATGATGTCTTGGGCTTGGGCTTCATGGTGTACATCGCCTGTCATCCACTCAAGGACCCAAGTCTTCGGATCCCTGTAGTAGCTGTGAAAGTGGAGAGTTGCATAGAATTGCAGTAGAAACTCTTCATTCCAATGCTCTTTATCGGTCACAAACTGTAGGAGGTCAGCATCTCTGAAGCAGTCAAGAGCTTCTTCCAAACAAGGCAGTCCAGCAATGGCTTCGCAGTCTAGACGCATATGAGGAAAAATGCGCCCCTGATTGTATAGTATGTAGGAGTAGTAACTGCGATGCTGATAACTCCAGAACCTATCAGATGATATTCTTGGCTTGGAATATGGGTTCTTGGCGCTATCAAAGAAGGTGTTGTGTGCTACGAAGCCATTCACATTAAACGATCCTGGTGAAGTTGTAGTACCTGGAAACCTTGGCAGCCTTGGCTTTGGCTTCTGGACCTGAGGCCGGCGCTCCACATGATAGTCAAACTATGGTCCAGGAGCGGGCGGAGGAACCAGAATGGGCCAACGGACGGTGGTAAGTTGACCTTGATAGAATGCTTGCTCAATGGTGTGAGGCCTTGGAGGTGGTACAGGAGCAGAGGCATTGACATCGGCTTCGAGCTACACAATGGCTTCAGGTGCAATATTGGCTTCAGGATTCACATTCATTTCTGGCGCCACATTAACTTCAGGCGCCACATTAACTTCAAGCGCCACATTTGCTTCAGTCATGACAATGTCATTGGCTTCAGTGTTGTTGTTTGTGGCCGCTTCATTATTTTCAACCTCCACTTGAGTAGCTGGAGGGTCTAGCACAAACTCGTTCTCCTCGAGAACAGTTTCTTGGTTGGGAGGGGGTGTGGCAACTCGCTCTTCTGCTTGACAGGGTTCTGGTTGTTCTTGTTGATCATCGGCTGATGCAGCCGGAATGTCTTCAGCAGCTTTTGCTTCGGACTCAGAGACATCCACAGTCGGAGTGGCGTCAGGGAACACTTGTCGTGCCACTGAGTTATGTTGCTCTTCTCCTTATGGAACGCTCGATAGAGTGACTTGTGGCCTTGGTCCTTTGCGAAGCCTGCGGAGTGCGGGCGACACATTTGGAGAGGGAGTTGTTTGGGCCACAAAGTCTTCATCATCTAGCACCGGAGTGGTGACTTGAGTTGGGGGAGTACGTGGTGATTCTTCTTGACGGGGGGAGACTTGAGGGTGATCAGCCCAGGAATCATCCTGAGCGATTGGCGTCAAAGGACGACCAATGCTGATGAGCTTGCTGTTCGTCAGAACAGGCGATGATGCCATTTGGTGCTCAATCTGAGGAAGGACTTCATCATCTTCTACATTGTCGTGATGACCAATGTCTTCAGCTTCAGGAGCCGGAATGTCTTCAGCTTCAAGAGCCTCTGTGGAAGCAGGCTCATGAACTATTAACTAACACTCTTGGTGTTCGGACGCAGGACGAGCAACTAAGATTGGCTCGACGACAAGGGGCTCTGTGGGAGCAGCCCGATCTTTCTTCTTTGTCTTCCTCTTCTTGGTCAGTGGAGCATCGTTAGTGGTGTTCTTGGTCTTGCGCTTTCGGGCTTCGGCTTCAGCTGCCCTTGTTTTCTTGAGTTCTGAAGCAGCTGTGGGGACCTTAAGCTTCGAGCCTGTCATACTAGCAGGGAAGACAATGCGAGGTTCTTCCTGCCTTGATGCTTCAGCTTGGGCCATAACAGACTTCTTCTTCTTCTTGGCAGCCATTCTGGGGTCGATGCCAGGGCGCCCCAGAGCCTTGCGCTTTTCTGCTTCATTGTGAGCTTGAACACTTTTCTCAGCAAAGTACTTCATTCTCTCTCTTGAACCTTTTGCTTCCCGGCGTTTCTGGTGGAACTTCTCCTTGAGCTCATGCGGCGTCTGCTTGAAGCTTTGAACATCAGCCACACTGAGGTTAGCCATATTGTTCTTGAACTGAGCCTTCTCATAATCAATATTGTTCTTTAGTTCAACAATCTTTTGAGCCAGAGCCAGCTCAGTAGCAATGGCACTGTGGAAAGAGACACTGATGCCAATTGGAAGCTCAAGGTCATCGAGGTTGATGCTGGGGTTTTCAAACCACTCATCAATGAAGTTGTTCAAGATATCCACATCAAACAGGGGTAGATCATTAAAGATCTCCGCCTCTTCCTTGATCTTTATCAACATCTCAGGAGCATCATCGCCAAGATCGTTGTCACTTGACAGATCAATGGCTTCATGTTCGTTCCTCAGAACGACAGCTGGGGTCAGTGCTTGACCAGAAATCTGGATGGGCTTCTTCTTCTTCTCAGTCTTGGAGATGCGAGAGAGATCTTTAGACTGCACACTGGCTTCAGGAGGTGTAGTGGATAGAGGCTTCGCACGCGAAGCTTTTGGTGCAGTGGAGGGTTTTGAAGCCTTTGGTTTCTTCTGCTTCTGAGGCTTGGGAGGAGCATGCGCTTCATCAGATTCAGCGTTATCTGCTGAGTGCTCCACGACGGCCCCCTGAACAGCAATGTGAGTGAGGAGACCATCGAGGTTGTAGAAAGGCCCGATGATATTGGGTTCGGCATCACGAGTGCCATCAGCCCGAGGAGCAGATGGACCAGGGTTGAAGTCGTGTCCAAGGTCATTCTTGTTTTTCTTGGAAGACTCCTTTGCAAACTGAAAGTTGCGCTTGAAGAGATTGTCTTCACGACACCATAGCATACTGGATGGGTCGGCATTAGCAGGCTGAGGTCCATGGACCATGCAAGGGTAGAAGCCTTGAGCAATGGCTTCGGACTTAGACTTGGGCTGAAGACCTTTGTATACAATATCTCCCTAGGGGCCCTTGATGGCATTCTTTTCAACATATTCGTCAGTGACAAATTTGTACTTGAACCATTCCTCTGCCCAATGTCTTCGAATCCATTGGACTCGGTTCTTGCGTTCCCCATAGGTCTCTTCGGGATCTGACTTGTATAGTTCATACAGATCTGGTGGCAGGTCCTTGGTTGTGTTCCCACGACGCTGTCTGCCGCCCTTCCTGACTGATTTCTCTGTCGCCATGAAGTTCAGACTGAATGGCTTCAGAACTTGCAAAGGCTTCCGTCTGCTGGTTAGGCAGGAACTGGCTTCGGGAGAGTTGATGTGACGTTGTAAGAACTCTGCAAATGAATGCAGACTATGAGAACCAAGGGATTCTCCCACGGACATGTACCTGTGACAGAATTAGAGATGCGAGGGAAGGGGAAGAGGTCATATGCATTCTCAGAAGATTTTGAAGATAAATCAGTTTAGAAGACATTGACCTCATAGCACGAAGACATTCACTTATATGATGAGAGTTGGTTCCAGATTTGTAGGAATCCAAGAATAAGTACAAGTGAGGAATCTAACTGTGTGTGAAGCATAAGTGAATATACTAGGCATGTTATGAGATGCAGAACAGGATATATCCAAATTTGTAGGGACAGAAACCACTTGTGATTGAAAAGGATGGATCTATCGAATCAAAAAGATAGTAAAAAGGAGGTTTTATTTACCACACGAAGAACTGCTAGACGGAGTAGAGAGGAAGCCGAGCAGTTCGATCTTCTGTGCCCTAACTTGGCGACGGAGGACACCTACGGTGACGGCGGATAGATGAGGTCCGCGACCGGCGTGAGGACGGCGTTGGTGAGGTCGCGGCAGCTAAGTGCTTCGTCGCCGGCGTCGTCGAGAGCTAGCGGTGGCGCTAGGGTTTGTGGAGAGGTGGAAGAAAAGATAATGACTGGGGTGTTGGGGATCGTAGCAGAAATTCAAAAAATTTCCTACGTGTCACCAAGATCAATCTATGGAGAGACTAGCAACGAGAGAGAGGAGTGCATCTTCATACCCTTGAAGATCGCAATGCGGAAGCGTTACAAGAACGCGGTTGGTGGAGTCGTACATGCAGCGATTCAGATCGCGGTCGATTCCGATCTAAGCGCCGAACAATGGCGCCTCCGCGTTCAACACACGTACAGCCCGATGACGTCTCTCACGCCTTGATCCAGCAAGGAGAGAGGGAGAGGTTGGGGAAGACTCCGTCCAGCAGCAGCACAGCGGCGTGGTGATGGTGGAGGAGCGCGGTACTCCAGTAGGGCTTCGCCAAGCACTACGAGAGACGAGGAGGGAGAGGGGTAGGGCTGCGCCAAGAGAGAGATCAAATCACATGTGTTGGGTAGCGCCATACCTCAAGTATATATAGGGGAAGGGGAGGGGCTGCGCCCCCTCTAGGGTTCCCTCCCCAAGGGGGGCGGCAGCCCTAGATCCCATCTAGGGTGGCGGCCAGAGGGGAGAGGAAGAGAGGGGGGCGCCCTAGGGTGGGCCTTAAGGCCCATCTGGACCTAGGGCTTGCCCCCTCCCACTCTCCCTGCGCCTTGGGCCTTGGTGGGGGGGGGGGCGCACCAGCCTACCTGGGGCTGGTCCCCTCCCACACTTGGCCCACGCAGCCTTCTGGGGCTGGTGGCCCCACCTGGTGGACCCCGGGACCCTCCCGGTGGTCCCGATACGTTACCGATAGCACCCGAAACTTTTCCGGTGACCAAAATGAAGGAAATATGCCCTAGAGGCAATAATAAAGTTATTATTTATTTCCTTATATCATGATAAATGTTTATTATTCATGCTAGAATTGTATTAACCGGAAACATAATACATGTGTGAATACATAGACAAACATAGTGTCACTAGTATGCCTCTACTTGACTAGCTCGTTGATCAAATATGATTATGTTTCCTAACCATAGACATGAGTTGTCATTTGATTAACGGGATCACATCATTAGGAGAATGATGTGATTGACTTGACCCATTCCGTTAGCATAGCACTTGATTGTTTAGTTTATTGCTATTGCTTTCTTCATGACTTATACATGTTCCTATGACTATGAGATTATGCAACTCCCGTTTACCGGAGGAACACTTTATGTGCTACCAAATGTCACAACGTAACTGGGTGATTATAAAGGTGCTCTACAGGTGTCTCCGAAGGTACTTGTTGGGTTGGCGTATTTCGAGATTAGGATTTGTCACTCCGATTGTCGGAGAGGTATCTTTGGGCCCACTCGGTAATGCACATCACTATAAGCCTTGCAAGCATTGCAACTAATGAGTTAGTTGCAGGATGATGTATTACAGAACGAGTAAAGAGACTTGCCGGTAACTAGATTGAACTAGGTATTGAGATACCGACGATCGAATCTCGGGCAAGTAACATACCGATGACAAAGGGAACAACGTATGTTGTTATGCGGTTTGACAGATAAAAATCTTCGTAGAATATGTGGGAGCCAATATGAGCATCCAGGTTCCGCTATTGGTTATTGACCGGAGACGTGTCTCGGTCATGTCTACATTGTTCTCGAACCCGTAGGGTCCGCATGCTTAAAGTTTCGATGACAGTTATATTATGAGTTTTGATGTACCGAAGGAGTTCGGAGTCCCGGATGAGATCGGGGACATGACGAGGAGTCTCGAAATGGTCGAGACGTAAAGATCGATATATTGGACGACTATATTCAGACATCGGAAAGGTTCCGAGTGATACGGGTATTTATCAGAGTACCGGAGAGTTACGGGAATTCGCCGGGGAGTATATGGGCCTTATTGGGCCATACGGGAATAGAGGAGAGAGGCCAAAAGGAAGGAGGCGCGCGACCCCCCTCTGGTCCGAATTGGACAAGGGGTGCAGCCCCCTTTTCCTTCTTCCTCTCCTCTTTCCTTCTCGCCTACTCCAACAAGGAAAGGAGGAGTCCTACTCCCGGTGGGAGTAGGACTCCCCCTTGGCGCGCCCTCCTCCTAGGCCGACCACCTCTCCCCTTGCTCCTTTATATACAGGGGCAGGGGGGCACCTCTAGACACACAAGTTGATCAAGTTGATCGTCTCTTAGCCGTGTGCAGTGCCCCCCTCCACCATAGTCCAACTTGATAATACTGTAGCGGTGCTTAGGCGAAGCCCTGCGTCGGTAGAACATCAACATCGTCACCACGCCGTCGTGTTGACGAAACTCTCCCTCAACACTCGGCTGGATCGGAGTTCGAGGGATGTCATCGGGCTGAACGTGTGCTGAACTCAGAAGTGCCGTACGTTCGGTACTTGATCGGTCGGATCGTGAAGACGTACGACTACATCAACCGCGTTGCTATAACGCTTTCGCTTTCGGTCTACGAGGGTACGTGGACAACACTCTCCCCTCTCGTTGCTGTGCATCACCATGATCTTGCATGTGCGTAGGAAATTTTTGAAATTGCTACGTCCCCCAACAGTGGCATCCGAGCCAGGTTTTATGCGTTGATGTTATATGCACGAGTAGAACACAAGTGAGTTGTGGGAGATATAAGTCATACTGCTTACTAGCATGTCATACTTTGGTTCGGAGGTATTGTTGGATGAAGCGGCCCGGACCGACATTACGCGTACGCTTACGCGAGACTGGTTCTACCAACGTGCTTTGCACACAGGTGGCTGGCGGGTGTCAGTTTCTCCAACTTTAGTTGAATCGAGTGTGGCTACGCCCGGTCCTTGCGAAGGTTAAAACAACACCAACTTGACAAACTATCGTTGTGGTTTTGATGCGTAGGTAAGAACGGTTCTTGCTAAGCCCGTAGCAGCCACGTAAAACTTGCAACAACAAAGTAGAGGACGTCTAACTTGTTTTTGCAGGGCATGTTGTGATGTGATATGGTCAAGACATGATGCTAAATTTTATTGTATGAGATGATCATGTTTTGTAACCGAGTTATCGGCAACTGGCAGGAGCCATATGGTTGTCGCTTTATTGTATGCAATGCAATCGCGCTGTAATGCTTTACTTTATCACTAAGTGGTAGCGATAGTCGTGGAAGCATAAGATTGGTGAGACGACAACGATGCTACGATGGAGATCAAGGTGTCGTGCGGTGACGATGGTGATCATGACGGTACTTCAGAGATGGAGATCACAAGTACAAGATGATGATGGCCATATCATATCACTTATATTGATTGCATGTGATGTTTATCTTTTATGCATCTTATCTTGCTTTGATTGACGGTAGCATTATAAGATGATCTCTCACTAAATTTCAAGATAAAAGTGTTCTCCCTGAGTATGCATCGTTGCCAAAGTTCGTCGTGCCCAGACACCACGTGATGATCGGGTGTGATAAGCTCTACGTCCATCTACAACGGGTGCAAGCCAGTTTTGCACACTCAGAATACTCAGGTTAAACTTGACAAGCCTAGCATATGCAGATATGGCCTCGGAACACTGAGACCGAAAGGTCGAGCATGAATCATATCGTAGATATGATCAACATAAGTGATGTTCACTGTAAGTGCATCTAGTGCCACCCCTAGTTGGTTTTGGAGTATTGACGACAAACCTAGTTGAGGGACTAATGTGTTTGTGAGAATTGCAGGATAACACAGGTAGAAGTCCCTCATTGATTCGGTTTTCCTACCAGAGATGACCCCTAAAAATGTATGAAGACATTGAAGTCAAAGGTGGTATATGAAGATATTCACATTGAAGACTATGACAAGAGAAGACACCACATGAAGCCTATGGAGCTCGAAGACTTAGATCTTTCGTAGTTCTCTTTCTTCTGTGTTGAGTCATAGGAACCACTGTACTGTTAAGTGGGGTCCAAGAGAACCAGTCAGAATGACTGAAGTGATGCTTAAACAAAACCTATGTCTTCGAGTGAAGACTTTGAGAGCGAATCTTGTCCAGAGTCGGGCAAGTCAGCTTTGCTTGAAGCCCAAGTAAAGTTGCCGTGTGAGTTTGAAATCTGACCGTTGGAACACGTGTCAGTTCCTTAGTGACCCAGGGTCATTTCGGACAAATCAGGTCGGGTTGCCAAGTGGCTATAAATAGCCCACCCCCTACAACCATAAACGGTTGGCTGCTCAGATTCAGAGTACGGCTTTTGTCGTTTGAGAGCAACCCACCTCGAAGCCTTTGAGAGAGAATTCCTTGCGAGGATAAAGCCCTAACC
This sequence comes from Triticum urartu, assembly GCF_056163025.1. NCBI lineage: Eukaryota > Viridiplantae > Streptophyta > Magnoliopsida > Poales > Poaceae > Triticum > Triticum urartu. The sequence continues at coordinate 608,446,976 of NC_141875.1, read as the reverse complement.
ACCCAGAGCCAAAGAGAATTAGGCATCACTTAAGTCTTCTTGTCTGTGTGATCTGAAGACTTATTACACTTGAGGACTGTGCATCCTCCAGCCGGTTAGGCGTCGCGTTCTGAGCATCCAAGAGACATTGTGGATTGCCGGTGAACGAAGTCTGTGAAGGTTTGGGAGTCTACCTTGAAGACTTACCAGAGTGATTGGGCGAGGTCTGTGTGACCTTAGCTCAAGGGGAATACGGTGAGGACTGGGTGTCCTGAGCTGCGTGTTCAGGACTGGGTGTCCGGGACTGTGTGTCCTAAGGTTTAAATACCTAGCCGCCCTAACCAGACGTACAGTTGTCACAGCAACTGGAACTGGTCCAACAAATCATTGTCTTCAGTGAGTCACTGGTTTCATCTTCCCTTCCCTTTACTTACTGTTACTCCTTGTGAAGTCATTGTATGTTCGCACTATCTTTTGTCTTCACTGAGTGACTGCGTGTTCTGTGTGGCTTCACAATATCTTCCTACCCGATCCTTACTACATTGCTGCTATTAGTCATTGTGCTTTCACTCTATTGAATACTTGACTATGGCTTGCCTAGTGTAGTCTACCTTCTGCTGCAGGGTAATAGGTTTATTTCTATTGTTTGTCTTCATAACTTACACGTTTTGAAGACTTTCATAAAAATCGCCTATTCACCCTCCCTCTAGTCGATATAACGCACTTTCATTCACCATTGAAAGCTACTCCATTTCACGTGATGATCGGTTATGGTTTAGTTGATTTGGATCACGTGATCACTTAGAGGATTAGAGGGATGTCTATCTAAGTGGGAGTTCTTAAGTAATATGATTAATTGAACTTACATTTATCATGAACTTAGTCCTGGTATTATTAGCATATCTATGTTGTAGAACAATAGCTCGCGTTTAGCTCCCCTGTTTTATTTTTGATATGTTCCTAGCGAAAACTAAGTTGAAAGGTGTTAGTAGCAATGACGCGGATTGGATCCGTGATCTGAGGTTTATCCTCATTGCTGGACAGAAGAATTATGTCCTTGATGCACCGCTAGGTGAAAAATCTATTGCAGGAGCAGATGCAGATGTTATGAATGTTTGGCTAGCTCAATATGATGACTACTTGATAGTTTAGTGCACCATGCTTAAACGGCTTAGAATCGGGACTTCAAAGACGTTTTGAACATCATGGACCATATGAGATGTTCCAGGAGTTGAAGTTAATATTTCAAGCAAATACCCGAGTTGAGAGATATGAAGTGTCCAACAAGTTCTATAGCTAAAAGATGGAGGAGAATAGCTCAAGCAGTGAGCATGTGCTCAGATTGTCTGGGTACTACAATCGCTTGAATCAAGTGGAAGTTAATCTTCCAGATAAAATAGTGATTGACAGAATTCTCTAGTCACCATCACCAAGTTAGTAGAACTTCGTGATGAACTATAGTATGCAAGGGATGACGAAAACAATTCCCAAGCTCTTCGTGATGCTGAAATCGACGAAGGTAGAAATCAAGAAAAGCATCAAGTGTTGATGGTTGACAAGACCACTAGTTTCAAGAAAAGGACAAAGGGAAGAAAGGGGAACTTCAAGAAGAACGACAAACAAGTTGCTGCTCAAGTGAAAAAACCCAAGTCTGGACCTAAGCCTGAAACTGAGTGCTTCTACTGCAAAGGGACTGGTCATTGGAAGCGGAACTGCCCCAAGTAATTGGCGGATAAGAAGGATGGCAAAGTGAACATAGGTATATTTGATATACATGTTATTGATGTGTACTTTACTAGTGTTTATAGCAACCCCTCGGTATTTGATACTGGTTCAGTTGCTAAGAGTAGTAACTCGGAATGGGAGTTGCAAAATAAACAGAGACTAGTTAAGGGTGAAGTGATGATGTGTGTTGGAAGTGGTTCCAAGATTGATATGATCATCATCGCACACTCCCTATACGTTCGGGATTAGTGTTGAACCTAAATAAATGTTATTTGGTGTTTGCGTTAAGCATAAATATGATTGGATCATGTTTATTGCAATACAGTTATTCATGTAAGTTAGAGAATAATTGTTGTTCTGTTTACATGAATAAAACCTTCTATGGTCATACACCCAATGAAAATGGTTTGTTGGATCTCGATCGTGGTAATACACATTTTCATAATATTGAAGCCAAAAGATGCAAAGTTAATAATGATAGTGCAACTTATTTGTGGCACTGCCGTTTAGGTCATATTGGTGTAAAGCGCATGAAGAAAATCCATGCTGATGGGCTTTTGGAATCACTTGATTATGAATCAGTTGATGCTTGCGAACCATGCCTCATGGGCAAGATGACTAAGACTCCGTTCTCCGGAACAATGGAGCGAGCAACAGATTTGTTGGAAATCATACATACTGATGTATGTGGTCCAATGAATATTGAGGCTCGCGACAGGTATCATTATTTTTTGATCTTCACAGATGATTTGAGCAGATATGAGTATATCTACTTGATGAAACACAAGTCTGAAATATTTGAAAAGTTCAAAGAATTTCAGAGTGAAGTGGAGAATCATCGTAACAAAAATAAAAATTTCTACGATATGATCGCAGAAGTAAAATATTTGAGTTACGAGTTTGGCCTTCAGTTAAAACAATGTGAAATAGTTTCACTACTCACGCCACCTGGAACACCACAGTATAATGGTGTGTCCAAACGTCGTAACCGTGCTTTATTAGATATGATGCGATCTATGATGTCTCTTACCGATTACCACTATCGTTTTGGGGTTATGCATTAGAAACAGCTACATTCATGTTAAATAGGGCACCATCTAAATCCGTTGAGACGACGCCGTATGAACTGTGGTTTGGCGAGAAACCTAAGCTGTCGTTTCTTAAAGTTTGGGACTGCGATGCTTATGTGAAAAAGTTTCAACTTGATAAGCTCGAACCCAAATCGGAGAAGTAAATCTTCATAGGATACCCAAAATAAAATGTTGGGCACACCTTCTATCACAGATCCGAAGGCAAGATATTCATTGCTGAGAATGGATCCTTTCTAGAGAAGGAGTTTCTCTCGAAAGAAGTGAGTGGGAGGAAAGTAGAACTTGATGAGGTAACTGTACCTACTCCCTTATTGGAAAGTAGTTCATCACAGAAATCTGTTCCTGTGACTACTACACCAATTAGTGAGGAAGCTAATGATGATGATCATGTAACTCCAGATCAAGTTACTACCGAACCTCGTAGGTAAACCAGAGTGAGATCTGCACCAGAGTGGTACGGTAATCCTGTTCTGGAAGTCATGTTACTAGACCATGACGAACTTGCGAACTATGAGGAAGCGATGATGAGCCCAGATTCCGCGAAATGGCTTGAGGCCATGAAATCTGAGATGAGATCCATGTATGAGAACAAAGTATGGACTTTGATTGACTTGCCCATTGATCGGCGAGCCATTAAGATTAAATGGATCTTCAAGAGGAAGACGGATGCTGATAGTAGTGTTACTATCTACAAAGCTAGAATTGTCGCAAAAGGTTTTCGACAAGTTCAAGGTGTTGACTACGATGAGAGTTTCTCACTTGTATCTATGCTTAAGTCTGTCCGAATCATGTTAGCAATTGCCACATTTTATGAAATCTGGCAAATGAATAACAAAACTACATTCCTTAATGGATTTATTAAAGAAGAGTTGTATATGATGCAACAAGAAAGTTTTGTCAATCCTAAAGGTGCTAACAAAATATGCAAGCTCCAGCGATCCATCTATGGACTGGTGCAAGCATCTCGGAGTTGGAATATACGCTTTGATAAGTTGATCAAAGCATATAGTTTTATACAGACTTGGAGTGAAGCCTGTATTTACAAGAAAGTGAGTGGGAGCACTACATCATTTCTAATAAGTATATGTGAATGACATATTGTTGATCGGAGATAATGTAGAATTATTCTGCAAAGCATAAAGGAGTGTTTGAAAGGAGTTTTTCAAAGAAAGACCTCGGTAAAGCTGCTTACATATTGAGCATCAAGATCTATAGAGATAGATCAAGACGCTTGATAAGTTTTTCAATGAGTACATACCTTGACAAGATTTTGAAGTAGTTCAAAATGGAACAGTCAAGGAAAGAGTTCTTGTCTGTGTTACAAGGTGTGAAGTTGAGTAAGACTCAAAACCCGACCACGGCAGAAGATAGAGAGAGAATGAAAGTCATTCCCTATGCCTTGGCCATAGGTTCTATAAAATATGCCATGCTGTGTACCAGATCTATTGTATACCCTACACTGTTTTTGACAAGGGAGTACAATAGTGATCTAGGAGTAGATCACTGGACAGCGGTCAAATTATCCTTAGTGGAATAAGGATATGTTTCTCGATTATGGAGGTGACAAAAATGTTCGTTGTAAAGGGTTACGTCGATGCAAAATTTTGACACTAATCCAGATGACTCTAAGTCTTAATCTGGATACATTTTGAAAGTGGGAGCAATTAGCTAGAGTAGCTCCGTGCAGAGCATTGTTGACATAGAAATTTGCAAAAGACATACGGATTTGAATGTGGCAGACCCGTAGACTAAACTTCTCTCACAAGCAAAACATGATCACACCTTAGTACTCTTTGGGTGTTAATCACATAGTGATGTGAACTAGATTGTTGACTAGTAAACCCTTTGGGTGTTGGTCACATGACGATGTGAACTATGGGTGTTAATCACATGGTGATGTGAACTATTGGTGTTAAATCACATGGCGATGTGAACTAGATTATTGACTCTAGTGCAAGTGGGAGACTGAAGGAAATATGCCCTAGAGACAATAATAAAGTTATTATTTATTTCCTTATATCATGATAAATGTTTATTATTCATGCTAGAATTGTATTAACCGGAAACGTAATACATGTGTGAATACATAGACAAACAGAGTGTCACTAGTATGCCTCTACTTGACTAGCTCGTTGATCAAATATGGTTATGTTTCCTAACCATAGACATGAGTTGTCATTTGACTAACGGGATCACATCATTAGGAGAATGATGTGATTGACTTGACCCATTTCGTTAGCATAGCACTTGATCGTTTAGTTTATTGCTATTGCTTTCTTCATGACTTATACATGTTCCTATGACTATGAGATTATGCAACTCCCGTTTACCGGAGGAACACTTTGTATGCTACCAAACATCACAAGGTAACTGGGTGATTATAAAGGTGCTCTACAGGTGTCTCCGAAGGTACTTGTTGGGTTGGCGTATTTCGAGATTAGGATTTGTCACTCCGATTGTCGGAGAGGTATCTCTGGGCCCACTCGGTAATGCACATCACTATAAGCCTTGCAAGCATTGCAACTAATGAGTTAGTTGCGGGATGATGTATTACAGAACGAGTAAAGAGACTTGCCGGTAACGAGATTGAACTAGGTATTGAGATACCGACGATCGAATCTCGGGCAAGTAACATACCAATGAAAAAGGGAACAATGTATGTTGTTATGCGGTTTGACCGATAAAAATCTTCGTAGAATATGTGGGAGCCAATATGAGCATCCAGGTTCCGCTATTGGTTATTGACCGGAGACGTGTCTCGGTCATGTCTACATTGTTCTCGAACCCGTAGGGTCCGCATGCTTAAAGTTTCGATGACAGTTATATTATGAGTTTATGAGTTTTGATGTACCGAAGGAGTTCGGAGTCCCGGATGAGATCGGGGACATGACGAGGAGTCTCTAAATGGTCGAGACGTAAAGATCAATATATTGGACGACTATATTCGGACATCGGAAAGGTTTCGAGTGATTCGGGTATTTATCGGAGTACCGGAGAGTTACGAGAATTCGCCGGGGAGTATATGGGCCTTATTGGGCCATACGGGAATAGAGGAGAGAGGCCAAAAGGAAGGAGGCGCGCGGCCCCCCTCTGGTCCGAATTGGACAAGGGGTGCAGCCCCCTTTTCCTTCTTCCTCTCCTCCTCTTTCCTTCTCTCCTACTCCAACAAGGAAAGGAGGAGTCCTACTCCCGGTGGGAGTAGGACTCCCCCCTTGGCGCGACCTCCTCCTAGGCCGGCCACCTCTCCCCTTGCTCCTTTATATACAGGGGTAGGGGGGCACCTCTAGACACACAAGTTGATCAAGTTGATCGTCTCTTAGCCGTGTGCGGTGCCCCCCTCCACCATAGTCCAACTCGATAATACTGTAGCGGTGCTTAGGCGAAGCCCTGCGTCGGTAGAACATCAACATCGTCACCACACCGTCGTGCTGACGAAACTCTCCCTCAACACTCGGCTGGATCGGAGTTCGAGGGACGTCATCGGGCTGAACGTGTGCTGAACTCGAAGGTGCCGTACGTTCGGTACTTGATCGGTCGGATCGTGAAGACGCACGACTACATCAACCGCGTTGTTATAACGCTTCCGCTTTCGGTCTACAAGGGTACGTGGACAACACTCTCCCCTCTCGTTGCTGTGCATCACCATGATCTTGCGTGTGCGTAGGAAACTCTTGAAATTGCTACGTTCCCCAACACAAAACGGGACTTCCCATATATAAATCTTTACCTCCGGACCATTCCGGAACTCCTCGTGACATCCGGGATCTCATCCGGGACTCCGAACAACATTCGATAACCGCGTACATACTTTCCCGATAACCCTAGCGTCATTGAACCTTAAGTGTGTAGACCCTACGGGCTCGGGAGTCATGCAGACATGGCCGAGACAACTCTCTGGTCAATAACCAACAACGGGATCTGGATACCCATGTTGGCTCCCACATGCTCCACGATGATCTTATCGGATGAACCACGATATCAAGGATTCAATCAATCCCGTATACAATTCCCTTTGTCCATCGGTACGATACTTGCCCGAGATTCGATCGTCGGTATCCCGATACCTCGTTCAATCTCGTTACCGGCAAGTCTCTTTACTCGTTCTGTAACACATCATCCCATGATCAACTCCTTGGTCACATTGTGCACATTATGATGATGTCCTACCGAGTGGGCCCAGAGATACCTCTCCGTTACACGGAGTGACAAATCCCAGTCTCGATTCGTGCCAACCCAACAGACACTTTCGGAGATACCCGCAGTGCACCTTTATAGCCACCCAGTTACGTTGTGAAGTTTGGTACACCCAAAGCATTCCTACGGTATCCGGGAGTTGCACAATCTCATGGTCTAAGGAAATGATACTTGACATTAGAAAAGCTTTAGCATACGAACTACACGATATTGTGCTAGGCTTAGGATTGGGTCTTTTCCATCACATCATTCTCCTAATGATGTGATCCCGTTATCAACGACATACAATGTCCATGGTCAGGAAACCATAACCATCTATTGATCAACGAGCTAGTCAACTAGAGGCTTACTAGGGACATGGTGTTGTCTATGTATCCATACATGTATCCGAGTTTCCTATCAACACAATTCTAGCATGGATAATAAACGATTATCATGAACAAGGAAATATAATAATAACTAATTTATTATTGCCTCTAGGGCACATTTCCAACATGGGGTGTGGTGTGTATTTATAAGGACAGGGACGGCACATCGTTATTACGCAGGTGCCCCTAGCGGCTCACATCTGAGGGACACGTGGCGAACATGCAACACATTGGAAGTTGTTCCATGTTCCCACGCACACCTGGATTGTCAGGTGGTCGTTCCGGCTTCTCCGGGTTTCAGGCAATAAGGATTGAGCATTTACAACAGATTTAATGTTTGTCTCTGTATCTTCTGCTGACAAGGCCGCACAGAAGACATTCGATGGTTTCAATAGAATGCATATGATTGATACGTCTCCGTCGTATCTATAATTTTTGATTGTTCCATGCCAATATTCTACAATTTTCATATGCTTTTGGCAACTTTTTATACTATTTTTGGGACTAACATATTGATCCAGTGCCCAGTGCCAGTTCCTGTTTGTTGCATGTTTTTTGTTTCGCAGAATATCCATATCAAACGGAGTCCAAACGGGATAAAAACTGATGGGGATTTTTTTTGGAATATATATGATTTTTGGGAAGAAAAATCCACGCGAGACGATGCCCGAGGGGGCCACGAGGCAGGGGGGCGTGCCCTAGAGGGGCAGGCGCGCCCCTGACCCTCGTGGCCACCTCGTAAGGCGGTTGATGCCCTTCTTTCGCATGGTCTAAGGAAATGATACTTGACATTAGAAAAGTTTTAGCATACGAACTACACGATCTTGTGCTAGGCTTAGGATTGGGTCTTTTCCATCACATCATTCTCCTAATGATGTGATCCCGTTATCAACGACATACAATGTCCATGGTCAGGAAACCATAACCATCTATTGATCAACGAGCTAGTCAACTAGAGGCTTACTAGGGACATGGTGTTGTCTATGTATCCATACATGTATCTGAGTTTCCTATCAATACAATTCTAGCATGGATAATAAACAATTATCATGAACAAGGAAATATAATAATAACTAATTTATTATTGCCTCTAGGGCATATTTCCAACAGTCTCCCACTTGCACTAGAGTCAATAATCTAGTTCACATCACTATGTGATTGTAATGAATCCAACACCCATGGGGTTTGTTCATATCTCGCTTGCGAAAGAGGTTTATTAATCAAAGGGTCTGAACCTTTCAGATCCATGTGTGCTTTACAAATCTCTATGTCATCTTGTAGATGCAGCTTCCACGCGCTACTTGGAGCTATTCCAAATAACTGTTCTACTATACGAATCTGGTTTACTACTCAGAATCATCCAGATTAGTGTCAAAGATTGCATCGGCGTAACCCTTTACGACGAACTCTTTTACCACCTCCATAATCGAGAAAATTCCTTAGTCCACTAGTTACTAAGGATAAGTTTGACCGCTGTCATGCGATCCATTCCTGGATCACTCTTGTACCCCTTGACTGACTCATGGCAAGGCACACTTCAGGTGCGGTACACAGCATAGCATACTATAGAGCCTACGTCTAAAGCATAGGGGACGACCTTCGTCCTTTCTCTCTCTTTTGCCGTGGTCAGGTCTTGAGTCTTACTCAATGCTCACACCTTGTAACACAGCCAAGAACTCCTTCTTTGCCGACCTATTTTAAACTCCTTCAAAATCTTGTCACGGTATGTATTCATTTGAAAGTACTATTAAGCATTTTTGATCTATCCTTATAGATCTTGATGCTCAATGTTCAAGTAGCTTAATTCAGGTTTTCCATCGAAAAACACTTTTCAAATAACCCTGCATGCTTTCCAGAAATTCTACATCATTTTTGATCAACAATATGTTAACAACATATACTCATCAAAAATCCTATAGTGCTCCCACCCACTCCTTTGGAAATACAAGTTTCTCATAAACTTTGTATAAACCCAAAATCTTTGATCATCTCATCAAAGCGTACATTCCAATTCCTAGATGCTTACTCCAGTCCTTAGAAGGATTGCTGGAGCTTTGCATACTTGTTAGAATCTTTCAGGATTGACAAAACCTTCTGGTTGTATCACATACAAGCTTTCCTCAAGAAAAACGTCGAGGAAACAATGTTTTAACATCCTATGTGCAAGATTTCATAAATAATGCAGTAACTGCTAACGTAATTCCAACAGACTCTTAGCATCGCTACGAGTGAGAAAGTCTCATCGTAGTCAACTCCTTGAACTTGTCGGGAAACATCTTAATGACAAGTCGAGCTTTCTTAATGGTGACACTTACCATCATTGTCTGTCTTCCTTTTAAAATCCATCTGCACCTAATAGCTTTACGACCATCAAGTAGTTCTTTCAAAGTCTATACTTTGTTTTATACATGGATCCTCTCTTGGATTTTATGGCCACGAGCCATTCGTCGGAATCCGGGCCCACCATCGCTTCTCCATAGCTCATAGGTTCATTGTTGTCTAGAAACATGACTTCCAAGATAGGATTACGTACCTCTCTGAAGTAGTACGCATCTTTGTCGACCTATGAGGTTTGGTAGTGACTTGATCCGAAGTTTCATGATCACTATCATAAGCTTCCACTTCAATTGGTGTAGGTGCCACAGGAACAACTTCCTGTGCCCTGCTACACACTAGTTGAAGTGACGGTTCAATAACCTCATCAAGTCTCCACCATCCTCCCACTCAATTCTTTCGAGAGAAACTTTTCCTCGAGAAAGGAACCGTTTCTAGAAACAATCACTTTTGCTTCCGGATCTGAAATAGGAGGTATACCCAACTATTTTTGGGAAGATGCATTTATCCGCTTTGGGTTCGAGCTTATCAGCCTGAAACTTTTCACATAAGCATCGCAGCCCCAAACTTTTAAGAAACGATAGCTCAGGTTTCTCTAAACCATAGTTCATACGGTGTCGTCTCAACGGAATTGTGTGGTGCCCTATTTAAAGTGAATGCGGTTGTCTCTAATGCCTAACCCATAAACGATAGTGGTAATTCGATAAGAGACATCATGGTATGCACCATATCCAATAGGGTGCAGTTATGATGTTCGGACACACCATCACACTATGGTGTTCCAGGCGGTATTAGTTGTGAAACAATTTCCACAATGTCTTAATTGTGTGCCAAACTCGTAACTCAGATATTCATCTCTATGATCATATCATAGACATTTTATCATCTTGTCACGACGATCTTCAACTTCACTATGAAATTACTTGAACCTTTCAATAATTCAGACTTGTGTTTCATCAAGTAAATATACTCAGCATCTACTCAAATCATCTATGAAGTAAGAACATAACGATATCCACTTCGTGCCTCAGCACTCATTGGACTGCACACATCAAAATGTATTACTTCCAACAAGTTGCTTTCTTGTTCCATCTTATTGAAAACGAGGTCTTTCAGTCATCTTGCCCATGTGGTATGATTTGCATGTCTCAAGTGATTCAAAATCAAGTGAGTCCAAACGATCCATCTGTATGGAGTTTCTTCGTGCATATCTACCAATAGACATGGTTCACATGTCTCAATCTTTTCAAAAATGAGTGAGTCCAAAGATCCATCAACATGGAGCTTCTTCATGCGTTTTACACCAACATGACTCAAATGGCAGTGCCACAAGTACGTGGTACTATCATTAATATCTTTTGGCATGAACATGTGTATCACTACGACCGAGATTCAATAAACCATTCATTTTAGGTGCAAGACCATTGAAGGTATTATTCAAATAAACAAAATAACCATTATTCTCCTTAAATGAATAACCGTGTGGCGATAAACGTAATCCAACCATGTCTATGCTCCACGCAAACACCAAATAACAATTATTTCGGTTTAACACCAATCCCGATGGTAGAGGGAGCGTGCGATGTTTGATCACATCAACCTTGTAAACACTTCCAACATATCGTCATCTCACCTTTAGCTAGTCTCCGTAGCCTTTTATTTCGAGTTACTAACACTTAGTAACCGAACCGGTATTTATTACCCTGGTGCTAGTAGGAGTACTAGTAAAGTACACAATAATATAATGTATATTCAAAATACTTCTATCGACCTTGCCAGCCTTCTCATTTACCAAGTATCTAGGGTAGTTCTGCTTCAGTGACCGTTCCCCTCATTACAGAAGCACTTAGTCTCGGGTTTGGGTTCAACCTTGGGTTTCTTCACTAGAGCAGCAACTGATTTGCCGTCTCATGAAGTATCCCTTCTTTCCCTTGCCCTTCTTGAAACTAGTGGTTTTACTAACCATCAAAAATTGATGCTCCTACTTGATTTCTACTTTCACGGTGTCAAACATCACGAATTGCTCAAAGATCATCATGTCTATCCCTGATATGTTATAGTTCATCACTAAGCTCTAATAGCTTGGTGGCAGTGACTATGGAGAACTATCACTATCTCATTTGGAAGATTAACTCCCACTCGATTCAAGCAATTGTAGTACTCAGACAATCTGAGCATATGCTCAACGATTGAGCTTTTCTCCCTTAGTTTGCAGGCTTAAGAAACTTGTCAGAGGTCTCATACCTCTTGACGTGGGCACTAGTCTGAAATCCCAATTTCAGTCTTTGGAACATCTCATATGTTCTGCGATGTTTCAAAAAACATCTTTGGTGCCACAATTCTAAACCGTTAGTATTACACACTGAACTATCACGTAGTCATCAAAACGTGTATGTCAGATGTTTCCCAACATCTACAGACGACGCTCAAGGTTCAATCGCACTGAGCGGTGCATTAAGGACATAGCCCTTCTGTGCAGCAACGAGGACAATCCTCAGTTCATGGACCTAGTCCGCATAATTGCTACTGTCAACTCTCAACTAAATTTTCTCTAGGAACATATCTAAAACAGTAGAACCAAAGCGTGAGCTATGACATAATTTGCAAAGACCTTTTGACTATGTTCATGATAATTAAGTTCATGTAATCAAATTATTCAATGAACTCCCACTTAGATAGACATCCCTCTAGTCATCTAAGTGATCCATGATCCGAGTCAACTAGGCCGTGTCCGATCATCACGTGAGACGGACTAGTCATCATCGGTGAACATCTTCATGTTGATCGTATCTTCTATATGACTCATGTTCGACCTTTCAGTCTTCCGTGTTCCGAGGCCATGTCTGTGTTGGGGAACGTAGCAGAATTTTAAAATTTTCTATGCATCACCAAGATCAATCTATGGAGTCATCTAGAAATGAGGGAGAGGGGAGTGCATCTACACAGCCTTGTAGATCGCGAGCGGAAGCGTTCAAGAGAACGGGGTTGATGGAGTCGTACTCGTCGTGATCCAAATCACCGATGACCTAGCGCTGAACGGACGGCACCTCCACGTTCAACACACGTACGGTTGGGAAGACGTCTCCTCCTTCTTGATCCAGCAAGGGGAAGGAGAGGTTGATGGAGATCCAGTAGCACGACGGCGTGGTGGTGGAAGCAGCGGTGATCTCGGCAGGGCTTTGCCAAGCTCCAACGAGAGAGAGAGAGAGAGAGGTGTTACGAGGGGAGAGGGAGGGGCCAGGGACTTGGTGCGTCTGCCCTCCCTCCCCCCACTATATATAGGGCCCCTAGGGGGGTGCCGGCCCTAGGAGATGGGATCTCCAAGGGGGGGCGGCGGCCAAAGGGGGGCTTGCCCCCAAGCCAAGTGGGGCGCCCCCACCCCTAGGGTTTCCAACCATAGGCGTAGGGGGAGGCCCATGGGGGGCGCACCAGCCCACCAGGGGCTGGTTCCCCCTCCCACTTCAGCACATGGGGCCCTCCGGGATAGGTGGCCCCACCCGGTGGACCCCCGGGACCCTTCCGGTGGTCCCGATACAATACCGATTACCCTCGAAACCTTCCCGATGGCCGAAACTTGACTTCCTATATATAAATCTTCACCTCCGGACCATTCCGGAACTCCTCGTGACGTCCGGGATCTCATCCGGGACTCTGAACAACTTTCGGGTTACCGCATACTAATATCTCTACAACCCTAGCGTCACCGAACCTTAAGTGTGTAGACCCTACGGGTTCGGGAGACATGCAGACATGACCAAGACGACTCTCCGATCAATAACCAACAGCGGGATCTGGATACCCATGTTGGCTCCCACATGTTCCATGATGATCTCATCGGATGAACCACGATGTCGAGGATTCAATCAATCCCGTATACAATTCCCTTTGTCAATCGGTACGTTACTCGCCCGAGACTCGATCGTCGGTATCCCAATACCTCGTTCAGTGTCATTACCGGCAAGTCACTTTACTCATACCGTAATGCATGATCCCGTGATCAACCACTTGGTCACATTGAGCTCATTATGATGATGCATTACCAAGTGGGCCCAGAGATACCTCTCCGTCATACGGAGTGACAAATCCCAGTCTCGATTCGTGCCAACCCAACAGACACTTTCGGAGATACCCGTAGAGCACCTTTATAGTCACCCAGTTACGTTGTGACGTTTGGCACACCCAAAGCACTCCTACGGTATCCGGGAGTTGCACAATCTCATGGTCTAAGGAAATGATACTTGACATTCGGAAAAGCTCTAACAAACAAACTACACGATCTTGTGCTATGCTTAGGATTGGGTCTTGTCCATCACATCATTCTCCTAATGATGTGATCCCGTTATCAATGACATCTAATGTCCATAGTCAAGAAACCATGACTATCTTTTGATCAACGAGCTAGTCAACTAGAGGCTCACTAGGGACGTGTTGTGGTCTATGTATTCACACATGTATTACGATTTCCGGATAACACAATTATAGCATGAACAATAGACAATTATCATGAACAAGGAAATATAATAATAACCATTTTATTATTGCCTCTAGGGCATATTTCCAACAGTCTGTACATGCTAGGCTCGTCAAGTTAACCTAAGTGTATTGCGTGTGTAAATCTGGCTTACACCCGTTGTTTGCGAACGTTAGAACCTATCACACCCGATCATCACGTGGTGCTTCGGAACAACGGACTTTAGCAACGGTGCACAGTTAGGGGGAACACTTTCTTGAAATTATTGCGAGGGATCATCTTATTTATGCTACCGTCATTCTAAGCAAATAAGATGTAAACATGACAAACATCACATGCAAATCATAAAGTGACATGATATGGCCAATATCATCTTGCACCTTTGATCTCCATCTTCGGGGCTCCATGATCATCGTTGTCACCGGCATGACACCATGATCTCCATCATCGTGTCTTCATGAAGTTGCCTCGCCAACTATTACTTCTACTACTATGGCTAACAGTTAGCAATAAAGTAAAGTAATTACATGGCGTTTTCATTGACATGTAGGTCATAAATAAATTAAGACAACTCCTATGGCTCCTGCCGATTGTCATACTCATCGACATGCAAGTCGTGATTCCTATTACAAGAACATGATCAATCTCATACATCACATATATCATTCATCACATCCTTTTGGCCATATCACATCACATAGCATACCCTGCAAAAACAAGTTAGACGTCCTCTAATTGTTGTTGCATGTTTTACATGGTTGCTATGGGTTTCTAGCAAGAACGTTTCTTACCTACGCAAAACCACAACGGTGATATGCCAATTGCTATTTACCCTTCATAAGGACCGTTTTCATCGAATCCGATCCGACTAAAGTGGGAGAGACAGACACCCGCCAGCCACCTTATGCATCAAGTGCATGTCAGTCGGTGGAACCAGTCTCACATAAGTGTACCTGTAAGGTCGGTCCGTGCCGCTTCATCCCACAATGCCACCGAATCAAGATAAGACTAGTAACGGCAAGCAAATTGAACAAATCATCGCCCACAACTACTTTGTGTTCTACTCGTGCATAGAATCTACGCATAGACCTAGCTCTGATACCACTGTTGGGGATCGTAGCAGAAATTCAAAAAATTTCCTACGTGTCACCAAGATCAATCTATGGAGAGACTAACAACGAGAGAGAGGAGTGCATCGTCATACCCTTGAAGATCGCACTGCGGAAGCGTTACAAGAATGCGGTTGGTGGAGTCATACATGCAGCGATTCAGATCGCGGTCGATTCCGATCTAAGCGCCGAACAACGGCGCCTCCGCGTTCAACACACGTATAGCCCAGTGACGTCTCCCACGCCTTGATCCAGCAAGGAGAGAGGGAGAGGTTGGGGAAGACTCCGTCCAGCAGCAGCACAACAGCGTGGTGATGGTGGAGGAGCGCGATACTCCAGCAGGGCTTCGCCAAGCACTACGAGAGACGAGGAGGGAGAGGGGTAGGGCTGCGCCAAGAGAGAGATCAAATCACATGTGTTGGGCAGCCCCATACCTCAAGTATATATAGGGAAGGGGAGGGGCTGCGCCCCCTCTGGGGTTCCCTCCCCAAGGGGGGGCGGCAGCCCTAGATCCCATCTAGGGTGGTGACCAGAGGGGAGAGGGAGAGAGGGGGGCACCCTAGGGTGGGCCTTAAGGCCCATCTGGACCTAGGGTTTGCCCCCTCCCACTCTCCCTGCGCCTTGGGCCTTGGTGGGGGGGGGGTTCACCAGCCTACCTGGGGCTGGTCCCCTCCCACACTTGTCCCACGCAGCCTTCTGGGGCTGGTGGCCCCACCTGGTGGACCCCCGGGACCCTCCCGGTGGTCCCGGTACGTTACCGATAGCACCCGAAACTTTTCCGGTGACCAAAACGAGACTTCCCATATATAAATATTTACCTCTGGACCATTCTGGAACTCCTCGTGATGTCCGGGATCTCATCCGGGACTCCAAACAACATTCGGTAATCGCGTACATAATTTCCCTATAACCCTAGCGTCATCGAACCTTAAGTGTGTAGACCCTACGGGCTCGGGAGTCATGCAGACATGGCCGAGACAACTCTCCGGTCAATAACCAACAACGGGATCTAGATACCCATGCTGGCTCCCACATGCTCCACGATGATCTTATCGGATGAACCACGATGTCAAGGATTTAATCAATCCCATATACAATTCCCTTTGTCCATCGATACGATACTTGCTCGAGATTCGATCGTGGTATCCCGATACCTCGTTCAATCTCGTTACCGGCAAGTCTCTTTACTCGTTCCGTAACACATCATCCCGTGATCAACTCCTTGGTCACATTGTGCACATTATGATGATGTCCTACCGAGTGGGCCCAGAGATACCTCTCTGTTACACGGAGTGACAAATCCCAGTCTCGATTCGTGCCAACCCAACAGACACTTTCGGAGATACCCGCAGTGCACCTTTATAGCCACCCAGTTACGTTGTGACGTTTGGTACACCCAAAGCATTCCTACGGTATCCGGGAGTTGCACAATCTCATGGTCTAAGGAAATGATACTTGACATTAGAAAAGCTTTAGCATACGAACTGCACGATCTTGTGCTAGGATTAGGATTGGGTCTTTTCCATCACATCATTCTCCTAATGATGTGATCCCGTTATCAACGACATACAATGTCCATGGTCAGGAAACCATAACCATCTATTGATCAACGAGCTAGTCAACTAGAGGCTTACTAGGGACATGGTGTTGTCTATGTATCCATACATGTATCCGAGTTTCCTATCAACACAATTCTAGCATGGATAATAAACGATTATCATGAACAAGGAAATATAATAATAACTAATTTATTATTGCCTCTAGGGCATATTTCCAACATGGGGTGTGGTGTGTATTTATAAGGACAGGGACGGCACATCGTTATTACGCAGGTGCCCCTAGCGGTTCACATCTGAGGGACACGTGGCGAACATGCAACACATTGGAAGTTGTTCCATGTTCCCACGAACGCCTGGATTGTCAGGTGGTCGTTCCGGCTTCTCCGGGTTTCAGGCAATAAGGATTGAGCATTTACAACAGATTTAATGTTTGTCTCTGTATCTTCTGCTGACAAGGCCGCACAGAAGACATTCGATGGTTTCAATAGAATGCATATGATTGATACGTCTCCGTCGTATCTATAATTTTTGATTGTTCCATGCCAATATTCTACAATTTTCATATGCTTTTGGCAACTTCTTATACTATTTTTGGGACTAACATATTGATCCAGTGCCCATTGCCAGTTCCTGTTTGTTGCATGTTTTTTGTTTCGCAGAATATCCATATCAAACGGAGTCCAAACGGGATAAAAACTTATGGGGATTTTTTTTGGAATATATATATGATTTTTGGGAAGAAAAATCCACGCGAGACGATGCCCGAGGGGGCCACGAGGCAGGGGGGCGCGCCCTAGAGGGGCAGGCGCGCCCCTGACCCTCGTGGCCACCTCGTAAGGCAGTTGATGCCCTTCTTTCGTCGCAAGAAAGCTAATATCCGGATAGAGATCGTGTTAAAATTTCAGCCCAATCGGAGTTACGGATATTCGGGAATATAAGAAACGGTGAAAGGGAAGAATCTGGGAACGCAGAAACAGAGAGAGACAGAGAGACAGATCCAATCTCGGAGGGGCTCTCGCCCCTCCCACACCATGGAGGCCATGGACCAGAGGGGAAACCCTTCTCCCATCTATGGAGGAGGTCAAGGAAGAATAAGAAGGAGGGAGGCTCTCTCCCCCTCGCTTCCGGTGGCACCGGAGTGCCACCGAGGGCCATCATCATCATCGCAATCTTCACCAACAACTTCACCGCCATCATCACCAACTCTTCCCCCCTCTATGCAGCGGTGTAACCTCTCTCTTACCTGCTGTAATATCTACTTAAACATGGTGCTCAACGCTATATATTATTTCCCAATGGTGTATGGCTATCCTATGATGTTTGAGTAGATCTGTTTTGTCCTATGGGCTATTTGATGATCAAGATTGGTTTGAGTTGCATGTTTTATTATTGGTGCTATCCTATGGTGCTCTCCGTGTCGCGCAAGCGTGAGGGATCCCCGCTGTAGGGTGTTGCAATACGTTCATGATTCGCTTATAGTGGGTTGCGTGAGTGACTGAAACACAAACCCGAGTAAGGGGGTTGTTGCGTATGGGATAAAGAGGACTTGATGCTTTAATGCTATGATTGGGTATTACCATAATGATCTTTAGTAGTTGCGGATGCTTGCTAGAGTTCCAATCATAAGTGCATATGATCCAAGTAGAGAAAGTATGTTAGCTTATGCCTCTCCCTCATATAAAATTGCAATAATGATTACCGGTCTAGTTATCGATTGCCTAGGGACAAATAACTTCCTCATAACAAAATGCTCTTTATTAAAACTAACTTAGTTGTGTCTTTATCTAAACAGCCCCCACTTTTTATTTACATACTCTTTATTATCTTGCAAACCTATCCAAAAACACCTACAAAGTACTTCTAGATTCATACTTGTTCTAGGTAAAGCAAACGCTAAGCGTGCGTAGAGTTGTATCGGTGGTCGATAGATAGAACTTGAGGGAATATTTGTTCTACCTTTAGCTCCTCGTTGGGTTCGACACTCTTACTTACCGAAAACTGTTGCGATACCCTATACTTGTGGGTTATCAAGACCTTTTTCTGGCGCCGTTGCCGGGGAGCAAGCCATGGAAAAGTTATATTATAGTAGACACAATGCAAAAACAAAATATGAATTGGTTTGCAACAGTACTTAGAGTAGTGATTTGCTTTATTATACTAACGGATCTTACCGAGTTTTCTGTTGAAGTTTTGTGTGGATGAAGTGTTCGATGATCGATAAGGTCTCGATGTGAGAAGAAGGAAGAGAGGCAAGAGCTCAAGCTTGGGGATGCCCAAGGCACCCCAAGTAAATATTCAAGGAGACTCAAGCGTCTAAGCTTGGGGATGCCCCAGAAGGCATCCCTTCTTTCTTCAACAAGTATCAGTATGTTTTCGGATTCGTTTCGTTCATGCGATATGTGCAATCTTGGAGCGTCTTTTGCAATTAGTTTTCATTTTTCTTTTATGCACCATACTGGTATGATATAGTCCTTGTTTGATTTATAGAATTCTCTATGCACTTCACTTATATCTTTTGAGTATGGCTTTATAGAATACTTCATGTGCTTCACTTATATCATTTGAAGTTTGGATTACCTGTTTCTCTTTACATAGAAAACCGCCATTTGTAGAATGCTCTTTTGCTTCACTTATATTTTTTAGAGCATGGGCATATCTTTTGTATAAAGAATTAAACTCTCTTTCTTCACTTATATCTATTTAGAGAGATGACAGGAATTGGTCATTCACATGGTTGGTCATAAAATCCTACATAAAACTTGTAGATCACTGAATATGATATGTTTGATTCCTTGCAATAGTTTTGCGATATAAAGATGGTGATATTAGAGTCATGCTAGTGGGTAGTTGTGGATTGTAGAAATACTTGTGTTGAGGTTTGTGATTCCCGTAGCATGCACGTATGGTGAACCGTTATGTAACGAAGTTGGAGCATGAGGTATTTATTGATTGTCTTCCTTATGAGTGGCGGTCGGGGACGAGAGATGGTCTTTTCCTACCAATCTATCCCCCTAGGAGCATGCGCGTAGTACTTTGTTTCGATGACTAATAGATTTTTGCAATAAGTATGTGAGCTCTTTATGACTAATGTTGATTCCATGGATTATACGCACTCTCATCCTTCCATCATTGCTAGCCTCTTCGGTAACGTGCATTGCCCTTTCTCACCTCGAGAGTTGGTGCAAACTTTGCCGGTGCATCCAAACCTCGTGATACGATACGCTCTATCACACATAAGCCTCATTATATCTTCCTCAAAACAGCCACCATACCTACCTATCATGGCATTTCCATAGCCATTCCGAGATATATTGCCATGCAACTTTCATCATCATCATATACATGACTTGAGCATTTATTGTCATATCGCTTTGCATGATCGTAAGATAGCTAGCATGATGTTTTCATGGCTTGTCTGTTTTTTGATGTCATTGCTACGCTATATCATTGCACATCCCGGTACACCGTCGGAGGCATTCATATAGAGTCATATTTTTGTTCTAGTATCGAGTTGTAATATTGAGTTGTAAGTAAATAGAAGTGTGATGATTATCATTATTAGAGCATTGCCCTAGTGAGGAAAGGATGATGGAGACTATGATTCCCCCACAGGTCGGGATGAGACCCCGGACAAAAAAAAGAGAAAGGCTAAAAAAAGAGAAGGCCCAAAAAAAGAGAAAAAGAGAGAAGGGGCAATGTTACTATCCTTTTACCACACTTGTGCTTCAAAGTAGCACCATGTTCTTCATATAGAGAGTCTCTTGAGTTATCACTTTCATATACTAGTGGGAATTTTCATTATAGAACTTGGCTTGTATATTCCGACGATGGGCTTCCTCAAACACCCGAGGTCTTCATGAGCAAGCAAGTTGGATGCACACCCACTTAGTTTCAGTTTGAGCTTTCATACACTTATAGCTCTTAGTGCATTCGTTGCATGGCAATCCCTACTCACTCACATTGATATCTATTGATGGGCATCTCCATAGCCCGTTGATACGCCTAGTTGATGTGAGACTATCTTCTCCTTTTTGTCTTCTCCACAACCACCATTCTATTCCACCCATAGTGCTATGTCCATGGCTCACGCTCATGTATTGCGTGAAAGTTGAAAAGGTTTGAGAACGTCAAAAGTATGAAACAATTGTTTGGCTTGTCATCGGGGTTGTGCATGATGTGAATATTTTGTGTGGTGAACATGGAGCATAGCCAGACTATATGATTTTGTAGGGATAAATTTCTTTGGCCATGATATTTTGAAAAGACATGATTGCTTTATTAGTAGGCTTGAAGTATTATTGTTTTTATGTCAAATGATAGATTATTGCTTTGAATCACTCGTATCTTAATATTCATGCCATGATTAGATATGTGATCAAGATTATGCTAGGTAGCATTCCACATCAAAAATTATCTTTTTATCATTTACCTACTCGAGAACGAGCAGGAATTAAGCTTGGGGATGCTGATATGTCTTTGTTGTATCTATAATTTTTGATTGTTCCATGCCAATATTCTACAACTTTCATATGCTTTTGGCAACTTTTTATACTATTTTTGGGACTAACATATTGATCCAGTGCATAGTGCCAGTTCCTGTTTGTTGCATGTTTTTTGTTTCACAGAATATCCATATCAAACGGAGTCCAAACGGGATAAAAACTGACGGAGATTTTTTTTGGAATATATATATGATTTTTGGGAAGAAAAATCCACGCGAGACGATGCCCGAGGGGGCCACGAGGCAGGGGGGCGCGCCCTAGAGGGGCAGGCGCGCCCCTGACCCTCGTGGCCACCTCGTAAGGCAGTTGATGCCCTTCTTTCGTCGCAAGAAAGCTAATATCCGGATAGAGATCGTGTTAAAATTTCAGCCCAATCGGAGTTACGGATATTCGGGAATATAAGAAACGGTGAAAGGGAAGAATCTGGGAACGCAGAAACAGAGAGAGACAGAGAGACAGATCCAATCTCGGAGGGGCTCTCGCCCCTCCCACACCATGGAGGCCATGGACCAGAGGGGAAACCCTTCTCCCATCTATGGAGGAGGTCAAGGAAGAATAAGAAGGAGGGAGGCTCTCTCCCCCTCGCTTCCGGTGGCACCGGAGTGCCACCGAGGGCCATCATCATCATCGCAATCTTCACCAACAACTTCACCGCCATCATCACCAACTCTTCCCCCCTCTATGCAGCGGTGTAACCTCTCTCTTACCTGCTGTAATATCTACTTAAACATGGTGCTCAACGCTATATATTATTTCCCAATGGTGTATGGCTATCCTATGATGTTTGAGTAGATCCGTTTTGTCCTATGGGCTATTTGATGATCAAGATTGGTTTGAGTTGCATGTTTTATTATTGGTGCTATCCTATGGTGCTCTCCGTGTCGCGCAAGCGTGAGGGATCCCCGCTGTAGGGTGTTGCAATACGTTCATGATTCGCTTATAGTGGGTTGCGTGAGTGACTGAAACACAAACCCGAGTAAGGGGGTTGTTGCGTATGGGATAAAGAGGACTTGATGCTTTAATGCTATGATTGGGTATTACCATAATGATCTTTAGTAGTTGCGGATGCTTGCTAGAGTTCCAATCATAAGTGCATATGATCCAAGTAGAGAAAGTATGTTAGCTTATGCCTCTCCCTCATATAAAATTGCAATAATGATTACCGGTCTAGTTATCGATTGCCTAGGGACAAATAACTTCCTCATAACAAAATGCTCTTTATTAAAACTAACTTAGTTGTGTCTTTATCTAAACAGCCCCCACTTTTTATTTACATACTCTTTATTATCTTGCAAACCTATCCAAAAACACCTACAAAGTACTTCTAGATTCATACTTGTTCTAGGTAAAGCAAACGCTAAGCGTGCGTAGAGTTGTATCGGTGGTCGATAGATAGAACTTGAGGGAATATTTGTTCTACCTTTAGCTCCTCGTTGGGTTCGACACTCTTACTTACCGAAAACTGTTGCGATACCCTATACTTGTGGGTTATCAAGACCTTTTTCTGGCGCCGTTGCCGGGGAGCAAGCCATGGAAAAGTTATATTATAGTAGACACAATGCAAAAACAAAATATGAATTGGTTTGCAACAGTACTTAGAGTAGTGATTTGCTTTATTATACTAACGGATCTTACCGAGTTTTCTGTTGAAGTTTTGTGTGGATGAAGTGTTCGATGATCGATAAGGTCTCGATGTGAGAAGAAGGAAGAGAGGCAAGAGCTCAAGCTTGGGGATGCCCAAGGCACCCCAAGTAAATATTCAAGGAGACTCAAGCGTCTAAGCTTGGGGATGCCCCAGAAGGCATCCCTTCTTTCTTCAACAAGTATCAGTATGTTTTCGGATTCGTTTCGTTCATGCGATATGTGCAATCTTGGAGCGTCTTTTGCAATTAGTTTTCATTTTTCTTTTATGCACCATACTGGTATGATATAGTCCTTGTTTGATTTATAGAATTCTCTATGCACTTCACTTATATCTTTTGAGTATGGCTTTATAGAATACTTCATGTGCTTCACTTATATCATTTGAAGTTTGGATTACCTGTTTCTCTTTACATAGAAAACCGCCATTTGTAGAATGCTCTTTTGCTTCACTTATATTTTTTAGAGCATGGGCATATCTTTTGTATAAAGAATTAAACTCTCTTTCTTCACTTATATCTATTTAGAGAGATGACAGGAATTGGTCATTCACATGGTTGGTCATAAAATCCTACATAAAACTTGTAGATCACTGAATATGATATGTTTGATTCCTTGCAATAGTTTTGCGATATAAAGATGGTGATATTAGAGTCATGCTAGTGGGTAGTTGTGGATTGTAGAAATACTTGTGTTGAGGTTTGTGATTCCCGTAGCATGCACGTATGGTGAACCGTTATGTAACGAAGTTGGAGCATGAGGTATTTATTGATTGTCTTCCTTATGAGTGGCGGTCGGGGACGAGAGATGGTCTTTTCCTACCAATCTATCCCCCTAGGAGCATGCGCGTAGTACTTTGTTTCGATGACTAATAGATTTTTGCAATAAGTATGTGAGCTCTTTATGACTAATGTTGATTCCATGGATTATACGCACTCTCATCCTTCCATCATTGCTAGCCTCTTCGGTAACGTGCATTGCCCTTTCTCACCTCGAGAGTTGGTGCAAACTTTGCCGGTGCATCCAAACCTCGTGATACGATACGCTCTATCACACATAAGCCTCATTATATCTTCCTCAAAACAGCCACCATACCTACCTATCATGGCATTTCCATAGCCATTCCGAGATATATTGCCATGCAACTTTCATCATCATCATATACATGACTTGAGCATTTATTGTCATATCGCTTTGCATGATCGTAAGATAGCTAGCATGATGTTTTCATGGCTTGTCTGTTTTTTGATGTCATTGCTACGCTATATCATTGCACATCCCGGTACACCGTCGGAGGCATTCATATAGAGTCATATTTTTGTTCTAGTATCGAGTTGTAATATTGAGTTGTAAGTAAATAGAAGTGTGATGATTATCATTATTAGAGCATTGCCCTAGTGAGGAAAGGATGATGGAGACTATGATTCCCCCACAGGTCGGGATGAGACCCCGGACAAAAAAAAGAGAAAGGCTAAAAAAAAGAGAAGGCCCAAAAAAAGAGAAAAAGAGAGAAGGGGCAATGTTACTATCCTTTTACCACACTTGTGCTTCAAAGTAGCACCATGTTCTTCATATAGAGAGTCTCTTGAGTTATCACTTTCATATACTAGTGGGAATTTTCATTATAGAACTTGGCTTGTATATTCCGACGATGGGCTTCCTCAAACACCCGAGGTCTTCATGAGCAAGCAAGTTGGATGCACACCCACTTAGTTTCAGTTTGAGCTTTCATACACTTATAGCTCTTAGTGCATTCGTTGCATGGCAATCCCTACTCACTCACATTGATATCTATTGATGGGCATCTCCATAGCCCGTTGATACGCCTAGTTGATGTGAGACTATCTTCTCCTTTTTGTCTTCTCCACAACCACCATTCTATTCCACCCATAGTGCTATGTCCATGGCTCACGCTCATGTATTGCGTGAAAGTTGAAAAGGTTTGAGAACGTCAAAAGTATGAAACAATTGTTTGGCTTGTCATCGGGGTTGTGCATGATGTGAATATTTTGTGTGGTGAACATGGAGCATAGCCAGACTATATGATTTTGTAGGGATAAATTTCTTTGGCCATGATATTTTGAAAAGACATGATTGCTTTATTAGTAGGCTTGAAGTATTATTGTTTTTATGTCAAATGATAGATTATTGCTTTGAATCACTCGTATCTTAATATTCATGCCATGATTAGATATGTGATCAAGATTATGCTAGGTAGCATTCCACATCAAAAATTATCTTTTTATCATTTACCTACTCGAGAACGAGCAGGAATTAAGCTTGGGGATGCTGATATGTCTTTGTTGTATCTATAATTTTTGATTGTTCCATGCCAATATTCTACAACTTTCATATGCTTTTGGCAACTTTTTATACTATTTTTGGGACTAACATATTGATCCAGTGCATAGTGCCAGTTCCTGTTTGTTGCATGTTTTTTGTTTCACAGAATATCCATATCAAACGGAGTCCAAACGGGATAAAAACTGACGGAGATTTTTTTTGGAATATATATGATTTTTGGGAAGAAAAATCCACGCGAGACGATGCCCGAGGGGGCCACGAGGCAGGGGGGCGCGCCCCAGGGGGGGGGGGCAGTCGCGCCCCTGACCCTCGTGGCCACCCCGTAAGGCGGTTGATGCCCTTCTTTCGCCGCAAGAAAGCTAATATCCGGATAGAGATCGTGTTAAAATTTCAGCCCAATCAGAGTTACGGATCTCCGGGAATATAAGAAACGGTGAAAGGGAAGAATCTGAGAACGCAGAAACAAAGAGAGACAGAGAGACATATCCAATCTCGGAGGGGCTCTCGCCCCTCCCATGCCATGGAGGCCATGGACCAGAGGGGAAACCCTTCTCCCATCTAGGGAGGAGGTCAAGGAAGAAGAAGAAGGAGGGAGGCTCTCCCCCCTCGCTTCCGGTGGCATGGGAGTGCCACCGGGGGCCATCATCATCACCGCAATCTTCACCAACAACTTCACCGCCATCATCACAAACTCTTCCCCCCTCTATGCAGCGGTGTAACCTCTCTCTTACCCGTTGTAATCTCTACTTAAACATGGTGCTCAACGCTATATATTATTTCCCAATGGTGTATGGCTATCCTATGATGTTTGAGTAGATCCGTTTTGTCCTATGGGCTATTTGATGATCAAGATTGGTTTGAGTTGCATGTTTTATTATTGGTGCTGTCCTATGGTGCTCTCCGTGTCGCGCAAGCGTGAGGGATCCCCGCTGTAGGGTGTTGCAATACGTTCATGATTCGCTTATAGTGGGTTGCGTGAGTGACTGAAACACAAACCCGAGTAAGGGGGTTGTTGCGTATGGGATAAAGAGGACTTGATGCTTTAATGCTATGATTGGGTTTTACCATAATGATCTTTAGTAGTTGCGGATGCTTGCTAGAGTTCCAATCATAAGTGCATATGATCCAAGTAGAGAAAGTAAGTTAGGTTATGCCTCTCCCTCATATAAAATTGCAATAATGATTACCGGTCTAGTTATCGATTGCCTAGGGACAAATAACTTCCTCGTAACAAAAAGCTCTTTATTAAAACTAACTTAGTTGTGTCTTTATCTAAACAGCCCCTACTTTTTATTTACGTACTCTTTATTATCTTGCAAACCTATCCAAAAACACCTACAAAGTACTTCTAGTTTCATACTTGTTCTAGGTAAAGCGAACGCTAAGTGTGCGTAGAGTTGTATCGGTGGTCGATAGAACTTGAGGGAATATTTGTTCTACCTTTAGCTCCTCGTTGGGTTCAACACTCTTACTTATCGAAAACTGTTGCGATCCCCTATACTTGTGGGTTATCAATGATTTGGATAGATAGATTTTAGAAGGAAGCATAGAGAGGTTAGGGTCCGATCACATTCACTTAGTTCAAAAGATTCAAACGAGAAGACATAGCTATAAGTGAATGTTGTAGAGGACAGAACACTAATATAAGTATATACCAATATGATACCAAATCAACATTGTGAAGATAAACACGAAGACGAATCAATGTTGAAGACAAACTAAATGCGAAGACTATGCAAATGAGACGTCAAATGAAAAACACTTCAAGCAAGAGGTTGGTGGTGGCGTTACCCACCGTATAGGAAGTATTAGACCCAGACACGGCGCACAATTATCGTGGCGCTCCAAAGTCAATTTCCGCATTAATGTATTCACACTTAGAGTGTATGTCTCCATTGTTGAAGATATACGTTACTTCGTGTGTTGCACATCTGTGTCATCACATGCCTAAGCGTTAGGATGTGTGTCCAATTATAGGACATTCGAGGATTCTAAGATATTCAGCTCACACCACAACTTGCAAAACCTTTTCTTATCCAAGGGCTTTGTGAAGATATCTGCCAATTGCTCTTCAGTGTTGACGTGAATGATATCAATATCTTCCTTCATGACATGATCTCTGAGAAAGTGATGACGGATCTGAATGTGCTTTGTCTTCGAATGCTGAACTGGATTGTTGGCAATCTTGATGGCGCTTTCATTGTCGCAGTAGAGTGGCACATGCTTCATATGGATGCCGTAGTCCTTGAGAGTTTGCTTCATCCACAGAAGCTGAGCACAACAAGATCCAGCAGCAATGTATTCAGATTCAGCAGTGGAGAGAGATACACAGTTCTGCTTCTTTGAAGACCAACAGACAAGAGATCATCCAAGAAAGTGACATGTGCCTGATGTAGACTTGCGATCAACCTTGTCACCAGCATAATCAGCATCTGAGAATCCAACTAGATCAAACTCTGAGCCCTTTGGATACCATAATCCTAGTGTTGGGGTGTAAGCCAAATATCGAAGAATTCGCTTCACAGCTAAGTGATGCGATTCCTTTGGTGTCGCTTGGAATCGGGCACACATGCAAACACTAAGCATTATATCTGGCCTAGATGCACATAAATAAAGCAAAGAACCAATCATGGAGTGGTATACCTTTTGATCGAACTCTTTACCATTGTCGTCGGGACCCAGATGACTTTTCGTTGGCATTGGCGTCGTGTAACCTTTGCAGTCTTGCATTCCAAACTTCTTCAGGCAGTATTTGAGGTATTTCTCTTGAGATATGAAGATGCCGTTGCTTTGCTGACAGATTTGAAGACCAAGAAAGAACTTCAGCTCACCCATCATGGACATCTGACATTGCTCTTGCATCATGTGTCCAAACTCATCACTGTATTTTTGATTAGTGCATCCGAAGATAATGTCATCCACATATATTTGGCACAAAAACAGTTCACCATCATATGTCTTCGTGAAGAGTGTGGGATCCAGGGAACCAGGTTTGAAGCCTTTGCTCTTCAGAAAATCTTTGAGTGTGTCATACCAAGCGCGATGGGCTTGTTTGAGGCCATATAGTGCCTTATTGAGCTTGTATACCATAACAGGATGTTTTGGATCTTCAAAGCCAGGCGGTTGTGCAACATACACTTCTTCTTCAATCTTGCCATTGAGAAAGGCACTCTTCACATCCATTTGATACAAAAGGATGTTATGATGATTTGCGTAGGCTAGCAGTATGCGAATGGCTTCAAGCCTAGACACGGGAGCAAATGTTTCATCGAAGTCAATCCCTTCGACTTGAGTGTATCCTTGAGCAACGAGACGAGCCTTGTTTCTAACAACTTGACCATGCTCATCTTGCTTGTTGCGATATATCCATTTAGTGCCTATGATATTGTGTTTACGAGGATCAGGACGCTTGACCAATTCCCACACATTCTTCAGCTCGAACTATTGAAGCTCTTCTTGCATAGCTTGAATCCATTCAGGTTCCATGAAGGCTCCATCAACTTTCTTGGGTTCAGATATTAAGACAAATGCAAAGTGCCCACAGAAATTTTCTAGCTGTGTTGCTCTTGAACGAGTGAGTGGACCAGGTGCATTGATGCTATTAATTATCTTCTCAATCTGTACTTCATTTGCAACACGAGGATGAACTGGACGAAGATTTTGCTGTTGCTGATCGTTGTCATCATTAGGAGGATTGTCTTCAGGCTGAGCATTGTCTTCAGGTTGATTAGGTGCAGAAATGATAAGTTCCTCTTCAGCCTGAGCTTCAGACGGTATGATTTCTCCAGTTCCCATAAGCTTGATGGACTCACTAGGTGGAACTTCATCTAGCACATCTGGCAGGTGCTCTCTTTGTGAGCCGTTAGTCTCATCGAACCGCACATCCACAGTTTCAACCACTTTATAGTGAAAGAGGTTGAAGATTCTGTAGGAGTGTGAATCCTTTCCGTAACCAAGCATAAAACCTTCATGTGCTTTCGGTGCAAATTTTGAAGTGTGATGTGGATCCTTGATCCAGCACCTAGCACCAAATACTCTGAAGTAACTGACATTTGGCTTCTTACCAGTAAGGAGTTCATAGGATGTCTTCTCCAGAAGCTTGTGAAGATAAACACGGTTGATGACATGGCATGTAGTATCAATGGCTTCGGGCCAGAACTTTTTTGGAGTCTTGTACTCATCAAGCATCGTCCGAGCCATCTTACTGAGTGTTCTGTTCTTGCGCTCCATGATGCCATTCTGCTGAGGTGTGTATGGAGCTGAGAATTCATGAGTGATGCCCAATGTATCAAGATAAGTGCCGAGGCCGGTGTTCTTGAACTCTGTGTCGTTGTCACTTCTTATGTGCTTGATCTTGATGCCATAGTTCGTCATGGCACGATTTGCGAATCTTCTGAAGACATCCTGCACTTCAGTCTTGTAGAGAATTATATGCACCCAGGTATATCTGGAGTAGTCATCAACTATAACAAAGCCATAGAGACAAGCAGTAGTAGTAAGAGTGGAGTAATGAGTAGGGCCGAATAGGTCCATGTGAAGCAGCTCGAAGGGATGTGATGTAGTCATGATTGTCTTCAAGGGATGCTTGGCCCTCGTCATCTTTCTAGCTACGCAGGCACCGCATAAGTGATCCTTCTTGAACTTGACGCCCTCAATGCCTATGGCGTGCTTCTTCTTTGCGAGAGTATGCAAGTTCCTCATGCCAGCATGCCCTAGCCTCCGATGCCAGAGCCAGCATTCTGAAGCTTTTGCAAGAAGACATACGACAAGCTGTGGTCCTGCTGAGAAATCTACCATGTACAAATCATCTTTCCGATACCCTTCAAAGACTAGAGACTTGTCAGATTCCATTAGAACAAGGCAACGATATTTTCCAAATATCACAATCATGTTCAAATCGCAAAGCATTGAGACAGACATTAAGTTGAAGCCAGGGGATTCAACAAGCATCACTTTATCCATGTGCTGATCCTTTGAGATTGCAACTCTACCTAGACCCAATACCTTGCTTTTACCAGTGTCAGCAAATGTGATGTGACTCTTGTCAGATGGACGTAAGGTTGAGTCCATGAGAAGACTTCGATCACCAGTCATATGATTAGTGCATCCGCTATCCATAATCCATTCTGAAGCAGCTGGTGTCATACCCTACAGTGCAGTTAGGGGGATAGGCTTCACGAAGAGTATTGTGAAGCATAAACATTTGACGAGCAAGTGGATTATGAAATCTCAGATCCAGGTTAGGACTGATAGGATAAATGGCAAGCGACTCAGAAACGAAATACATAATAAGACCATTTGGGCATTTTATCTTGCGCCCCACAAGATGTTTTAGGTCCCCAGCAATAGCATCTGACGCCTTTGATTTCCAGCTGGAGACCTTTCCTTGCAAAAGAGAGTTAAGTCTTCTTAACCACCCACATCTTCAGGGGTGGCTTCGAAGCAATGAGTCTAAGTGCAGCATCTGAGAGCTTTGGCTTTGGGGCCCTAGCAAATAGCTTTGCAGGAGGCTAATAGTACTCATATGAATAAGCAGAGTAGTTCTTAGTCTTATGAACATAGCGGTTTGATGATCCGCGCTCATATTCATAAGTTTGAGTATGATTTTCCTGCAAAACATTGGTGTTAGGGTGACTCAGGTGAGTCCTGTGTCTGTATGAAGCCTTTGGTCCGGGGTTTTTCTTCTTCCCTTGTGGTGTCATGATGAAATTCACAGGAAGATTCTCCAGACACCTTTTGGGCGGATCCGGCTTGCCTGCTCCCTTTCCATGCTCCCATCCGTGCTCCCACCTCATCCTACGGCTGTCTTTTTTTCCTTTTTCCTTTCTAATCTAATCATCTCCCCCCGATTTTAAGGGGGTGGGGCCGGGCCTTATTTTGTTCCAATCAAATCAAGCCACGTATGCGGGAGCACGGATGGGCGCACAAGCGGGGAGCAGACAAGTCTCGCCCCTTTTGGGCACCCAGATTTTCTTCATAGGTGGCCCATTCCTACAGTTAGTACCAATATACCCGGCAAACACTTCACCATTCTGATTCTTAAATAGTTTATAGTTTGCATCAAAGGATTCATCAATGATAATAGGGTTAGCACAAGTGAAGCCAGATAGGGTGGATGGATCCACTGAAGGTTCCTTTGTAGCAACCCATGTGGTTTTGGGGTACTGCTCTGGCTTCCAGTAAGAACCATCAACATTCATTTTCCTCTCGAACCCAACACCCTCTTTCCTAGGGTTTTGGTTCAGAATCTGCCTTTTGAGGACATCACAGTGTCTGATGCCCTTTGAGACTTTTGTACATCCCTGTCTCAAGCAATGTCTTCAACCTAGCATTTTCGTCAGCAATAGCAGTGGCATCCTCAGCAGAGGGGTTAGTTACCACATCAACAGTTGAAGATATTGCAATAGTAGCAGCAGTAGAACATCCAGTAACAGGAGTAGCATTATCACGCTCAATGCATTTAAGACATGGTGGTTCAAATCCTTCCTGAGCGGAACTGATCTGTTTGGCGCGAAGTGACTCGCTTTCCTTTTGAAGATCTTCATGAGCCGCTCTCAATTTCTCAAGATCTTGCTTCCTTTAAAGATAATCATAGGAAAGCTTTTCATGAGTTGTTGAGAGAGTTTCATGACGACTTTCAAGTTCCTGATACTTAACGTGAAGATTTTCTATGTCTTCAATTAAGGATTCAGATCGAGTCATTTCAGCACCTAACAGATCATCACTTCTGTCTAACAGTTTTTGAATATGTTCCATAGCTCTCTGTTGTTCAGTTGTAATTTTAGCAAGTGTTTTGTAGCCAGGTTTTGAACCACAATCAGAGTCATCGTCACTAGATGTTTGATAGTGAGTAGTGCGTGTGTTTACCTTGGCACTGCGTGCCATGAAGCAGTAGGTAGAAGCGGAGTAGTCCTTGTCATTTGCATCAGTGTCGGTTATGAAGTCATTGTCTTCAGTGTTGAAGA
This sequence comes from Triticum urartu, assembly GCF_056163025.1. Classification (NCBI taxonomy): domain Eukaryota; kingdom Viridiplantae; phylum Streptophyta; class Magnoliopsida; order Poales; family Poaceae; genus Triticum; species Triticum urartu. Next base: position 608,414,734 of record NC_141875.1, on the reverse strand, counting down.
TGGACTTGGCAACGTATGCTGTAGCCAGACTTGCGAGGCCTAAATCCTTCCTGAGTGTCTTGAAGTCAGGGCGTTCTTGAATCATCAGGGCTAGGGTGTCAAACGAGCTGTCAAGTGATCTCAGGAGTGTCTTGATGATTTCATGCTTGGTGATCTCAGTGGCGCCGAGAGCATGAAGCTCATTTGTGATGTCAGTGAGGCGATCAAATGTGAGCTGAACATTCTCATTGTCGTTTCTCTTGAAGCGGTTGAAGAGGTTGCGAAGGACACTGATCCTTTGATCTCTCTGGGTTGAGACTCCTTCGTTGACCTTGGAGAGCCAGTCCCAGACTAGCTTCGATGTTTCCAGAGCACTCACACGGCCATAATGTCCTTTGGTCAAATGACCAGAGGTGATGTTCTTGGCAGTAGAATCCAGTTGAACGAACTTCTTGACATCAGCAGGGATGACACCTTCACCAGTCTTAGGAATGCCGTTCTTGACGACATACCATAGATCGACATTAATGGCTTCAAGATGCATGCGCATCTTATTCTTCCAGTAGGGGTAATTAGTGCCATCGAAGACAGGGCACGCAACGGAGACTTTGATTATCTCTGCAGTCGACATAGCTAAAACTCCAGGTGGTTAAACCGAATCACACAGAACAAGGGAGTACCTTGCTCTGATACCAATTGAAAGTGCTAGTTATCGACTAGAGGGGGGGTGCATAGGCGATTTTTATGAAAGTCTTCAAAACATGGAAGTTTTGAAGACAAACGATAGAAATGAACCTATTAACATGCAGCGGAAGGTAGACTACACTAGGCAAGCCATAGTCAAGTATTCAATGAAGTGAAAGCACGAAGACTATTAGCAGCTAGGCAGTATGAATCAGGATGGAAGATAGTATGAAGCTAATCAGAACAAGTAGTCACACAGTGAAGTCAAACAGATAATGCAAGCAGGCAATGACTTCACGAAGACAAACTGTAAGTAAAGAGAAGGTAAGGATAGAACCAGTTGCTTGGTGAAGACAGGTATTTGTTGGACCAGTTCCAGTTGTTGTGACAACTGTACGTCTGGTTAGGGAGGCTGAGATTCAACTCAGAAGACCGCGTCTTCACCTTATTCCCCTTGAGCTAAGGACACATAGTCCTCGCCCAATCACTCTGGTAAGTCTTCAAGGTATACTTCCAAACCTTCACAGACTTCGTTCACCAGCGATCCACAATGACTCTTGGATGCTCAGAATGCGACGCCTAACCAGCTGGAGGATTCACAGTCCTCAAGTGTAACAAGTCTTCAGATCACGCAGACAGAAAGACTTCAGTGATGCCTAACACTCTTTGGCTCTGGGTGTTTAGGGCTTTGTTCTCGCAAGGATTTCTCTCTCAAAGGCTTCGAGGTGGGTTGCTCTTAAACGACAAAAGTCGTGCACTAACTCTGAGCAGCCACCAATTTATGGTGTAGGGGGTGGGCTATTTATAGCCACTAGGCAACCCGACCTGATTTGTCCGAAATGACCCTGAGTCACTAAGGAACTGACACGTGTTTCAATGGTCAGATTTCAAACACACGCGGCAGCTTGACTTGGGCTACAAATAAAGCTGACTCATCCAGCTCTGGATAAGATTTGCTCTCATTGTCTTCGCTCGAAGACTTAGGATTTGGTTGAGCATCACTTCAGTCACTCTGACTTTGTTCACTTGGACCCCACTTAATAGTACGGTGGTTCCTATGACTCAACAAAGAAGAAAAGGAAACTACGAAACAACTATGTCTTCGCAATCCATGGTCTTCATACAATGTCTTCTCATGTCATAGTCTTCAATGTGAAACTCTTCACAGACCACCATTGTCTTCAATGTATTCACACATTTTTAGGGGTCATCTCCGGTAGGTAAAGCAAATCAATGAGGGACTACTACCTGTGTTATCCTACAATTCTCACAAACACATTAGTCCCTCAACCAGGTTTCTCATCAATACTCCAAAATCAACTAGGGGTGGCACTAGATGCACTTACAGAAGCTGACTATGTGAGTTTGTTTTCATGTCCCAAGTTGTGCAAATCTTTTGTAGCCGTGGGATTGGTTGCATAATTTGACATTGTTTTCATTTTGTAGGAGAAAATTGCGCAAGAAAGATAGAAGGACATGGAAGCTTCGGGGAAAAAGGCATTTCAACTTGAGCATTGTTGTGAACTTCTCAAAGAAAGCGAGAGGTGGAAGTTGATTGACAAGGAATCCCCACCGAAGAGAGGTGCACTCACCAAGATTTATGATGATGATGATGACGATGACGATGGCCCAAGAAACAAGAACAAGCCCAATGAAAACAAGAAGGCTAAGGACAAGATCAAGAAGGAAGTGGAGGCTTCAAGCTTGTAGGACAAGCTAGATCACATGGTCAAGTCCAATGAGCTTTTGGTGATCAAGACATTGGAGGCAAAAAAAGGAGTTGGCCGAGAAGAAGGCTCAAGAGAAGCAAGAGAAGTGGCAACTACTCAAGGAGAAGAGCATGCGCAAGGCCGCCATTGAGGAGAGAAAAGCCATGGCCGACGAGAACAAAGCCATGGCAAGCTTCTTGCCGAGGAGAACAAGATCATGACGATGAATCAAAATGAGATGGATGAGGTCACCAAAGAATGACATGACATTGTAAGGTTGGAGATCTTGGAGAGGAGGAGGCTAGCTACAAGAGGCCATGTGGTGCCAAGGTTCGGTGGTGGTTCGGCAAGTGGTGGTGCCAATGGCGGCGGTGAAGATTTCATCTTGTGATGATGAGGATGATGGATGCCATGTCTTCCGGGTTGTGGCACGAAAACTATGTTCAAATATCGTCAAAAATGTGTTTGAATTCTTAGAATTTGTGTTTTATTTGTCAAAATCATGGTCAATTGCGTTGTGTGGTTTTACGGTTTGAGGGCCGAAATCGGCTGCACGCGGAACAAAGCCCGATATTCTCTTTTACCGTTCGAGTTTACGGACTCTGTTGGGCCGCAACCGATTTCAGCCCTTAAAACGCGCTTTTCTCTGCCCTTATTCTGGTTATAAAGGGTCTACTAAAGTTGCTCTTGCATTCTTTTGAGAGAAAGGTGTCTATTTTCTACTATATGAAAGAAAAGGAGAGGAATGTGAAATGTGTGATTTAGAAAATGTGTATACCAATGAGAAGGAGAGGAATAAGCTTCGTTGGCTAAGGTCATCTCCAATAATGACCCGCAAATTTCCTACCGCATCGGTCTGCGGACAGAGGTACCAGTCCACAGACACAGATGCGGGAGGCCACCATCCAACGCTGTCTGCATACATTTCAAACACTTTTAATATAAATCGGACGAAATTCGTGCAAACACAGCGGATTTTCATATAAACCTGACGAGATTCATGCAAACACGCCAAAGTTTCATTACATTTCAACATTTAGAACAAACAAAAGAAACCCTACCCTAAACCTATCCTACGGCGGCGGCCGGCCGTCGTCCAACTTCATTTCTATTCCACGTCGATGTCATATCTACTTTTCCAAACACTTTTACTCTTGTTTTGGACTCTAATTTGCATGATTTGAATGAAACAAATCCGAACCGATGTTGTTTTCAGTAGAATTGTCATGGTATTGTTTTTGTGCAAAAATAAAAGTTCAATGGAGCTGAAAATTTACAAAGAATTATTTCAGAATTAATAAAAAAAATTGGTGGAAGAAAATACCAAAGGGGGGGCGTCAGGGCGCCACAAGCCGGGGGGGGGGGGGGGGGGCACCCCCAAGGGGCGCCCTGCAGGCTTGTGGGCCCCTGGCAGCTACCGCAACCCAGCCATTGAAGTTTGAATAGCATGACATGCCTATACTGGTACGGCGGCCAAGGACCAGCGTGGTCGCACTGGAAGGGTTATAGGGAGAACATTCCTTCTCTAGAATTTCAGCAATTTCAATATAGGAATTGTCTATCCAAAAACATAGGAATTGCCCTCTAAAACCCCTACTTATACGAAGGAATTGTCAATAAAAAACAAGCCCTTAAAGGGCTTTTGATTGGGTTTCACAATTTAACTGGTACACAAAACACCGCAAGTCCCTTTGCAGAACTCACATTCATGGTGGTAGAAGCCCAGGATCTCAGTTGATTGCTGCCATGGCTCACCGCCACGCTGCATAGAGCGCATATGGCCAGACCAAACGAGCCGGCTGGTGTTCAGCAAAGGGCATATCGTCAGCTGTGCCCGTGGCAGCAGCCAGATGCAACAATACAAAATTTTCTTGCTCTATGCCACAGCGAGAGGATATTTCAACATGAATATGGCTCAAACCGAATTTTGGCACCAAACTGGAAGGGGTTCCAACCGATTGAAAACAGAAAAATCATCACTCAATACTGCTGAATGGATCCAGGTATTTCAGAGTGCAGTTGACGACTACATATAGGATTGCTGAAAATAGTACCAGAGCATTAGATAGTTTCTACAAGTCAAGCAAGTTGACAACTATGATCGACGGTCATAGTCACTCCTGCAAGAGTCTGTTGGAGTATAATGTCCGGCCCTCTTTCTTAGATCGGTCTTTTGGTTGCATTGGTTAGAGCATGCATTTCTACATGGTATCGGAGCCAAGAGGTCTTGAGTTCAAGACCCGGCTGGCATAATTATATTGCAGCCCACTTTCGGTCCACGTCCTGAGGGAGCCACACGTGAGGGGGAGTGTTGACGTATAATGTGCTGCCTAGTCTCTTTCATTAGATCGGTCTGATGGATGAACTGATTAGGTGCATAAACTTACAACCAACAGGTTTAGGGTTCAAAACCGAGTAAACACAGCTCAATTGGTAAATCAACAATATTAACTTCAGATTTATGAATCTTGTAAATTTTTAAACCAGATCATTTCAGCATCACTAGGAAAACTGTAATTAGAAAATGTGAAATGAGCATGAAAGAGGAAGGTAAATATTAACATATTTTTTATCCAACATCCCCACTAAAGGAAAAATAGTCTGCAGGTAAATATTAACACATGATCTACCTGAAATACAAAACAATAATTTTAAGCTTGTCAAATTATGAATGGACATGCTTCAGCCTAAGTTTTCAGTGTATCTGTTGTCTGTTTCAAACTTGGCCCATGCTATAAGATCAGTAACGTGGCAATAGACACATTGACACTACCAATCTACCGTATAATAATTTATGGGGAGGACAAAAGTAAACTTTTCTTGTATTATTGCTGATTGAAACTCCCCAGTACCCATCACCATTTTATATCTAGTATGCACTAATTAGTTCACTAAATCTGGCGGCAACCATGAAATTAAAGGCCACACAAAAAATAACATTGCTAGTGTCAAAGTGTATCGATCTGTCAAACAAGGAATTATACAGTTTAAAATTGTTGCGTGAAGCCAGCCCAAACGCTCCTACTTCTAGAAGGCCCCTTCTCGGAGACGTGAATCTTGGAGTGCAAATTTCCCGGAGACAAGGAGCAACGCCGACCCAGCTTCACAAAAACCATAAGTGGGAGTTTCCTCAAAATTGCAGCTAGAAACCTGCCCGAGCAACTGAGCGACCGCGCGTCTCGCTAACCTAGACCAAACTAGGCCAATAAAACCTGGCCTAAGTAGTGACCGAACAGACCTTAGCCTGGCTTCCTGTGTTACTAGCCCATGCATGCGAGGCTGCGGCCAGCCGAGCGATTCGCTACTTCTTCAAGAAGCTAGCTGCATGAATGCAGAGCAGGAGCCAGCGATTTCGGGAAGCCACAGAGCTTCCGAACAAGGCCTTAATAGATACTTTTTTCGTTTCTTTTATGTCGTCTATAAGGTTTATTTGAAGTCAAACCATACAAAGTTGATCCAATTTATAGTAAAAATTATCGACATCTATGATACTAAAGTTATATAGCACGGAAATTAATTTTTGGTGCATCTAATGATATTCATTTCGTATTTTAAACGCTGACATTTTTTTCATGTAAAGTTGGTAAAAAAATTAAAAGCTTAACATCAGAGAAAATTTATATGCAGGCTAAAAAAAGGAAAGGAGGGAGTACTAAAACACAACAGCGCCCTTCCCTTCTGTTAAAGAAAAATAGAAAAAGAAAAAGAAAAAGAAAATGGGCTTCCCATTCCCAGTTCCAGTTCCCACCTGGTTTCCCAGTCTACCCCGTTCCTCCTCGTGGACGCTAGCTCCGCCCCAGCACGCCAAGTCTCCAACCAGCCTGTGCTGCCTTGCGTTGCAAGGAAGAGCAGTTCCCCGCTCTGATATCCATCATCTCGATCTGCTGCTCTTCCTCTCCTCGGCTGCTCCCCCGCTTCGTCTCTCTCCCACCCCGTCGGCTGCCTGGATCGATCCACCGGCGGCTTCCTGCGGAGCAGCGCAGGCTGCAAGGCGCCTCCGAAAATCGGCTCTTCACCCTCCATGTGAGCTCCTCTCACTCCGCAGTTCGCCCAGCCGCCTCTTCTATTTTCCGTTCGCTTGCTGAGATTGATTCGCGGCAGATCTCATGGCCGTGCGCCATTACTTCCTCGAGCTTGTTAATTACAACGAACATAGCCTTGGCCTTTCGATATAGTTTCGATTTTGGTAGTGCGGTGCTAACAGATGGTTTGTCTTTTGATTCACCCGAAAATTCCCCAGAGAAAAATAATTTGGGAAAGTTCAATTTGCTGCAAATGCCATCAAGAATAGTTGCCCTTGGACCTTAGGTGAAGGAGAAATATCTTTCCTGCTCGCTGGATTTGATTTTTATTAGATCAGCTCAGATTTTTATCTGGCTCAGGTGCATACAGTTCCTACCATCCAGGGGTTAATTTAGTTGGAATTTTGTATTAGTTGTGGATTTATGGGCGAGCAGGGGCAGCAGTTCATGAAAGTATTGTACTTCAGTGTTCAATTTCTGGACGCTCAGCCAATATTCAGAAGATTAAAAAGAACTAAATATATAGAATTATTATGACAATCCTTTCAGCGATGGGGACTTGAGTTGAAATACGGTCCATCTCCTGTAATACCAAATAACTAATTAATTGGTGCAAAATACCTGCCTTTGAATTGTTGTTATCTTCACGTACTTCTGCTGGCTTTATCTGAGCTGATCTCTCTTTAGGTTGCTTGATCTCCTCCTGTCTTGGGCCTTCTATTTGTTACTTCTCAAGTTCTGATTCATGTTTATTGAATTGAGATTAATTCTTTACTGATATCAATTAGCGTATCATCCATGTATAGCAACTCATGGACAAGGGTCACCCAGGGTACTCCAAGTACATGATCGACGCTAAGCTCCAGGAGCAGGGGTTCTTTGCTTCCCAGCACTGCGCCAACTGCGGCCATGAGCTCCACCACAAGCCGGTACATATATATTAATTAAGTACAGCTTATCTTGTTCAGCCCTTGAGTGCATGTGTGCACAAATAAATTAAATTCAATCTCTCATGGGATGTTTGTTTCTGGGGTGAATGTCATGTTGCCGCTATCGCAAGAAGGACATGGTTGGGTTTCCTGCCGGTGTCAAGTTCGATCCGACGGACCAGGAGCTGATTGAGCACCTTGAGTCCAAGGTGATGAAGAGAGCTCACTCCCTCATCGATGACTTCATACCCACCATTGAGGGAGAAGATGGCATTTGCTACACCCATCCAGAGAAACTCCCAGGTGAGAATCGAGATCCATAGCCATACAGTACGTACAAAAAGAGATCCATTCAGGTTTTGGTTGAATCAATAACTACTGTACTACCTATTCTCCTATAACTTGAATTATGATCACCTAAACCCTTGTATATTTCTTTATCGAAACAAACTATGTGTACTTGATCACCAGGTGTGACCAGAAATGGCCAGAGCAAACACTTTTTCCACAGACCATCAAAGGCCTACACCACAGGCACGAGGAAGAGGAGAAAGATCCACGCAGAGACTGAGTTATCCAACAGTAAAAATGGTGCCGAGACGCGGTGGCACAAGACTGGCAAGACACGGCCGCTGATGGTGGGCGGACAGCACAAGGGGTGCAAGAAGATCCTAGTCTTGTACATCAACTTCGGCAAGACACGAAAGGCAGAGAAGACTAATTGGGTGATGCACCAGTACCACCTCGGCGACCTAGAGGACGAGAAGGAAGGGGAGTTGATTGTATCAAAGGTCTTCTATCAGACACAGCCACGGCAGACTGCCGCTGCCACAACATCGACAGTATTGCGTGAGCCTTCAACTAACGGCAATATGGAGGTAAAGATGCCAAAGTCAATGAAGATTGGGCTCACTGATCATGCGGTTGCCGCTGCGGCTGCCATCCAGATGCAGCGACAGCAGCAGCAATTGCTGAAGCAAGGTGATGAGGTAACTTACCTAGGTAGCTATACTCAAATCCTGATAATTAATTGAGCAGTTAATTATAGAGAAAGGTATATGTTTTCACCCCTTAAGGTTTATGCAAAGTAGACATTTGCTGGTTAATTCATGCCCTAGCTGATTAATTCCTAAGTACCCAAACATAGCCTTACTTATCAAAGAACCCTGATTCTTTAGTAGTAAACAGTAAATGATGCAGTATAAACTGTTGTAAATCTAAACAGTAAATTATGCAGTACGTAGCGATGCCACTTTTGTGTAGTTTAAATGAAATGATGTAATATTTCTCTTTATCGTTCTTATTGCCATGCTTGTCGATAAATAAATATGGTTGTGTGCATCTCAATAATGCAGAGGCCGACAGATGTCCTCCTTTAAAAAAAATTGCCTTATCTTTATCTTTATAAAGTATAATTCTGTCATTTCGTTTCAAGATGAAAAAGGGAAAGGAGGGGCAGGACCAGCTGCAGCAGAAATTTGACCACAGGCCTGCTGGCTTGGAAGGACTAATAATGGCCTGCAAATCAGCAAGTACAAAAGAAGTTAGTTTTCTGATCAAAGGTCTTGTGAAATTTTGAAAGCGACATTTGCTCGATTGTTTGCGTATGAACCTTGTAGATACTTTTATATTAGGATGTCGAGAGGAAGGAAGAGAAATTGTATCACAATGTCCAAAGTACCAACATCCCATTTTATTTATAAACAAAAAAGTTAGTATTCATTGCCACAACAATATGAGCATGGGCTTTTTATTTATATTGTTGCTTCACTCCCCAATTAACCCCTTCTAGATAATATTGATAATTGTAATTTTATTCTGTCCTGGGAAGGGGAATAAGAATATATTTTGTTATTCTGATTAATTATGTGCGGGATTAGTGGATTGTCTTGTTGACAACGCAACCATTGTACACACCATATAATTACTTTGCTTGTTTGCTCATATTTCTCTGAAACTGTCCAAAACTGTCCAGTTGAAGCTTTCAAGTGTGGAAAGAGTTAACAGAACAAATATTCATTTTATTTTAAAACCGCAGAACCACTGTACTTAACCTTAATCATGTCATTTATTTTAGGACGACTAATCATGTTCTGATATGGAACTTGCATTTGTTGGTAGGTACTAATAAGTACACATGTGTATAGTTCGAAGGGTACAATATTTGCAAAGTCTTTGTATTGCGATATTTCTATCGCCACTGAACGCATGATCTTTCAATCCATTTCAACGTTGTGGCACTTGTCTTCAGTTTAGGTGCACATCTTTATAACTGTTTCTACTATATGGCACAGGGAACTTCAACTACTCAGCCCGAAGATGAGCAATGGCCTTACCAGTACTAGCCGCCTGACAAGTGATAACCAAGATCAGCATCGGTAACATGGCAGTAAAACACTCATTAATTATAAAGGACTCCGTAAGTACATCATTCATTTATGTCAGAACTAGTTAACTGCAATTTGCAGAACCGAGAACTGTATGTGAATCAGAGGTCCAAGACGGGGTAGAGGATAGTGAGACACGGACGAAACTTAGGGGAAGCCCTTGGTGTTGCAAAGCAAAGATGAGGAAAAGTTGTATTCTCGTGCTGAGTTCAGGTAGGCTGACCTACCTGAGAAATCTGAATATGATTTTCTCAGGGAAATGGAATCTATATGGTCGAACGCACCATAGGTGAAGATGAAATCAACATCACAAGTTATTTAGATGCATGCTAAGATTTTCTGAACTGTACACAAAGTAGTACTCGTATAGGCTATGTGGGTCTATATGCCATTTGTTGCTATGAATAGTTGCCATTTTCTTTTCATATTTCTGTAGTTGATAACTATTTGTACTAGTGCGTCTGCTACTCCAGCTTTCTGGAGTGGGCGGCGGCGGCGCCTACATCGTAACCTCCTTGGAGGCGTCGCTTTGGAGGTTCATCTTTTGGCTGTTGTGTGGAGTTCTCCCACGGTCATGGGTGACGTACGTTGGGGCAGCGGCTCCGGGATCTTTGTTGTAAGCCGAGATGATGGTTTCGGGTAGCAGTGCGGCGGCAACTCCATGAGGAAGGGTTGATGGGGTTGTCTGTGTATCTGACATCCACGCTTCCGAATTCTATCTTTCAGCGACGGGCCATGTGCTTCTTTCTGATTCGTCCTTCAAGATCACTTAGTGTCTACGGACCCACGGCCGCCAACAGGAAGGACGACTTCTTCAACGAGTTGATCGCGCAAAAGCCTCCTAGTGAACTAAATGGATCGCCATGGATGACTTCAACCAAATTTACTGAGCTCGCGATAAGAACAAACGAAGTTGTTAACCGCACCCGCATCAACCGCTTCTGGGCTACCCTTACTCCTGCGAACTCAAAGAGATTTTTTTAGAGAAAAGGCGCTGGCCGAGCCTGAAGAGAGCTCAAACCTAGCCCGACTTTGAATTAACAAAGCCATCAATCGCTAGGATTATAAAGGCACCACATTACAAAGGGGACGAATGCAAAGCAAAGCGGAAAGAAGATACAAAGTACTAGGCAGAACAGCACAATGGCAACAACAGAGCACCGTTGCCGACGACCAGCACTACGCGTACACCAACTAGCCAACTAGGTACTCGGGAGGAGGGACACGCCGTGCAAGCATTGAGCGCCGACTACATCCTGGGCCAAACTTGGGCAACACTTGAGTTGTCTCCACCGTCGCAAAGGGCCACTACCCTTTCACCCAGGTTCAATGAGTGCCGCACTGGCGACCAGAGTGGCTACACATAGCCCAGCTCAAGGTGACCGACCTGCCAAAGGAGAAGCAGACAATGCTGACCCACGAGCAATGGAAGGCCAACCCGACGAGAACCAAAGTCGGTAGAGGCAGTACGGAGCATGGGGCACGAGCTGTCGGACGAAGGCGCGCAACCATGACGAAGACCAAAGATGCTTCACAACGCAAGGGCGAAACCGAGCATGAAGAGCAGGACAGCCAGGCCGCCATGCTTCGGAGCCAAGACACCGACCGCTCCACCACCAAGAGCAAATCCCGACCGCTGCCTTCAAGAAGGTGCACATCGCCGAGGTGTCGTCGACGCCCAGACCAGGGGAGAACCGGCTTTCGCCGGAGCTCAGGGAGGAGGCGGAAGGGGGAGGGTCCACCCCAGAGCCTCCAAGGAGGGGATTGGTGCCAGAGACGTCGACTTTGGGGGGCCGCCGCGCCGGCCAGGGGGTTCCCCCGGAACCACACCCAAACGCTAGATCCGGCCATCTGGCACCACGGGACGATGGACACCGTCGCCAGGGACCAATGCCAGCATGGATCAGAGCAGATCGGGCCGACACTGAAGCTTCACTAAGGTGCCCGGCGGACTGCGAGGAGTCGCCGCTGCGCCTTCGACCGCGACCTCCACGCTGCCCATGTAGTCATGGGAGGCCACCCACCAGCACCCGCCGGCCGCCCGTCACTCAGGCCGCGCCGCACGCCATCGACTGGGGCCGCCGCCCTGGGAATCGCGGCCCTCCATCCGAGGAGGAGGCGCCAGATCCCTGCCGCCACCATCATCAGGGACACGCGCCGAGCGTCGGGAGCCCTTTGGCAGTGGCGGAGAGGAGGAAGAGGGAGGGGGAACCGCGGTGGCGGTGTTAGGGTTGCCCCCGAGTTGCCTCAGAGGAGATTCACCTTCAGAAGAGACACTTCACTTGAAGCAACGACAGGCTTAACCCCACCTTGTGCAAACTTGACCCGGTCTTCTACAACATTGATTGGGACATGCATTTTGGATCCCAGGTGCTTCTCGCTTTGTCTTCAGTGTTATCGGATCATTGCCCTCTCCTCCAAGCTGATGACAAAGGGCCCAAGGGACAGATGCTTCAAATTCGAGAACTTTTGGTCGTGTCTCCCACGCTTCTTTGACATTGTTTCAAAGGCCTAGGAGGAGCCTTGCGATCACAGCGCCTTATCAGCGGTCATTCCATAAGCTGAAGCATACGGGGTGGAATCTTGGGAGATGGCGCAAGGGGATCTTCTCCAAGGCAAAGTTGCATCTTCATGCCATCCTCCTCGTCATCCTCCGCATGGACATTTCTCAAGACTCTCGTCATGCCGTGTCATCAGCATTGCTGCGGTTGAGCATGCGCGCAAGAAGATATGCACTCGCATTGCAAAACATTAAGAAGGATGACGCCAATACCAAATTCTTCCACCTCAGAGTCAACAGGAGACATAGAAATAACCACATTCTCAGGCTGAAGAGGAACAACGCCACAGACCATCTTAACCTAATAATAAAATCATTAGTGCTTCTGTTCGTACGTCATCAAACTACCCTTGAAGCTGACAAAAATTATCCACCCATGACACCCGTAAGGGGAAAAAAGAATTCGTTTTTTACTTAAGTCAGCGCATGTCGCGTTTAGTTCATATACATCAAGCCCTTACAAATCACAAGTGAACAATAACCCGACTGGTCGGAGCCATTCTCTTCTACTAAGGAGACCTGAGTTTGATTCCTGCTACTCCATTTTCCTGTCTTTTATTCTCTGAATTCCAGTTGGCGTAAGAGAGAACTGTCTCGCCCAAGGGTCGTTAGTAGATGGGTTGCACAGTGTTGTAATTCGGCCCAGCTACTCTCTATTTTTTTGCAGATCCAAGTACTTTTTAAAATATTCATATCTTTCAAACATTAACACAAAATTAACATGTTATATATGGAAATCGCTCAGAAAAATGTGTAGAATCTAACATGCTATTATCTTGCATGTTAATCATTTAAAAAACACTTTTCCTTATATGGGGTATTTTCAAAATGGCTATTATATATGTTTCCTACCCATTTAAGTTGAATAGAGAGCCTTGGCTCAGTGGTTGGGTATGCGGTTGTGCAGCCTAACGACCCGAGTTTAATTTCTAGAATTGAGAGGTGATGCACACGAGTTTTCCTCCATTTATTGAGGATCAAGTTTGGTGTGTGGTGGAACCACTCATTGAAAAATATCTTGATACTCATTTAAAAAATTTCGAGGACCATGTTTATCTTGGTACTCATACTAAAATAGCCGTATGCATCCCTAGTTGGTGCAGAGGCCGGGGAAGTGAAATTCTCCCTCATTTTTAGGTCTTGGGATTGAAAATCTTGAAGTCAAGAACAAATGTCTTCTCAGTAAGTGGCTATATAAATTATCTGTTGAGACTGAGGCCACATGGGCGCAGATTCTTCGTAGTAAGTATCTTCAACCCAAAACATTGTCACAGGTGATAGTGAGGCCGCTGGATTCGCCTTTTTGGAAATGGCTCATGAGAGCTAAAGCAACCTTTTTCAATAGGACACAGTTTATTGTCGGAAATGGCGCGAGCACGAGATTCTGGGAGGATACTTGGCTAAGAGAGACACCCCTTGCGCTTCAATACCCGTCTCTTTATAGTATTGTTCAACGACACGAGGCTTACGTTGCAACAGTACTCCAGTCCGTCCCCCTTAATATTCAATTCAGAAGGATGCTAGTCGGCAATCGTTAGGAAGCGTGGCTCCATCTAGTGAGTAGACTGATATAGGTTCAGCTGTCTCAACAGCCCGATAAGTTGCGCTGGAAGCTTACTAGGACTGGGGAGTTTACACTTAAATCAATGTATCTTGATGTTATCAATTCTAGCTCCATTCCCAGTTCTAGATATGTCTGGAAAGTCAAGGTTCCGTTGAAAATCAAAGTGTTTATGTGGTTTGTACATAAACAAGTCATCTTAACTAAAGACAATCTGGCAAAGCGTAACTAGACAGGACCTACTAGGTGTAGCTTTTGTGATCGGGATGAAACTATCAAACACCTTTTTCTGGATTGCCCGTTGGCAAAGGTTCTACGACGGACGGTGCACATAGCTTTTAACATTAATCCTCCCAACTCCGTCAGCTTGTTATTTGGAACGTGGCTCAACGGGATAGAGTTTGAAACAGCGAGCCACATGCGCGTAGGAGTATGTGCATTATTGTGAGCTCTGTGGAATTGTAGAAATGATTTCGTCTTTAACAGAACATCAAATATTCATTTTTCGCAGGTTATCTTCCGGGCCACTGCATTGATCTGTATGTGGTCGCTACTCACTCCGACGGAGGCCAGGGATCGTTTGGTTACTGGATCTATCCGGTGGGAGATGGTAGCACGGGATATATTCAACCGGTTTGGATGGCGGTCATGTAATAGGATAGGCAATTAGTTTTCCTATCTTTTTGTGCCAGCCAATTGTGGCTTTTGTGGCCGTTTTCATTGGCTCTTTGTGAGCTTTTATTTAATTTTTTCGAGACTGCAAGACATTGTTGAACTTATTTGCTTTCTATAAAGGTGGTCGTATGCATCGTTCTATGCATAGGCCGGGGAGCTCCCCCTTTTCAATTTTTTAAAGTTGAATAGACAGGATAATTTAATGATCTCACAAAATCTATTATTGGTACATTAGGGAATGTTCATTTCTACCCATTTAGAATTCCTAGCTAGCTTTTGTTCCCTTTTAAGGAAAAAAACTACTTGCCAGCTTTTGTTCTTTTTGAAGGAAAAACTACTAGCTGACTTAGTGCTATATATGTACATGTAGAAACATATGTCTACACATCATTGTGTACAATGGGTTGGTTGCCGCTGTTACATCCTAGCGCCCACCAATGTGAAGCAGTTGATGGTCGGCTACAAAAGACATGGACTGAAAATGAGCAATGTTGGATTCGGGAGGGCAAGGGAGCCAGGGTCTGGAGTTCGCATGAGTCGCGACATCAGGCGGTGATTGGAAGGGGAGGAGATCTTGACTAGATATCTATCCCCATCTCGCCTAACACAAACAAGCATGTTTTGCTTGCTGCCACTGTACTCGAGATTAATCTACTTGATGTTATTGTTACTTTTTAACTTGTTCATAATATTATTTATTTCCGATTTTTATTAAATTTAGCTCATGACATGATATCCAAATTTATTAATAATGTTATTCCATAAAATTTTACTTTAAAACTCAGAATGAACTAATAAGCTGAATTAAGTTGACTCGGGACCACATCTCATGTTCCAAATTGACATCATTCCAAATTGACATCCTTAAAAAGCCTACCCTCAATCGATTCATTGTTCGACATGTTTTTCGTTGTTTTTCAAGGCCATCATCCATGCCGAATGACCATTGGTTGTGATGTTAAAGCAAAGGGTGTGGACTTGTGAAGGGTCATGAGAATGCTTATCACATTACAGACATGTGTTATTGTTTGATCTCCCCTTGCAATGCACGGGCATGTTTGGTAGTAAAACCAAAGAGGAGATCATTCATGACCACTTCGCAGGCATCTTGGGTAGAGGTCAACCCAAACCAAGATATTTCAACTGGGAAAACCTCAATTTGAGGGTGGTTGATCTTAGCATTGATGCCGCCATATCGGAGGATGAGGTAAAAACCGCCATTGCCCTCATACCTGGTAACAAGGCACCAGGAACGGTTGGATTCACGGGAAACTTCTTCAAGAAATGCTGGCACATTGTCAAAGAGGATGTCATGTGTGTTATTCATCAGTTTAGTGGCCTCCAAACGATGAACCTTCACTGACTCAATTCGGCCAACATTGTTTTGCTACCGAAGACGGATGGGGTGGAAGAGATTGAGGATTACCAAGATCATCGCCAAGGTGCTAGCTAGACGCCTTGGTCCTTTCAGGAACAACCTCGTCTCCAATGTGCAAAGTGTTTTTATCAAGAGAAGGAGCATCCATGAAAGATTCATGTATCTCAGAAATCTCGTGAGGTGGCTCCATAGGAACAAAACCCCTTGCTTGCTTCTCAAGTTGGACATCCGGAAGGCTTTTGACTCAGTGCAGTATAAACTTAGGTTAGCGTTCACCTGATCATGTATTTGTTTGGCGCGACTTTTTGTGATTGGACCTGTGATTAATGGAGCCTTATCGATGGTTGTGATGTCCTCATCATCCTTCCCCTCTCAAAAAGGAAACGTCCTCGACTCGGATGGTCCAAAGTATGAAGAGAGGTCAGATACATTGAAAGTTGGACTTATTAGGAAATCCAACTTGCAAGTTGCAACACATTTGCAAATGTACAATTATACTCTAGAAGGGTCTATAAATACGTCCATCTAATAATACACTAAAAAGCACTATTATGATATTAGTTAGGCATTATTCTTTAGAAACCTCTAACATGATATTTAATGAAACTAAAATATACACAACATTTGCGCATACATACAAATATCTATGTATGCACTATATACTTTATGAAATTGTCACAAAATATTTTTTTTACATCACTTAATTTAAATTTAGCCTGAATAAAATGATGAGTAATAGACACTACAAATAATAATAAAGAACAAGGGTTAATTATACCAACTAAATTATGTGGTTATTATACCAACTAAATAATAAAAATTATACTCCTTAAATTATAGTATGACATAAACTGCGATTAAATAAGTATAGAAGTTTGGTATAAAAATATTTATTTTATTTTGCCTTGGGTCCCGAATTAGTTTGGACTATAGCCAAAGGGAGAAAACTAGCATCAACGTGTTTCCGCCAATGATAATGGATAGGGTTTGCAAAAAGTGATGCACCACTCTGTTGGCCTAACCTTGGGACTATACCTTTGGCAAAGCTGCAATGCACTGTCGTCATCTATTCCAGCTAGCATATACATAAGCAATATAACCACTTTGGAAACAAAGACGTCCATTTTAGATATCTATCAAAATCCATGTTTTGCTCTGTTGATGATTTCAGTAGCATGGCTAACATCAGTTAGAAAAGGTACTGTTAGACACCTAGTCCCATCCAGACCTGGAAATTATCTCGCTGCATCTATTTCCTTGATTGTTGCTTCCACATTCACCATGTAAGCCATGCTAAACTTGGAGTTGCACCAGTCGGATCCATAAGTAGTTGTATCCATGAGCAGTTGTAGCAACTCTTGTGTAGGTTACTGCCCATGTTGTTCGGCCATCCTAAACGTTTTTCATTCAAGAAATATACTCGATGGAATAGTTATCCTTCATGAGAGCATTCATGATATAACTGAAGGAACATGAGTGGAAGTTTTATTCAAAATTGACTTTGAAATGCATACGATAAACTTAAATTGTCTTTTCTCCAACGAACCCTGAGAATGAAAGGTTTCTCTGATAAATGGTATGAGTGGATCCAAAATTTTGTTATCGGAGTCTGTGTGGCTATCAAAGTCAACTATAACATAGGTCATTACTTCGAGACAAAAAAGGATTACACCAGGGCGACCCACTAACTCCAATGTTATTTAACATTGTTCGTGACATGTTGCCTACTTTGACCGAACGTGCCTAAAGGTCGACCAAATTGCACTAGTAGCGCCACATCATGTGGATGGGGGCTCTCAGTTTTGCAATATGCCAATGTTATGGGTTTTTTATGGAACATGACCTGGATAAGATTAGAACTATGCAACTTTTGCTTTCAACTTTTGAGCAAATGTCACATCTTAAAATTAACTTCCGTAAAAGTTAATTATTTTGTTTTGAGAAGTCAAAGAGTTGGTTGCAAAATACGCTAACTTGTTTGGTCGTGCACAAGGCTAAGTTGTAACACCCTCGATGCGACTATATCTCCCACGCGTCGAGGCACGACTTAGAGGCATAATCGCATTGAAGGCATATGTCACAAGTTAGGCAATCTTCACAACATCCCATGTAATAAGATAATAAAAGGGAGGATAACATAGTTGGCTTACACTCGCCACGTCAATCAAGTGTATAAATAACATTACATCATCCAAACACTCATGGCCCGACTACGGCGCCAAAATAAAAGATAACCCAACATGCGACAACGGTCCCGTTCACCCCCAACTGGGCACCACTACTGATCATCAGGAAAGGAAACATAGTAACGTTGAGAGTCTTCGTCGAACTCCCACTTGAGCTCAAGCGCGTCTCCTGGAGAGGAATCATTAGGCCCTGCATCTGGTGTAATAGTAATCTGTGAGCCACAGGGACTCAGCAATCTCGCACCCTCGCGATCAAGGCTATTTAAGCTTATAGGTGAGGCAAGGTAAATATGTGGAGCTACAGCAAGCGACTAGCAAAATATGGTGGCTAACTTATTCGCAAAAGAGAGCGAGAAGAGGAGGCAAAGCGCGAGCGAGAATCTAGAGAACAACCTGCGCAAACATTACTCCAACACCGTGTCCACTTCCCGGACTCCGCCGAGAAGAGGCCATCACGGTAACACACTCAGTTGATTCATTTTAATTAAATTAAGGTTCAAGTTATCTACAACCGGACATTAACAAATTCCCATCTGCCCATAACCGCGGGCACGACTTTCGAAAGTTCAAATCCCTGCAGGGGAGTCCCAACTTAGCCCATGACAAGCTCTCACGGTCAACGAAGGAATAGACCTCCTCCCAAGACGTTCCGATCAGACTCGGTATCTCGGTTCTTCAAGACACTTCGACAGGTTAAAACAAATCCAGCAACACTGCCCGAATGTGCCGACAAATCCCGATAGGAGCTGCACATATCTCTTTCTCAGGGCACACTCAGATGAACACTACGTACAACTAAAACCAACCCTCAAGTTGCCCTGAGGTGGCACTGCAAGTGGCTCTATTTGGACCAACACTCAGAGGAGCACTGGCCCGGGGCGTTTAAATAAGATGACCCTCGGGCTCCGAAAACCCAAGGGAAAAAGAGGCTAGGTGGCAAATGGTAAAACTAAGGTTGGGCATTGCTGGAAAAGCTTTAATCAAGGCGAACTATCAGGGGTTCCCATTATAACCCAACCACGTAAGGAACGCAAAATCCGGGAACATAACACCGATATGACGGAAACTAGGGCGGCAAGAGTGGAACAAAACACTAGGTGAGAGGCCGAGCCTTCCACCCTTTACCAAGTATATAGATGCATTAAGATAACAATATAATATAATGATATCCCAACAAGTAAATAAATGTTCCAACAAGGAACGGCCTTCAATCTTCACCTGCAACTAGCAACGTTATAAGAGGGGCTGAGCAAAGCGGTAACATAGCCAATCAACGGTTTGCTAGGACATGGTGGGTTAGAGGTTTGACATGGAAATTTGGGAGGCTTGAAAGCAAGTGGTAGGCATCGTAGAAATGGCATAGCAAAAGAGCGAGCAAAACTAGCATAGCAAAAATAGTAGTGATTTCGAGGGTATGATCATCTTGCCTGCACAGTTGTCAGAGTTGACTGGATCCTCGAAAGCAAACTCAACGGGCTCCTCGTTAGCGAACTTGTCTCCCGGCTCTACCCAAACAAGACAAACAAGCAACAAAGACACAATCAACCACGTGCAAGGACAAACAATATGATGCAATGATGATATGCTATGCGGGATGCGATGCGGGATGCATATGCAAGATGTGACAAGGAATGCATGAACCTGGCCTCAACTTGGAAATTCAAGTGTGCCACTGGAAATATGACATGAAATCGCTTGAAAATGATATAAAGAACGCCGAAAACGGAGTTACGGTTTGGAAATGGCAAGCGATTCAAAAATGGCACCGGCCTGCGATTTACAGCAAGTAGGCATCTAAATGCAATGAGATGAACATGCTACAGCACCCAAACATGACAAAAAAATACATGGCAGGGATGCATACAAGATGCTTAACAAAAGTCTAGCACCGAGCTACGGCCAATTCATCCATTAACAGGTTCAAACAAGCATGGCAAAAATGCATATGACAAACAGATCTCACACTTAGTGAAATTAACACTTGTCTGGAATTTCAGATCAGGTAGCACTCTTCGGAGCAACAAAACTACATGCTACAGGACCTGAACATGGCAAAGTAAAACATGGCATGGAGCTACTCAAATAGCTTAACAAAAGTCCCTTAGTGACCTTGAGCCAAAAGGGATCAGAAAATATACTAACAAGCACGTGAACATCGCAAAAACATAATCAGTTTTCAGACTTAGTGAAAACTGGCATATGCTGAAACAGATATCAAGTAGGCATGTTCACGAGCTCGATGCACTCACTACGGTGCAAGTCATGGCAAGACAAGCATACACCCGTCAAGAAGGCACAAAATGCAAGCCAGACATGGCAAGAACAATAGCATGGCATGCACGGATCAACTACAACATCATCGGCAAAATTGCAAACAAGTTGACAATCTGCCCAGATTCACAAAGTAGCAAAAGTAGAGTTCGGTTGACTCAATCTAGGGTGCTCCAAAATTGCAAACAAAGACATGGATGGATAGAGCACTACAATATTAACAAAACATCCTTACTGATCATCCTCAAAAGAGGCATGGATCACTAGGAAACAACATGAACATATGGCAACATGAGATAAGCAGCTCAAGGACAGTGGAAATGCTAAGTCCCTGAAAACAGAATTACTAAGTGCACCACTTTGCAAGCTTGCACTAGTCACCACACTCATCACAAAAATACATGGGTTGCACCTCTGGAAAGATGACAAAACCCTTAAAAAACATATGTAGAGCATCAGGGCATATCATGCACACATTAATCATGGCAAAAATGACAAAAAGCTAAATGAAGTAGCAGATCTGACAATTATCTCAAGTAGCCCTCTTCTAACAGCATTTCGGGCATCAAGATGAACTCAAATGAAAATGATGCAATGGAATGAAATGATGTACTCTCTGAGATGAACATTTTGATATGCTATATGCATGAATCGGAGCTACGGAGGCAAAGTTACTGAGCTATGAACAGGAGCACTTGGATCTGCAATTTCGGGACTTAGAGAAAAAGATCACCCCGAGATCTAGGGTTTACTGTTCACGGCACGTGAACCGAGAACTCGGGCGAGGTGGCGGCTGCTTCGGCGAGCACTGTTCGTCGGCGGGGAGGAAGAGGCCGGAGGAGGGAGAGGCGAGGTCGGCCGGGGAGGAAGAGGCCGGGGCGGCTCTGGTGGTTGGGCGCGGCGGCGGCGCGTCGGGCGAGGCGGCGGCAGCCGGCGACGGCGACCCAGGCGGCCGGCGTCGGAGGGCGGCGAGGTGGCGGCGCCGGCGTCGAGCTTCCGGGGCGGCGTGCGGTGGATGGCGGCGGCGGTGCGGGATGGCTGGGAGCGCGGGGAGGCGCGGGCGGCGATGGGCCGGGCGGGCCCGCTGCGGGCTCGCCGGGCCGCGGCGGCGGCTGGCGGTGGAGGGACACGTGGCGATCTGCCACTGGTGCGGGCGGGCGGCGGATGATGTTCGGCCAGGGACGGACGTGTCAGGTCGGCGCGAGGTGGAAAATTTAGGGTTTCGGAGAGGGAGATCCGGATTTCGGGGAAGGGGTCTTTAAATAGGCATAGAGGGAGCTAGGAGAGTCCAAATGAGGTGCGGTTTTCGGCCACGCGATCGTGATCGAACGCTCTAGATGATGGAGCGAAGTTAGGTGGGTTTTGGGTCAAATTGGAGGGGTGTTGGGCTGCAACACACACGAGGCCTTTTCGGTCCCTCGGTTAACCATTGGAGTATCAAACGAAGTCCAAATGATACGAAACTTGACAGGCGGTCTACCGGTAGTAAACCAAGGCCGCTTGGCAAGTCCCGGTCCAATCCGGAAATGTTTAATCCCCACACATGAAAGAAAGCTGGAAATGGCCACCGGAGGAGAACGAAGCGCCGGAATGCAAAACGGACAACGGGGAAAATGCTTGAATGCATGAGATGAACACGTATGCCAATGCAATGCACATGATGACATGATATGAGATGCATGACAACGATAACAACACACGGAGACAAAGACCCAAACCCGAGAAAGATAAAATAGCTTAACGCCGAAACGGCAAGAGTTGGAGTACAAATTGGGAAAGTTACATCCGGGGTGTTACAACACTCCACCACTACGAAAAGATCTCGTCCCGAGATCTAGGACTGAAAGAACGCCGGGTACTCAGAACGGAGGTGATCCTCGCGTTCCCAGGTAGCTTCACGGTCGGAATGGTGTGACCACTTGACTTTGAGAAATTTGATTGACTTGTTGCGAGTCTTGCATTCAGTCTCTTCAAGAATAGCAACTGGGTGCTCACGATAAGAGAGATCTTCTTGGAGCTCAATGTCCTCGAAGTTGACGGTGCGGTCAGGAGTCTTGAAGCACTTTCGGAGCTGAGAGACATGGAACACGTCATGAACATTTGCAAAGTTTGAAGGAAGCTCGATTTGATAGGCGAGGTCGCCTCTCTTGCTGACAATCTTGAAAGGTCCCACGTATCTAGGGGCAAGCTTCCCTTTGATACCGAAGTGACGAGTACCTTTCATAGAAGAGACGCGGAGGTAAACATGATCTCCGATCTCGAAAGCCAAATCATGGTGCTTACTATCATAGTAGCTCTTCTGACGGGATTGGGCTGCTTTGAGGTTATCACGAATGACTTTGCACATTTCCTCTGCCTCTGTGATTAAGTCATTACCCAAAAGCTGACGTTCACCGGTTTCAGACTAGTTGAGAGGGGTACGGCACTTCCTGCCATACAGAATTTCAAATGGGGCCTTGCCCGAACTTGCTTGAAAACTGTTGTTGTAGGAGAATTCAGCATAAGGAAGACAATCCTCCCACTTCATGCTGAAGGAGATCACACAAGCCCTGAGCATATCTTCAAGAATCTGGTGACACACTCGACTTGACCGCTAGTTTGAGGATGGAAAGCTGTGCTGAAGCGGATGTTCGTGCCCATGGCCTTCTGAAAAGAATCCCAAAATTTGGATGTAAAGATGCTGCCACGGTCTGAAGAGATCACTTGTGGAATACCGTGCAGAGAGACAATATGAGAGGTATAGAGTTTCGCTAATTGAGGTGCAGTTATCGACTCTTTGATAGGAGAAAGTGAGCCACTTTGGTGAGTTTGTCGATGACAACGAATATAGCATCATTGCCACGCTTGGACTTTGGAAACCTAGTCACGAAGTCCATTTCAATGTGGTCAAACTTCCATTCTGGAATGACAAGAGGTTGGAGGAGACCAGCTGGCCTTTGATGTTCTGCCTTCACTCTTCTGCAGACATCACATTCATTCACGAATTGAGCAATCTCGCGCTTCATTCGAGTCCACCAATAAGCCTGCTTAAGGTCCTGATACATCTTCGTGCTCCCAGGGTGGATGGAGAGGAGAGAATTGTGAGCCTCGTTCATGAACACTTTACAGAGGTCACCTTTGGGTACAACAATTCGATCCTCGAAGAAGAGAGTGTCCTTGTCATCAAGGCGGTAGCATTTGTACTTGGGTTGACTCTTGGCAATCCCAATCTTCACCTTTTTCACCATAGCATCAAGAAGCTGGGCTTGGCGAATCTGGTCTTCCAAGGTAGGAGAGACTTGAAGGTTGGCGAGGAAACCTTGAGGAACAATTTGCAGATTAAGTTTGCGGAAAGCTTCACAAAGCTCGGGTTGATAAGGCTTGAGAATCAGACTGTTGCAGTAAGCTTTCCTGCTCAATGCGTCAGCAATCACATTGGCCTTGCCTGGAGTATACTCGATACTCGGATTATACTCTTGAATCATTTCGACCCATCGAGTTTGCCTGAGGTTGAGATTAGGCTGAGTGAAGATGTACTTGAGACTCTTGTGATCAGTGAAAATGTCCACTTTTCTTCCCAATAAGAGATGTCTCCAAGTCAAAAGAGCATGCACAACTGCCACCAACTCGAGATCATGAGTGGGGTAGTTCTTCTCATTAGGCTTCAATTGGCGAGATGTATAAGCAACAACTTTCTTCTCTTGCATCAAAACTGCGCCAAGACCTTGGAGAGAGGCATCACAAAATACCTCGTACGGCTTGGATTCATCAAGCGGAGTCAGAACCGGAGCAGTGATCAATTTCTCTTTCAAAGTGTTGAAAGCAATATCACACTCCGGAGACCAAACGTACTTGACGTGTTTCTGGAGAAGATTAGAGAGAGGCTTCGCGATCTTAAAAAAGTTATCAACGAATCTTCGGCAATAGCTTGCGAGGCCGAGGAAGCTACGGAGTTGCTTCACGTTCTGAGGAGGTTCCCACTTCACAATTGCAGACACCTTCTCAGGATTCACAGCAATACCCTTGGCAGAGATGATATGACCAAGATAAAGAACCTCATCAAGCCAAAATTCACACTTGGAGAACTTGGCGTACAACTGATGTTCTCTGAGCTTATCGAGAACCAAACGCAAGTGCTTGGCATGATCTTTCTTGTTCTTGGAGAAAACCAGAATGTCATCGAGATAGACCAAAACGAAGTCATTGGTGTAGGCATTGAAGATGAAGTTCATCATGCGAGAGAACGTCGGAGGAGCATTGACGAGGCCAAAAGACATGACAGTGTATTCATATGAACCAAAGCTTGTCCTGAAAGCCGTCTTGGGAATATCTTGCTCACGGATTCGAATCTGATGATAACCCATACGAAGATCAAGCTTGGAGAATACTTGAGAACCTTTAAGTTGTTCGAACAGCTCATTGATGTTGGGAAGTGGGTATTTGTTCTTGATGGTCTTCTTGTTCACTGGACGGTAATCAACACAAAGTCGGTCCGTTCCATCCTTCTTCTTGACAAAAAGAACACCACAACCCCACGAAGAAGAACTAGGCCGGATGAGACCCATTTTCTCTTGAATATCGAGTTGCTTCTTCAGCTCCTTCAACTCTTCAGGTCCGAGCTTGTAAGGACGTTTGCACACAGGTTCCGTGCCAGGCTCAAGATCAATAACGAATTCAACTGGCCGGTGCGGAGGCATTCCTGGAAGCTCTTCTGGAAAGACGTCTTGATATTCGCAAACGACTGGAATTTGAGAGATGGCATCCAATTCACCCTTCTCATTGAGAGAAAACAGACGGATGGTATCATCACGAGAGGCAAAGACAATTACATCCTCAGACGAATGAGTCAATTGAATCTGCCTGGCTGCACAATCAAGCTGAGCCTTGTGCTTAGAGAGCCAATCCATTCCGAGAATAAGATCAATATCCGAGTTACCAAGAACCACCGGAGAAGAGAGAAACTTGTAGTCGCCCAATGTGATAGAGACATCCGGGACGCAATTGTTAGAAGTCATTTGCTTGCCTGGAGACACAATCTTCAATGGAACAGGAATCCTTTCGGTTACAAAATCATGCTTGGCCACAAATGGAGTTGAAATAAAAGAAAGCGATGCACCAGTGTCAAAAAGAAATTTTGCAGGAACATCATTAACAGGAAGGTTACCCATGATCACATCTGGTGAGTCCTCTACCTGAGCTGCATTCAGCAAATTGACCTTGGCGTGCTTGGGGTTATGCTTGACCACAGCTGTACTTGCCGATCTGACAGGAGGAGGAGGAAGACGCCTCTGGTTGAAACACTTGTTGGCGTAGTGACCCTTCTGTTGGCACTTGTTGCACGTTACCTCTAAAAGCGGACGGTGGTACTGAGCACTCGATCTTGGAGCTTGAGACGAAGTCTTGTTCTGAAAGCCAGGGTTGGGTGGGTGGGAAGAACCGCCACCTTTGCTCTTTTGCTGATACGGCTGACAGAACGGAGGAGGAGGAAGCCAATACTTCTGCTGCTTGGCCACTTGAGTAGAGGAAGAAGGAGTAACATCTCTGACTCGCTTCTTCGAAGCATCACACCTCAACTGAGCAGCCTCTTGCTTCAGTGCCATGTTGTAGAACTCATCGTACCTCAAGGGCTCGAAGAGAACAAGAGCTAGCTGAATTTCTTCTCTGAGACCACCCCTGAACTGGTATATCATGCTCTTCTCATCAGGTACGTCCTGCTTGGCAAAGCGGGCGAGCTTCTGGAACAACTTGTTTTAGTCATAGACAGACAAAGAGCCTTGCTTCAGGTTGCGGAATTCCTCACGCTTGCTTTCAACCACGCTCTGGGGAATATGATGAGCTCGGAAATCTCGACGAAAATCGTCCCAAGTGATAACACGTCCACCTCGGGAATCCTTGTACTGTTGGAACCATTCTGCAGCTTGATCTTTGAGTTGGAAGGAAGCGAATTTGACAAAGTCCTCAGGCCTGACGTTACTGCACTCGAAATGCTTGCACAGATCCACAAGCCAATCGTCAGCATCGGTTGCCTCAACACAATTGCTGAAAGTCTTTGGCCCATTAGCAAGGAACTGGTTGAGTGTAGCAAAGTGATTCTGATTGTTGCCTTGATTCCCTTGGTTGCCTTGATTGCGCTCTTGAAGAATTTGCATGATCAACTATGTGTTAGCATTGGTTGCGGCCATCACAGCTTGCCATGCCTCTGGAGGAGGGGGAGGTGGTGGCAGATCAGGATTTGGAGTCGTGCGCGTTGGAGGAGCCATCCTGAAGAGGCTGACCACCATTAGCACATTGATAGACAAATATTGAAGCTGAATCCAACGGAATGAAAATTGCAACATATAGTCTTCTCATCCGAACACAATGAACGAATGCATTCCTCTTGAAATGGTCACATATCCATAAATTGAGAAGCCACGCATAATTAAGATAGAGAAATAAATCAACAAGGTACGGATCAAGAACGAATAATCGGTAAGAAATCCCAATCTCAAACCAATATCCGTGGAAGAAGAACTAGAGCTACAGGAATTCCCACCTATGAAACTCCCGAACCTTTCTGGTTATGCAATCAGGTGTTGGGGATACAGGGGAAGCATAATATCTCACGCAAATCTAGCAAATCCTACATCCAGCTGTATCCATCCTTCAACACATAACCAAGAAACCTTCGGAAACCATCTACCTCAACCTTCGAAAAGCATCCGTTATACAAGTTATGGCGATACTCCCGAACTCCCGCCCCAGTACTGGGTGGCGTCGAGGTTATCTCACCAACGAACTGCATAAAAGAGATTTTCGATGTCGGCGTACTAAACTCAGGTATTTCAGAATTGCAACGATAAAATTATGATGACAACACCTCAGAGCTCAACTCCCCGAGACACTTCCACTAAACCCCTGACAGGAGGCACCAAGACAATGTTCTCATCATAAAACCATCGGAATTATTCCAAGATACCCGCGCGATCCTAAATTTTTTTTAGTGAAATTTGAGAAGAGAAGAGTCAAAACTCTACGTCAGGATGCCTTACCAGAGCGATGAGGAGACTGGGAAGTAAAAAGAATTCCTAAACTTTCCGATATCTAATTCCTAAATGACTCAAAACATTTTTCTAGACACAACTCGGCCGCTAAAAACGATCAAGCAATGGGGCTCCTAAGGTCGGGGAAGGCTCTGATTACCAACTTGTAACACCCTCGATGCGACTATATCTCCCACGTGTCGAGGCACGACTTAGAGGCATAATCGCATTGAAGGCATATGTCACAAGTTAGGCAATCTTCACAACATCCCATGTAATAAGATAATAAAAGGGAGGATAACATAGTTGGCTTACACTCGCCATGTCAATCAAGTGTATAAATAACATTACATCATCCAAACACTCATGGCCCGACTACGGCGCCAAAATAAAAGATAACCCAACATGCGACAACGGTCCCGTTCACCCCCAACTGGGCACCACTACTGATCATCAGGAAAGGAAACATAGTAACGTTGAGAGTCTTCGTCGAACTCCCACTTGAGCTCAAGCGCGTCTCCTGGAGCGGAATCATCAGGCCCTGCATCTGGTGTAATAGTAATCTGTGAGCCACAGGGACTCAGCAATCTCGCACCCTCGCGATCAAGGCTATTTAAGCTTATAGGTAAGGCAAGGTAAATATGTGGAGCTGCAGCAAGCGACTAGCAAAATATGGTGGCCAACTTATTCACAAAAGAGAGCGAGAAGAGGAGGCAAAGCGCGAGCGAGAATCTAGAGAACAACCTGCGCAAACATTACTCCAACACCGTGTCCACTTCCCGGACTCCGCCGAGAAGAGGCCATCACGGTAACACACTCAGTTGATTCATTTTAATTAAATTAAGGTTCAAGTTATCTATAGCCGGACATTAACAAATTCCCATCTGCCCATAACCGCGGGCACGGCTTTCGAAAGTTCAAATCCCTGCAGGGGAGTCCCAACTTATCCCATGACAAGCTCTCACGGTCAACGAAGGAATAGACCTCCTCCCAAGACGTTCCGATCAGACTCGGTATCTCGGTTCTTCAAGACACTTCGACAAGTTAAAACAAATCCAGCAACACCGCCCGAATGTGCCGACAAATCCCGATAGGAGCTGCACATATCTCTTTCTCAGGGCACACTCAGATGAACACTACGTACAACTAAAACCAACCCTCAAGTTGCCCTGAGGTGGCGCTGCAAGTGGCTCTATTTGGACCAACACTCAGAGGAGCACTGGCCCGGGGCGTTTAAATAAGATGACCCTCAGGCTCCAGAAACCCAAGGGAAAAAGAGGCTAGGTGGCAAATGGTAAAACTAAGGTTGGGCATTGCTGGAAAAGCTTTAATCAAGGCGAACTATCAGGGGTTCCCATTATAACCCAACCGCGTAAGGAACGCAAAATCCGGGAACATAACACCGATATGACGGAAACTAGGGCGGCAAGAGTGGAACAAAACACTAGGCGAGAGGCCGAGCCTTCCACCCTTTACCAAGTATATAGATGCATTAAGATAACAAGATAATATAATGATATCCCAACAAGTAAATAAATGTTCCAACAAGGAACGGCCTTCAATCTTCACCTGCAACTAGCAACGTTATAAGAGGGGCTGAGCAAAGCGGTAACATAGCCAATCAACGGTTTGCTAGGACATGGTGGGTTAGAGGTTTAACATGGAAATTTGGGAGGCTTGAAAGCAAGTGGTAGGCATCATAGAAATGGCATAGCAAAAGAGCGAGCAAAACTAGCATAGCAAAAATAGTAGTGATTTCGAGGGTATGATCATCTTGCCTGCACAGTTGTCAGAGTTTACTGGATCCTCGAAAGCAAACTCAACGGGCTCCTCGTTAGCGAACTTGTCTCCCGGCTCTACCCAAACAAGACAAACAAGCAACAAAGACACAATCAACCACGTGCAAGGACAAACAATATGATGCAATGATGATATGCTATGCGGGATGCGATGCGGGATGCATATGCAAGATGTGACAAGGAATGCATGAACCTGGCCTCAACTTGGAAATTCAAGTATGCCACTGGAAATATAAGATGAAATCGCTTGAAAACGATATAAAGAACGCCGAAAACGGAGTTACGGTTTGGAAATGGCAAGCGATTCAAAAATGACACCGGTCTGCGATTTACAGCAAGTAGGCATCTAAATGCAATGAGATGAACATGCTACAGCACCCAAACATGACAACAAAATACATGGCAGGGATGCATACAAGATGCTTAACAAAAGTATAGCACTGAGCTACGGCCAATTCATCCATTAACAGGTTCAAACAAGCATGGCAAAAATGCATATGACAAACAGATCTCACACTTAGTGAAATTAACACTTGTCTGGAATTTCAGATGAGGTAGCACTCTTCGGAGCAACAAAACTACATGCTACAGGACCTGAACATGTCAAAGTAAAACATGGCATGGAGCTACTCAAATAGCTTAACAAAAGTCCCTTAGTGACCTTGAGCCAAAAGGGATCAGAAAATATACTAACAAGCACGTGAACATCGCAAAAACATAATCAGTTTTCAGACTTAGTGAAAACTGGCATATGCTGAAACAGATATCAAGTAGGCATGTTCACGAGCTCGATGCACTCACTACGGTGCAAGTCATGGCAAGACAAGCATACACCCATCAAGAAGGCACAAAATGCAAGCCAGACATGGCAAGAACAATAGCATGGCATGCACGGATCAACTACAACATCATCGGCAAAATTGCAAACAAGTTGACAATCTGCCCAGATTCACAAAGTAGCAAAAGTAGATCTCGATTGACTCAAGCTAGGGTGCTCCAAAATTGCAAACAAAGACATGGATGGATAGAGCACTACAATATTAACAAAACATCCTTACTGATCATCCTCAAAAGAGGCACGGATCACTAGGAAACAACATGAACATATGGCAACATGAGATAAGCAGCTCAAGGACTTAGTGCAAATGCTAAGTCCCTGAAAACAGAATTACTAAGTGCACCACTTTGCAAGCTTGCACTAGTCAGCACACTCATCACAAAAATACATAGGTTGCTCCTCTAGAAAGATGACAAAACCCTTAACAAAACATATGTAGAGCATCAGGGCATATCATGCACACATTAATCATGGCAAAAATGACAAAGCTAAATGAAGTAGCAGATCTGACAATTATCTCAAGTAGCCCTCTTCTAACAGCATTTCGGGCATCAAGATGAACTCAAATGAAAATGATGCAATGGAATGAAATGATGTACTCTCTGAGATGAACATTTTGATATGCTATATGCATGAATCGGAGCTACAGATGCAAAGTTACGGAGATATGAACAGGAGCACCTGGATCTGCAATTTCGGGACTTAGAGAAAAAAAATCACCCCGAGATCTAGGGTTTACTGTTCACGACACGCGAACCGAGAACTCGGGCGAGGTGGCGGCTGCTCCGGCGAGCACTGTTCGTCGGCGGGGAGGAAGAGGCCGGAGGAGGGAGAGGCGAGGTCGGCCGGGGAGGAAGAGGCCGGGGCGGCTCCGGTGGTTGGCCGTGGCGGCGGTGCGTCGGGCGAGGCGGCGGCAGCCGGCGACGGCGACCCAGGCGGCCGGCGTCGGAGGGCGGCGAGGTGGCGGCGCCGGCGTCGAGCTTCTGGGGCGGCGTGCGGTGGATGGCTGCGGCGGCGGTGCGGGATGGCTGGGAGCGCGGGGAGGCGCGGGCGGCGATGGGTCGTGCGGGCTCGCCGGGCCGCCGCGGCGGCTGGCGGCGGAGGGACACGTGGCGATCTGCCACTAGTGCGGGCGGGCGGTGGACGATGTCCGGCCAGGGACGGACGTGTCAGGTCGGCGCCAGGTGGAAAATTTAGGGTTTCGGAGAGGGAGACCCTGTTGGGGAACGTAGCAATAATTCAAAATTTTCCTACGTGTCACCAAGATCTATCTATGGAGTCATCTAGCAACGAGGGAGGAGTGGATCTACATACCCTTGTAGATCGCGCGTGGAAGCGTTCAAGAGAACGGGGTTGATGGAGTCGTACTCGTCGTGATCCAAATCATCGATGATCCTAGCGCCGAACGGACGGCACCTCCGCGTTCAACACACGTACGGAGCAGCGACGTCTCCTCCTTCTTGATCCAGCAAGGGGGAAGGAGAGGTTTATGGAGATCCAACAGCACGATGGCGTGGTGGAAGTAGCGGGATTCCAATAGGGCTTCGCCAAGCGCTGCGGGAGGAGGGAGATGTGTCATGGGAGGGAGAGGGAGGCGCCAGGGCTTAGGTCTGGTTGCCCTCCCTTTCCCCCACTATATATAGGGCCAAGGGAGAGGGGGGGCGCAGCCTTGTCCCTTCCTCCAAGGAAGGGTGCGGCCAGGGAGGAGTCCCTCCTCCCCAAGGCACCTCGGAGGTGCCTTCCCCCTTTAGGACTCTTCCTTTCCCTTGATTCTTGGCGCATGGGCCTCTTGGGGCTGGTTCCCTTGGCCCATATAGTCCAAGGCGCACCCCCTACAGACCATGTGGCCCCCGGGGCAGGTGGCCCCACCCGGTGGACCCCCGGGACCCTTTCGGTGGTCCCGGTACAATACCGGTGACCCCGAAACTTGTCCCGATGGCCGAAATAGCACTTCCTATATATAATTCTTTACCTCCGGACCATTCCGGAACTCCTCGTGACGTCCGGGATCTCATCCGGGACTCCGAACAACTTTTGGGTTACCGCATACTAATATCTCTATAACCCTAGCGTCACCGAACCTTAAGTGTGTAGACCCTACGGGTTCGGAAACCATGCAGACATGACCGAGACGTTCTCTGGCCAATAACCAATAGTGGGATCTGGATACCCATGTTGGCTCCCACATGTTCCACGATGATCTCATCGGATGAACCACGATGTCAAGGACTTAATCAATCCCGTATACAATTCCCTTTGTCTATCGGTACGATACTTGCCCGAGATTCGATCGTCGGTATCCCGATACCTTGTTCAATCTCGTTACTGGCAAGTCTCTTTACTCGTTCCGTAACACATCATCCCGTGATCAACTCCTTGATCACATTGTGCACATTATGATGATGTCCTACCGAGTGGGCCTAGAGATACCTCTCCGTCACATGGAGTGACAAATCCCAGTCTCGATTCGTGCCAACCCAACAGACACTTTCGGAGATACCCGTAGTGCACCTTTATAGCCACCCAGTTACGTTGTGACGTTTGGCACACCCAAAGCACTCCTACGGTATCCGGGAGTTGCACAATCTCATGGTCTAAGGAAATGATACTTGACATTAGAAAAGCTTTAGCATACGAACTACATGATCTTGTGCTAGGCTTAGGATTGGGTCTTGTCCATCACATCATTCTCCTAATGATGTGATCCCGTTATCAATGACATCCAATGTCCATGGTCAGGAAACCGTAACCATCTATTGATCAACGAGCTAGTCAACTAGAGGCTTACTAGGGACATGGTGTTGTCTATGTATCCACACATGTATCTGAGTTTCCTATCAATACAATTCTAGCATGGATAATAAACGATTATCATGAACAAGGAAATATAATATTAACTAATTTATTATTGCCTCTAGGGCATATTTCCAACAGTCTCCCACTTGCACTAGAGTCAATAATCCAGTTCACATCGATATGTGATTAACACTCAAGGTCACATCCCCATGTGACTAACACCCAAAGAGTTTACTAGAGTCAATAATCTAGTTCACATTACCATGTGATTAACACTCGATGAGTTCTGGGTTTGATCATGTTTTGCTTGTGAGAGATGTTATAGTCAACGGGTCTGAATCTTTCAGATCCGTATGTACTTCGTAAATCTCTATGTCATCTCCTAGATGCAGCTACCACGTTCTATTTGGAGCTATTCCAAATAACTGTTCTACTATACGAATCCAGTTTACTACTCAGAATAATCTGGATTAGTGTCAAAGTTTGCATCGGCGTAACCCTTTACGACGAACTCTTTTACCACCTCCATAATCGAGAAAATTCCTTAGTCCACAAGTTACTAAGGATAACTTTGACCGCTGTCCTGTGATCCATTCTTAGATCACTCTTGTACCCCTTGACTGACTCATGGCAAGGCACATTTCAGGTGCGGTACATAGCATAGCATACTGTAGAGCCTATGTCCTAAGCATAGGGGACGACCTTCGTCCTTTCTCTCTATTCTGCCGTGGTCGAGCTTTAATTCTTAACTTCATACCTTACAACTCAGGCAAGAACTCCTTCTTTGACTGATCCATCTTGAACACCTTCAAGATCATGTCAAGGTATGTGCTCATTTGAAAGTACCATTAAGCGTTTTGATCTATTCTTATAGATCTTGATGCTCAATGTTCAAGTAGCTTAATCCAGGCTTTCCATTGAAAAACACTTTCCAAATAACCCTATATGCTTTCCAGAAATTCTACGTCATTTCTGATCAACAATATGTCAACAACATATATTTATCAGAAATTCTATAGTGCTCCCACTCACTTCTTTGGAAATACAAGTTTCTCATAAACTTTGTATAAACCCAAAATCTTTGATCATCATCAAAGCATACATTCCAACTCCGAGATGCTTACTCCAGTCCCTAGAAGGATTGCTGGAGCTTTGCATACTTATTAGCATCTTTCAGGATTGATAAAACCTTCCGGTTTGTATCACATACAACCTTTCCTCAAAAAACGTCAAGGAAACAATGTTTTGACATCCTATCTGCAAGATTTCATAAATAATGCAGTAATCGCTAATATAATTCCAACAGACTCTTAGCATCGCTACGAGTGAGAAAGTCTCATCGTAGTCAACTCCTTGAACTTGTCGGAAAACATCTTAACGACAAGTCGAGCTTTCTTAATGGTGACATTTACCATCATTGTCCGTCTTCCTTTTAAAATCCATCTGTACTCAACAGCCTCACGACCATCGAGCTGTTCTGTCAAAGTCTACACTTTGTTTCCATACATGGATCCTCTCTCAGATTTTATGGCCTTGAGCCATTTATCGGAATTCGGGCCCACCATCGCTTCTCCATAGCTCCTAGGTTCATTGTTGTTTAGCAACATGACTTCCAAGACAGGATTACGTACCACTCTGAAGTAGTACGCATCCTTGTCATCCTACGAGGTTTGGTAGTGACTTGATCTGAAGTTTCATGATCACTATCATAAGCTTCCACTTCAATTGGTGTAGGTGCCACAGGAACAACTTCCTGTGCCCTGCCACACACTAGTTGAAGAGACGGTTCAATAACCTCATCAAGTCTCCACCATCCTCCCACTCAATTCTTTCGAGAGAAACTTTTCCTTGAGAAAGGACCCGATTCTAGAAACAATCCCTTATTGCTTTCGGATCTGAGACAGGAGGTATACCCAACTGTTTTGGGTGTCCTATGAAGATGCATTTATCCACTTTGGGTTCGAGCTTATCAGCCTGAAACTTTTTCACATAAGCGTCGCAGCCCAAAACTTTTAAGAAATGACAGCTTAGGTTTCTCTAAACCATAGTTCATACGGTGTCATCTCATCGGAATTACGTGGTGCCCTATTTAAAGTGAATGTGGTTGTCTCTAATGCCTAACCCATAAACTATCATGGTAATTCGATAAGAGACATCATGGTATGCATCATATCCGATAGGGTGCAGTTATGATGTACGGACACACCATCACACCATGGTGTTCCTGGCTGTATTGGTTGTGAAACAACTTCCACAATGTCTTAATTCTGTGCCAAACTCGTAATTCAGATATTCATCTCTACGATCATATCATAGACATTTTATCCTCTTGTCACGATGATCTTTCAACTTCACCCTGAAATTACTTGAACCTTTCAATAATTCAGACTCGTGATTCATCAAGTAAATATACTCAATATCTACTCAAATCATCTGTGAAGTAAGAACATAACGATATCCACTACACGCCTCAGCACTCATTGGATTGCACACATCAAAATGTATTACTTCCAACAAGTTGCTTTCTAGTTCCATTTTACTGAAAACGAGGCTTTCATTCATCTTGCCCATGTGGTATGATTTGCATGTCTCAAGTGATTCAAAATCAAGTGAGTCCAAACGGTCCATTTGCATGGAGTTTCTTCATGCATATACACCAATAGACATGGTTCGCATGTCTCAAACCTTTCAAAAATGAGTGAG
Organism: Triticum urartu; assembly: GCF_056163025.1. NCBI lineage: Eukaryota > Viridiplantae > Streptophyta > Magnoliopsida > Poales > Poaceae > Triticum > Triticum urartu. Next base: position 608,379,256 of record NC_141875.1, on the reverse strand, counting down.
TCCAAAGATCCATCAACATGGAGCTTCTTCATGCGTTTTATACCAATATGACTCAAATTGCAGTGCCACATTTGTGTGGTACTATCATTACTATCTTTTGGCATGAACATCACTACGATCGAGATTCAATAAACCATTCATTTTAGGTGTAAGACCATTGAAGGTATTATTCAAATAAACAGAGTAACCATTACTCTCTCCTTAAATGAATAACCGTATTGCGATAGACATAATCCAATCATGTCTATGCTCAACGCAAACACCAATCTTGATGGTAGAGGGAGCGTACGATATTTGATCAACCTTGGAAATACTTCCAACACATATCGTCATCTCACCTTTTAGCTAGTCTCCGTTTATTCCGTAGCTTTTATTTCGAGTTACTAACACTTAGCAACCGAACCGGTATCCAATACCCTGGTGCTACTAGGAGTACTAGTAAAGTACACATCAACACAATGTATATCCAATATACTTCTATCGACCTTGCCAGTCTTCTCATCTACCAAGTATCTAGGGTAATTCTGCTCCAGTGGTTGTTCCCTTTATTACAGAAGCACTTAGTCTCGGGTTTGGGTTCAACCTTGGGTTTCTTCACTAGAGCAGCAGCTGATTTGCCGTTTCATGAAGCATCCCTTTTTTTTGCCCTTGCCCTTCTTGAAACTAGTGGTTTCACCAACCATCAACAATTGATGCTCCTTCTTGATCTCTACTTTTGTGGTGTCAAACATCGCGAATATCTCAAGGATCATCATATATGTCCCTGATATATTATAGTTCATCACGAAGCTCAAGCAGCTTGGTGGTAATGACTTTGGAGAAACATCACTATCTCATCTGGAAGATCAACTCCCACTCGATTCAAATGATTGTTGTACTCAGACAATCTGAGCACAAGCTCAACAATTGAGCTTTTCTCCCTTAGTTTGCAGGCTAAGAAAATCGTCGGAGGTCTTATACCTCTTGACGTGGGCACGAGCCCGAAATCCCAATTTCAGCCCTCAAAACATCTCATATGTTTCGCGACGTTTCAAAACGTCTTTGGTGCCTCAACTCTAAGCCGTTTAACTGAACTATCACGTAGTTATCAAAAATGTGTATGTCAGATGTTCGCAACATCCATAGACAACGTTCGAGGTTCAGCACACTGAGCGGTGCATTAAGGACATAAGCCTTCTATGAAGCAATGAGGACAATCCTCAGTTTACGGACCTAGTCCGCATAATTGCTACTATCAACTTTCAACTAAATTTTCTCTAGGAACATATCTAAACAGTAGAACTGAAGCGCGAGCTACGACATAATTTGCGAAGACCTTTTGACTATGTTCAGGATAAACAAGTTCATCTTATGAACTCCCACTCAGATAGACATCCCTCTAGTCATCTAAGTGATTACATGATCCGAGTCAACTAGGCCGTGTCCGATCATCACGTGAGACGGACTAGTCAACATCGGTGAACATCTTCATGTTGATCGTATCTACCATACGACTGATGCTCGACCTTTCGGTCTCTTGTGTTCCGAGGCCATGTCTGTACATGCTAGGCTCGTCAAGTCAACCTAAGTGTTTTGCATGTGTTCCGAGGCCATGTCTGTACATGCTAGGCTCGTCAACACCCGTTGTATTCGAACGTAAGAATCTATCACACCCGATCATCACGTGGTGCTTCGAAACGACGAACTTTCGCAACGGTGCACAGTTAGGGGGAACACTTTCTTGAAATTTTAGTGAGGGATCATCTTATTTACTACCATCATTCTAAGCAAATAAGATGTATAAACATGATAAACATCACATGCAATCAAATAGTGACATGATATGGCCAATATCATATTGCTCCTTTTGATCTCCATCTTCGGGGCTCCATGATCATTATCGTCACCGGCATGACACCATGATCTCCATCATCATGATCTCCATCATCGTGTCTTCTTGAAGTTGCCTCGCCAACTATTACTTCTACTACTACAGCTAACGGTTAGCAATAAAGTAAAGTAATTACATGACGTTTATGTTGACACGCAGGTCATAAATAAATTAAGACAACTCCTATGGCTCCTGCCGGTTGTCATACTCATCGACATGCAAGTCGTGATTCCTATGACAAGAACATGATCAATCTCATACATAACATATATCATTCATCACATCCTTTTGGCCATATCACATCACATAGCATACCCTGCAAAAACAAGTTAGACGTCCTCTAATTGTTGTTTGCATGTTTTACGTGGCTGCTATGGGTTTCTAGCAAGAACGTTTCTTACCTACGAAAAAACCACAACGTGATATGCCAATTGCTATTTACCCTTCATAAGGACCCTTTTCATCGAATCCGATCCGACTAAAGTGGGAGAGACAGACACCCGCTAGCCACCTTTATGCAACTAGTGCATGTCAGTCGGTGGAACCAGTCTCACGTAAGAGTACGTGTAAGGTCGGTCCGGGCCGCTTCATCCCACGATGCCGCCGAATCAAGATAAGACTAGTAACGGCAAGCATATTGAACAAAATCAACGCCCACAACTACTTTGTGTTCTACTCGTGCATAGTAACTACGCAATAGACCTAGCTCATGATGCCACTGTTGGGGAACGTAGCAATAATTCAAAATTTTCCTACGTGTCACCAAGATCTATCTATGGAGTCATCTAGCAATGGGGGAGGAGTGGATCTACATACCCTTGTAGATCGCGCGCGGAAGCGTTCAAGAGAACGGGGTTGATGGAGTCGTACTCGTCGTGATCCAAATCACCGATGATCCTAGCGCCGAACGGACGGCACCTCCGCGTTCAACACACGTACGGAGCAGCGACGTCTCCTCCTTCTTGATCCAGCAAGGGGGAAGGAGAGGTTTATGGAGATCCAACATCACGACGGCGTGGTGGAAGTAGCGGGATTCCAATAGGGCTTCGCCAAGCGCTGCGGGAGGAGGGAGATGTGTCATGGGAGGGAGAGGGAGGCGCCAGGGCTTAGGTCTGGTTGCCCTCCCTTTCCCCCACTATATATAGGGCCAAGGGAGAGGGGGGGCGCAGCCTTGGCCCTTCCTCCAAGGAAGGGTGCGGCCAGGGAGGAGTCCCTCCTCCCCAAGGCACCTCGGAGGTGCCTTCCCCCTTTAGGACTCTTCCTTTCCCTTGATTCTTGGCGCATGGGCCTCTTGGGGCTGGTGCCCTTGGCCCATATAGGCCAAGGCGCACCCCCTACAGCCCATGTGGCCCCCGGGGCAGGTGGCCCCACCCGGTGGACCCCCGGGACCTTTCCGGTGGTCCCGGTACAATACCGGTGACCCCGAAACTTGTCCCGATGGCCGAAATAGCACTTCCTATATATAATTCTTTACCTCCGGACCATTCCGAAAATCCTCGTGACATCCGGGATCTCATCCGGGACTCCGAACAACTTTCGGGTTACCGCATACTAATATCTCTATAACCCTAGTGTCACCGAACCTTAAGTGTGTAGACCCTACGGGTTCGGAAACCATGCAGACATGACCGAGACGTTCTCTGGCCAATAACCAATAGCGGGATCTGGATACCCATGTTGGCTCCCACATGTTCCACGATGATCTCATCGGATGAACCACGATGTCAAGGACTTAATCAATCCCGTATACAATTCCCTTTGTCTATCGGTACTATACTTGCCCGAGATTCGATCGTCGGTATCCCGATACCTTGTTCAATCTCGTTACTGGCAAGTCTCTTTACTCGTTCCGTAACACATCATCCCGTGATCAACTCCTTGATCACATTGTGCACATTATGATGATGTCCTACCGAGTGGGCCCAGAGATACCTCTCCGTCACACGGAGTGACAAATCCCAGTCTCGATTCGTGCCAACCCAACAGACACTTTCGGAGATACCCGTAGTGCACCTTTATAGCCACCCAGTTACGTTGTGACGTTTGGCACACCCAAAGCACTCCTACGGTATCCGGGAGTTGCACAATCTCATGGTCTAAGGAAATGATACTTGACATTAGAAAAGCTTTAGCATACGAACTACATGATCTTGTGCTAGGCTTAGGATTGGGTCTTGTCCATCACATCATTCTCCTAATGATGTGATCCCGTTATCAATGACATCCAATGTCCATGGTCAGGAAACCGTAACCATCTATTGATCAACGAGCTAGTCAACTAGAGGCTTACTAGGGACATGGTGTTGTCTATGTATCCACACATGTATCTGAGTTTCCTATCAATACAATTCTAGCATGGATAATAAACGATTATCATGAACAAGGAAATATAATAATAACTAATTTATTATTGCCTCTAGGGCATATTTCCAACAGATCCGGATTTCGGGGAAGGGGTCTTTAAATAGGCATAGAGGGAGCTAGGAGAGTCCAAATGAGGTGTGGTTTTCGGCCACGCGATCGTGATCGAACGCTCTAGATGATGGAGCAGAGTTAGGTGGGTTTTGGGTCAAATTGGAGGGGTGTTGGGCTGCAACACACACGAGGCCTTTTCGGTCCCTCGGTTAACCGTTGGAGTATCAAACGAAGTCCAAATGATACGAAACTTGACAGGCGCTCTACCGGTAGTAAACCAAGGCCGCTTGGCAAGTCTCGGTCCAATCCGGAAATGTTTAATCCCCACACACGAAATAAAGCTGGAAATGGCCACCGGAGGAGAACGAAGCGCCGAAATGCAAAACGGACAACGGGGAAAATGCTCGAATGCATGAGATGAACACGTATGCCAATGCAATGCACATGATGACATGATATGAGATGCATGACAACGATAACAACACACGGAGACAAAGACCCGAACCCGAGAAAGATAAAATAGCTTAACGCCGAAACGACAAGAGTTGGAGTACAAATTGGGAAAGTTACATCTGGGGTGTTACATAAGTCTCGGTAAATATTTGGAAATTTTGATTCATTATCGGCGGCTCACTAATGTGGAATGGAACCATGTTGAAGGGTGCTTAGAGAAACGGTTGAGCATTTGGAAAGGCAAGTTGCTCTTTATTAGAGGTGGACTAGTTCTAATCAATTATATTCTCATAAACATGGTTCTACATGCTTTCAATTTTTTTAACTTCCCAAAGGGGTCCTGCATAAATTGGATTATTTCACATTCAGATTCTTTTGGCAAGGAGATAATGAAATAAAAAGGTATAGACCAACCAAATGCATCATGGTTTCTCCGCTGAAAGACCAAGGAGGTTTAGGTATTCAGGACCTCCAAGTCAAGAATGATATCTTACATAGTAAATGGTTGTTCAAGCTACTTACCAAGGATGGTGTGTGAAAAACACTGCTGCACAGTAAGTATCTAGGCCAAAATGTGTGTCCCAAGCATATTCGAAGCCCGGAGATTCTCAATGTTGGGCTGGTCTGATGAAGGCAAAGACACATTTTTTCACTTTGGATCTTTTGCAGTAAAGGATGGCTCTAAGATAGTTTCTGGGAGGACAAGTGACTAGAAAACTCCACTCTCTGGAAACAATATCCTGCCTTGTACTGCATTGTATACGAGAAGAATGATACTCTTCACATGTGCTCAGCTCCTCCATGCCGGATTTATCATTTAGAAGGGATTTTATTGGCCCCCGCCTTGTGTCATGGCAACATCTTCTATCTTGTTTGAATTCAGTTAAACTGGCATAAGGAAGGAATGTGTTTTGCTGGAATCTAACTACATCTGGGTCCTTCACAGTCAACTCTAGATACCATGCACTCTCGCACACAGAGATTCCAGTGGAAAATAATAAACAAATATGGAAACTGAAGATGCATTAAAAGTTAAGCTTTTCATGTGATATATTTAGAGGGGATTTGTCCTAACTAAGGACAAGCTCACTTGGCGCAACTAGCAAGGAAGCAAGACACATAGGTTTTCTACTCACTCTTAGGCAATAAAATACCTCTTCTTTCAATGCAAATTTGTGCGCTCTACGTGATCAGTTATCCAAACAGTGTCCACTTTGTATTCGCCCACAAGTTTTGCCAGTATATATGGTCTATACCAAATAAGTTTAGTACACTAATAAGGGATAGAGTGTCTGCCTTGCTATGGTTTCTTTGGCTGTTTACAAATGATAATATTTTAAAATACAAAATATCTTATCCTATGCATGTTATATACCTTTGTATGCATTGGCTTCGCATATGGCCTACACTACACCGAATGAAGCATCAACCGTTGTTCAAGACGGTGTGTATGTAGTTGGAGTGGGTGATCAAGGAGGTTTTTACCGAACATGGGTGGCAGCATAATCTCTGTGTTGTTCCACCTCCTCCCTCAACATGGACATAATTTCGGTCTCATATGGCTTTATTTTTGCCAAGATGTCATTTTTACTTTGTCAGACTATTCGTTTGTGTCTGTGTTCATCTTAGGTATGTAGAGGTTGGGTATTGCCAATCATGCTTTTGTATCCGTTTCATGCTTTTGTATCTATGGTGTTGTCATCAAAATCATGGCCAATTCTTTTCAATATCATTGGCAATATGTTTATTATTCTTATAGGAAGGACTAAAGAGCATGATCGGGTTAGGGCCTAATTCTACATCTGGTGGATGAAGGTGTGTCTTTTCTTCAATATGTTGATAATACGGTCTTATTTCTGGAGAATGACCTTTAGAAGGCTATTAATATGAACTTGATCATTTGTATTTTTGAAACTTGTCCAGTCTCAAAATAAGCTTCTGCATAAGTGAGCTCTTCTTTTTTGGCAAGGACAAAGTGGAAGAGGTCCAGTGTAGGCATATTTTTGGCTGTGAGGTGGTGACTCTTCCATTTACTTATCTCGAGCTCAGCTGTCGGAAGGGCAAGCCCATGTCCTATGGAGGAAGGCTTTCTATCATCAACTCGTTGTGCTTACCAGCCTCTCCATCTTCATGCTCTCCTTTTTTTAGATACCCAAAGGGGTGTTGAAAAGGCCAGATTTTTATCATTCTAGGTTCCTCTAGCAATGCAATGAGCATAACTGAAAATACAGACTTCTGAAGTTGGACATTTTGCACAGGGCTAAGGATCAAGGGGTCTGGGTGTTGAAAAATTCAAGATAAAAAATAAGAGCTACTCAGCAGATGGTTGTATAAGCTACTCAACGAGGAAGGTATGTGGCAAGAGTTCTAGCACAATAAATACTTGCATTCCAAAATGTTATGACAAGTAGTTGTTAGGCCAACAGACTCGCCTTTTTTGAACGGTTTGGTGAAGGTTAATTTTTTAATAGAGGTTCTTTCATGGTTGGTGATATACACTCCATTCGCTCTTGAATATCCATCCTTGTATGATATTGTTCACAGAGAAGAGACCTTAGAGGCCTCGACGCTCGGGGCACACCCATTGAATATTCAATTCGGCGGAGCTTTAACTGGTGATAAATGGACAATGTGGAACTCGTTTAAGGTTTGATGGTGTATACGTTCTCAAAAATCATGAAAACAAATTAGTGGAACACCTCACATTTAATATAAGATCATGGGTCGTCAAACAGAGCAATTGGGAAAATAAACTTTATGTCCCCTGGACAAAAGAACAAAAGGCTTGCCACAAAACTTGTTTCGGCTTGCTAACCTTTTGATGGTTTAAAAGTTATCAAAAATAATAATAAATAGTGAAGTATCTATCTAATGTAATAAGATGATCCCCACCGTAAAAAATGTAATAAGATGATCCCCACCGTAAAAAATGTAATAAGATGATCCAATGGACGGATTATGAAATATGCATTTATCTGTCCTTGACAAAAACAAGCATTTCAACTCCCAGCGACATAAATATATAATGAACTACTTGTTTTTTTGTTCAGGACACATAAAGTTGTATTTTTAAGCGCTTAGTTGGATCATGTTATATTATAGGTATGTTGTTTTAGTATTTTTTGAAAGGGGGGGGGATTTTCGTAACTTTTACACCGTTGAAAACCTTAACTAGTTCTTTGGCAAGCTATGATAAAAAAATTCTACTCCTATAGACACACACACACTTTAAAATTATATCATTGAAAACTTTTTTTGGATATGGATTCAACTATATTATTTTGTCACATATAACTCACATTTGACCGGTCTGATTTATAAGTTTGATTTTGAAATGTGTGCGCGTCTTGGCAGGAGGCACCGCCACTGTAGCCAGCCCAAACAAATGTTGTTCCTCATGCCTCATGGACGGACCACATGAATGGTGGGCTACAGGAAACACTAGCAGCCCGCCAGTCCGATGTGGAGTCAAACCACCAACCAATCTGGGCATCAGATCGTGGAAAGGATCCAGCAAGCCAGGCGGGCACCCATCGCCCAAGTTAGCGGGTGACGCCGCGGACATCCAGCGCAGCACGCTATGGCCTCAAGCCCAAACGCGACGGATCACAATATCCATCGAGGCAGCCGCCGTCGCCAGATCCAGCAGCCCACGTGGGGAACTACGCCCAATCCAGCGGCCGACGCCATGCTCACCAGCGCCGCACACAAGCCGAAAAGCACCCAGCCGCCGCCATCCCGGGAGCCAGCCGAGCTTCGTCGGTCGGCCCCTCCGGTGACGGCAAGACGGGACAGGGAAACTGGCGGCGCTAGGTTTCACCTGTTTCAGCTATCCTACATGTAATGGTCGAATCAATCCTGAGATGCCTGGATCTACACAGCAATGTGGAGGATTAAATTTTTCTTTTTTTTGAGGGTAAGACTATCGCCGGTTTATTACTTAAAATAGTGCCGGAATCTCATCTGAAATAATATGCAAAATACAGTTTGGTGGTGATGAGGGCCACATAGAATTCAGTTCATCTCCCATTCCCACCTTAGCTAATCTATCAGCAGCGGCGTTTGCACTATGGCTTACCCAAGATACTCTAAATTTTTTTGATTGGAAACTAAGATACTCTAAAATCTTCAAAGTCCTTCAGCCTCGACTTAACGTCTTCGACAGCTGGTCCCGCGGCAGAGAGATTCTTCTCCTGGTTATTAAGCATGGACACCACTCCTGCCGAATCACACTCGAGGTGGAACTTCCCTGCCCCAACTCCTCTAGCCAGCTCGATCACCTTCTTGCACGCCAGAAGTTCGACCATCTCCTGGTCTGACGCTGTCACCACAACCTGACAAGACGCCGCTCGAAAAGCACCCATGTCGTCACGCAGCAGCACGCCAACGCCTCCTTTTCCCAAGTGTTTCGACACCGATCCATCTGTGTTAGCTTTGATCCAGCCAGTGTCTGGTGCTTCCCACACTGCCCTTTCTTCTTGTGGCTTTGGCTTCACTTCCTTCATGTGTATCTCTTCCCATTCTTTAACATATGCAGCCATTGTATGTGATATTTCATGTGCTGCAGAAATTTTCCTCCCTTCTCGCGCATCATTACGCGCTAGCCACAGTCCATAGACAGCTTGTACCATGATCGATTTGTCAAGGTCCGGTGCCTGTGCAAACCACTCTAGCAACCAATTTGCTAGCTTGCTCTGGGAATCAATATTGCATGGTGGTTTGGCCACCGAGACTCCCAACGCCGAGCTAAGCTGCTTCCAAAAGCACATCGAGTGCGAGCACCCCCGAAAACGGTGGAAACCAGTTTCTTCTCGTCCACAAGCAACACAAAACACACTCGCCTTGATACTTCTACGTAGCAATTCAGCACCCATAGCTAGTCCATTTTTCATCAGACGCCACATATGAATTTTTGCTTTCCCTGGAGTCGATGTATCCCACAAAGACAACCAACCTCGATGTGTAAGAGAAGTCGAAGAAGATCCTGGCTGGCCCCGCTTAGCAGCATTCAAGGCCATCCGTAGATGATAAGCCGACTTCACCATGAAAATACCATTCTTTGTGTGATTCCATGCAATATAATCTTGAAGCCCCGGCCCTCCAACAGCTATCTGCTTGATATCATTGGCGTCATCGACAGAGAACATAGCTTGTAGCTTTGCATCATCCCACGTTTCACCCATGTGGTTCAACAAGTCAGCCACCTTCTGCACTCCCGTAAGGAAAACTGCGCCCAGTGGCAGCAGACTCCCTTGTCTCGGGATCCAAGGGTCATGGTGAATCTTCACCGACGAGCCATCTCCGATGCGCCATATGATTCCCTCCCATAGCAAGTCTCTCCCATGCAATATACTCCTGAACGTGTAGGATCCGCCCGCTGGGCACGTAGCACTCATGATGGAACTATCACTAAAATACTGTGCTCGAAGAATTCTAGCACATAGAGAGATCGGCGACTGCAGAATCCTCCATGCCTGTTTTGCTAGTAGGGCTTGGTTGAAAGCCTCCGGGTCCCGGAAACCCGAACCTCCCGTCGGTTTTGACTGACACATCTTATCCTAGGCAATCCAATGCACTTTCCTCTCACCATTCATTGCACCCCACCAGAAGTTTGAAGAGATTGAAGTCATGTTCCGGTACATCTTCTTCGAGAGGTGAAAACAACTCATAGTGAGAGTAGGTGTAGCCTGCAAAACAGATTTAACAAGCACTTCCTTGGCCTTCTTTGACAGCCCTTGTCCCTTCCATCCCGTTACTTTTCCTTTAGAGTATTCTGTCACATACTTGAATGTGCCATCCTTAGATCTCCCCACCACCGTAGGTAGACCTAAATATCTCTCGCTCAGAGCCTCTTGTTCAATACCAATAGCTTGCTTCAGAACATCTTTTTGTTGTTGTCCACATCCTTTCCCGAAGAAGATGGACGACTTTTGGAGATTGATTTTTTGTCCGGATGAAGCCTCGTACCTAACCAAGATGTTCTTCAGCACATGAACATTTTCCGGAGTGCCCTGCAAGAATACAATACTATCATCTGCAAATAAGAGGTGCGTGACTTGGGGGCCAGTGCTCCCAAATCTAACCCCTTTAATGCTGCCCTCTGTTTGTGCTCTCCTCAACATCACTGAGAAACCTTCAACACAAAAAAGAAATAAGTACGGGGTGAGTGGATCCCCTTGCCTGAGCCCCCTTGATGGCACAAAACCCGCAGAGAGCCCTCCGTTAAGCTTCACAGTAAAACGTGCAGAAGTCACACATCTCATCACCATCTTAATCCACCCCTCCGCAAAACCATACTTAGCCATCATTTGTTCAAGAAACATCCATTCGACCCTGTCATAGGCCTTTTTCATATCCAACTTTACTGCACACAGAGGTTTTTTCTGTTTCCGGGTTCTTATTGCGTGCACTCACTCATATGCTACAATCACATTGTCCGTGATGATCCGTCCCGGTACAAAAGTGCTCTATTCCTCTGAGATGAGAACCGGAAGGAAAACCTTAAGCCTATTCACGAGCACTTTTGCAGCAAGCTTATAAAGAACGTTGCACAAGCTAATGGGACGAAACTATGAAAGCAACCCCGTTGAGTTAACTTTCGGTATCATCAATATCGTGGTCGCATTGAAAGACTCCGGGGCTACGACACCCCCTAGGAAATCTTGGACCGCACGACATACATCCTCTCTCACCAATGGCCAGTGCCACTGATAGAATAATGCAGGCAATCCATCCGGTCCCAAGGTCTTCGTTGGTCCCATTTGAAAAAGCGCGACATCAACCTCCTCGTCTGTGGCTCTCGCCGTAAGCTTGTTGTTCATCTCATCCGTCACCGCAGGCTGAATATTCTCCAGGAACTCATTCACGCCGGTTGAACCCTCCGATGTGAAAAGGGACTCGTAGAAAGCCGCAGCCATCTCCCTCATCTCGTCATCTACCATGCACCTCGAGCCATCCTCTTTCCTTAAGGCACGAACCGTGTTTTTTCTCTTCCTGTGCGAGGCTCGTCCCTGGAAGTATTTGGTGTTCTGGTCGCCGGCCTTTATCTAGTCAACGCGAGAACATTGCCTGTAATATACCTCCTCCCGTGCATAAATCTCTTTGAGTTGGCTTTCAAGGTCGCGTACCTCCAGTGAGGAACCCAACCCCAGTGCCATCTCCTTGGCCTTTTGTAGTTGTGCTTTGAGCTTTGAGATTTGTTTCCGAATCGACCCAAAAACAACCCTACTCGACCTTTGCATATCCCCCCGAGACTTGATGGATCTTGTCCCATATCGCTACTATCTCGGAGGCCCCGTTATTCGCTGCAGCCCACGCATCCGAAACCATACTCTCATAGTCATCGTGCTTGGGCCATGCCTCCTCGAACCTGAAAGACCACACCCCCTTTTATCGTTGTGTTGGAGCCGTCTCCAACACATGCACAAGGAGGGCCAGATGATCAGACTCTTCCGTGATAAGGTTCTCACCATTAATCTCCGAGAACATCTCCAGAAAAGCGTCGGTGCAAGTTGCACGGTCAAGCCAGACCTGCACATTAGCATCACCATCTCTCCTATTGTACCATGTATATCTATATCCAGAGAATCCCAAGTCGGCCAAACCGCACTCTGCTAAGCAGTCTCTGAAATCTTCCATTTGCGTAAAACTCCTCAAATTGCCCCCTTGTTGGTCGGATTGGAACATCGCCTCATTGGAATCACCCACACAAAGCCAAGGGAGATTGTCCTGACTCCGTAAAAAGTGTAAAGCATCCCATGACTTCTTCCTTTTCTCGGTGTCGAGTTCCCCGTAGAATCCAGTGATCCTAAAGGTTTTACCATCTAGCACCACCTCTGCATCCAGGAAGTATTGGCACCAAGGCCTAATCGTTGCATGCACATGTTCCCTCCACCACATCACGAGGCCGCCACTTCTTCCCACAGAACTAACCGCCACGCCACTTCTGAATCCCAAGCTCCACTTCAGCTTCTCCATAGCCCTTGCACTTTTCTTCGTTTCACTCAAAAAGACCACCGCTGGGTTGTGGGACCTAACCAGGTCATGAAGTTCGCCAAACTGTCGAGTCCAACCCCAATCCTCGATAGTTCCAGGAAAGAACATTCATTGCTCCCGGCGGACCCGAGAATCGGGGTCCGCTGATCTACTCTTGCTGTTGTCCGAGATGCGGTCAAACACCAAGGACGTTTTCTGTCTCGTATCACGAATGAACACATCTGTATTGCCTCTCCTTCCCGGGTCACCCTTCGCCACCCAAACCTGTCTTGGTCTCCTCTTCCTTCCTTCCCCTTCATGATCGTCATGGAAAGCCTCCCTCTGCCTCTCCTCAAATTCCTTCCTCGACTTCCTAATGTAGCACCCTCTTGGTCTTCCATGCATCCCATGCATATCAGGTTGACCCAGTGGACAAACCCGACCCGCCTGCATGTGGCGCTGCGTGTACTCCGGCATTTTATCCTTCCCCTTCCCCTCTCTTTCTGCATTCCCATTGTCATTACCTTTTCTTTGAGACTGCTGATCCATCAGCTTTGTTCGAAGGTCATGCTCACGCCTGGACTCTAGCTCATCCCGAAGATCCCCATCTCGCGCCATTCCATAGATGCGCCTGTCCTTACAAGGGCTCTCAGCCTCCTCCCCATACTTACCCTGCCTATCGCCAGTGCGATTCTTAGCAGAACGGGAGAACTCTGAGCCCAGGTTCCTCTTGGTAGGTAGATCTCTCACTCTGGGCTGCTGATCTCCTCCATCAGATGCTTCCCCAACGCGAGAGCTACCCCTGCTATTGCCACTGCTAACAGCCGTGCTTTCTCCACCATCCTTGCTTGTCGCGTTTCTGCCAGATTCAGATCGCAACCAACTACCCACTGAGTTGCAGGTTCTACCGGGGTTCACAAATACCATTCACATGAACCAGTCTTCCACAGTCGAAACAAAAGTGAGGGATCTTCTCATAGAAAAACTCAAACCAAGTCCTCTCCTGATCATCAGCCTTTTTCTTCAGACACAGAGATGTTAGTTCGAACACGAAGTTGGTTCCCACGCGCAACGCCTTCCCTGTCCACATCAACTTTAATGGTTTCACCCAGCCAATTACCAAGCGCCCTCCCAAACACCTCCGTCCTCTTGTCCGGTGGCAGATCAGAGACCCTAACCCAGACATCTACTTTGTCGAAAATCATCTCCGAGGGCCTCTTGTCTCCATCATAGTCCTTCATCACTAGAACAGCAAAATCATATTGCCATGGCCCATTATTGAGGACATGTCTCCAGTCACCTTTGCTCCCGAATTGAACAGAAATTATTTTTGGGCCAATCTCTCTGATCTTCGCTTCTCGATGCGGCCCCAAGCCCTAGGCATTGTTTTCTCTAACACTGACATCTTCAGCGACCGCGGCGAGCAAACCTTACCCACCGCCGCCCATCTATGACGTTTCTGGGCATTTGAGGTTGGATCTTCGAACACAAGTCCCGCCTCCTCCTTCTCCATTAGGGCCATCGCGCCCAATCTTGCCGACAGGCTCGCCGACGGATCTGGCGTCTTGATCTCCACAGGTGAAGCAGATTCCCCTTGACCAGCAGATCGGGCCTCCTTCCTTGCCGGTGTAGTCGTAGTCGACCTGGCGGGGGCCGTCATGGAGTTCCTTGGAGTAGCCGTCGACGTCCTTCCATCTACACCTCCTACCATCAGCACCGCTGCAGGGCAGGCTTGCAGATCCAGCAGCCCGTGCCCAGGAGAGCACCGTCGCTGCCCTGGATCACCGCTGAAAACACGCCACCCCGTATACAAAACCCTAACCCTAGCACAACCGCGCAGTCGCCTTGCGATCACCAGCTATCGCCTTAGAGCGTCACTACGTGGTGGACCCCCTGGATCGGGGAGATTTTGAGGAACTAAGGATTAACATTTTCAATTGATTAGAGTCTATTCATTTTGCCGTGTTGTATGGCCATGGCTGACGATATGCCCTTTGCTGAACACCAGCCGACTGGTTTGGTGACCGGTGAGCTACCATGAGCGCCTGCGTTCAGAGTTCTGCAAAGGCGGTCACCGCGCCAACCGCTCAGGCTGAGACACTTAGCATGTACGTACTCCCTCCGTCCTAAAATACTTATCGAAGAAATGGTTGTATGTGGACGCGTTTTTGTTCTAAATACATCCATTTTATCCATTTCTACGACAAGTAATTCCAGATGGAGGGAGTAGTATATTTCGGTTCTGAAACAGTCGACATTTTTACACACATGATGCCACAATCTGCATGTATATGCAACGCATTCTGCACAGCTTGCAGCAGTGGTCCTCCTGAGCTGGAAAAAAATATAAAAGGAGGATCAGTCCCTCGGCCTCTGCATCATAACGATGCACACAGCCGTTCCTGAGATGCATATATGTATATATGGATGTATATTATGTATCATCAATGAACAAATTGTGGAAAGAAGTAGATGCCTTGGCTGCTCATGAGTGAAGCTGTTCGAGGCCTCCACGCTATATTACACTGAATGGCAATGATGTATAGAAAAGAAATGCATGACATATGAACCACATTGCCCGGCAAGGCCCATGAGTTTTACACCCCTTGTGCGCGATGACCGTCGATCATCATGCAGATCCTTCCTTCTTGGCCTCCTCTGCGTACAGCGCCTTCATCTCCTCCATGTCATCGCTGGTTCCCAGGAATATCGTGGATCTCTCGTGAATGTCAGTGGGGATCAGGTCGAGTGACTGCATTGCATCGATTCACAACGTAGAAATGAGGTGTCAACATACCGTCTATTGCCAGACATGAAATTCTGGCCAAGGAAAGAAAAAACAGAGATGCTTGCATGTTACAACAACTCATACCCGTCCTTTGCATATGACATACTGGCCTCCGGCTTCCTCCATCCGAAATGACATGGGGAACACCTCATACATCACACTGCAAACACAACAAATTCAGGCAACTTCAAAACAGTTGTATGCGATGGTGGATGTGCTGTTTGAATTGTGCGCATATGCGCTGGCGTACCGGAGCTTTCCGTTTGGGCTCTTCTTGTCCACGGGGTACAGAAATATGCCGTCGTATAGCAAGGTGCGGTGGACATCGACAACCATGTTGTAAACCATCAGGAATGCATTATTAGATGTTGTGACAAGCATCTTACAAGTTTGCTGAAATTCATTGATCATGTGAATTTTGTATTGTCAGGGAGAAGCTTCTAAAGTATGAGAGGTAAAATTGTGTAATTCGTCAGGTAAGCAGGTTGATGATTCACAAACCTGCCAATGTATCAAAAGGATTTGGGTGATGAACCATCCATTTTTGCTAATCATTGCTCCCCCGCACTCCGTGAGCTTGGAGCCGCTGGACTTCGGCTTGATGCCGAACGTCTTTAGCCACAACCCGAAGGGCGGCCTGATGCGAAGGAAGGCCTCGTAGGTAATTATGAAAGATGTGACGTGGATGATCGAATTTGGAGCCAGATGATGGAAGTCGGGCCCATAGAAGAAACGGATCCCGCACACGAAGGCGTGCAACAGGAGCCCCGGACCTCAGATGAGGTAGGGAATGAACACCACCCTCTCCCCTGGCTTGGGAGTGGTTACGCATTGGTTAGGCTCCGGCAGCTGAGTGGCAACATTGTTGGGGATGTACCCCACGCTCTGTAGCTCCAGGATTGTGCCCTCCGTGACGGAGGAACTAGCCTAGTGCCCCTTGAGGGTGGTGTTGGCCATTACTGGAGGTGGAAGCTGTGGGAGCTAAGGAGGATGAGTGAATTCGTGGTTGGATCTGGGCGCTGGAGCTCGAGGGGGAATGGAAGTGTGGGAATGGTTACTGCTTTCCTTTTGCTCTTGTATGCTTGTGAAAGGCCAAGAGTCCCCCCCTGCCGCGCCGTAGAAATCACCACGACCTGGAAAAGATGCCATCATGCGCATGGAAGAAAACGAAATCTTGATGATATCCCTTAAAATCGAGCATGATCTCTACTTTGACAGGACGTGCCAATGAGAAAATTGCCTCGGGCCGCGATTCGAGCAACAGTAACTGACTTGCCTAACTATAGGTGGTGGTGTTTTGGAGAAGTTGTCAGGCCATAAGTAATGTTCACACCAATACGGTTGCCCTTCGAGGCTAAGTTACCTCGCATATTCGGATGCTAGCGAGTGTGGATGAACTCTATTTGGGGGGATTCCTTTAAGAAAGGGTCTGGTGAAGGCTTAGAACAAATGGGGAGATTGTGAATCTCCGAAGGAGGAACTCGTCTATCAAGCTGAAGTCATTCAGTCGAAGAAGTGTGTCATCCTCAGCGTCGAAGGCTAGTTCAGGGGCTACTAACAGTGTCCTAGACTAGGGGGTACCAACCTAGTTGGCCCACAGTCCACGGGCTGACCTATATGGGCCATCATTCTTACAAAGAAGGACTCTGGAAGCCTCGTGACTCGACATGATCAAGATAGGCCCTGCCGAAGACTTTATGTGTACTCTAAGGACAACTTTGGTCGCTGCCATGTGCATCTTTAGATTGGCAGCTGGCCATGTCACTACTAGGAAAAGGGCTATAGATAATATGGACACTAATGGCGCACCAGACATGTGGTGTGCCACTACTATATAGCAGTGGCGCACCATGTGTTGGTGCGCCACTACTAACATATTTTTTTCCAAAAATACTAATGGCGCACCAGGGCACAGTGCGCCATTACTAGTTCTAACTAGTAATGGCGCATCACTCACCCCATGCGCCACTACTATCATTTTTTTTGCAAAACTACTAATGGCGCACCACCAGCTGGTGTGCCATTAGTAACCAGGGTTACTAATGGCGCATTTGTAGGTGGTGCGCCATTACTAAGAACTCCATTCATGAAAAATAAGGGCAAGAAGATTGTGAACAGATAGCTAGCTAAGATCAATTGTATTTAAATTGTAGCCTTCATTTCTCGATTGTATTTCGACATATTGAAATGATATTTCTTCTGTTCTAGTGTCCTCATGAACAATTATTTATGTTTATTATGGTATTGAATTTCTAATTCACAAAAAGTATTGAATTTGTTGATTTTTTTGAACTCATGAATATTTTTAAATTTAATTCATGGGCACTTTTTGAATTCATGAATATTTTTTCAAATTTGATGATATTTTTTCATATTCAATATGAAAAAATATTGAATATTCACGAGGACACTCGATCTCGATCCCTCTCCATCTCGATCGCTATCCCCCCTCGCCAGATCCCCCTCGCCGCCGAGCACCCCCCGCACCCTCCCCCGCTCCACCGCCACCGCTGACCCCCCGCACCCTCCCCCGCCGCCGCCGCCGCCGACCCCCCGCACCCTCCCCTGTCTCCTCGCTCGGTTCCTCCGAACGGAATCGGCCGAGCGCACCACCCACCCCTCCCCCCCCGAGCGAGACCTAGGGTTCAAGACGCCGCTGCTGGCCCTCCGCTAGGCAACAAAAATCCTAAAAAAATTACTAATGGTGCACCGCTAGGGGGTGCCCCATTGCTATCCAAAAAAGATTACTAATGGCGCACCTCTAGGGGATGCGCCATTGCTATCCAAAAAAAAGATTACTAATGGCGCACCGCCAGGAGGTGCGCCATTGCTATCAAAAAAAGTTACTAATGGCGCACCGCTAGGTGGTGCGCCATTGCTATCCCTTCCCCACTAAAATCCCCAATCCCCGATCCCCAATCTCACATCTCTCTCAGCCTCGACCCACTACGCCGCCGCCCTTACGTGCGCCGCCGCCCCGTGCCCCCGCCGCCGCCCCCGCGCCCCGGCCGCCTCCCTCTCCCCATCCTCCCCTTCCGCCCCCGATCCCACCCCGATGCGTCTCCGTCTCCACGCCATCGAGCACCAAAGCAGGCTAGAGAAGTCCTTCTTCCACCTCAGATTCCGCCGCCTCTCCTTCAAGTCTGGCCGGCGTGCTGCTCCTAATCCGCCGTCGGGCCTTCGTGTGCCTCCGTGGTGAGGTCCTCTCGCTTCCCCTCTTCCGCCTCTCCTTCTGTTTTTTACATTTGCCATGTTTTTAGCTAAGAGCAATCCTACATTTGCCATGTGACCATGGTCCCAAGATTTTCCATGGCAAAAGATTGTAGCTGTGTAAACAAAAACAGTGTGATAGCTCAAAAAATGAGATCTGAACCTACTACACAAAAATTCAGTTATGTATCAAGGTGGCAAAATGTTTGTTTGTTCTGTAAAATAGCATGGCAAGTTTTTATCTAAGAGTTTGTTCTATTTGTATTTATCTAAAGATTAGCATGGCAATTTTCTACATGGCACAATCTTTCAGCATGACACAATCTTGTGCTGCTACTGCTGCGTTGCTGCTCATGCCGCTACTCCGCTCCTCGCATTGCTGCTGCTTTGCTCACTGCTCCTGCTGCCTAGCTTCAACGCCGCCCCCCCGGGCTCCGCTACCCCCTCCGTCTACCCGTTAGAACCCATGGTTGTCATGCTTTGTCGCTTGGTGTCCTTGAGCTGCTTTGGCTTGTGTTTTGCTGCCCCCGATTGGATAGTTTGCTAGGTTTGGGGGCTGCTCTAGGGTATTTAGGCCTTGTGATTTTGCTCTTCTGTGTGCAGTTTGGCGTGGTTGTTGCTCTGCAAGTAGTTCAGAGATAGCTAGGTTTGTTTTGTGTCATGGCTCATATGTCTTTCTGGTTTTGCATTGCTGCCTCATATGTTTCTTTTTTTGGATTATTTTTCATAGTTCAGAGCTAGTGGCAAGTTTAATCTTGTGGTGTAGGCCGCCCTTCTGTTGTAGTGTCTTTTCCATGAGTTGGTTTACGTACCTTGTATCTTATGCCCAAACCTGGAAGTAGAAGGATCATCAAACGAAGAAACCTTTTGATGCATGATGCCCAAAACGTAGAATCATTTTGAAGTTGCTGTGGTGGATGCCTATATACTAGGACATCAAAATGCTGAATGATGGGAAAATAATTCCATTGTTAGTGATCAGTGGGCACTAATTATATCATCCTGGTATTTCACTTGTGATGATGTTGTACTTGTGATGATGCTACTTGTGATCTTCTGAAATGACCCATTAGTGACTTCATTATGCGGGGATAATGATTTTGCAGGTACCCCGAGAGGCCCTTGAGTTTGCCGGAATGTCGATTAACTTCCGTTCCGGCAAATTCGGGTACTCCATAATGTCCTATTTTCAGCAATGGTCATGCTGAAATTTTCCATGAATTTTAGCATGACTTTGCTAAAAATAGGACATATGGGGTACTTGCGACTAATGCATGGGCCGGGGTATCTTAGTACTTAATTAAGTAGGATCAACTGCCTCTTGTGTTATACATATAGAAGTGTGATATCAACTCATACTTATTACTAATGTCAGTTGCTCGTCATCGATAAACCCTAATCTGGTAGGATGGCCTACTAAAAAAGCCCATACAACATATTCTATTTGGATGGCCCTGCTAACCCTTGACCATAAATACTTGAGATGGATGTAGCAGGCTTAAAGAAAGAAATGTTTTTAGGCCAACTCCACTGGGCCTGGCTGAAAATGCACAAGTGTGCATGACTAACAATATTCTATTGTAAAGCTAAACAGGAAAGAGGAACCACTCATCCTAACCATTTGCTCTCAAAATTACCACTTCACTTACTACTGAAAGTGTGTTATATCGACTAGAGGGGGGGGGGGTGAATAGGCGATTTTTATGAATTATTCACTGAGGAATTTGCAGGTGAGGAAATTCCTTAGCGAAGAACTACTAGCAGCGGAATAAGTACTCAAAAGTAAACATAACAGAACACAAGCATAGTCATCATGATGAAATGAAGACATGCACGGAGTACATAAAGTGTAAGCACAGGATAACACAGGATGAAGACAAACAGACTGAAGAAATTGAACTGAGGAAATTGAGGAAGTCTTCAGTCAAAGTCTTCAAGCACAGATATGAACAAGCACACAACACAGTTATGAGGAAATGAAAGAGTTGAGGAAATAGAACCAGTAAGCTTGGTGAAGACAATGATTTGGTAGACCAGTTCCAACTGCTGTCTCAGTTGTACGTCTGGTTAGGGCGGCTAGGTATTTAAACCCGAGGACACACAGTCCCGGACACCCAGTCCTGAACACGCAGCTTAGGACACTCAGTCCTCACCATATTCCCCTTGAGCTAAGGTCACATAGACCTCGCCCAATCACTCGTGATAAGTCTTCAGGTGACTTCCGAACCTTCACAAACTTGGTCACTCGGCGATCCACAATTCCTCTTGGATGCTCTAGACCATGATGCCTAACCGTCTGGAAGAAGCACAATCTTCAAAGGTAACAAGCGTCGGATCCACGCATGATCAATCTCTTCAGTGATTCTCAAATCACTTGGGGTTTGTAGGTGTTTGGGTTTGGGTTTTCCTCACTTGATGATTTTCACTCAAAGTCCTCAGAGGATGGATTGCTCTCAAATGACAAGTGTCAGTTTCTCTCGGAGTAGCCAACCAGCTAGTGGTTGTAGGGGGCGGCTATTTATAGCCTAGGGAGCAGCCCGACATGATAAGACACAAATGCCCTTCAATGATAAGACCGTTAGGTGGATAGATATTTTGGGACAGCTGGCGCATAGCACAACAACAGTAGGAATTTTGAGTGGCGAAATCCTCAGGGCTATCATGTTCCTCACTGTGTAGGCAATCCGCACTGGCGAATTCCTAACTCCTCAGTCAGAACAAATTCCTCAGAGACCAGAAGAACTTCGTCTCTGTCACTGAAGAATATGACTGAACTGTATGGGATTTCCAATGGCTTCACTCGAAGGGATTGGTAGGTGTAGGATTTGAGTTGAGCATCACATGGAAATTTTCCTTAGTATTTCCTCGACCCCCTTTAACAGTACGGTGTTTCCTATGACTCAAGAAAGAGAAAATGAAACTATGGAAACAAAATTCTTCACGCTTCATGTTCTTCGAATGAATACCAAGTCTTCAAGGTCACACCAATTTCTTCACTTTCAAAGTCTTCAGAAAGTCTTCAGAAATCCAAAGTCTTCGGTGGAAGAACTTCATTTTTAGGGGTCGACTTTCTCTGTAAATATCAAACTCCTCATAGACTTATAGACCTGTGTATACTCTCAAACGCATTAGTCCCTTAACCTATAAGTCTTCAATACACCAAAATCACTAAGGGGCACTAGATGCACTTAAAATCTCCCCCTTTTTGGTGATTGATGACAATATAGGTTAAGTTTTCAATGGGGATAAACATATGAATTGTAAATACTGATATTGAAGAATTTGATTGCAAGATATAAAAGAACTCCCCTTGAATATGTGCATGTTGAGGTATTTGCTTTTGAAGCATTGCACACTTGAAGAGTAGAATCATGGATATCTCCCCCTATATCTTGTAATTCATACACGCATTTGACATATCACAATGAAGAATTTGAAATGCATGATGAAATATGGTGACTGATGTAATTCAGCATGCGTGCATTAGCATATATGAGGAATAAGCATGCAGAAAAACATATCAAAAGTATAAGAGCACCATCGGGTTTAAGTTTACAACTCTATCCAATAAAGTCTCAGAAGAACGAGAGTTGTAACTTAACAAAAAAATGCCCATATAGAAAGACCCGCTTGAAGACTAACTCAAAATTCTCCCCCTTTGTCATCAAATGACCAAAAGGATCGAATATGAGGACTAACACCCGTGAAGAATATCAAATTGATGAAGGAGCGCCAGCGTTGTTGGGGTCGTTTGTCGTGGAAGGGCCTGCCGCAGTGTCGTCCAAGTCTTCGTACTCGTCGGTATCACGTGATGAAGAATATGAGCTGGACACCAAAGAAGGAACCTTGGCCTTCTTGAATTTCTTCGGTGGAGGTGTAGACCAGTCAAAATCTTCCTTGAGACCCATTTTCTTGAGATCTTCTTCACCATACAGATGTGATAGAATGGCCCAGGTGCGACTGAAAACTTCATGGAGGTAGTAATGGTTTTTCTTCACTGCATCGTGCGTAGCAGTCATGTTGTGAAGAAATGAACCAAACTGACGCTTAACCCATTTATGATTTCGATCCACCTTCCGGTGAAGACTAAGCAGAAGCTCACGATCAGTCATCACACGAGGAGCACTAGCTTGAGGAGTAGACTTGGGTGCATTGGCAGAGTCATGTGTGGCAGAGTCATCATTGGTGGAATAAGATGCAGCTTTGCGAAACTGTCCATCCAATGGATGAATGCCTTCATCTATAACAGCTGGTGCCTTGCCCTTTTCATCACCTGAGGAATAGGTCCGCTTGAGGACTTCAATCGGGGGCAAGTAGCTGAGGTGATTCTGAAAATCAGCTTTGTAGTTGAGTGAAGACCTTGTCCTAAGGAATCTCATAATCCAAGGTGCATAAGGCTTCAGCTCAAACGGAGAAAGTGCAACATTTTCCAGAGTCCTCATGAAGAAATCGTGATAATTGATAGTAATACCATGAACGATATTGAATACCAGATTCTTCATGATGCCAACAATTTCCTCATCAGATGAGTCGTGGCCTTTGATGGGACTCATTGTCCTCGTTAGAACGCGATAGACAGTTCTGGGCACATATAGTAATTCCTTCACGAGGAATTTGGTTCGTGGGGCCTGACCTGGCTTCAAAGGTTTCATCAGAACTTGCATGTAGTGATTTGTAAGCTCAGGTTCACTGTAAATGCAACGAGCTTCTTTAAGGGGAGGACTGAGTGGTAAGGCACGAAGCAATTCAGTAGCCGGTGCTGTGTAGTGAGTGTTCTCAGACATCCAGTTCATCACCCATGAATTGACATCTTCAGAATCTCCTGTGATGTGCAGCGTCGCATAAAATTGAAGAATCAGTTCTTCATTCCAATCACAGATGTCAGAGCAAAAATTTAACAGTCCAGCGTCGTGAAGAACACTGAGGACTGGCATGAAGCACGGTAGAGATTCCATATCCACGTGAGGAATGTGCTCATGGTAGAAGATTTTGTTTTTGTTGAACAACACTGAGGAATAGAAATTGGCTTGGCTGGCTGTCCAGAAATGCCTCTTCCTAATGCGAGCAGAGTCATAAGGGTTGTAGTCTGTGAAGAATACGTGCTCGCCGAAGAAATCATCAGCCTTGAATTTTTGCTTCCTGGAGAATGGATCCTTTGGCTTGGGTAGAGGAGTGTCAGTGAGTTGCATCACGACCTCAGGAATCTCAATCACAGGTTCTTCAGGCTGAGGAATTTCTGGTTCCTCTTCAGTGGCATTCTACGTCTTCAGATGTTCAGCAGCAGCAGTTTCTTCAGCACTAGTGGCTGGAATTTCTTCATGTACAGATGAAGTGGGGTGAGTTTCTTCAGATCCCATTTGAACAGTTTATGCAGGGGACTGAGGTATTTGCTGTAATGGTGTGAACATTGGAGAGTTTGGATGCTGACTTTCCCAGAATTCATCACTCATCACTGGTGTGGAGCAGCCAATGTCCACATCTTCATCTTCCATTTCTTCAAAGACAGCCTCTTCAGCAGTGAACTGAGGCAGAGGCGAGGAAATAACAGGTGTTGAAGGGATCTCATCCACTTCAATTTATTCATCCAACTGCTCCGACGAAACAGCAGAAGGAGTTTCTTCATCAGATCCGCTGGGGATCACATATTCTTCATCGAAAGGAACAAGGTCCTTTCATGGCATGGTAGAGAGAGGAACAACATCAATGGGGTTTTCAAACAAGCTGGTCAAAGGCTTCATCTTCTTCGGAGCTGAAGAATCTGAAGTAGCTGATGCTTTCCTTTTCTTCACTGTTCCACGCTCTGCAGCCTTTGGTTTTATTCACATCTGATGCAGATGGAAGGATCGGAGTTGGTGTTGGCGCAGGAGGAGCAGCGGTATCTGGTTGATTTTCTTCAGGCACAACTGATGCAGTTGCCCTGATTTCTTCATATTCTTCAGGCGCACCACTAGTGGATGCCCTGGCAATTTCTTCAGCGGCTGGTATGCAGTCATCAGCCCTGGAACTCACATTTTCTTCAGCAGCCTGATTTTCATCAGCGGTGCTGGCATGTTCTTCAGTCGGCTGAGCAGATGCTTCAGCCTAAGGAACTTCCTGTTGCGTTGGGGCTGCAACATTTGAGGTGAAATTATCCACAAGTTTCACAAAGCGCACCTTGGCTCCAAGCCAGTCAGCGTGGTATGCGTCAAATTCATCACTGAATTTCTTGATCTTAGTTTGAACAGCGACAAGTTCTTCAGTTGTCATAGAGACAACGTTTTTCTTTAGATAGCTCCTTCTTGTACTGCTCTTTCTTGATCTGCCTGGCCTTCTCATATTTCCATTTTTCTTCTTGTATGAAGTGGGTCAGCATGTGACTTTGGCCAGGAGTCAGCTTGAATTCAGGCATGGAGTGTTGGGGTCCTTGTGCCAAACATCAATGTATTCGAGGATCAACTTTGGATCCAAAAGTAGTGGCACATCTGTTCCCTTGGCTCTAGCAGCCCTAACTTGCCTATCTCTGATGATTTCAGCAAGTTCATCATCATCAGCTTCGTCTTCTTCAGACGACACTTGGAAGGCGACCTGCTTCTTCTGAGGACTAGGGCGAGGACCTCGTCCAGCAGTGGCCTTTGTCTTCAGTAGAGAGGGTCCCGTTGAATAATTTGGTGCAGCTGAGGAACTAGCTGAAGCTCCCGAGGCAATTGAGACGCCTGTGGTCCTTTGACACGTGGCAAGATGCACAGGTGCAGAGGACTTTGTCGGAGCAGCTGAGGACTTGTGAGGAGCTGAGGATTTGGGAGGAACATGAGCAACATGAGAAGTTGGCCTTGAGGGCTTTGAAGAATCTGGCCGTGAGGGCATTGCTGAGGAACTTGGCCTTGAAACCACTGAAGGTGAAGCACTTGGCTTGTGCGCAGGCTTCTTTGACATGGCCTTCTTAGGCTTGACATAGGCCTCAGCGGCAGCAGCAGCAGAGTCTTCGTTGAATTTCCTCACAGCTTCTTTGGCTTGTTTAGCCAACTCGGCTTGGCGCTTGGCCCATTCATCAGGATAATCCTCACCATGCTTGAGGCTGGTGGGATCAGCTATTTGGCCAGGTGCCAATGGAGGTCTTGGGCATGGAGGATTGAGTGCGAATTTCTTCATGTATTTGGGAGTGACATATCTGTACTCCCTCCACTCTCTAGCCCATCTCCTCTCTATCTTTTGAATGCGCACCTTGCACTGAATTTTGTCTTCCTCAGGAGGTGTGCAGTACCCAGCATATATATCATCAGGGATCTCAAACACTGTGTTGACCTCAGCCCTCTTTCCTCCATTTTGTGGCTTCTTACTGTCAGCCATTTTCTTCCGTTGAGGAATTTGAACAATTGAATTCTCTAAAGAAGTATGCAACTTTTCTTTGAGGAACGCTGCAAATGAGTTAAGTTGATGAGAACCTAGTGATTCAGCAGCCGACATGAGTACATGTGAACAGAGCGTAGTTGCGAGGAATTTGGAGAGGTCAAATGCGTTCTCAGAAGGTTTTATAAAAAACAAGTTTGAGGAATTTGACCAGATAAGTCTTGAAGAATTTCACTAAGCGTTTTTAGTCCTAGGTTCCAGAGTTGTATAGATCAGAAATCTGCACAATTGAGGAATCTTGAAGAGAAATTCCCAGCTTGGAGAAATGAATCAAGAACAAATGATATGAGAGGTGTTTTAGTGTGTGAAGATATGAAGAAAAACACCTTTGAAGATTTTGTAGATAATCATTCTAATCAATGAGGGCCGTAAAAGTAACTTTTAATTACCCTGAACGAAGAACACGACGAACTAGAATGTGGAGATGTGAAGTTCGTCAGTGCAGATCTTCCACGCCCTAACTTGGCGGAGGAAGACAGCTACGGCGGTGGTGGAGCGAAGATTTCCGCGGCCGGCGCGAGTACTGCGGCAATGAGGTCGAGGCAGTGAAGCTCTTCCTCACCGGCGACGATGAAGTAGCGGCGGCGCTAGGGTTTGAGAAGCTCGAGCTGGAGAGAGGTCGAGTGGAGTAAAAGAAGTGAGGAAGGGGAAGGGGGTATTTATAGCCACGGTGAAAAACTGTTCTCCCGAAGAAATTGGACGAACGTGCCCCTGACCCTTCTCATTCGCTTGACCTGTGTCACCCACATACTGAGAAGTGGAGATCGTGTGCGATCATGGGTGAATAGATAAGTATATCATGGGATGTGGAGTTTGAGCGGCAAAGCCGAAAATTTAGATAAGATAGGTTTCAAAGTTCCGTTCGCAATTTCTTCAGCTGACAAGGACACAGTGAAGATTTTGAACGAGTTTCAAATAGAACGCACATGAAGAATTTGTGAACAGATTGGGTTGAGTATAACATAGAGGGGGAAGGGTCCGATCACATTCACTTAGCAGAAAAACCAACTTGAAGAAGTAGCCATAAGTGAATGCTGTAGAGGACATAAACTCATATATATATATATATCCAATGAAGAAAAACAACGGAAACAGTGAAGACAATGCAAAGTTGAAGAATTTGAACAACTGAGGAATTTCAACTTTTGGTGGTGGCGTGACCCATCGTATAAGAATGATGATTTCAGACACCGCGTACGATTATCGTAGGGTTCTGAGAATCAAATTCTTTGTTAATTTCTTCACACTTAGAGTGTTATTTTTCATTGAGTGAAGAAAAATGTTTCTTCATGTGTTGCACATCTAAGTTATCAATTTTGCATAAGTGTTAGGATGAGTGTCCTTTTCAAAGAACATTCGAAGATTCTAGGATATTTAGCTCACACCGCAACTTGCTAAATCTCTTCTCATCCAAGGGCTTTGTGAAGATATCGGCTAGCTGTTCTTCAGTCTTCACATGCTCAATAGAAATGTCGCCCTTCAACACATGATCACGAAGAAAATGATGACGAATCTGAATGTGCTTAGTCTTCGAGTGCTGAACTGGGTTGTGAGCAATCTTGATGGCACTCTCATTGTCACAGAAGAGAGGCACATTCTTCATGTTGACGCCGTAGTCCTTGAGAGTTTTCTTCATCCATAGCAATTGAGCACAGCAAGAACCAGCGGCAATATACTCAGCTTCATCAGTAGATAGTGATACGCAGTTTTGTTTCTTCGAGGACCAACAGACCAAAGATTGTCCGAGGAAATGACATGTACCAGATGTTGACTTGCGGTCCACATGATCACCAGCATAGTCAGAGTCAGAATATCCAATGAGATCAAAAGCCGAGCCCTTGGGGTACCATAATCCAAGTGTTGGTGTGTGAGCTAGATATCGAAGAATATGCTTCACAGCCTTATGGTGTGATTCCTTCGGTGTAGCTTGAAATCGGGCACACATGCAAACACTAAGCATTATATCTAGCCTAGATGCACATAAGTACAATAAAGAACCAATCATGGAGCGGTATACCTTATGATCGAAGTCAATACCATTTTCATCAATGCATAGATGGCCATTTGTGGGCATAGGAATTGTGACGCCTTTGCAATCTTGCATGCCGAATTTCCTCAGTACATCCTTGAGGCATTTCTCCTGAGATATGAATATGCCATTGCGTTGTTGACGAATTTGAAGACCTAAGAAGAATTTTAATTCTCCCATCATAGACATTTGACATTCTTCACTCATCATGTAGGAAAATTCATCACTATAACATTGGTCAGAACAACCAAAGATAATATCATCAACATATACTTGGCACACAAGCAATTCACCATCATAAGATTTAGTGAAAAGAGTAGGGTCGAGTGAACCGGGTTTGAAGCATTTCTTCATGAAGAATTCCTTCAAGGTATCATACCACGCCCATGGGGCCTGCTTGAGGCCATAGAGGGCCTTGTTGAGTCTGAAGACTTTGTCAGGATTCTTTGGATCTTCAAAACCTTGGGGTTGAGCAACATATACTTCTTCCTCAAGCTTACCATTGAGGAATGCACTTTTCACATCCATTTGATATAAAGTGATATCATGATGGTTAGCATAAGCAAGTAATATGCGAATAGCCTCAAGTCTAGCAACAAGTGCAAAAGTTTCATCGAAATCAATTCCTTCAACCTGTGTGTAGCCTTGAGCTACGAGCCGTGCCTTATTCCTCACCACAAGGCCATTTTCATCTTGCTTGTTGCGGTAGATCCACTTTGTGCCAATGATATTGTGCTTGCGAGGATCTGGACGTTTGACCAGTTCCCAGACATTGTTGAGCTCGAACTGATGTAATTCTTCTTGCATGGCCTGAATCCACTCAGGCTCCAAAAATGCTTCATCTACCTTAGTGGGCTCTGTGATAGAAACAAAAGCATAGTGCCCACAAAAGTTAGATAAATGTGAAGCTTTTGAGCGTGTGAGAGGACCTGGCGCTTTGATGTCATTGATGATCTTTTCAACTTGCACTTCTTTTGCAATGCGAGGATGAGCTGGTTATCATTGAGGAATTTGATCAGCATTCTCTTCAGCACCATTTTCTTCAGTATTTTCTTCAGGTGCATTAGCTCAACATTCTTCATGTTCTGGAATGAATTCTTCAGCAGATTCTCTAGTAGGAATGACATCCTCAGTAGCCTTGAACTTGATAGTTTCCTCAGGTGCTGGTTCATCTATCATAGTAGGTAGGTGCTCTCTTTGCGAGCCATTAGTTTCATCGAAACGCACATCTACAGTTTCAACAACCTTGTGAAGAACGTTGTTGAAGACTCTATAGGTGTGCGAGTCCTTTCCGTAACCAAGTGTAAAACCTTCATGTGCTTTCGGTGCAAATTTTGAGTTGTGATGAGGATCTCTAATCCAACATTTAGCACCGAAGACTTTGATATAACTTACATTGGGTTTCTTATCAGTGAGGAGTTCATAGGTAGTCTTATTAAAGAATTTGTGAAGATATACTCTGTTGATGATGTGGCACGCAGTATCAATTGCCTTAATCCAGAAATGACGAGGCGTTTTGTATTCATCAAGCATAGTGCGAGCCATCTCAGCAAGAGTCATGTTCTTGTGCTCCACGACACCGTTCTGCTGAGGAGTATAAGGAGCAGATAACTCATGAGTAATACCAAGTTCATCAAGATAGTCATCTAGACCAGAATTCTTGAACTCGGTTCCATTGTCACTTATGATGTGCTTGATCTTCACACCAAAGTTGGTTGAAGCCCTCGAGGAAAATCGTTTGAAGACTTCCTGCACTTCATGTTTGTAAGTAACAATGTGTACCCATGTGTATCAAGAGTAATCATCAACAATAACAAAGCCATATAGAGATGCATCATTTGTAACAGCAGAATAATGATTAGGACCAAAGAGATCCATGTGAAGCAATTCAAATGGATGAGTAGTGGTCATGATAGTCTTCGCTGGATGCTTAGCCTTTGTCATCTTCCCAGCTTCACAGGCTCCGCATAGGTGATACTTGAGGAATTTGACATTCTCGATGCCAATGACATGCTTCTTCTTCGCAAGCGTGTGCAAATTCCTCATGCCTGCATGACCAAGTCGTCGATGCCAGAGCCAGCCTTCTGAAGCTTTTGCAAGTAGGCACACGGCTGGTTGTGGTCCTGTAGAGAAATCAACAATATACATGTCTCCTCTCCTAAAGCCTTCGAAGACTTTGGAATTGTCAGCTTCCATAACCACAACACAACGGTACTTGCCAAAAACAACAACCATATCAAGATCGCAAAGCATTGAGACAGACATGAGGTTGTATCCTAAGGACTTGACAAGCATGACTTTGTCCATGTGTCGATCCTTTGTGATCGCAACCTTACGTAGACCCAATAACTGACTTTTTCCTTTGCCGGCAAAGATGATATGCTTCAGATGCGACGGAGATAATGGAGCATCCATCAATAGATTCTTGTCACCAGTCATGTGATTTGTACATCCACTATCAATGACCCACTCAGTGGCTTTGGGTTGATCATCCTGCAGATGAATTAGTGCAACTTACGAACTCATATACTTCATCAGTGAAGAATATGACATCAATTCATCAGATCAATTTCATCAAGTAAAAGAACAGATAAAGCACTATGAGGACGTGAGAAATGAAAGTTCATTTCTTCATGATTAGTCTGCGTCCTTTCAGACATACTCAGGTCTCCAGCAGATTCTTCAGATGATTACGTACGTCTGGAGACCTGACCCTGCAGAAGAGATTAGTTCTTTTTCTTCACCACCCACATCTGAAGGGGTGGCAAAGAGTTCATCACTCTGTGAGCTCCATACGAGAAAGGTGGCATAGAAGCCAGTCCATTTCATTTCACATAAGATGAGTTAGGATAAGCATATGAATAAGCAGAGAAATTCTTCGAGGACTTATGAAGATGATGATTAGAAGAATAATGCTCATATTCATAGCCCTTAGCTCTTCCCTGCGAAACAGAGTTGTTAGCACGATGATATTCATATGAGGACTTGGATCCATATGAAGAATTTGGTCCATATGAAGAATTTGCTCTGGGGTTCCTATTCTTCACAGGTGGTGTCCTGAGGACATTCACCTAAAGACTTTCAAGGCACCTTTTGGGAACCCAGATTTTTTTCATAGGGGAACCATTCCTGCAGTTAGTGCCAACATATCTAGCAAATACTTCACCATTCTGATTTTTGAACAGTTTATAGTTGGAGTCAAATGACTCATCATTAGAACGAGGAGATTCACATGCAAATCCAGATAAGTTAGATGGATCAACTGGAGGTCCCTTTGCAGCAACCCATGTAGTTTTGGGGTACTGCTCAGGCTTCCAATATGTACCATCAGCATTGAGTTTCCTCTCAAAGGCAATACCCTCTTTCCTAGGGTTCCTGTTGAGGATTTGCTTTTTAAGCACATCACAAAGAGTCTGATGCCATTTGAGGCTTTTGTACATGCCTGTCATGTACAATTCCTTCAGCCCTGCATCGTTAGTGATACTAGTAGTGTCCTCAGATGAGGAATTAGTGATAGCAGAGGCAGGTGAAGAATTTGTAGCATTAGAAGCATTTGAACATTCAGGTGAAGAATTAGCAGATTCACGTTCAATGCATTTCAAACAAGGAGGAACAAATTCTTCCTGAGAAGCGCTGATTTGTTGAGCAAGTAATGAATCACGCTCCTTCTGAAGATCTTCATAACTCACTCTTAGCTTCTCAAGGTCTTGCTTTCTTTGAAGAAATTCATAAGAAAGCTTCTCATGATCAGATAAGATAGTGTTATGATGACCTTGAAGGTTGTCAAACCTAGTCTGAAGTCTCTGAAGATTTTCAGTCAAGGCTTTAGTGCGATCCATTTCTTCACCCAACATGTCATCACTTTTGTCTAGCATGTTTTGAACCTTTTCAAAAGCCCTTTGTTGTTTTACAGCAATCTTAGCAAGTTTAGAATAGCTGGGCTTAAGGTTTTCATCAGATTCATTCTCACTTGATTCAGAGGAGGTATATTTGAGTACCTTGGCACCCTTTGCCATGAAGCAATAGGTGGGAGCATAGTCATCATCGCCTTCATCAGCCTTGTTGGTGAGGTCATTTTCTTCAGTGTTGAAGATAGACTTGCTGACGAATGCAGTAGTGAGGGCTAGGCTCGCCACTCCGAATTCGGACTCCTCGGATGCCTCCTCTTCCTCATTTTCTTCGGATTCAGCCACAGAGTCCATTTCCTTGCCAATGAATGCCCTAGCCTTCTTGGAGCTGCTCTTCTTGTGAGATGAGGATTTTGAGCATTTTGATGATGAAGATTTTGAGGATTTTTTTTCTTTTTCTTCGCATCATCAGAACTGTAATCCTTGTATTTCTTCTTCTTCGATTCCTTTTCCCATTGAGGACAATCTTGAATGTAATGTCCAGGTCTCTTGCATTTGTGACAGAGCCTCCTCTTGTAGTCACTGGATGAGGAATCATTGCTCCTTGAGGGTCTTCCAAAGCGACCACGTCTTGAGAACTTTTGGAACTTCTTCACGAGCAGTGCTAGCTCATGGTTTAGTTCTTCAGGATCACCAAGGCTGCTACCAGAGTCTTCATCTTCGGACTCAGATACTGCCTTGGACTTCAGTGCACGTGATCTGCCATAGCTCGAACCATAGAGATCTCTTTTTTCAGCAAGTTGGAACTCATGAGTATTTAGCCTCTCAAGAATATCAGCGGGATCAAGCGACTTGTAATCATCACGTTCTTGTATCATCAATGCTAGAGTTTCAAATGAGGAATCAAGCGATCTCAGCAATTTCTTCACCACCTCATGGTCGGTGATGTTAGTGGCACCAAGTGCTTGAAGCTCATTTGAGATGTCAGTGAGGCGATCGAAGGTTTGTTGAACATTTTCATTGTCGAGTCTTTTGAAGCGGTTGAAGAGATTGCGAAGAACATCAACTCGAGAGTCACGCTGTGTTGAGACTCCTTCATTCACTTTGGACAGTCTATCCCAGATAAGTTTAGCAGTTTCCAAAGCACTCACTCTTCCATACAACATTCAGAGAAGGTGTGACTGAGGGAACACCATTTTCCACAACATACCAGAGATCGTTATCAATTGCCTCAAGATGCATTCACATCTTATTCTTCCAGTAGGGGTAGTCCGTCCCATCGAAGGTAGGACACCCAGCAGAGACTTGATCATACCTGCGGTCGACATAACTAAAACTCCAGGCGGTTAAACCAAAATCACACAGAACAAGGGAGTACCTTGCTCTGATACCAATTGAAAGTGCGTTATATCGACTAGGGGTGGGTGAATAGGCGATTTTTATGAATTCTTCACTGAGGAATTTGCAGGTGAGGAAATTCCTTAGCGAAGAACTACTAGGAGCGGAATAAGTACTCAAAAGTAAACATAACAGAACACAAGCATAGTCATCATGATGAAATGAAGACAGGCACGGAGTACAGAAAGTGAAGCACATGATAACACAGGATGAAGACAAACAGACTGAAGAAATTGAACTGAGGAAATTGAGAAAGTCTTCAGTCAAAGTCTTCAAGCACAGATATGAACAAGCACACAACACAGTTATGAGGAAATGAAAGAGTTGAGGAAATAGAACCCGTAAGCTTGGTGAAGACAATGATTTGGTAGACCAGTTCCAACTGCTGTCTCAGTTGTACGTCTGGTTAGGGCGGCTAGGTATTTAAACCCGAGGACACATAGTCCCGGACACCCATTCCTGAACACGCAGCTCAGGACACTCAGTCCTCACCGTATTCCCCTTGAGCTAAGGTCACATAGACCTCGCCCAATCACTCATGGTAAGTCTTCAGGTGACTTCCGAACCTTCACAAACTTGGTCACTCGGCGATCCACAATTCCTCTTGGATGCTCTACACCATGATGCCTAACCGTCTGGAAGAAGCACAGTCTTCAAAGGTAACAAGCGTCGGATCCACGCAGGATCAATCTCTTCAGTGATGCTCAATCACTTTGGGTTTGTAGGTGTTTGGGTTTGGGTTTTCCTCACTTGATGATTTTCACTCAAAGTCCTCGGAGGATGGGTTGCTCTCAAATGACAAGTGTCAGTTTCTCTTGGAGCAGCCAACCAGCTATTGGTTGTAGGGGGGCGGCTATTTATAGCCTAGGGAGAAGCCCGACATGATAAAGCATAAATGCCCTTTAATGATAAGACCATTAGGTGGATAGATATTTTGGGACAGCTGGCGCATAGCACAACAACGGTCGGAATTTTGAGTGGCGAAATCCTCAGGGCTATCATGTTCCTCACTGTGTAGGCAATCCGCACTGGCGAATTCCTAACTCCTCAGTCAGAACAAATTCCTCAGAGACCAGAAGAACTTCGTCTCTGTCACTGAAGAATATGACTGAACTGTATGAGATTTCCAATGGCTTCACTCGAAGGGATTGGTAGGTGTAGGATTTGAGTTGAGCATCACATGGAAATTTTTCCTTAGTATTTCCTCGACACCCTTTAACAGTACGGTGTTTCCTATGACTCAAGAAAGAGAAAATGAAACTACGAAAACAAAAGTCTTCACGCTTCATGTTCCTCGAATGAATACCAAGTCTTCAAGGTCACACCAATTTCTTCACTTTCAAAGTCTTCAGAAAGTCTTCAGAAATCCAAAGTCTTCAGTCGAAGAACTTCATTTTAGGGGTCAACTTTCTCTTTAATATCAAACTCCTCATAAACTTATAGACCTGTGTATACTCACAAACGCATTAGTCCCTTAACCTATAAGTCTTCAATACACCAAAATCACTAAGGGGCACTAGATGCACTTACAACTACTGAAAATCTTAGACCATCTCCATTCACCAATAGCTCAAACCAGTTCGAAGGGCATGTTTTCATCACGCTGTGGATTATCTTATTGGACCCAACGCAAGAGATGATGTAGTTTTGAATTATGAACGTAGGAAATGTCGTCATCGGATGACGAAAGTCTCCCGGGGGAGTGCGGCTGGTGCCACGATGATCGAGGTCTGTGCGACAGGACTCACCTGGACGATGATTAGCGCTTCCGCATTAAGCTCGAGGAGACCTTCGAAGTTGAAACGGTACACAACGATGACAAGTGTTTTTTTCATAATTAAGCATGACTTCAACTATTTCAACGTGTAATTTTCATCTTTTAAAATTTGAGTATAGCTTATCCCATGCCATGCAAGACGCTATGTCTTGGAGAGGATGGATTTTGAAGACCGTGAAAATTCTGAAACAAAGAAAATTCACATAAGGACTCATCATGATGTGGATTTTGAAGTAAATCTGTATAATTCTGGGAGCGTAACCCATTTTGGTTGCAAAAATTGGGAAGCATTTTGCAAGATGTGTGGTTTTGGTGAGGGTATGCTTGTCACCATGGATCTTGGTGATCCTGACATCGACCAAGACAATATGGACATTTGGGTCCTTGTTGATACGCCTCCTGTTCTACCGCTATGTGAGTTTCTCAAACATAGTTAATTATTAACTAATTTATATTGTTCATTTCAAAATAGTTGACACCTTATTACCATTGACAGCTTATGTTCATTCTTCAAAGAATGTGCGGGAGATGGTAGACAGAACCCACTACACCGATGGCTCCGAATTAACTTACAAGGAGAAAAATCATCTGGTCGGATTTTGTACTGACATTGAGAATTACAATATCTACAATCAAACTCCTCAACATTATGGTCAATACGTGCCACTAGTGCATGTGTTGAACTACGATAACTACCATGGAGATACCCTGGTAAGATTTTTTACTATTACGACATCCGTGCATCTTTTGCATACTTCTAAAACTAGTACATCATTGCTAACTATGAAGTTATTACTATGTTTTTCAACAGATAATCCTAGAGAATTGTGTGCCTCATTTGATGTATCAGAAAGGTAGCCTTAATGTTTTGAACATATAGCCAGGTCATCCTACGAATCTCAACTGTCCATACCAGATTTCTAAAAGAAGTGGAGACATGCAAATCAAAGGATGGAAAAAAATGTGTGGACAGTCGTAAGGAGGTTCTTGGAAGCAAAAGGAAGCGAAGCGCAAGAATTGGAGACAGGATGATCTCCATTCTCCATAATGGAGAGTCAGGGTCTATTTTGTTTTATGCTATTTTACCTTAAATAGGGTATTTAGGTCATGTTTAGGCATAGCAGTAGCAGTAGCACAGAGATAAGAGAGGACACATCTCTCAATTATCTCCGAATGCAGCATTACTTTCGACAAACTCGCTACTCGCGGTCTCGGGACTTGTAATGTTCTAACTTTGTTCGGTATTTTAAATTTGGAGACTAATATGATGAATTGTATTCGGAGACTAATCTTCTATTGTATTCGATAAATCTGTTGTTTCTATGTTGTGCTCTCTATATTCTGTGCAGTAATATGTTTTGTAACCTGTGCAAATATCAGAAAAGAAAAAATCCCTAATATTCATACTAGTGGCGCACCACTCAGCACTTTAGTGGCGCACTGCAAAAAGCACACTAGTGGCGCATCATCAACTAGTGCGCCATTAGTAAGCCAGAGCACATGGGTAAATATTGCCCCCTGGGAGGCATACTAATGGCGCACCATGGGATATACTAATGGCGCACTGCGTGGTGCGCCATTAGTAAAAAATTCTAGTGGCGTGATGCTAGTGGCGCACCTGTAGTGCGCCATTAGTAGCCAAAACAGGTGCGCCACTAGTAGGCCTTTTCCTAGTAGTGTGTAACCCTAGGTACCCCCTGGCTTGTATATAAGCTGAGGGATTTAGCCTGTAGTGGGGATCCGATCATAATCATCACCTAGCCCTAGGGTTAGAACACTGCTTACGATCTCGAGGTAGATCAAGCTTGTACTCGATACACAATCATCAATACAATCTAAGCAGGACGTAGGGTATTACCTCTTTGAGAGGACCCGAACCTAGGTAAATACGATCTCCTTCGTCCCTTGTTACCCACTGATCTGAGATCCACAGCTCAGGAATCCCTACCCCGAGGTATGCCGGTTTTAGTACTGACAGGAGCCAAAATGGATGTTCAGTATATTCACTCATTTTAATCTGTATGTAGTCCACATTACAATATCTAAAACATCCTATAATTAGAAAGGGAGGGAGTACAAGTAAAATATTGTTAAATCAACTAAAAGTTTTTAGATGAGAAAAATGCATGCCCTAGGAAGGTGTAGGCAGTTGAGAACTTCGTCAATAATAGATGTTGGCATTTCAGACTCACTATTTCCAATGATATACTCCCTCCGTCCGGAAATACTCGTCGGAGGAATGGATGTATCTAGACATATTTTAGTTCTAGTTGCATCCGTTTTATCCATTTCTCTGACAAGTATTTCCGGGCGAAGGTAGTATAAGATAGTTTTAACTACAAGCTCATATCAATTAGAATATACATTTAAGTCGTCTCATAGGCTCGGTAAAGATGGTGACTGCCCTAGACCCCTAAGAGGAGAAGGGCCTCAAATATAAAAAAATATAATAACCATTTTTTACTATTATCGATTAAGTTCCAAAGATCATTGTATATGTACAAAACAAGATCGTAGTAACAATCCATTCAATAGGCAACAATGGGCTTAGTTAGCTTGCTAGACTTTCTCTGATAGACGTCATGCGGGTTGCACTATTTATGTTAACCAGATATCTATATCTAACCCGTGCAAAACTTTTATTTTATAAAGTAGCATGAGTATACACTAGATGAAACCAAACATCTAGATGACTATACCAAATAAGTAAATTGTATTTATATATAACTTAATCAACGATATTTTACCTTCACTGGTGATCGATGCTATTTCAATACTATGCATATGTTGAACTTATTACCGAATTTAACTTGCAACACATTTGCAAATGGCAATTTATACTCTACAAGGTTCTAGAAATTCATCCATCTAATGATAAAAGACTATTAAGATATTATTTAGACATTATTCTTTAGAAACCTCTAACATGATATTTGATGAAACGAAAATATACACAACATATGCGCAATATGTATGTATGCACTTTATAATTTATGAAATTGTCACAATAGTATTTTTTGTTACAACACTTAATTTAAATTTAGCATAAATAAAAAGATCTGTATATACACTAATAATGATAATAAAGCACGCTGGTTAATTGTGCCAACTAAACTATGTGGTTATTATACCAACTAAATAATAAAACTTATGCTCCTTAAATCATAGTATGACATAAATAGTATTAAATAGGTATAAAAGTTTGGTACAAAACTATTTATTTAATTTTTCCCTGATTCCCAAATTAGTTTGGACTGTAGCCAAAAGGATGAAACTGGCATCAACATATTTGCACCAATGATAATGGATAGGATGTGCAAACAATGATGCTCCATTCTGTAGATATAATATTGAGACTATACCATGTCCAAAGCACATCATCTATTTCATCCATAAGCAATATAGCAACTCCAGAAACAAAGTCGGCCATTTTAGGTATCTTTCCCAATCCATGTTTCGATTTGGCGATGATTTCAGTAGTGTGGCCAACAGCAGTAGAAATAGCATTGTGAGATGCCTAGTCATATCCGGATCCGACAATTATTTGGTTGCATCTATTCCCATGGTCGTTGATTCCACATTCACCTTGTAAGTCCATGGTAAGATTGGAGCTGCACCAACCAGATACATGAGCATTTGTAGCGCCTCTTATGCAAAAATCTTCATAACATCTTGTAGGCGGTCTCTCAATCTCAATGTTGTTAATGACATTGGTCATACAAATGGC
The DNA here is from genome assembly GCF_056163025.1 of Triticum urartu. Classification (NCBI taxonomy): domain Eukaryota; kingdom Viridiplantae; phylum Streptophyta; class Magnoliopsida; order Poales; family Poaceae; genus Triticum; species Triticum urartu. The sequence goes on along the minus strand of NC_141875.1, from coordinate 608,340,381 downwards.
TTTAATTCAAGTAAGAAAGATACTCGATGGAATATTTATCCTTCATGAGATGCACCAGAAGAACATGAGTGAAGTAGTAATCAAAATTAACTTTGAAAGGCATACGATAAATTCAAATTGTCGTTTCTCCAATAGACCCTGAGAATGAAAGGTTACTCCAATAGACGGGGTGAGTGGATTCAATTTTTTTATTCAAGTCAATGTGGCTATGAAAGCCAGTGATGACGTTGGTCATTACTTCCAGACAAAGAAGGGATTATGTCAGGGTGACCCACTGACTCCAATGTTCGCTACTTTGATCAAACACGCCAAACAAGATGACCAGATTGCATGAGTAGTGTCACATCTTCTGGATGGGGTCACTCAGTTTTGCTATATGTTGATGATATAATTCTTTTTATAGAACATGGCCTAGTTAAGACTAGAAATATGAAACTCTTGCTTTAGCTTTTGAGCAAATGTCACTTCTTAAAATTAACTTCCATAAAAGTTAATTGTTTTATTTTGGAGAAGCCAAAGAGGTGACTGCATAATACGCTAACTTGTTTGGCTGTGCACAAGGCTAATTATTGATTAAATATTTGGGAAATTCGATTCATTATCGGCGCCTCACTAATGTAGAGTGGAAGCATGTTGAAGGTCACTTAGAGAAATGGTTGATCAGTAGAAAAGGAAAGTTGTTATCCATTGGAGGATGACTAGTTCTAATCAATCTATTCTCACAAAGATGGTTCTCTACATGATCTTATTTTTTCAACTTCCCAAGGGGTCCTGCAAAGATTGGATTATTTCAAATCCAGATTATTTCGGTACGGAGATGTTGAAAAGAAAAATTATAGACTAACCAAATGGAGCGGGGTTTCTGGACCAAAAGACCAAGGAGGTTTATGTATTCAGGACATCCAGGTTAAGAATGATGTCTTACATAGTAAATGGTTGTTCAAGTTACTTATTGGGGATGGTGTGTGAGAAACACTACTGGACAACAAGTATCTGGGCTAAAAATACGTGTTCCAATCATATTGGAAGCCTTGAGATTTGCATTTTTAGGCTAGTATGATGAAGGCAAAGAAATATCTTTTCTGCTTTGGATCTTTTGCGATAAAGGACAACTCTAAGATAGTTTTTGGGAGGACAAGTAAATAGGAAACGACACTCTCCGGTTATATTTCTAGCCTTGTACTACATTGTACGCGATATGAATGATACCCTTGCACATGTGCCCGGCTCCTCCGTGTCAAATTTATCATTTCGGAGGGATTTATTAGCCCCCGCCTTATGTCATGGCAACATCTTCTATCCTGTTTGGATTCAATTAAATTGGAATAAGGGCGGGGTGTGTTTAACTGGAAGATAACTATAAAGCACCAGCCAAACCCATCAGTTCCTGGTTGTTGCGCTGGCTATCACCTAGGATATATACTGGCCCCAGAGACCAACACTAGTCTTTCATGCGCTCTTTGTCCTCACTCGTGTGCACCCGGGATCAACTTCTCTATCGGTCATCCATCCTCAGATTACTCCAAGCCAAGCACACGTAACTTTCAGTTGCCTTACAGATGGGCTCCCACAAAAGAAGGTGCACTTTGTTCATTTGAGTAGTCTATCATTCCTATTAAGCCTATTAAGTCTAGAGGTCACACTAACTACATCTGGGTCCTTCATAGTCAACTCTTGTGCCATGCACTCTCGCACAGAGATTCTAGTGGACAATGTTTAAAAAATGGAAATCGAAGATGCCACTAAAATTAAGAGTTTCATTTGATATTTTTGAAGGGGAGTTGTGCTAATAAGGACAACCTCACTTGGCGGAAGTAGAAAGGAAGCAAGAAGTGTAGGTTTCCTAGTCACACCGAGGCAATAAAATACCTCTTCTTTCAATGCAAATTTGCGCTCCCAGTCATCCAAATAGAGCCCAATTTGTATCCACCCACAAGTATTGTCAATATATATGGTCACTGACTTGATCATATACCAAATAAGTTTAGTACACTATAGGGATGGGACTGTCTACATAACCATGGTCTTTTTGGCTATGCGGAAATGATAGTATTTCTAAATACAAAATGTCTTCTATGGTTTTTATATACCTCTATATGCATTCGCTTCGTATGTGGTCTTGATGCCCAATATGTAAGCAGCTTTACAGGTAATTCTTTCTTTGAAAAACTCCTTTCAAATTCTTCTTTATGCTTTCCAGAAAATTCTACATCATTTCTGATCAGCAATATGTCATTCACATATACTTATCAGAAAGGCGGTAGTGCTCCCACTCACTTTCTTGTAAATAAAGGCTTTACCGCAAGTCTATATAAAACTATATGCTTTGATCAACTCATCAAAGCGTATATTCCAACTCCGAGATGCTTGCACCGGTCCATAGATGGATCGCTGGAGCTTGCACACTTTGTCAGCATCTTTAGGATTGACATAACCTTCTAGTTGCATCATATACAACCCTTCTTTAATAAATCCATTAAGAAATGTAGTCTTGATATCCATTTGCCAGATTTCATAAAATGTGGCAGCTGCTAACATGATTCAGACAGACTTTTAAGCATCGATACGAGTGAGAAAATCTCATCGTAGTCAACACCTTGAACTTGTCGAAAACCTTTTTTGACAATTTGAGCTTTGTAGATAGTAACACTACTATCAGCGTCCGTTTTCCTCTTGAAGATCCATTTATTCTGATTGGCTCACCGTTCATCAGGCAAGTCAATCAAAGTCCATACTTTGTTCTCATACATGGATCCCATCTCAGATTTCATGGCCTTAAGCCATTTCGCGGAATCTGGGCTCATCATCACTTCCTCATAGTTCGTAGGTTTGTCATGGTTTGTAACATGACTTCCAGAACAGGATTACCGTACCACTCTGGTGTGGAACGTACTCTAGATGACCTATGAGGTTCGGTGGTAACTTGATCTGAAGTTTCATGATCATCATCGTTAACTTCCTCACTAATTGGCCTAGGCATCACTGGAACTGATTTCTGTGATGAACTACTTTCCAATTCGGGAGAAGGTACAATTACCTCATCAAGTTCTACTTTCCTCCCACTTACTTCTTTCGAGAAAAACTCCTTCTCTAGAAAGGATCCATTCTTAGCAATGAATATCTTGCCTTTGGATCTGTGATAGAAGGTGTACCCAATAGTCTCTTTTGGGTATCCTATGCAGACACATTTTCCCAATTTGGGTTCGAGCTTATCAGGTTGAAGCTTTTTCACATAAGCATCGCAGCCCCAAACTTTAAGAAATGACAACTTTGGTTTCTTGCCAAACCACAGTTCATAAGGTGTCGTCTCAACGGATTTTGATGGGGCCCTATTTAACGTGAATGCAGCTGTCTCTAATGCTTAACCCCAAAACGATAGTGGTAAATCGGTAAGAGACATCATAAATGGCACCATATCTAATAAAGTACGGTTACGATGTTCGGATAGACCATTATGCTATGGTGTTCTAGGTGGCATGAGTTTGTGAAACTATTCCACATTGTTTTAATTGAAGGCCAAACTCGTAACTCAAATATTCGCCTCTGCGATCAAATCGTAGAAACTTTATTTTATTGTTACAATGATTCTCTACTTCACTCTGAAATTCTTTGAACTTTTCAAATGTTTCAGACTTGTGTTTGATTAAGTAGATATACCCATATCTGCTCAAATCATCTGTAAATGTCAGAAAATAACGATATCCGCCGCGAGCTTCAACATTCATCGGATCGCATACATCAATATGTAATATTTCCAATAAGTCAGTTGCTCGCCCCATTGTTCTGGAGAACGGAGTCTTAGTCATCTTGCCCATGAGGCATGGTTCGCAAGCATCAAGTGATTCATAATCAAGTGATTCCAAAAGCACATCAGCATGGAGTTTCTTCATGCGCTTTACACCAATATGACCTAAATGGCAGTGTTACAAATATATTGCACTATCGTTATCAACTTTGCATCTTTTGGCATCAATATTATGAATATGTGTATCACTACAATCGAGATTTAGTAAACCATTCACCTTTGGGTGTATGACCTCAGAAGGTATTGTTCATGTGAACAGAATAACAATTATTCTTTGACTTACATGAATAATCATATTGCAATAAACATGATCCAATCATATTTTGCTCAACGCAAACACCAAATAACATTTATTTTAGGTTCAACACTAATCCCGAAGGTAAAGGGAGTGTGAGATGGTGATCTTATCAACCTTGGAATCACTTCCAACACACATCGTCACCTTGCCCTCAACTAGTCTTTCTTCATTTTGTAACTCCTGTTTCGAGTTACTAATCATAGCAACTGAACGAATATCAAATGCCCAGGGGCTACTAGGAACACTAGTAAAGTACACATCAATAACATGTATATCATATATACTCTTGTTCACTTTGCCATCCTTCTTATCCGCCAAGTATTTCGGGCAGTTCCGCTTCCATTGACCATTTCCTTTGCAATGAAGCACTCAGTTTCAGGCTTGGGTCTAGCTTGGGCTTCTTCATGGGAGTGGCAACTTGCTTGCCATTCTTCTTGAAGTTCCCTTTCTTTCCCTTGCCCTTTTACTTGAAACTAGTGATCTTGTCAACTATCAACACTTGATGCTTTTCTTGATTTCTACCTTCGCCGATTTCAGCATGGAGAAGAGCTCGGGAATCATTTTATGTCATCCCCTGCATATTATAGTTCATCACTAAGTTCCAGTAACTTCATTATAGTGACTAGAGAACTCTGTCAATCACTATCTTATCTGGAAGATTTACTCCCACTTGATTTAAGCAATTGTAGTACCCATACAATCTGAGCACATGCTCACTGGTTGAGATATTTTCCTCCATCTTGTAGGCAAAGTACTATCAGAGGTCTCATACCTCTTGACACGGGCATGAGTCTGAAATACTAATTTCAACTCTTAGAACATCTTATATGCTCTGTGGCATTCAAACCGTTTTTGAAGTCCTGGTTCTAAGCCGTAAAGCATGGCGCACTAAACTATCAAGTAGTCATCATACCGAGCTTGCCAAACGTTCATAACATCTTCCTCTGCTCCTGCAATAGGTCCGTCACCTAGCGGTGCAAGGACATAATTCTTCTATGCAGCAATGAGGATAATCCTCAGATCACGGAGCTAGTCTGCATCATTGCTACTAACATCTTTCAACATAGTTTTCTCTAGGAACATATCATAAATAAAACGGGGAAGCTATACGCGAGCAATTGATCTACAACATAGATATGCAAAATACTATCAGTACTAATATCATGATAAATTTAAGTTCAATTAATGATATTACTTAAGAACTCCCACTTAGATAGACATCCCTCTAATCATATAAGTGATCACGTGATCCATATCAACTAAACCATGTCCGATCATCACGTGAGATGGAGTAGTTTTTAATGGTGAACATCACTGTGTTGATCATTGATACATCTCCAACGTATCTATAATTTTTGATTGCTCCATGCTATATTATCTACTGTTTTGGACATTATTGGGCTTTATTATCCACTTTTATATTATTTTTGGGACTAACCTATTAACCGGAGGCCCAACCCAGAATTGCTGTTTTTTGCCTGTTTTAGGGTTTCGAAGAAAAGGAATATCAAACGGAGTCCAAACGGAATGAAACCTTTGGAAACGTGATTTTCTCATTAGATAAGACCCAGGAGACTTGGACCCTCCGTCAAGAAAGCCACGAGGCGGTCACGAGGGTGGAGGGTGCCCCCCTAGGGCGCGCCCCCTACCTCATGGGCCCCTCGAAGCTCCACCGACGTACTTCTTCCTCCCATATATATCCACGTATCCCTAAACGATCAGATACGGAGCCAAAAACCTAATTCCACCGCCGCAACTTTCTGTATCCATGAGATCCCATCTTGGCGCCTATTCCGGAGCTCCGCCGGAGGGGGCATCGATCATGGAGGGCTTCTACATCATCATCCAAGCCCCTCCGATGAAGTGTGAGTAGTTTACTTCAGACCTACGGGTCCATAGTTAGTAGCTAGATGGCTTCTTCTCTCTTTTTGGATCTCAATACAATGTTCTCCCCCTCTCTCGTGGAGATCTATTCGATGTAATCTTCTTTTTGCGGTGTGTTTGTTGAGATCGATGAATTGTGTGTTTATGATCAAGTCTATCTATGAATAATATTTGAATCTTCTCTGAATACTTTTATGTATGATTGGTTATCTTTGCAAGTCTCTTCGAATTATCAGTTTGGTTTGGCCTACTAGATTGGTTGTTCTTGCCATGGGAGAAGTGCTTAGCTTTGGGTTCAATCTTGCGGTGTCCTTTCCCAGTGACAGAAGGGACAACAAGGCACGTATTGTATTGTTGCCATCGAGGATAAGAAGATGGTTTTTTTATCATATTGCATGAAACTATCCCTCTACATCATGTCATCTTGCTTAAGGTGTTACTCTGTTTTTAACTTAATACTCTAGATGCATGCTGGATAGCGGTCGATGAGTGGAGTAATAGTAGTAGATGCAGGCAGGAGTCGGTCTACTTGTCTCGGACGTGATGCCTATATACATGATCACACCTAGATATTCTCATAATTATGCTCAATTCTGTCAATTGCTCAACAGTAATTTGTTCACCCACCGTAGAATACTTATGCTCTTGAGAGAAGCCACTAGTGAAAACTAGCCCCCGGGTCTCTTTCTCATCATATCAATCTCCATCACTTTATTATTGCTTTGCTTTTTTACTTTGCCTTTTACTTTTTACTTTGCATCTCTATACCAAAAATACCAAAAATATTATTTATCATCTCTATCAGATCTCACTTTCGTAAGTGACCGTGAAGGGATTGACAACCCCTAAGCGCGTTGGTTGCGTTGAGCTATTATTTTTGTGTAGGTACGAGGGACTCGCGCGTAGCCTCCTACTGGATTGATACCTTGGTTCTCAAAAACTGAGGGAAATACTTACGCTACTTTGCTGCATCATCCTCTCCTCTTCAGGGAAATCCAACGCAGTGCTCAAGAGGTAGCAAGAAGAATTTCTGGCACCGTTGCCGGGGAGTCTGCGCAAAAGTCAACATACCAAGTACCCATCACAATCCCTATCTCCCGCATTACATTATTTTCCATTTGCCTCTCGTTTTCCTCTCCCCCAATTCACCCTTGCCGTTTTATTCGCCCTCTCTCTCTCTATCCTCCCTCTCTTTCTCTGTTTGCCTCTTTTTGCCCGTTTGCCTTTTTGTTTGCTGGTGTGTTAGTTTGCTTGCTTGTCGCGATGGCTCAAGATAATACTAAATTGTGTGACTTCACCAATACCAACAATAATAATTTCCTTAGCACTCTGATTTCTCCTCTTACCGATGCCGAATCTTGTGAAATTAATGCTGCTTTGCTGAATCTTGTCATGAAAGATCCATTCTCCGGCCTTCCTAGTGAAGATGCCGCTACCCATCTTAATAGCTTCGTTGATTTGTGTGACATGCAAAAGAAGAAAGATGTCGATAATGATATTGTTAAATTGAAGCTATTTCCTTTTTCGCTTAGAGATCGTGCTAAAGCTTGGTTTTCATCTTTGCCTAAAAATAGTATTGATTCATGGAACAAGTGCAAAGATGCTTTTATCTCTAAGTATTTTCCTCCCGCTAAGATCATCTCTCTTGGAAACGATATTATGAATTTTAAACAACTTGATCATGAACATGTTGCACAAGCTTGGGAGAGAATGAAATTAATGATACGTAATTGCCCTACTCATGGTTTGAATTTGTGGATGATTATACAAAAATTTTATGCCGGATTGAATTTTGCTTCTAGAAATCTTTTAGATTCGGCCGCGGGAGGCACTTTTATGGAAATCACTTTAGGAGAAACTACTAAACTCCTAGATAATATTATGGTTAATTATTCTCAATGGCATACTAAAAGATCTACTAATAAAAAGGTGCATGCGATAGAATAAATTAATGTTTTGAGTGGAAAGATGGATGAACTTATGAAATTATTTGCTAATAAGAGTGTTTCTTATGATCCTAATGATGTGCCCTTGTCTACTTTGATTGAGAATAATAATGAATCTATGGATGTGAATTTTGTTGGTAGGAACAATTTTGGTAACAACGCGTATAGAGGAAATTTCAATCCTAGGCCTTATCCTAGTAATCCCTCTAATAATTATGGTAATTCCTACAACAATTCTTAAGGAAATTATAATAAGATGCCCTCTGATTTTGAATCTATTATTAAATAATTTATTTCTTCGCAAAAGAATTTTAATGCTATGATTGAATAAAAATTGCTTAAGATTGATGATTTGGCTAGGAACGTTGATAGAATTGCTCTTGATGTCGATTCTTTGAAACTTAGATCTATTCCACCTAAGCATGATATCAATGAGTCTCTCAAAGCCATGAGAATTTCCATTGACGAGTGCAAAGAAAGAACCGCTAGGATGCGTGCTAAGAAAGATGCCTTTATAAAAGCGTGTTCTTCTAGTTCCTATGAAAATAATGATGAAGATCTAGAAGTTATTGATGTGTCCCCTATTAAAACTTTGTTTTGCAATATTAATCTTGATAATGATGGGACTGAATATGATCCACCTTTACCTAGAAGGCGTTCTAAGAATTCTGAATCTTTTGATCTTGATGCTAAATTTGATAAAAGTGGGATTGAAGAAATTAAAACCCTAGATGTTGCTAAACCCACCATTATGGATTTCAGGTAATTTAACTATGAAAATTGCTCTTTGATTGATTGTATTTCCTTGTTGCAATCCGTGCTAAATTCTCCTCACGCTTATAGTCAAAATAAAGTGTTTACTAAATATAGCGTTGATGCCTTGATGCAATCTTATGAAGAAAAACTTGAATTGGAAGTTTCTATCCCTAGAAAACTTTATGATGACTGGGAAGCTACTATTAAAATTAAAATTAAAGGTCATGAGTTTTATGCTTTGTGTGATTTGGGTGCTAGTGTCTCTACTATTCCCAAAACTTTGTGTGATTTGCTAGATTTTCGTAATTTTGATGATTGCTCTCTAAACTTGCATCTTGCGGATTCCACTATTAAGAAACCTATGGGAAGAATTAATTATGTTCTTATTGTTGCAAATAGTAATTATCTGCCCATATATTTTATCGTTCTTGATATAGATTGCAATCCTTCTTGCCCTATTATTTTCGGTAGACCTTTCCTTAGAACGGTTGGTGCAATTATTGATATGAAGGAAGGGAATATTAGATTTCAATTTCCATTAAAAAAGGGCATGGAACACTTCCCTAGAAAGAAAATAAAATTACCATATGAATCTATCATGAGAGCCACTTATGGATTGCCTACCAAAGATGGCAATACCTAGATCTATTCTTGCTTGTTATGCCTAGCTAGGGGCGTTAAACAATAGCGCTTGTTGGGAGGCAACCCAATTTTATTTTTATTCCTTGCTTTTTGCTCCTGTTTAGTAATAAATAAATTATTTAGCCTCTTTTTTGTTTGTGTTTTTTGTGTTTAATTAGTGTTTGTGCCAAGTAGAACCGTTGGGAAGACTTGGGGAAAGTCTTGTTGAACTTGCTGTAAAAAACAGAAACTTTAGCGCTCACGAGAACTGCTGTCATTTTTATTTGGAAAGTGATATTTAGTCAATTCTTTTTGCAGATGATTAATATATAAATTCCGCACGTCCAGAAATTTATTTTAGAATTTTTGGGGTTCCAGATCTTGCGCTAGCTACAGATTACTACAGACTGTTATGTTTTTGACAGATTCTGTTTTTCGTGTGTTGTTTGCTTATTTTGATGAATCTATGGCTAGTAAAATAGTTTATAATCCATAGAGAAGTTGGAATACATTAGGTTTAACAACCATATAAATAAATAATGAGTTCATTACAGTACCTTGAAGTGGTCTTTTGTTTTCTTTCGCTAACGGAGCACATGAGTTTTCCACTTTAAGTTTTGTGTTGTGATGTTTTCAAGTTTTGGGTAAAGATTTGATGGATTATGGAACAAGGAGTGGCAAGAGCCTAAGCTTGAGGATGCCCATGGAACCCCCAAGATAATCTAAGGATACCTAAAAGCTAAAGCTTGGGGATGCCCCGGAAGGTATCCCCTCTTTCGTCTACTTCTATCGGTAACTTTACTTGGAGCTATATTTTTATTCACCACATGATATGTGTTTTGCTTGGAGCGTCTTTTATGATTTGAGTATTTGCTTGTTAGTTTACCACAATCATCCTTGCTGTACACATCTTTTGAGAGAGCCATACATAATTTTGAATTTGATAGAATACTCTATGTGCTTCACTTATATCTTTTGAGCTCTATAGTTTTGCTCTAGCGCTTCACTTATTTCTTTTAGAGCACGGTGGTGGATTTGTTTTATAGAAACTATTGATCTCTCATGCTTCACTTAGATTATTTTGAGAGTCTTAATAGCATGGTAATTTTCTTAATAATAATATGCTTGGTATTCAAGATTTGTAAAACTTTCTTTTGAGTGCGTTGAATACTAAGAAAAAAATTGATGCTTGATAATTGTTTTGAGATACGAGGACGGTGATATTAGAGTCATGCTAGTTGAGTAGTTGTTAATTTGATAAATGCTTGTGTTAAAGTTTGTGACTCCCGTATCATGCACATATGGTGAACCGTTATGTGATGAAGTCGGAGCATGATTTATTTATTGATTGTCTTCCTTATGAGTGGCGGTCGGGGACGAGCGATGGTCTTTTCCTACCAATCTATCTAGCTAGGAGCATGCGTGTAATACTTTGCTTTGATAACTTCTAGATTTTTGCAATAAGTATATGAGTTCTTTATGAGTAATGTTGAGTCCATGGATTATACGCACTTTCCTTCCTTCCACCATCGCTAGCCTCTCTAATACCGCGCACTTTTCGCCGGTATCATACACCCACCAAATGCCTTCCTCAAAACAGCCACCATACCTACCTATCATGGCATTTCCATAGCCATTCCGAGATATATTGCCATGCAACTTTCCACCGTTCTGTTCATTATGACACGCTCCATCATTTTCATATTGCTAGCATGATCATATAGTTGATATCATATTTGTGGCAAAGCCACCGTTCATAATTCTTTCATACATGTCACTCTTGATTCATTGCATATCCCGGTACACCGCCGGAGGCATTCATATAGAGTCATATTTTGTTCTAAGTATTGAGTTGTAATTGTTGAGTTGTAAGAAAAATAAAAAGTGTGATTATCATCATTTTTAGAGCATTGTCCCAAGTGAGGAAAGGATGATGGAGACTATGATTCCCCCACAAGTCGGGATGAGACTCCAGACGAAAAAAGAGGCCATAAAAAAAGAGAAGGCCCAAACAAAAAAAGAGAGAGAAAGAGAGAAGGGACAATGTTACTATACTTTTACCACACTTGTGCTTCAAACTAGCACTATGATCTTCATGATAGAGAGTCTCTCATTCTGTCACTTTCATATACTAGTGGGAATTTTTCATTATAGAACTTGGCTTGTATATTCCAATGATGGGCTTCCTCAAAATGCCCTAGGTCTTCGTGAGCAAGCGAATTGGATGCACACCCACTTAGTTTCTTTTGTTGAGCTTTCATATACTTATAGCTCTAGTGCATCCGTTGCATGGCAATCCCTACTCACTCACATTGATATCTATTGATGGGCATCTCCATAGCTCGTTGATACGCCTAGTTGATGTGAGACTATCTTCTCCTCTTTTTGTCTTCTCCACAACCACCATTCTATTCCACATATAGTGCTATATCCATGGCTCACGCTCATGTATTGCGTGAAGATCGAAAAAGTTTTGAAAATGTCAAAAGTATGAAACAATTGCTTGGCTTGTCATCGGGGTTGTGCATGATTTAAATACTTTGTGTGGTGAAGATAGAGCATAGCCAGACTATATGATTTTGTAGGGATAGCTTTATTTGGCCATGTTATTTTGAGAAGACATAATTGCTTTGTTAGTATGCTTGAAGTATTATTATTTTTATGTCAACATGAACTTTTGTATTGAATCTTTTGGATCTGAATATTCATACCACAATTAAGAAGATTCACATTGAAATTATGCCAAGTAGCACTTCGCATCAAAAATTCTGTTTTTATCATTTACCTACTCGGGGACGAGCAGGAATTAAGCTTGGGGATGCTTGATACGTCTCCAACGTATCTATAATTTTTGATTGCTCCATGCTATATTATCTACTGTTTTGGACATTATTGGGCTTTATTATCCACTTTTATATTATTTTTGGGACTAACCTATTAACCGGAGGCCCAGCCCAGAATTGCTGATTTTTGCTTGTTTTAGGTTTTCGAAGAAAAGGAATATCAAACGGAGTCCAAACAGAATGAAACCTTCAGAAACATGATTTTCTCATCAGATAAGACCCAGGAGACTTCGACCCTCCGTCAAGAAATCCACGAGGCAGTCACGAGGGTGGAGGGCGCCCCCTGCCTTGTGGGCCCCTCGAAGCCCCACCGACGTACTTTTCCTCCCATATATATCCACGTATCCCCAAACGATCAGATACGGAGCCAAAAACCTAATTCCACTACCGCAACTTTCTGTATCCACGAGATCCCATCTTGGGGCCTGTTCCGGAGCTCCGCCGGAGGGGGCATCGATCACGGAGGGCTTCTACATCCTCATCCAAGCCCCTCCGATGAAGTGTGAGTATTTTACTTCAGACCTACGGGTCCATAGTTAGTAGCTAGATGGCTTCTTCTCTCTTTTTGGATCTCAATACAATGTTCTCCCCCTCTCTCGTGGAGATCTATTCGATGTAATCTTCTTTTTGCGGTGTGTTTGTTGAGACCGATGAATTGTGGGTTTATGATCAAGTCTATCTATGAATAATATTTGAATCTTCTCTGAATTATTTTATGTATGATTGGTTATCTTTGCAAGTCTCTTCGAATTATCAGTTTGGTTTGGCCTACTAGATTGGTTGTTCTTGCCATGGGAGAAGTGCTTAGCTTTGGGTTCAATCTTGTGGTGTCCTTTCCAAGTGACAGAAGGGGCAGCAAGGCACGTATTGTATTGTTGCCATCGAGGATAACAAGATGAGGTTTTTATCATATGGAATGAAACTATCCCTCTACATCATGTCATCTTGCTTAAGGCGTTACTCTGTTTTTAACTTAATACTCTAGATGCATGCTGGATAGCGGTCGATGAGTGGAGTAATAGTAGTAGATGCAGGCAGGAGTCGGTCTACTTGTCTCGGACGTGATGCCTATATACATGATCATACCTAGATATTCTCATAATTATGCTCAATTCTGTCAATTGCTCAATAGTAATTTGTTCACCCACCGTAGAATACTTATGCTCTTGAGAGAAGCCACTAGTGAAACCTATGGCCCCCGGGTCTCTTTCTCATCATATCAATCTCCATCACTTTATTATTGCTTTGCTTTTTTACTTTGCCTTTTACTTTTTACTTTGCATCTCTATACCAAAAATACCAAAAATATTATTTATCATCTCTATCGGATCTCACTTTCGTAAGTGACCGTGAAGGGATTGACAACCCCTAAGCGCGTTGGTTGCGTTGAGCTATTGTTTTTGTGTAGGTACGAGGGACTCGAGCGTAGCCTCCCACTGGATTGATACCTTGGTTCTCAAAAACTAAGGGAAATACTTACGCTACTTTGCTGCATCATCCTCTCCTCTTCGAGGAAATCCAGCGCAGTGCTCAAGAGGTAGCAATCATATCTACTATGTGATTCACTCTCGACCTTTCGGTCTCAGTGTTTCGAGGCCATATTTGCATATGCTAGGCTCGTCAAGTTTAACCTGAGTATTCTGCATGTACAAAAGTGGCTTGCACCCGTTGTATGTGAACGTAGAGCTTATCACACCCGATCATCACATGGTGGCTCAGCACGAAGAACTGTAGCAACGGTGCATAATCAGGGAGAACACTTATACCTTGAAATTTAGTGAGAGATCATCTTATAATGCAACCATCGTACTAAGCAAAATAAGATGCATAAAGGATAAACATCACATACAATCAAAATAAGTGATATGATATGGCCATCATCATCTTGTGCCTTTTGATCTCCATCTCCAAAGCACCATCATGATCACCATCGTCACTAGCTTGACACCTTGATCTCCATCAAAGCATCGTTGTCGTCTCGCCAACTATTGCTTCCACGACTATCGCTACCGCTTAGTGATAAAGTAAAGCAATTACATGGCGATTGCATTTCATACAATAAAGAGACAACCATATGGCTCCTGCCAGTTGCCGATAACTGTGTTACAAAATATGATCATCTCATACAACAATTATATAATCACGTCTTGACCATATCACATCACAACGTGCCGTGCAAAAACAAGTTAGACGTCCTCTACTTTGTTGTTGCAAGTTTTGCATGGCTGCTACGGGCTTCTAGCAAGAACCGTTCTTACCTACGCATAAAAAACCGCAACATAGTATAGTGATTGTTTTTGATCTTCAGAAAGAACCCTGTTCATTGAAACCGATTCAACTAAAGTTGGAGAAACAGACACCCACTAGCCACCTGTGTGTGAAGCACGTCAGTAGAACCAGTCTCGCGTAAGCGTACGCGTAATGTCGGTCTGAGCCACTTCATCCAACAATACCGCTGAATCAAGAATCAACTAGTGACAGAAAGCAATATGTATATACTCACGCCCGCAACTCCTTTGTGTTCTACTTGTGCATATAACATCTACGCATAGACCTGGCTCGGATGCCATTGTTGGGAACACAGTATTTCAAAAAAAAAATCCTACGATCATGCAAGATCTATCTAGGAGATGCATAGCAACGAGAGGGGGAGAGTATGTCTACGTACCCTCGCAGACCGAAAGCGGAAGCGTTATGAAACGCGGTTGATGTAGTCGAACGTCTTTGCGATCCACCCAATCAAGTACCGAATGCATGGAACCTCCGCGATCTGCACACGTTCAGCTCGGTGACGTCCCTCATACTCTTGATCCCGTTGAGGCCGAGGGTGAGTTTCGTTAGCATGACGGCGTGATGATGGTGATGATGAAGTTACCGACGCAGGGCTTTGCCTAAGCACTACAACAATATGACTGAGGTGGAATTATGTGGAGGGGGCACCGCACATGGCTAAACAATCAAATTGTGTGTCTATGGGGTGCCCTGTCACCCGTATATAAAGAGGAGTACGAGGGGGCCGGCCAGCCACCTTGGGCGCGCCCCCAAGGGGGGAATCCTAATCCTACTAGGAGTAGGTCCCCCCCTTTCCTAGTCCTACTAGGAGGGGGAAGGAAGGGAGAGAGGGGAGGAATGAAAGGGGGGCCAACCCCCTCCCAATTCAGATTGGGCTTGGGGGGCGCGCCCCTCCTCTTGGCCTTCTCCTCTCTCTTCCACTAAAGCCCATGTAGGCACATTAAGCCCCCGGGGGGTTCCGGTAACCTCCTGGTACTCCGGTAAATGCCCGAACTCATCCGAAACCATTCTGGTGTCCAAACATAACCTTCCAATATATCAATCTTCATGTCTCGACCATTTCGAGTCTCCTCCTCATGTCCGTGATCACATCCGGGACCCCGAACTACCTTCAGTACATCAAAACACATAAACTCATAATACCGATTGATACGTCCATTTTGCATCATGCTTTTATATCGATATTTATTGCATTATGGGCTGTTATTACACATTATGTCACAATACTTATGCCTATTCTCTCTTATTTTACAAGGTTTGCATAAAGAGGGAGAATGCCGGCAGCTGGGATTCTGGGCTGGAAAAGGAGCAAATATTAGAGACCTATTCTTCACAGCTCCAAAAGTCCTGAAACTCCACGGAAGACGTTTTCCAAATATATAAAAAATACTGAGAGCAAGAACTTCACCAGGGGGGCCACACCCTGCCCACGAGGGTGGGGGCGCGCCCCTACCTCGTGGGCCCCCTGGTGGCCCTCCGGTGACCATCTTTTGCTATATGAAGTCTTTCGATGGGAAAACAAATAAGAAACCATCTTCTCGAATGAAACTCCGCCGCCACGAGCCGGAACCAATCTAGGGCTCTGGCGGAGCTGTTCTGCCGGGGAAACTTCCCTCCCGGAGGGGGAAATCATCGCCATCGTCATCACCAATGCTCCTCTCATCGGGAGAGGGCAATCTCCATCAACATCTTCATCAGCACCATCTCCTCTCAAAACCCTAGTTCATCTCTTGTATCCAATTCTTGTCTCCAAGTCCGGGATTGGTGCTGGTAGGTTGCTAGTAGTGTTAATTACTCCTTGTAGTTGATGCTAGTTGGTTTAATTGGTGGAAGATCATATGTTCAGATCCTATATGCATATTAATACCCCTCTGATTATGAACATGTTTATGCTTTGTGAGTAGTTACTTTTGTTCCTGAGAACATGGGAGAAGTATTCCTATTAGTAGTCATGTGAATTTGGTATTCGTTCGATGTTTTGATGAGATGTATGTTGTCTCTCCTCTAGTGGTTTTATGTGAACGTCGACTACATGACACTTCACCATTGTTTGGGCCTACAGGAAGGCATTGGGGAGTAATAAGTAGATGATGGGTTGCTAGAGTGATAGAAGCTTAAACCATAGTTTATGCGTTGCTTCGTAAGGGGCTGATTTGGATCCATATGTTTCATGCTATGGTTAGGTTTGCCTTAATAATTTTGTTGTAGTTGCGGATGCTTGCAATAGAGGTTAATCATAAGTGGGATGCTTGTACAAGTAAGGGCAGCACCCAAGCACCGGTCCACCCACATACCAAATTATCAAAGTACCGAACGCGAATCATATGAGCGTGATGAAAACTAGCTTGACGATATTCCCATGTGTCCTCGGGAGCGCTTTTATCTATATAAGAGTTTGTCCAGGCTTGTCCTTTGCTACAAAAAGGATTGGGCCACCTTGTTGCACTTTATTTACTTTTGTTACTTGTTGCTCGTTACAAATTATCCTATCACAAAACTATTTGTTACCACTTATTTCAGTACTTGCAGAGAATACCTTGCTGGAAACCGCTTATCATTTCCTTCTGCTCCTTGTTGGGTTCGACACTCTTACTTATCGAAAGGACTATGATAGATCCCCTATACTTGTGGGTCATCAATACTCTTTTCTGGCGCCGTTGCCGGGGAATGAAGCGCCTTTGGTAGGTGGAATTTGGTAAGGAAAAATTTATATAGTGTGCTAAAATTTACTGTCACTTGTTATTATGGAAAGTAATCCTCTGAGGGGCTTGTTCGGGGTATCTTCACCCCGACTAGTAGAGCAAAGAGTTTCTCCTCAACCTACTGAACCTACTGAAAATGAAAATGACTGCTTTGAAATTCCTTCAGGTATGATAGAAAAACTGCTAGCTAATCCCTTTTTAGGAGATGGAACAAAACATCCTGATGAGCATCTAATATATGTGGATGAAGTTTGTGGACTATTTAAGCTTGCAGGTGTACCCAGAGATGTTGTTAAGAAGAAGCTCTTCCCTTTATCTTTGAAGGGAGATGCATCTACATGGTATAGGCTATGTGATGATATGGGGTCTTGGAATTACAAACGATTGAAATTGGAATTTCATCAGAAGTTTTATCCTATGCATCTTGTTCATCATGATCGCAATTACATATATAATTTTTGGCCTTGCGAAGGAGAAAGCATTGCTCAAGCTTGGGGGAGGCTTAAATCAATGTTATATTCATGCCCCAATCATGAGCTCTCGAGAAAAATGATTATTCAAAATTTCTATGCTCGGCTTTCTGATAACAATCACACCATGCTTGATACTTCTTGTGCTGGCTCTTTTATGATGAAGACTATTGAATTCAAATGGTAAGAAGTCAGGTATAACACCTAGTTTTGATTGTAAAGAATTAAACGCAACTCTGAAGATTGGGACCTCGACAAAGGTAAGAAGTCAGGTATAACACCTAGTTTTGATTGGATACCGATATTTTCCGTAAATTTAGCACTAAATATGGACTTGACTCTGAGATAGTAGCATCTTTATGTGAATATTTTGCTACTTATGTTGATCTCCCCAAGGAGAAGTGGTTTAAATATCATCCTCCCATAGAAGTAAAAGTAGCCGCACCTATTAAAGTTGAAGAAAAGATTGTCACTTATAATGATCCTATTGTTCCTACTTCTTATGTTGAGAAACCACCTTTCCCTGTTAGGATAAAGGATCATGCTAAAGCTTCAACTGTAGTTCGTAAAAGCAATATTAAAACATATACACCTCTTGAGCAAGTTAAAGTTGAACCTAATATTGCTATTGTTAAAGATCTCTTGTCCGATAATATTGATGGGCATGTTATTTATTTCTGTGATGAAACTGCTAGAATTGCCAAACCCTGTGCTAAAGATAAACCTAGACCCATTGTAGGCATGCCTGTTATTTCTGTTAAAATAGGAGATCATTGTTATCATGCCTTATGTGATATGGGTGCTAGTGCTAGCGCAATACCTCATTCCTTATACAAAGAAATTATGCATGAGATTGCACCTGCTGAAATAGAAGATATTGATGTCACAATTAAACTTGCCAATAGAGATACTATTTCACTAATGGGATTTTTTAGAGATGTTGAAGTCTTGTGTGGGAAAACTAAATATCCTGCTGATTTTCTTGTTCTTGGTTCCCCACAAGATAGCTTTTGCCCCATTATATTTGGTAGACCCTTCTTGAACATTGTTAATGCTACCATAGATTGCAAAAGAGATGTTGTTACTATCGGTCTAGATGATATGACTCATGAATTTAATTTCTCTAAAATTAGTAGACAACACCGTGAAGAAGAATTACCTAGTAAGGATGAAATTATTGGTCTTGCTTCTATTAGCGTACCTCCTAGTGATCCTTTAGAACATTATTTGCTAGACCATGAAAATGATATGTTTATGAATGAAAGAAGGGAATTAGATGAGGTATTCTTTAAACAGGAACCTATTCTGAAAAATAATTTACCTATTGAAATCCTAGGGGATCCTCCTCCACCCAAGGGTGATCCTGTGTTTGAGCTTAAACCGTTTCCTGATACTCTTAAATATGCTTATCTTGATGAGAAAAAGATATATCCTATTATTATTAGTGCTAACCTTTCAGAGCATGAGGAAGAGAGATTATTGAAAACTCTGAAGAAGCACCATGCTGCTATTGGGTATACTCTTGATGATCTTAAGGGCATTAGTCCCACTCTATGTCAACATAAAATTAATTTGGAAGAAGATGCTAAACCAGTTCGTGATCACCAACGATGGCTGAATCCTAAAATGAAAGAAGTGGTAAGAAAGGAAATACTAAAGGTCCTTGAGGCAGGTATAATCTATCCCGTTGCTGATAGTTGGTGGGTAAGTCATGTCCATTGTGTCCCTAAGAAGGGAGGTATTACTGTCGTTCCTAATGATAAAGATGAATTGATTCCTCAAAGAATTATTACAGATTATAGGACGGTAATTGATTTCCGCAAATTAAATAAGGCAACTAAAAAGGATCATTACCCCTTACCTTTTATTGATCAAATGCTAGAAAGATTATCCAAACATACACATTTTTTTGCTTTCTAGATGGTTATTCTGGTTTCTCTCAAATACCTGTGCCAGCCAAAGATCAATCAAAGACTACTTTTACATGCCCTTTTGGTACTTTTCCTTATAGATGTATGCCTTTTGGTTTATGTAATGCACCTGCTACCTTTCAAAGATGCATGATGGCTATATTCTCTGACTTTTGTGAAAAGATTTGTGAGGTTTTCATGGACGACTTTTCCGTCTATGGATCTTCTTTTGATGATTGCTTAATCAACCTTGATCGAGTTTTTCAGAGATGCGAAGAAATAATCTTGTCTTGAATTGGGAAAAGTGCCATTTTATGGTCAATGAAGGTATTGTCTTGGGGCATAAAGTTTCTGAAAGAGGTATTGAAGTTGATAAAGCCAAGGTTGATGCTATTGAAAAGATGCCATGTCCCAAGGACATCAAAGGTATAAGAAGTTTCCTTGGTCATGCCAGATTTTATAGGAGGTTCATTAAGGACTTCTCAAAAATTTCTCGGCCTCTGACTAATTTATTACAAAAATATATACCATTTGTTTTTGATGATGATTGTGTGGAAGCATTTGAAATACTTAAGAAAGCATTGATTTCTGCACCTATTGTTCAGCCACCTGATGGGAATTTACCCTTTGAAATTATGTGTGATGCTAGTGATTATGATGTAGGTGCTGTTCTAGGACAAAGATATGATAAGAAATTAAATGTTCTTCAATATGCTAGTAAAACCCTAGACAATGCTCAAAGAAATTATGCTACCACTGAAAAAGAATTCTTAGTAGTTGTATTTGCTTGTGATAAGTTCAGACCTTATATTGTTGATTCTAAAGTAACTATTCACACTGATCACGCTGCTATTAAATATCCCATGGAAAAGAAAGATGCTAAACCTAGACTTATTAGATGGGTTCTCTTGCTACAAGAATTTGACTTACATATTGTTGATAGAAAGGGAGCTGAGAACCCCGTTGCAGACAACTTGTCTAGGTTAGAAAATGTCCTTAATGACCCACTTCCTATTGATGATAGCTTTCCTAATGAGCAACTAAGTGTCATAAATGCTTCTCATACTGCTCCATGGTATGCTGATTATGCTAATTACATTGTTGCTAAGTTTATACCACCTAGTTTCACATACCAGCAAAAGAAAAAGTTCTTCTATGATTTGAGGCATTACTTTTGGGATGACCCACATCTTTATAAAGAAGGAGTAGATGGTGTTATTAGATGTTGTGTACCTGAGCATGAACAGGAACAGATCCTACGCAAGTGTCACTCCGAAGCTTATGGAGGACACCATGCTGGAGATAGAACTGCACATAAGGTATTGCAATCTGGTTTTTATTGGCCTACTCTCTTCAAGGATGCCGTAAGTTCGTCTTATCTTGTGATGAATGTCAAAGAATTGGTAATATTAGTAGACGTCAAGAAATGCCTATGAACTATTCACTCGTTATTGAACCATTTGATGTTTGGGGCTTTGACTATATGGGACCCTTTCCTTCCTCTAATGGATATACACATATTTTAGTTGCTGTCGATTATGTTACTAAGTGGGTAGAAGCTATTCCAACTAGTAGTGTTGATCATAACACTTCTATTAAAATGCTTAAAGAAGTTATTTTTCCAAGATTCGGAGTCCCGAGATATTTAATGACTGATGGTGGTTCACATTTTATTCATGGTGCTTTCCGTAAAATGCTTGCTAAATATGATGTTAATCATAGAATTGCATCTCCTTATCACCCATAGTCTAGTGGTCAAGTAGAATTGAGTAATAGAGAGCTCAAATTAATTTTGCAAAAGACTATTAATAGATCTAGAAAGAATTGGTCCAAGAAACTTGATGATGCATTATGGGCCTATAGAACTGCATATAAAAATCCTATGGGTATGTCTCCTTATAAAATGGTTTATGGAAAAGCATGTCACTTACCTCTCGAACTAGAACACAAGGCATATTGGGACATTAAAGAACTCAATTATGATTTCAAACTTGCCGGTGAGAAGAGGTTATTTGATATTAGCTCACTTGATGAATGGAGAACCCAAGCCTATGAAAATGCGAAGTTGTTTAAAGAAAAAGTTAAAAGATGGCATGACAAAAGGATACAAAAGCGTGAGTTTAATGTAGGTGATTATGTATTGCTATACAACTCTCGTTTAAGATTTTTTGCAGGAAAACTTCTCTCTAAATGGGAAGGTCCTTATGTTATCGAGGAGGTCTATCGTTCCGGTGCCATAAAAATCAACAACTTCGAAGGCACAAATCCGAAGGTGGTGAACGGTCAAAGAATCAAACATTATATCTCAGGTAATCCCATAAATGTTGAAACCAATGTTATTGAAACCGTAACCCCGGAGGAATACATAAGGGACACTTTCGAGAACGTTTCAGACTCCGAAAAGGAATAGGTATGTGGTACGGTAAGTAAACCGACTCCAAAATAGTTTTTAAAGCAATATTTCTCTGTTTTGGAATATTTAGAAAAAAAGAAAAATAAGAAGCAGTCTGGGAAGGACACGAGGGCTCCACGAGGGTGGAGGGCGCGCCCTACCCCCCTGGGCGCCCCCTACCTCGTGGGCACCTTGTGCACTTTCCGGACTCTGTTTTCTTACACGACACGTATTTTGGTCGGTAAAAATTCATTATATAATCTCCCGGGGGTTTTGACTCCTGTATCACGCAAAAATCTCCTGTCTTTGTTTCAAGCTGTTTTCTATCAGGATTTTCAAGGCCAGGAACTATGTCGTCTCCCTTCCCCTCCAACCATGAGGGAAATGATGCTTGGCTAATGAAGATCGAGCTGAAGATAGAAGAACCCATGGAGATCAGCAAGGATTAAGGGATCAAGAAGGCAATGGAGGACCAAGTTCCGGCAACAACAGACATCCTTCAACTTGATCACAGTCTTCTTACCCCAACTGAGATCGAAGCTTTCAAGATGATTGAGTTAGCTCGTATACAAAATAATTATCTCACACGTGAAAATATTTTGTTGAAGGAGCATATCATTGCACTCAAAGGCATTATCCGCAAGTTAGAAGACCTCCTACGCTCGATGTGTGACTATCCATCATCAAAAACTCCACCTTCTTCACCAACAAAGAAGAACTGAGCATCGGGTATGGGCACTCCCCTTGGCAACTGCCAAGCTTGGGGGAGTGCCCCGGTATCGTATCACCATCACTTTTATCTTTACCATTTTTCTTAGTTCGATCCTTTTGGTAATATCTTGATCTAGTAGAATAAAAGCTCTTAGCATGATCTAGTTGTGAGTTTTGCTTTATTATCCTTCTATGTAATTGAGTCCGTGAGCTATATAATAAAGATTAGTGTTGAGTCAAGGGCTTGATTATTTGCCATGATCCTAAATGAATAAAAGAAAAGGAGAAAGAAATAAAAAGAAACAAAGAGATCATATGGATCTCATGGAGAGTAATGAGCTCACATAGAAAAAGTATGATCAATAAAAGTTGTTGAGGGTTGACAAACATAGTTTTGGTCATCGTTGCAATTAATAGGAAGTAATAAAGAAAGAGAGGTCTTCACATATAGATATACTATCTTGGACATCTTTTATGATTGTGAGCACTCATTAAAATATGACGTGCTAAAGTGTTGATGTTGGACAAGGAAGACAACGTAATGGGTTATGTTTTCTTACATCTGAGATAAATTATATTGTCACGGATCATCCAACATGGTTGAGCTTGCCTTTCCCTCTCATGCTAGCCAAATTCATCGCACTAAGTAGAGATACTACTTGTGCTTCCAAATACCCTTAAACCAGTTTTGCCATGAGAGTCCACTATACCTACCTATGGATTGAGTAAGATCCTCTAAGTAAGTTGTCATTGGTGCAAGCAATAAAAATTGCTCTCTAAATATGTATGACTTATTAGTGTGGGAGAAATAAGCTTTATACGATCGTGTGATATGGAAGAAATAAAAGCGACAGACTGCATAATAAAGGTCCATATTACAAGTGGCAATATAAAGTGACGTTCTTTCGCATTAAGATTTTGTGCACCCAACTATAAAAGCGCCTGACAACCTCTGCTTCCCTCTGCGAAGGGCTTATCTTTTACTTTTATCTCCTACATTGCATAAGAGTCATGGTGATCTTCACCCTTCATTTTTACATTTTATCCTTTGGCAAGCACAGTATGTTGGAAAGATCCTGGTATATATTGCTAATTGGATGTGAGTTTTCATGAACTATTATTGTTGACATTACCCTTGAGGTAAAACGTTGGGAGGCAAAACTATAAGCCCCTATCTTTCTCTATGTCCGATTAAAACTCCATACCCATAAGTATTGCATGAGTGTCAGCAATTGTGAAAGACTATATGATAGTTGAGTATGTGGACTTGCTGAAAAATTCTTATATATTGACTCTTTCCTATATTATGATAAATTGCAATTGCTTCAATGACTGAGATTATAGTTTGTTAGTTTTCAATGAAGTTTACGATTCATACTTGAAATTGTGATTGAATTATTACTCTAGCATAAGAAATCATATGACAAGAATTATATAAGTTGCTGTTCTAGGAATGATCATGGTGCCCTCATGTCCATATTTAATTTTTATCGACACCTCTATCTCTAAACATGTGGACATATTTTTTGATTTCGGCTTTTCGCTTGAGGACAAGCGAGGTCTAAGCTTGGGGGAGTTGATACGTCCATTTTGCATCATGCTTTTATATCGATATTTATTGCATTATGGGCTGTTATTACACATTATGTCACAATACTTTTGCCTATTCTCTCTTATTTTACAAGGTTTACATAAAGAGGGAGAATGCCGGCAGCTGGGATTCTGGGCTGGAAAAGGAGAAAATATTAGAGACCTATTCTGCACAGATCCAAAATTCCTAAAACTCCACAGAAGACGTTTTCCAAATATATAAAAAATACTGAGAGCAAGAACTTCACCAGGGGGCCACACCCTGCCCACGAGGGTGGGGGCGCGCCCTACCCCCTGGATGCGCCCCCTACCTCGTGGGCCCCCTGGTGGCCCTGCGGTGACCATCTTCTGCTATATGAAGTCTTTCGATGGGAAAAAATAAGAAGCCATCTTCTCGGACGAAACTCCGCCGCCACGAGGCGGAACCTTGGCGGAACCAATCTAGGGCTCTGGCGGAGCTGTTCTGCCGGGGAAACTTCCCTCCCAAAGGGGGAAATCATCGCCATCGTCATCACCAACGCTCCTCTCATCGGGAGAGGTCAATCTCCATCAACATCTTCATCAGCACCATCTCCTCTCAAAACCCTAGTTCATCTCTTGTATCCAATTCTTGTCTCCAAGTCCGGGATTGGTGCTAGTAGGTTGCTAGAAGTGTTAATTACTCCTTGTAGTTGATGCTAGTTGGTTTAATTGGTGGAAGATCATCTGTTCACATCCTATATGCATATTAATTCCCCTCTGATTATGAACATGTTTATGCTTTGTGAGTAGTTACTTTTGTTCCAGAGGACATGGGAGAAGTCTTGCTATTAGTACTCATGTGAATTTGGTATTCGTTCGATATTTTGATGAGATGTATGTTGTCTCTCCTCTAGTGGTGTTATGTGAACATCGACTACATGAAACTTCACCATTGTTTGGGCCTAGAGGAAGGCATTGGGGAGTAATAAGTAGATGATGGGTTGCTAGAGTGATAGAAGCATAAACCCTAGTTTATGCGTTGCTTCGTAAGGGGTTGATTTGGATCCATAGGTTTCATGCTATGGTTAGGTTTACCTTAATACTTTTGTTGTAGTTGTGGATGCTTGCAATAGAGGTTAATCATAAGTGGGATGCTTGTCCAAGTAAGGGCAGCACCCAAGCACCGGTCCACCCACATACCAAATTATCAAAGTACCGAACGCGAATCATATGAGCCTGATGAAAACTAGCTTGACGATATTCCCATGTGTCCTCGGGAGCGCTTTTCTCTATATAAGAGTTTGTCCAGGCTTGTCCTTTGCTACAAAGAGGATTGGGCCACCTTGCTGCACTTTATTTACTTTTGTTACTTGTTGCTCGTTACAAATTATCCTATGACAAAACTATCTGTTACCAGTTATTTCAATACTTGCAGAGAATACCTTGTTGGAAACTGCTTATCATTTCCTTCTGCTCCTCATTGGGTTCGACACTCTTACTTATCGAAAGGACTATGATAGATCCCCTGTACTTGTGGGTCATCACCGATTGTGATCGTACGTTAAGCGTGCAGACCCTACGGGTTCGAGAACTACGTAGACATGACCGTGAATCATCTCCGGTCAATAACCAATAGCGGAACATGGATGCTCATGTTGGTTCCTACATATTCTACGAAGATCTTTATTGGTCAAACCGCATAACAACATATGTTGTTCCCTTCGTTATCGGTATGTTACTTGCCCGAGAATCGATCGTCGGTATCTCAATACCTAGTTCAATCTCGTTACTGGAAAGTCTCTTTACTCGTTCCGTAATGCAACATCCTGCAACTAACTCATTAGTCACATTTCTTGCAAGGCTTATAGTGATGTGCATTACCGAGAGGGCCCAGAGATACCTCTCCGACAATCGAAGTGACAAATCCTAATCTCGATCTATGCCAACTCAACAAACACCATCGGAGACACCTGTAGAGCATCTTTATAATCACCCAGTTACGTTGTGACGTTTGATAGCACACTAAGTGTTCCTCCAGTATTCGGGAGTTTCATAATCTCATAGTCATAGGAACATGTATAAGTCATGAATAAAGCAATAGCAATAAACTAAACAATAATAGTGCTAAGCTAACGAATGAGTCATGTCAATCACATCATTCTCTAATGATGTGATCCCATTCATCAAATGACAACTCATGTCCATGGCTAGGAAACTTAACCATCTTTGATTAATGAGCTAGTCAAGTAGAGGCATACTAGTGACACTTTATTTGTCTATGTATTCAGACATGTACTAAGTTTCTGGTTAATACAATTCTAGCATGAATAATAAACATTTATCATGATATAAGGAAATATAAATAACAACTTTATTATTTCCTCTAGGGCATATTTCCTTCAGTGTGTAGTTCGAGTGGGTGGCCAAGTAGATTTTTACCAAACATGGGTGGCGGCATGATCTCCAGATCATTCCACCTCCTCCCTTGACATGAGCATAATTTTAGGCTCATCTGGCTTTATTTTTTTCCAGGATGTCGCCTTTTACTTTGTTAGACTATTCGTTTGTGTGTGTGTGCATTTTAGCTATGTTAATTATTGAATCAATCTTGTCGTCGAATCAATCCTCGACACTGCTAATCCTGTATGTAATCATGGAATCAATCCTGAAATGCCTGGATCTATTCAGCAATATTGAGGATTAAAATTTTCAATTGATTAGAGTCTATTCATGTCGGGGTATATTCATTTTGTGGTGTTGTATGGCCATGGTTGACGATATGCCCTTTGCTGAACGCCGACCGGCTCATTTGGTTTGACCATATGTGCTTTGTGCAGCGTGGCGGTGACCGGTGAGCAACCATGAGGGGCCTAAGTTTAGAGTTTTGCAAAGGCGGTCACTGCGCCAACCGCTCAAATAGTCGACATGTTTACTCACATGATGGATCAATCTATGGATGTGTTATGTTATTGATAACCCACAAGTATAGGGGCCCGCAACAGTTTTCGAGAGTAGAGTATTCTACCCAAATTTATTGATTCGACACAAGGGGAGCCAAAGAATATTTGCAGGTATTAGTAGTTGAGTTGTCAATTCAACCACACCTGGAGAACTAAATATTTGTAGCAAAGTGATCAGTAGCACAGTAGTATGATAGTTTGATAGCAGTTGTAGCAATAGTAACAGTAATAGTAGCACACTAGCAGTAGTAGTTTTATAGTGATTGTAACAACTATAGTAACTTAGCAAGATCAATATGAGAAAGTCGTAGGCATTGGATCAGTGATGGATAACTATGTTGGATGATATTCATCATGTGACAGTTATAACCTAGGGCGACATAGAACTAGCTCCAATTCATCAATGTAATGTAGGCATGTATTCCGTATATAGTCATACGTGCTTATGATAAGAACTTGCATGACATCTTTTTTCCTACCCTCCCATGGCAGTGGAGGCCATAAGGAAACTAAGGGATATTAAGGCCTCCTTTTAATAGAGAACCGGAACATTAACACATAGTGAATACATGAACTCCTCAAACAATGGTAATCACCGGAAAGAATCCCAACTATTGTCACTTTCGGTATGCGGATCATAACAACTAATAGGCGCGTATAACTTGCAAGATAAGATCAAGAACACAAATATATTCATGAAAACATAAAGTGTTCAGATCTGAAATCATAGCACTCGGGCCCTAGTGACAAGCATTAACCATTGCAAAGTCATAGCAACATCAATCTCAAGACGTAGTGGATACTAGCACTACAAAAAAAGATACATCCGTGACATTTTGGGCCGAACGAATTTTTTTTCTGTCATACATGTGACACTTCTATGACAATAATTGTGACAAAACCTGGTATCATCATAGATGTGGTGGGCTCCTACTTCTATGACAAAAAATCATGACAGAAAATGGGCTTTTCATCCTGGGCGGGCCGGAGACGCAGCTGCATGACATTCTTTGGGCTGTCCATGACGGAAAAAACCGTGGTAGAAGCGAGGGGGAGGAAAATTTTGGGGAGTTCCCGGTTACGGTGTGAGGTCGAGGGCCAAGCGATGCGCGTTTCTCTCGTACACGTATGCGTGTGTGTGCGAGGCGTTGGCTCTAACTGAACCCGAGCGAGGCGTTGGGCTCTAACTGAACCCGAGCGATTGCACTGCAGGCTACGCGTTACTGAACCCAAGTGATCGATCGATGGCTGTTAACTGAACCCGATCGAGCGATTCCTTCGCTACTGTTGCTAACTGAAGCTGATCGATGGGATGAACAGTGAGCATTGCGGGGGGGGGGGGGGTTGGATGAATAGTGAGCCGTGGCATTGCCTCTGGATGAACATGACCCCATGGTGTAGTAGAGGGCTGGATGAACAGTAGATGGTGGAGGGGTGCCCGTGGAGGGGTGGATGAACAGGACCCCGTGGTGTGGAGGGCTGGATGAACAGTAGACGATGGAGGGGTGGTTGAACAGGACCCTGTGGTGTGGAGGGCTGGATGAATAGTAGACGGTGGAGGGGTGCCCGTTGAGGGGTGGTTGAACAGGACCCCGTGGTGTGGAGGGATGGATGAACAGTAGACGGTGGAGGGGTGGTTGAACAGTAGCCGGTGGAGTAGCGCGCGGTGGAGGCTGGATGAACAGGAGCCCGTGGAGGCTGGATGAACAGTAGCTCGTGGAGGCTGGAGGGGGTCGACGGTGGAGATGAACAGTATCCCGTGGAGTCCCATTTTGCAGTACGCCACACCCCTCCCGATGAACAGGACCCCCATTTCGACCGTAGCGCTCCAACACAAGTCCGTTTCGTTCGTTTTGCGGTATGCCACACCCCTCCTGATCAACAGGACCCCTGTTTCGACCGTAGGAGGTCCGTTTCCTCTATTTTGCGGTACGCCAGACCCCTCCCGATGAACAGGATCCCGTTTCGAACGTGGCCGGTCAAACACAAGGCCGTTTCCTCTGTTTTGCGGTACGCCAGGCCTCGTTTCCATTGCCTGTTCCGTCCAAGCCCTCCCGATGAACACGACGCATTCCGTTGCCTCCCCACGAACACGACGCATTCCGTTGCCTCCCCATGCACAACAACGACGCTATTTCTCCGTTTCGACCCAACCACGTACACGAGCCCTGGCCGTACGTATGCGTGAGTAGGCGTTCGAGACCCCGCCCGTATGTACACATACGTGGCCGTATTTTCTTTCTTGCACCCTGGACGCTGTATGTATGTGTACATGCTATGTGCGTGCCTCTACTATGACACGTGCGCGCCTCTACATCGACCAGTATGTACGTACACGTTCGCAGCCAGAATGACAATGCTACGTACGCTTCAACCAGGTGGGTCCCGACTGTCAGGCACTTCCTTGCCTGCGAAGATGTAGTTGGTCGGTCCCAGCAGTCAGGGGGCGAATCGTTTTGTTTTTTTTTGCCCGGACGCACTTCCTTGCGTGCGAAGATGTAGCTGGTGGGTCCCAGCAGTCAGGGGGAAACGGTTTTTTTGCGAAATACGGTGGCCCATCCGGTGGGTCCCGCTGTCAGGTGGAGGAATAATTATTTTGCACGTAATAAGGAGGCACTTCCTTGCTGCGGCCGTGGACCCAGTTGTCAGCCTCTCCACGTACAGTCCACGTCCGATGGAAGTCGTTCCTTGACCACGTTGACCACGCCGCGCCGAGAGCACCAGGGCGGTGGACGACGGCGAGGCCTAGGAAGGGGACGACGCGGAGCCGGGGAAGACGCAGTAGTGGATGCCCACGCGTAGAGGAGTATGAGGGTTCACTGGTTCGCTGCGGTGTGAGGCTGCCGTCGCCGCAGAATAATAGGGGGTGTGGGTGAGTAGAGGGATGCCCTGGCCAGTGGTGGGAGTAGTAGGGGGCAGTGAGGCCTCCGCCGCATCGCAGCCGGCGACGGGAGGCAGGAGCACGAGGCACGACCAGCGCTGGTTTGGGCGGCTGGAGCAAGAAGACCAGAGGTTGAAAAAGCACTACGGCCGTTGGATGGACATCGTACGGTCACTGGAGCTAGAATCATGCATATTGACTAAGTTGACAAAGCCCTCCGTCCCCGTCAACTTAGTTGGCCTACAAGTCAGCCTCCCACCAAGGTGGGTCCCAGCTAGCAGGGGGGTATTCATTTTTTGAGCGTAATAAGGAGGCACTTCCTTGTGTGCGAAGATATAGCTGGTGGGTCCGAGCTGTCAGCGGCGGTAACGTTTTTTTCACGAAATACAGAGGCCCTTTCGGTGGGTCCCTGATGTCAGGTGAAGGAATCATTATTTTGCGCGTAATAAGCACGCATTTCCTTGCGTGCGGCCGTGGACCCAACTGTCGGCCTCTCCACATACAGTCCACTTCAGATGCATGTCGGTCGTTGATCATGTTGACCAGGCCGCGCCGAGAGCACCAGGGCGGTGGACGACGGCGAGGCCTAGGAAGGGAACGACACGGAGGCAAGGAAGACTCGGCAGTTGTTTCCCACGCGGAGGGGAGTACGACTGTACGAGGGTTTACTGGTTCGTCTGCCATCGCCGGAGAATAACAGCAGGTGTGGGTGAGTAGAGGGATGGCTAGGCCAGCGATGGGAGTACGATGGGGCAGTGAGGCCTGCGTGGCAGCACAGCTGGCCGTGGTGAGGAGGGAGCAGGCAGTCCTGCTGGCGCTTGTTTGAGCGGCTGGAGCAGGAAGAGCAGAGATTGAAGAAGCACGACGGCCGTTTGATGGACATCCAACAGTCACTGCTTGTGCGTCAACCTTTTTTTAGGAAAGCCTCAAATCAGTGGAAAACAACATACAGCCCATCTGCCATTATTTCTAATAATTTACAGCGCATTTGCTAATTCTTAAGGTTTTTTTTGGAGCCCATATTCTTTTTGTTAGCATTACAACCCATATTGTGGCCACGGTTAAAAAATTGACGAAATTTTGCATATTTCGGTGCGGTCCGAACTGTTTTTAATCCTGAAATTCCGACTCACATTCAAACTAATTTTAAAAATAAATGTATATCAATATAAAATCCAACAAATTCTCCATGCATAAAAAATAATGTAATTTAAAATCTCGAAATGAAAAAAAAGATATTTTAAACTAATTGCTGGTTTGATGTGTTTTAAAAATGTACAACCCATTTCTCATTACTGATGGGCCATTTTCTCGGCCAGCCGAATGAAGCTCTCCTCGTCTTGAAAGATTTGCAGCCCAACAGGCCTGACAAAGCGACTTACTTGGCAAATCACAAAAAACTGGGCTGTGGCCGTGGACCTAGCTGTCAGCCTCTCCACGTACAGTACTCTTCTGATGGAAGTCGGTCGTTGACCACATTGACCACGCCCCGCCGAGAGCACCAAGGCGGTGGACGACGGCGAGGCCTAGGAAGGGGACGACGTGGAGCCGGGGAAGACGCGACAGTGGATGCCCACGCGGAGAGGAGTATGAGGATTCACTGATTCGGCTGCAGCGTGAGGCTGCCGTCACCGCAGAATAACAGGGGGTGTGGGTGAGTAGAGGATAGCATGGGCCAGCGGTGGGAGTAGTAGGGGGCGGTGAGGCCTCCGCGGCATCATAGCCGGCCACGAGATGCAGGAGCACGCGGCACGACCGGCGCAGCTTTGGGCGGCTGGAGCAAGAAGACCAGAGGTTGAAGAAGCACTACGGTCGTTGGATGGACATCGTACGATCACTGGAGCTAGAATCGTTCATATTGACTAAGTTGACAAAGCCCTCCATCCTCGTCAACTTAGTAGGCCCACAAGTCAGCCTCCCACCAGGTTGGGTCCCAGCTAGCAGGGGGAGTATTCATTTTTCTATGCGTAATAAGGAGGCACTTCCGGTGGGTCCGAGCTGACAGTGGGGGGAACGTTTTTTCGCGAAATACGATGGTCCGTCCGGTGGGTCCCAGCAGTCAGGGGCAAATGTTTTTTTGTGAAATACGGTAGCCCGTCCGGTGGGTCCTAGCAGTCAGGGGGAACGTTTTTTCCGCGAAATACTGGTGGCCCATCCAGTGGGTCCCTGTTGTCAGGTGGAGGAATAATTATTTTGCGCGTAATAAGGAGGCACTTCCTTGCGTCTGCCGTGGACCCAGCTGTCAGCCTCTCCACGTACAGTACTCTTCCGATGGAAGTCGGTCGTTGACCACATTGACCACGCCGCGCCGAGAGCACCACGGCGGTGGACGAGGCGAGGCCTAGGAAGGGGACGACGCGGAGCCGGGGAAGACGCGGCAGTGGATGCCCATGCAAAGAGGAGTACGAGGGTTCACTGGTTCGGCTGCGGTGTGAGGCTGCTGTCGCCACAGAATAATAGGGGGAGTGGGTGAGTGGAGGGATGGCCTGGCCAGCAGTGGGAGTAGTATGGGGACGGTGAGGCCTCCGCGGCAGCACAGCCGGCCACGGGAGTCAGGAGCATGCGGCACGACCAGCGCTGCTTTGGGCGGCTGGGGCAAGAAGACCAGAGGTTGAAGAAGCACTACGGCTGTTGGATGGACATTGTTGACCACGCCGCGCCGAGAGCACCAAGGCGGTGGACGACGACGAGGCCTACGAAGGGAACGACATGGAGCCGGGGAAGACACGACAGTGGCTGCCCACGTGGTGGAGAGTACGAGGGTTGACTGGTTCGGCTGCTGTCACCGGAAAATAACATGAGGTGTGGGTGAGTAGAGGGATAGACAGGCCAGGGATGCGAGTATGATGGGGTCGTGAGGCCTTCCCGGCAGCACTGCCGGCCACGGGAGGCGGGAGCAGGCGGTTCCGATGGCGCTGGTTTGGGTGGCTGGGGCAGGAAGATCAGAGACAGAAGAAGCACGATTGCTGTTAGATTGACATCTAACGGTCTGACGCTGGTAGAGTCGATTGTTGACTAAGTTTCTTTTTTGAGAAACCTTGTGTATGCATGAACTTAGTAGGCCCACAAGTCAGCCTCCAAATCTGTGGCAGACAACATAAAGCCCATTTGCTATTTTTTATAATTTGCAGCCCATTTGCTAATTCTTAAGTAATTTATTACAGCCCGTTTTCTGCCGAGGACCACGATCAAAAAGTCCAACCTTATTTTGCATATTTCGGTGGAGTCCGAACTGTTGTAATCCTGAAATGATAAACATTTTTTTAAGAACTTATTGATTTGCCAAAAATATCATTTTGTTTTTGTAAGCAAATAAGACGTGGGACAATTTAGTTGGTTTAAGGGAAAACCAGTGGTAAAAAATCAGCGCTGGGTGGGAAAAAACAACAAAAATAAGGATGTAAATATGAAAAAGGTATTTTATGTGTTTTCAATATAATGATACGTGTATATGAACTAGTAAAACTGTAGGTAGATATTAGAAAACAGATGTAGGACATGCGTTTCAAGAGGAAAATAGAACTGGGTTGTGTGTTTGATTCAGTAAAAAAACTGCCTGCGGATGTTGTAAGACAAAATATAACTAACGCTAGCGGGCCAGAGGCCAGTAGATACCTGCTGGATCTTTGTGCCCCGTTGTCGTCATGGGCTGGGCCTGTTAAAGACAAAACAACCCTGGGTAATCTACAGCCAAGTTGAAACTTGCTCGACCTGAAAAAACAATATATGTGCTCAATAAACGAGAAAATTCTGCAAGTACAGACTAATAACTGGGATGCATCACAGATATTGTTTTTTTATCGTGATAATAAGTGCATGCACTTGTTTCAAAAAAATTGGAGAACTGGGAATTCGAACGGCGGGTGCTTAAGCTACCCATCAAATAAAAATCAGGTGCCTGAAAATTCGTTTCGAAACAAATGATTCCGCTTTATATCCACGTCGACCCACGGCATGATGGTTGGAAGCAAATGCAAGTTCATACCAAAAGATCGTTAACAACAATACCAACTTGCGGACGACAAGGTAGTACAACTACCTGAAGGAAATATGCCCTAGAGGCAATAATAAAGTTATTATTTATTTCCTTATATCATGATAAATATTTATTATTCATGCTAGAATTGTATTAACCGGAAACATAATACATGTGTGAATACATAGACAAACAGAGTGTCACTAGTATGCCTCTACTTGACTAGCTCATTGATCAAAGATGGTTATGTTTCCTAACCATAGACATGAGTTGTCATTTGATTAACGGGATCACATCATTAGGAGAATGATGTGATTGACATGACCCATTCCATTAGCTTAGCACCTGATTGTTTAGTATGTTGCTATTGCTTTCTTCATGACTTATACATGTTCCTATAACTATGAGATTATGCAACTCCCGTTTGCCGAAGGAACACTTTGTGTGCTACCAAATGTCACAACGTAACTGGGTGATTATAAAGGAGCTCTACAGGTGTCCCCAAAGGTACATGTTGGGTTCGCGTATTTCGAGATTAGGATTTGTCACTCTGATTGCCGAAGAGGTATCTTTGGGCCCTCTCGGTAATGCACATCACATAAGCCTTGCAAGCATTGCAACTAATGAGTTAGTTGCGAGATGATGTATTACGAAACAAGTAAAGAGACTTGCCGGTAATGAGATTGAACTAGGTATTGAGATACCGACGATCGAATCTCGGGCAAGTAACATACCGATGACAAAGGGAACAAAGTATGTTGTTATGCGGTCTGACCGATAAAAGATCTTCGTAGAATATGTGGGAGCCAATATGAGCATCCAGGTTCCGCTATTGGTTATTCACTGGAGACATGTCTCGGTCATGTCTACATTGTTCTCGAAGTAATGGGCTTTATGGGCCCTAGTGGAGAGAGAGAGGGGTGGCCAGGGTGGGCCGCGCGCCCCCTCCCCCTCTGGTCCGAATTGGACTAGGAGAAGGGGGCCGGCGCCCTCCTTTCCTTCTCCCTCTCCCCCTTCCTTTCCTCCTCCTAGTAGGAGTAGGAAAGAGGGGAGTCCTACTCCTACTAGGAGGAGGACTCCTCCTCCTTGGCGCGCTCAAGGGCCGGCCGGCCTCCCCCCTTTCTCCTTTATATACGGGGGCAGGGGGGCACCTCTAGACACACAAGTTGATCTTCAAGATCGTTCTCTTAGCTGTGTGCGGTGCCCCCCTCCACCATAGTCCTCGATAATATTGTAGTGGTGCTTAGGCGAAGCCCTGCGACAGTAGAACATCAAGATCGTCACCACGCCGTCGTGCTGACAGAACTCTTCCCCGACACTTTGCTGGATCAGAGTCCGGGGATCGTCATCGAGCTGAACGTGTGCTAGAACTCGGAGGTGCTGTAGTTTTGGTGCTTGATCGGTCGGGCCATGAAGACGTACGACTACATCAACCGCGTTGTCATAACGCTTCCGGTATCGGTCTACGAGGGTACGTAGATTACACTCTCCCCTCTCGTTTCTATGCATCACCATGATCTTGTGTGTGCGTAGGAATTTTTTTTGAAATTACTACGTTCCCCAACAGTGGCATCCGAGCCTAGGTTTTATGCGTTGATGTTATGCACGAGTAGGACACAAGTTAGTTGTGGGCGATATAAGTCATACTGCTTACCATCATGTCACACTTTGGTTCGGCGGTATTGTTGGATGAAGCGACCCGGACCAACATTACGCGTACGCTTACGCGAGACTGGTTCTACCGACGTGCTTTGCACACAGGTGGCTGGCGGGTGTCAGTTTCTCCAACTTTAGTTGAACCGAGTGTGGCTACACCTGGTCCTTGCAAAGGTTAAAACATCACCAACTTAACAAACTATCGTTGTGGTTTTGATGTGTAGGTAAGAACGGTTCTTGCTCAGCTCGTAGCAGCCACGTAAAACTTGCAACAACAAAGTAGAGGACGTCTAACTTGTTTTTGCAGGGCATGTTGTGATGTGATATGGTCAAGACATGATGAGATATAAGTTGTTGTATGAGATGATCATGTTTTGTTGAAGTTACTGGCAACAGGCAAAAGCCTTATGGTTATCTCTCTATTGCATAAGATGCAAGCACCAAATAATTGCTTTACTTTATCGCTATGCGATAGCAATAGTTGCAAGAGCAATTGTTGGCGAGACAACCATGTGACGACACATTGATATAGATCAATATGATGGAGATCATGGTGTCATGTCGGTGACAATAGATATCATGACGGTACTTTGGAGATGGAGATAAAAGGCGCAAGATGATCATGGCCATATCATGTCACATATTTTTATTGCATGTGATGTTTATCATTGATACATCTTATTTTGCTTAGTTCGACGGTAGCTTTATAAGATGATCTCTCACTAAATTATCAAGGTATTAGTGTTCTCCCTGAGTATGCACCGTTGCGAAAGTTCTTCGTGCTGAGACACCACATGATGATCGGGTGTGATAGGCTCTACGTTCAAATACAACGGGTGCAAAACAGTTGCACACGCGGAATACTTAGGTTAAACTTGACGAGCCTAGCATATAACAGATATGGCCTCGTAACACGGAGACCGAAAGGTCGAGCGTGAATCATATAGTAGATATGATCAACATAGTGATGTTCACCATTGAAACTACTCCATCTCACGTGATGATCGGACATGGTTTAGTTGATATGGATCACGTGATCACTAAGAAGATTAGAGGGATGTCTATCTAAGTGGGAGTTCTTAAGTAATATGATTAATTGAACTTTAATTTATCATGAACTTAGTCCTGGTAGTATTAGCATATCTATGTTGTAGATCAATAGCTTGCGATGTTGCTCCCTGTTTATTTTTGATATGTTCCTCGAGAAAACTAAGTTGAAAGATGTTAGTAGCAATGATGCGGATTGGATCCGTGATCCGAGGATTATCCTCATTGCTGCACAGAAGAATTATGTCCTTGATGCACCGCTAGGTGACAGACCTATTGCAGGAGCAGATGCAGACGTTATGAACGTTTGGCTAGCTCAATATGATGACTACTTGATAGTTTAGTGCACCATGCTTAACGGCTTAGAATCGGGACTTCAAAGACGTTTTGAACGCCATGGACCATATGAGATGTTCCAGGAGTTGAAGTGAATATTTCAAGCAAATACCCGAGTTGAGAGATATGAAGTTTCCAACAAGTTCTATAGCCAAGAAATGGAGGAGAATAGCTCAAGCAGTGAGCATGTGCTCAGATTATCTGGGTACTACAATCGCTTGAATCAAGTGGGAGTTAATCTTCCAGATAAAATAGTGATTGACAGAATTCTCTAGTCACCATCACCAAGTTAGTAGAACTTCGTGATGAACTATAATATGCAAGGGATGACGAAAACAATTCCCAAGCTTTTCGCGATGCTAAAATCGGCGAAGGTAGAAATCAAGAAAAACATCAAGTGTTGATGGTTGACAAGACCACTAGTTTCAAGAGAATGGGCAAAGGGAAGAAGGGGAACTTCAAGAAGAACAGCAAGCAAGTTGCTGCTCAAGTGAAGAAGCCCAAGTCTGGTCCTAAGCCTGAGACTAAGTGCTTCTACTGCAAAGGGACTGGTCACTGGAAGTGGAACTGCCCCAAGTATTTGGCGGATAACAAGGATGGCAAAGTGAACAAAGGTATATTTGATATACAGATTATTGATGTGTAGTTTACTAGTGTTCGTAGCAACCCCTCGGTATTTGATACTGGTTCAGTTGCTAAGAGTAGTAATTCGAAACAGGAGTTGCAGAATGAACATAGACTAGTTAAGGGTGAAGTGATGATGTGTGTTGGAAGTGGTTCCAAGATTGATATGATCATCATCGCACACTCCCTATTCTTTTGGGATTACTGTTGAACCTAAATAAGTGTTATTTGGTGTTTGCGTTGAGCATGAATATGATTTCATCATGTTTATTGCAATACGGTTATTCATTTAAGTAAGAGAATAAATTGTTGTTCTGTTTACATGAATAAAACCTTATATGGTTACACACCCAATGAAAATGGTTCGTTGGATCTCGATCATAGTGATACACATATTCATAATATTGAAACCAAAAGATGCAAAGTTAATAATGATGGTGCAATTTATTTGTGGCACTGCCGTTTAGGTCATATTGGTGTAAAGCGCATGAAGAAAATCCATGCTGATGGCCTTTTGGAATCACTTGATTATGAATCAGTTGATGCTTGCGAACCATGCCTCATGGGTAAGATGACTAAGACTCCGTTCTCCAGAACAATGGAGCGAGCAACAGATTTGTTGGAAATCATACATACTAATGTATGTGGTCCGATGAATATTGAGGCTCGTGGCAGGTATCATTATTTTTTGATCTTCACAGATGATTTGAGAAGATATGAGTATATCTACTTGATGAAACACAAGTCCGAAACATTTGAAAAGTTCAAAGAATTTCAGAGTGAAGTGGAGAATCATCGTAACAAAAATGAAAGTTTCTACGATATGATCGCAGAAGTAAAATATTTGAGTTACGAGTTTGGCCTTCAGTTAAAAACAATGTGAAATAGTTTCACTACTCACGCCACCTGGAACACCACAGCATAATGGTGTGTCCGAACGTCATAACCGTACTTTATTAGATATGGTGCGATCTATGATGTCTCTTACCGATCTACCACTATCGTTTTGGGGTTATGCATTAGAGACAGCTGCATTCACGTTAAATAGGGCACCATCTAAATCCGTTGAGACGACACCGTATGAACTATGGTTTGCTAAGAAACCTAAGCTGTCGTTTCTTAAAGTTTGAGGTTGCAATGCTTGTGTGAAAAAGTTTCAACCTGATAAGCTCTAACCCAAATCGGAGAAGTACGTCTTCATAGGATACCCAAAATAAAATGTTGGGTACACCTTCTATCACAGATCCGAAGGCAATATATTCGTTGCTTTGAATGGATCCTTTCTAGAAAAGGAGTTTCTCTCGAAAGAAGTGAGTGGGAGGAAAGTAGAACTTGATGAGGTAACTGTACCTGCTCCCTTATTGGAAAGTAGTTCATCACAGAAATATGTTCCTGTGACTACTACACCGATTAGTGAGGAAGCTAATGATGATGATCATGTAACTTCAGATCAAGTTACTACCGAACCTCGTAGGTAAACCAGAATGAGATCCGCACTAGAGTGGTACGGTAATCCTGTTCTGGAGTTCATGTTACTTGACCATGACGAGCCTACGAACTATGAGGAAGCGATGATGAGCCCGGATTCCGCGAAATGGCTTGAGGCCATGAAATCTGAGATGAGATTCATGTATGAGAACAAAGTGTGCACTTTGATTGAATTGCCCAATGATCGGCGAGCCATTGAGATTAAATGGATCTTCAAGAGGAAGACGGACGCTGATAGTAGTGTTACTATCTACAAAGCTAGAATTGTCGCAAAAAGGTTTTCGACAAGTTCAAGGTGTTGACTACAATGAGAGTTTCACACTCGTATCTATGCTTAAGTCCGTCCGAATCATGTTAGCAATTGCCGCATTTTATGAAATCTGGCAAATGGATAAACAAAATTGCATTCCTTAATGGATTTATTAAAGAAGAGTTGTATATGATGCAACCAGAAGGTTTTGTCAATCCTAAAGGTACTAACAAAATATGCAAGCTCCAGCGATCCATCTATGGACTGGTGCAAGCATCTCGAAGTTGGAATATACGCTTTGATAAGTTGATCAAAGCATATAGTTTCATACAGACTTGCGGTGAAGCCTGTATTTACAAGAAAGTGAGTGGGAGCACTACACCATTTCTGATAAGTATATGTGAAAGACATATTGTTGATCGGAGATAATGTAGAATTATTCTGCAAAGCATAAAGGAATGTTTGAAAGGAGTTTTTCAAATAAAGACCTCGGTGAAGCTGCTTACATATTGAGCATCAAGATCTATAGAGATAGATCAAAACGCTTGATAAGTTTTTCAATGAGTACATACCTTGACGAGATTTTGAAGTAGTTCAAAATGGAACAGTCAAAGAAGGAGTTCTTGCCTATGTTACAAAGGTGTGAAGTTGAGTAAGACTCAAAACCCGACCACGTCGGAAGATAGAGAGAGAATGAAAGTCATTCCCTATGCCTCAGCCATCGGTTCTATAAAGTATGCCATGCTGTGTACCAGACCTATTGTATACCCTGCCCTGAGTTTGGCAAGGGAGTACAATAGTGATCTAGGAGTAGATCACTGGACATTGGTCAAAATTATCCTTAGTGGAATAAGGATATGTTTCTCGATTATGGAGCTGACAAAAGGTTCGTCGTAAAGGGTTATGTCGATGCAAGTTTTCACACTGATCCAGATGACTCTAAGTCTCAATCTGGATACATATTGAAAGTGGGAGCAATTAGCTAGAGTAGATCCATGCAGAGCATTGTTGACATAGAAATTTGCAAAATACTTACGGATCTGAATGTGGCAGACCCGTTGACTAAACTTCTCTCACAAGAAAAACATGATCACACCTCAGTACTCTTTGGGTGTTAATCACATAGCGATGTGAACTAGATTATTGACTCTAGTAAACCCTTTGGGTGTTGGTCACATGTCGATGTGAACTAGATTATTGACTCTAGTGCAAGTGGGAGACTGAAGGAAATATGCCCTAGAGGCAATAATACAGTTATTATTTATTTCCTTATATCATGATAAATATTTATTATTCATGCTAGAATTGTATTAATCGGAAACATAATACATGTGTGAATACATAGACAAACAGAGTGTCACTAGTATGCCTCTACTTGACTAGCTCATTGATCAAAGATGGTTATGTTTCCTAACCATAGACATGAGTTGTCATTTGATTAACGGGATCACATCATTAGGAGAATGATGCGATTGACATGACCCATTCCATTAGCTTAGCACCCGATCGTTTAGTATGTTGCTATTGCTTTCTTCATGACTTATACATGTTCCTATGACTATGAGATTATGCAACTCCTGTTTGCCGGAGGAACACTTTGTGTGCTACCAAACGTCACAACGTAACTGGGTGATTATAAAGGAGCTCTACAGGTGTCTCCAAAGGTACATGTTGGGTTGGCGTATTTCGAGATTAGGATTTGTCACTCCGATTGTCGAAGAGGTATCTTTGGGCCCTCTTGGTAATGCACATCACATAAACCTTGCAAGCATTGCAACTAATGAGTTAGTTGCGAGATGATGTATTATGAAACGAGTAAAGAGACTTGCCGGTAACGAGATTGAACTAGGTATTGAGATACCGACGATCGA
The DNA here is from genome assembly GCF_056163025.1 of Triticum urartu. NCBI lineage: Eukaryota > Viridiplantae > Streptophyta > Magnoliopsida > Poales > Poaceae > Triticum > Triticum urartu. The sequence continues at coordinate 608,299,111 of NC_141875.1, read as the reverse complement.
ATCTCGGGCAAGTAACATACCGATGACAAAGGGAACAAAGTATGTTGTTATGCGGTCTGACCGATAAAAGATCTTCATAGAATATGTGGGAGCCAATATGAGCATATAGGTTCCGCTATTGGTTATTGACTGAAGACATGTCTCGGTCATGTCTACATTGTTCTCGAACCCGTAGGGTCCGCACGCTTAACGTTACGGTGACAGTTTCATTATGAGTTTATATATTTTGATGTACCGAAGTTTGTTCGGAGTCCCGGATGTGAACACGGACATGACGAGGAGTCTCGAAATGATCGAGACATAAAGATTGATATATTGGACGGCTATATTCGGACACCGGAAGTGTTCCGGGTGATTTCGGAGAAAACCGGAGTGCTGGAGGGTTACCGGAACCCCCCGGGAGAAGTAATGGGCTTTATGGTCCCTAGTGGAGAGAGAGGGGCGGCCAGGGTGGGCCGCGCGCCCCCTCCCCTTCTGGTCCGAATTGGACTAGGAGAAGGGGGGCGGTGCCCCCCTTTCCTTTCCCCCTCCTAGTAGGAGTAGGAAAGAGGGGAGTCCTACTCCTACTAGGAGGAGGACTCCTCCTCCTTGGCGCGCCCAAGGGCCGGCCGGCCTCCCCCCTTGCTCCTTTATATACGGGGCAGGGGGGCACCTCTAGACACACAAGTTGATCTTCAAGCTCGTTCTCTTAGCCGTGTGCGGTGCCCCCCTCCACCATAGTCCTCGATAATATTGTAGTGGTGCTTAGGCGAAGCCCTACGACAGTAGAACATCAAGATCGTCACCACGCCGTCATGCTGATGGAACTCTTCCCCGACACTTTGCTGGATCGGAGTCCGAGGATCGTCATCGAGCTGAACATGTGCTAGAACTCGGAGGTGCCGTAGTTTCAGTGCTTGATCGGTCGGGCCGTGAAGACGTACGACTACATCAACCGTGTTGTCATAACGCTTCCGCTGTCGGTATACGAGGGTACGTAGATTACACTCTCCTCTCTCGTTGCTATGCATCACCATGATCTTGCGTGTGCGTAGGAATTTTTTTGAAATTACTACGTTCCCCAACACTACCAATACCAAACTAACTTATAATCTTTTTACTCTTGGCCCTAGTGTTCGTCTGGTAGAAAATCTTAAAGAGGACCAGCTCCCGCTCCTTCTCTTGCTCCAGGTCCCCGAGGTGGTACTGGTGCATCACCCAGTTGGTCCTCTGCTGGTCGAAGTTCTTGTTCGTGTGCAGCACCAGAACCTTTTTTGCTGCCCGTTTGCCGACTGTTGACCATCACCGGCAAGGTATTGCCGGTCTTGTGCCACATCGCGTGCATGCCGCACTCTGACTGTATCTTGCGACGCGTCCACGCGCCCCTTTTGAACGCCCTGGAATTGCGCTGGAAGAAATGCTTCCTTAGGCCACTCAGTGTGATACCTGCAGTATTGTGGAATACAGGTTTTAGTCTACCTAGTTGGCATTTTCATAACATCTTTGGCATGTTGCAGTCACTTGTTTCACTTTTTATTAACTGTCAAATTGTAATTGCTTCACCAGGTGTGCGTCTAAAAAGAAAAATATAGCTATATACAAAGGAATATCTTTGTGCAAGTAGACGGCCGATCGGTGTCTTACTTGGAAGTTTCTCAGGTTGGGTGTAACATATGCCGTGCTCGCTGTCGATGGTTGGTATGAACAAATCGATGAGAGACTGAAATCTCGCGCTGTCAGCACTCACTTTGGCCTCAAGGTGCTCGATCAGCTCCTGATCCGTGGGATCGAACTTGACGCCAGCCGGCAGCACGGGCCAATCCTTCTTCGACTTGCATCGGTAACTCCAGTTATATGGTACTCAATGTATGATCAATCGACTGTTTTAAGTGAATGATGAAAGATTTCGAAAGATAAGTGGTACTCCAAATCTGAAGTCCAGAATACCCGAACATGCCGCCGGGATTCTTGTGTCACCTCACGCACAGCATGTTGTCATGTCAATTCAATGTGTGGACATGATGAATAATTTGACTGACGTATACTAGTACATCTACTGTACTACTTACTAGTCGTATTTAGTGTCACGATTTATACATAGGTTTAACTAACAAGTATGCACTTGAAGCCTAACTGATATATATGGCTTCTGCACAGCATCTCCATCATCATTATTAGTACATCCTACGCAGGTGAGTTAGGATGCACTTGATCCCAGGAAGGTATCTATCCTTCAAACCAGAGGAGTGCTTCAAACTAACAAAAGTACATAATATCCAACAAAAGAGGGTCGTGCTATAGCAGCAGAATACATGGCTCAGTCTAGATATCAGCACGAATCAAGTTGTGCATATTTGCTGTTGGCATGAACCACATCGCCGCATGTCGGGTTTGCAAAAGCCATCCATCGCATGGAAGCTTGATGCCTTTCACACACTGAAGATTATCTGGCAACAAGCTGTGTCGACGAATCTCTGGATATGGTGATTCATGAAACCCATGGTATGATGTGTAAACACAGCCCCCCTCGCGAATGGAAGTTGCATAGCACAGTAATCATCGCTGGTGATACGACCGATGATTGGTTGGATGATCGGATAATTGAGCCCGAGGAACAAGGAGTGGTTGCCGAGGCTGTAAACCCGCCTCCAGTTGAATACGCCTGGCCCAACGGAGCTGGGATCTTTCTCGAACACGAAGCAGCCATAGCCATCAGTGTCACGAACGCCCCACGCATTGTACTGCATGTGGTTTGATGTAATGGGTTGGTCAATTTGGTATGTGCGAATGAGCATCAAATGACCGCCGTCAGCTGAACGAGCGATAAACCACCACCCATCGGCTGGTATGATTCCAGGTCCTGGAATCATGAAGGCCAACGCATTTGCGTCTGCTGCAACAATTCAAATTGGAGACCAAAAGGACAAAAATAAACAATCATGTTCAGAGTATGTGTGGAATTAAGATTATTATAACAGTGAAACATATCATAGACAGAGAATTGCAATGCCGTGGTCATAATCATACCCCAAGTTAAAAAAAATAAGCCAATGGCTTTCATATTCTAGCAATATGTCATGGTTCGAACATCATGTAACAATGAGAGGAAAACAACTATGACAGCGCCTACTCATATTCTACCATAGCACTTACTACCACTGTTCTCATGTGCTCTGTTATAAAAATCTTGTAAACGAGAGTAACATATAGCAATCATGATGTTATGCTCATAATATGTATTCTAACAATCTTTAGATGCCAATTGTTCTCATATCAACTCTAACAATAACATGTGTGGTCATAAAAATCTAGGAAATGAGAGGAACATATAGCAATGATGTGGTTATAGACATGCTATGCATTCTAAATTTGTAACAAATGAACAGGCAGTCGTATTCATAAGGTAAAGATGAGATGAGATAGAAAAATTACACGATGATAGATTCCACCAATATAGGTAGCCAATATGTGCGTCGACCGCGTAAATGATGCCATCGTGCACTATAGCATCAGACAAAAATGTTTCCTCAACAGGATTGATGATGAGACATAACCATGTATGGCGACCGGATTCCAGATAGACTAATCCCTTGTTGAACAAGGCAATGAGCTTGTAATCCATGTAGTCTTCTGATGGTGTGGGCACTTTGCAGATTACAACTTTTTGCAAACAGAGGTCGAGCCAAAAGCTTGACACGTCTCGTGTGTAGTAGGAAGGAGTGTCCGGCGGGCCGCGAGGCTCGATGGCGGCGGTATCCAACGATGGAAGGGTGATCTCTCGCTGGGTGTAGATATCCACGAGACGCCATGGAGTACCGGTGTGGTGGATGAGGACGATCCAGTTGGCCTTCATGCCCGCCCAGTAGTGGCCGCGCATGAAGGACAGGTGGACGGGTAGTGGTAGCATGTCGAGGGGCACCACGGCAACCTCCGTAGGATCGTCAAGTTGGTGTTTGGGCCACCTGCGAGGATCGGGCATCATCAAGCAGGGTGTCTTGAAAAGAGCCGGCCGGTTGTAGATGAGTAGACGGTACAAAGACACCGAGCATGCGGCCATACGGACGGTGTTGAGTAGGTCCATACGACTACAGATCTGCTCCAAGAGAACATCGGGGAGGGAATTCCAATCACGGCTCTGCGTGTCAGTCAGTTTTGCCATTGGGGTTTTTGGTGCCTGCGAGCTAGCGGGGAAGTGGATTCGGGCGGGCGAGCGAAGAAGCTTCTCCTCGTGTGGCCGAGCAATGAGTGGGGGGATATGGTACGCGTGAGCTACCAAGGAAGATGGCGCGGGCGGGCGAGCACTGAGCGGGGGTAAATGGTGTGCGGGCGACGATGGGGAAGAGAGGAGGAAGAAGAGTGGAAGACGGGGAAGAAAGTGCATTCAATCTCAATTCTACTACTCCCTCCGTCTAGGTGTGTAAGTCACCTTACGAAAACCAAATAATCCCAAAACACTTAGGCACCGTACATTAAATCCCTTCTCGTTTTTTGTTTTGTGGCATATCAACCAATAAGATATGTGGGTTGTGCATGCTTTCAATGACTTGAGACTACCGAACATAACCAACTGATTTAGTAACACCAACACGCTGGTTCAACTTATTAATTATGTGTCCCATTTGCTGCAGTGTGTATTGTCACTTCACTGCGAAGACTAGTTGAATAGTTCTCTCTGACCGAGATGGGGAATAAATGGACCGCGAGGACTTCCTTTCTACAGTATCCCTATGCCTCTACGCTCACTTCACTCATTTTGCTTCGTACCTAGTCACTTGTTGAAATCTATAGCCAAATGGACATGTTAATGGGAGGGAGTAAGCCCCATGCATGCATGCAACATGCAAAACTCACACATACACATGGACGCACGCAACACTCACGCACCCATGCGGCACACAGCACACGACGCAACACACACGCTCACGCTCAAGTGCTCAACCTACTCCCTACGTCCGTGAAAGACTATACATTTAGAGATTTACACATTGACCAGGGCATAATTAATGCCCAAAAGTAGTAGACTTATGTGTGCATGCGACCAATGAGATAAGAAGATTAAATGAAGGACGTTGCATGCTGTAATTAAGGATAGACATGTAGCCTATACCTACAGCACAAGTTGGTGCATTGGTCAATCAATATCGATTTAGATTAAAGGGTAAACACATTGGAAGTGTAGATGTACATCATGTAGTACACTCTTTGTTGGAAGACCAAGGGAGGACACGTGCATGCACTCACATACACAGCCAGGGCGGTTCGCGCGCAAGGGTTGGACTCCTGTCGCGCCTGCGTAAAGTTTTGTTTAATTGATTTCTTTGCTCTGCCAACTGACAGGTGGGACCCAGAAACCAGGTGACAATTTAACCAGTCAACAAAGTGCCACGTCAACTATGTGGCCGGTCAGTAGGGTGCAATATAGTGCTCTACGATGAGCTAGTGATCGCATAATCGCCGCAAAACTATATGTAGTGACCGTAAAGAGCGTACTGTTACATACGTTGACCGCCAGTGTATTTTTCTCATTTCAAATTAAGCCATATTAATCAGAAAGGACGCGGTATGGACTACTACTACTACTAGTACTAGTACTGCTTTGATGTGTCCCGTCAACTCGCCGAACAAGGAGAAGCTTGCTTACTATGCCTCTCCCTCGCCCACGCGCGCGGTGGTTCGCAGGACGAGGAGATGGTTTTGACTACAACGCCCTCTCCCTCGCCCTCGCCCTCGCGGTGGACGTGCAACAGTTCAATCGGTGTCGGATTGCCAAAAGCATATTGTACTGTAGTATCATCATTGTTGGACCTTCCGAAGAGGCGAAGAGCCAAGTGCAAGGTTCACACGAGTACGAACTGTTGAACCTCCCGAAGAGGCAAAGAGCCAAGCGCAATGTTTTATAGGAGTTGTCGTCCTAGTAGGAGTGTACTAGTACAACTATAGCGAACGATGCTACTGTATGATGCCGCCACGTCACGTATATCCAAAGCTGTTCCACCTTTTTTTCTCAAAGAGCATGTTGGAGCCTGTGCAACAACCACACAAGTTGCACGTACACATAACACATTTACTAGTAATAAATTCTAAAGGACAAATGCCAGTATGCCACACAAGTTCATCTCCAACTCATGTGTTAAATTTGTGCACGACTAGTCTACATATATTCATAGCGCTACCATTCACAATTACCATACTCCACTTACACGTTATAGATGGGCTACATGTCCTCCTCTAGGTTCCAGTCCCAGGTGTTCTTCATGGATGGCACGATCCATAGCGGTGGGCAACGAGAATCATTGTCGCAGCTTTCTAGTCCGGTTCCACACGATGGAGACTCATCCAAGCTGGAGTGGCATAAATCAGGGATAGCATGTTCCAGCATGTCGTTCATCCGGCGGTGCGCACTGAAGACACAACCATGCTTCATGAACGGCAGGCCTTCCGTGTCATGCACGGAAGGTGGCATCCGCTTCATAATGGGGTAGCTGTCCCCAATGAAAAGCGAGTACTCTCCAAGAGTGTTCCTCGGCATCCACGTAGCATCAACGGGGTCGAACTCGGCGCCGTTCATCTGGTACACGCGGCATCCCAGATTTGGACACATGGTGACGTACATAGTCAAGGTCTATGCATAATAATGTTGTGCTCAAATATGGCGGTCAGTAATACTGTGCAGCAAATAGTACTACTCCGGTATAGAGGAAGTAAAATAACCGGCTTATTATATGTAGCCACTCTTGTCTACATGGATGAGATAGTAAGACATGGAAAAACAAAAATGGTGGCAGCTAGTGGGTTCAAGTCTTCAAGGGCCTAGCTAGCTATACGCGTCCTCCAAGGTAAAAAGTACTCCTACTAGTACTACAAAGTATACTACTAGTACAACAATGAAAGAGAAGGCGAGAGGGTTAAAAAATGGAATACCTGGGTAGATGGTGACGGTCCGATCGTGGTAGATTATGTGACCATGTTGCACATCAGTGGTACCATGGGTAACGACTGCTAAGATAGTTGATCCCAATATGCCAAAGTCAGCTACAAGGTTCCAGGTTAGACCGAATCGCAGATGCAAATGCACATCCAGGATCGGCGATCTTATTTTGATCGGGGGATGACTGGTCCCTGCAAAATAATGGAGTACCATTAGGGATGCAAATGATGGTTTGTGCATTCTGTTTGTAATCTCCCGTACCATAGGATGTCAACCAGATGAAACAAGTCCCCTGGCTTGTCACCGCGAAGATGCGGCCTAGATGGTGCACGGCGTCTTCGAACGTGTAGGGGTACAAATCTGCCGCCGCCAACATGCGCCAGCCTCTGCCGTTATTGCCTCCTACATTGATGGCAATCCTTATAACAAACACCGCGATGAGATAGTAATCGTCGTAGCCTTGTCGCTTTGTCGGCGGGTCTGCAATTGCTATCTTCTTCAATCTCATGTAGGCATCATCATACATATTCTTGCCCAGCCAGTCCGGAAGGCCGATCCCAATGGTGGAGAAGGGGTCTACCGGAACGGCCGCACTGCTGTGGATGTTGTGCAAAATGATGGTGGTATCCGGCCGGAGGTATGCAAGCCAATCTTCGTTGGCACCGACCCAGACCTATATATATAAGACGGTGGGCAGTGGAGAAATTACGGAATGGAAATGGAATAACTATGTACTACATGATCAAACTCCATTACTGACCTGCTCATCAAACAAAATCCGACTACCTCTCAACATCGGCAACTCTAGCGGAGTCAACGTGCAACCATGGCCAGGGAGCGGTGGACTGTTCGAAGGATTGTCCCATAGAAGAACCTTCTCCTCGAGGATGCATGGAAGACCAACAAGCATGGCCTGTTTAAGCAGCGTCTTGAAAAAGTTGGTGCAGGAAGCACCGAGTCTTGCGGCGGTGAGGACGTCAGAGCGGCGTGCAATTTCTCCCATAGGATCGTCGTCCAAGGTCTCCCAGCCCCGACGAGGAGGAGAACCGCCTGGCGAATCCATGGGAGCAGCGACAAACTGCCTTCTCTTTGGGGGGAGGGGAACTGGCGAGGAGGAGATAAGAGCGTAGTAACCGCAGGGCCTCGTCCCTTCCAACTGTAGATTGTTCCTCAGCGAAGGGGTGAGGCTATTATTTACTACTAGTACTCCCTCCGATTCTTTTTACTCTGCGCGTAAAGAGCAGACCCGAATACCAAGGCAGGGGCTCGTTGCATGCTTTCTGGAGGGAAATACCCCTGGCGCATGGATGGGAGGAGTTAGCAGCTATAAATGCCCCATGCAGCCCATTGGATGTCCGCCCGCATTCTCCTCTCTCTGCATGCTGCATGGATGTCTCCCTCTCTCTCACATTACTGCATGCGGTGGCACTGGCCTATGAGAAGCTCGCGCGGAGATAGCAATCTTCTCTCCAGAAGTGATTTTATTGAAAGAAAGGGATTATGGAATGTTATGGGATTGCATTATACTGTAAATAATAGCACTAGTAAGAAATTTTTGGCACTAGGTAGTAGTTTTTGGCGTGGATTAAGAAATTTTGGGTATGTTTTTGCCATTTTTTGTACACGCCAACTAGTGTCAAAAAATGTCTTAGATTATGTGACGGAGGAGTACGCACTTGTACTGTAGCAGTACTAGTACTACTTTTCTCAACTAGTAGTGCGATGTATTGTACTTCTAGTCTAGTCTTGTATAGTGCACCAGTTTTGAACTCTTGAATCTCAGGGGCAAGGAGCTACAGTTGGAAGTGGAGGGTACTACTGTTCTCTAGAACCATCGCTGTACTATCAATGCAGGGGAAGTACACCTGTGTAGTGGCCTAGTGGGTACTCTCGGTGCTCTATTCAGCCGCTCCTCTCACGTAGCTGGCCTACTCAGCCGCTCCTCTCACGCACACACTAGCAGCCTGTTTATCAGCGATGGTTACTGCAGGGGCAGAACATTTGAGTTATTTGATACAGCAAGACTAGGCTTTTCGCTTCCATTTGTGGAGGTGTAATGGATCTCGTCGAACTTTGTTAGTAGTTCCTTCTTTATGAATGAGATGAAGCAAAGCTTTTGCCTTTGTTTCAAAAAAAACACGGCAAGAGGAATTTCTTTTATAGTAGAGCCGATAATGGAGTGAAGTCCATGCATGCAACGCCACAAGCTACAGAGTAGTAGTAGAGCACTTTACGTACAGAGCCATATTGCACAGTTCCCAATGCCCCGCCAGGCTTTTACGGCTCCTCGGGCTTAATTGGGAGGTGCTAGTTTAAATATGCTACTAGCTGGAAGCTGCAAGCAAGGTGCGGCTAGGGCGAGCACGCGAGCCATGGGATGCTGGGAAGGAAAACCTATTCACGTGGCTAGGCTGTCCAGTGCACCCAGATTGTGGGGCCGCATGTCCGTTTGACTTCAAAACTCAAACTACCCGTGTAAAATATTGGCTCGCAGCGAAGTGTAGTAGTACTATTTAAAAAAATGGCCACCATGCGTTCGGCCGGGATCGAACCCACAAAACGAGGTATACACTGCCGCGACCACTAGTAGTACTCGTTGGAGTACAACGCAACCTAGAATCGCCTTTTGTCGCCAGTAGTACATACATTGTTCCTTACGAGAAACCCCTAAGAGCATGGTTAATAGTATAGCCAGCTGCTGGCTATAAGCCAGTGCCATGTCATCTAGAGCCCATCTTATAGCCAACATGTAGTAGTAGTTTATTTCTTATACCCCGCTGACTCAGCTCTATTGTACTTGCTCTAATAATGCAAGAAACCACTAAAATGCCAAGAAACTACTACCACTTGCATACGTGGCAGACTTAAGATAAGACTACTTATAAACCATTGTACATGCTCTTACCAACAAAAATCCTCGAGTGACCTCCTACCTCCGGCCCGTCCACCTAGTCATCCTCGGCCATGGGACGCAGCTACCGCCGCCGGCAGAAGGTGAGGTCAAAACCGCCGGCGGTGCGGACCCATGTTGCGGCAGCCCGGATGCCAGCTCCGTCCGGCGCTCGCGGCCGCTAGCTACCCAAGATAGCTCCGTCTAGCTGCTTGTCTGCAAGGTTTGCTAGCTAGATTGGCAAGGCAGTGAGGTGGCTTGCTTGCGTGCGCCATGTTAAGGCTAGCCATCTGGCTCGAGCGAAGGCCAGCGTGGCGGCTTGCTCGCTCGTGAGTCACGCTCGGGCCAACCTGTCAACCCGTGCGAAGGCCAGCGCGGCGTCCGGCCCGTCCGGAGGAGCGGTGGCCAACTCACTCATCACCGGCGCCACCGACGAACACGCATCAGTACTGTTTGAAGTAATGTTCAGGAAAAATAATGATTTGAGGGGGAAGAACAGGGTAGAAGGTCAAATGTGGGTCCCTCGTGTCAACGGTCAAACAAAATGTGTTGGTTTAAGCTGCCTCGTCAGCACGGACATGTGGGCCAACCCTGTCATAAATGGGTTTAAACGAACCTAATCGGTAGGAGTACTAGGTAGTTTTTGGCGTGGATTAAGAAATTTTGGGTATGTTTTTGCTATTTTTTGTACAATAGATTCCTCCTAGGGCTAGTTGAAAGTGGTAGTTTTTTGTTGAATACTCTACATATTGTAAGTAGGAGTGAAAGTTAAGCTTTGGAAGCCAATAAGCAAGGCTAGTTACATAGTGCATATGTGTACATGATTGAAAGTAAATATCAACCATGAGTGACTAATATCTTGATGGAAAACTCGAAACTATGGAATACTAGGAAAACAAATGCATTGTTGGAAATACTAGCAATGTTCATGTCCGTTGCAACGAATCATAATTAGAATAATACTTATTCGCAAACTTGGTACAAAACACTTTAATTTTGATATACATATGTCACTAGAGATATATTATGTTTCAATTAGAATATATTCCTTGGGCTGTTTTGGTGAGGTCAGGGAGGGATGTGGTTGGTTTTAAGATACTAATTATGGGTTTTTCTGCAAATTGGTAGACAAGTGGGATGTTGGTGAGAAAAGGCAACAACTTACCTCACAATCGTTAGATGTAGATCTAATGGTCAGAAACGACGGATGGCAGACACACCAGCATGACCAACTTAGTCTTGTGTAGGAGTACTAGCAAGATCCATGCATTGCACGGAACATCAAGATGCATTTTTTTATAAAACACTTGTTGTGATTGACCCTTGCGGGAGTAATCCCATGTGTAAAAACTAATGATATCTCCAGAAATATGAGATAAGGTGAAGAGGAGTGGGGTGTGGTGGTGGTTGGTGGTCGAACTGAGCGGAGGCATGGGGATTGACGACGCCGGCAGCGGCCACCAGGCCAATTTGTTCGAGAGGTTTCCTTTCTTAATTGTTCAACAATGAGGTTTGTTGGAGATAAGGATGAACGAGGGAAGGCCTTGTTTGCAAATGTGGAGAGGGGTGCGGGTATCTTTTAGTTTAATTTCCATCCGCCAGATATAGATCAGACGGTCTATATTGCTAGATGGCACACATACCATCATCACCAACTCGGTTTTTTATAAGAGAAGAAATATAAGTATGGAGATACAAACGTACTATCGATACTTGCTTCCATAAACTAGCATCTACATTCTATTCAATGCCTCGGCATGTGGGCCCTTAGCACAATGACTTCTCTACTGTGTAAAACGAAGATTTTCCCGTCGCCGACAAGGAGGGGGTGACGGCGGCACACTTTTTGGCTTTCTCTAGTCCTAGTAGTCATACTAGGTGGTTTAAGCACGTGTAGATTTATTCTTTTTCACGTCTTGTGTTCGCCGTACTGCCACGACTGTTCATGAATAGACGGTAAGTTATTCATAGGGAAACCCTTGTTGAGTGTGTTTGTGAGAGAGAGAGAGTGTGCGTGTGTGATATGTTAGAGACTGAGGCAATGATAACAGATTCTTTGTGTCTATGTGTGTGGAGGATAGAGAGAGACATGTACATGGGGCTTTGTGTTGTGTAACATGGAGACACATATACATAATTAGAGAGTGAGTGTGTGAGATACACATGCAGACATGAGGAGAGATGAGGATCCAGGTAAATGGGTGTTTGTGCGTGTCTGTGTGTGTTTGTGCATGCGTTTGTGTGTGAGAGGGAGAGTGTATGTGGAGTAGAGAGACCACTGATGATGTAAACCTAGTATAAGGGAAGGGGGAATGGTGTGACATGTGTAGTAGCGAGATAGCATGGGTGCGGGCGGGGGGAGCAGACTATTTGGAAGAGATATCGAGTGTGTGTGGGGGAGAGGGGTGTGAGAGAGAGAGAAAGACAGAGCTAGAGCCGGAGAGAGAGAGAGAGAGAGGAAGAGAGGGGTCGTTTGTGTCCATAAATGGCGTATAGATAGGGAGACAATGTTGATGTTGTCCGAAATTGGCCTATGAACGGAGACGCAAGGGAAGCGAGTCATCGTGTGTGTGATAGGGACTTCATGAGAGAGCTAGAATAGATGGTGTAGAGAACAATGTGCGAAATCGAGAACGATTATACATTAGGGAGCTATGCAAAGAGTCACGACATATATGTATACAGGGAAGGAGCTGGGGCGGGCCCGCATGTGGGAGAGATAGAAAGAGGAGAGTGGTGCACAAGGAGACAAAGTGTGCTTGTTTGCAGTGGGGGTGGTGTGTGAGGTGAGTGCGCGAGAACCACACAACTAGGGAGATAGACGTTTGGGGGCGACGTTTTGTGTGTATGGGAAATATACACTCTACATAGTGCGGGTGCTTGGGTAAGAGAGATAGCGGGAGACCTAGAGAGTGAGGGAAGAGATGTGTGCATGCCTGAGAGACAAAGTGATAGAGACCTATGTTGGGGTCCGGACTTTACAAGAGAGAGGGGTGTTAATGTGCTCGTGTGTTGGTGTTTGGGGGAGAGAACGACTTCTCTGTGTGTGTGTGTGTGTGGTGGGGAGGGGGGGTTGACTTCGGATAAAGAGTGAGGTGTCTATATTTGAGGGACTTTAGCGTAATTGAGATATTGTGCACTCATGGTTGATCAATTTGTTTCACAGTTTGTACTATGGGATAACGATACTTTTGAACATGCGTGATATACCTTGATGTACCAAAATTACAAACCTAAGATTGGAATTTTGGAATTTGACTCCATCATTAGCTTTTGTAATTCATTTAAACGGAGGTACATTTTTTAAGCCGGGATTTCGTGATTTCAAATTCATATATCAAACCTAGAGATATACACATACGGGCATGTTCAAACTTTATAATCATCCACTTTATTCATAAACATACACTTTTTTGCTTTTGTCATCATATTTAGGATAAACACATTTGGAATTTCATTTGAATTGGACCGTATGATGGTATTTGCTTGTAGTAGCTCAATGATCGATATTTGAATTGAATGGACAATCTAAGTTTCGAGTTGGAGACATTGATTTTTAGAACTTGCACATTTTTTTGCGTGCAAAACAAACAAATTGTCGGCCATGATATCATAGTCGGCCGTACGAGAGCAGAATACTTATAATTTTAGGCGCCAAAAGCTTTCAAACTTCCCGCTCACATCGAAATATCACACGCCCGAAAGTTTAGCCCTGCGATATTCCTGTTTTACCCCTGCCACATGAACGGAAAAGGGCTGCTTTGGTAACTCCATTTTTTTCCCCTCTTTGCCCCCAACATTCTTCCCCAGAGCCCCTCCCCTTCCCCTCCCCGACCCCCCAACCACGGCAAGCCGCCGAATCTAATCCTCCGCCGCAGCGGTGGACTTCACACCCCGCCGGATCTACCTTCCGCACCTTGGAACCCCCAACTGCCAACTCACCACTTCACCGGAGCCACTTCAGCGACTAGCTTGTCCACCGCTCCAGATCTCCTTGACCGCCATCATGGTCCACCGCACCCGATCTGCTTAACCAGCGCCCTCTTCCACCACAGCGTAGGCCCTTCACTGACTCCCTCGTCCGCCCCTTCGCTGGACCTTCATACAAGCCCTCATCCGCCGCAACAGATCCGCCTCACCGAAAGCACTATACAACGCGCCCGCCGAAGCCTTTGTCCACTGCACCGGACCCGCTCCACGGACGCCATATTCAACTCCACCAGCCCTGCTTTACCGACGCTGCAGCCTCATCAGGTTATTTCGATTTGTACTCCTTCGGTTTTTCTCTTTATCGTGCAACTGTTCACTTACCACAGATGAGCTTTCTTGTATGTCGACAGGCGCCGCAACCGTAGCACCGGAGCCGCTTCAGCGACGGCGACAGCCGGCCCAAACTCAACCACAACACGAGCACCATCGACGATCCTTAGCTATGAAGTATGACAATGATACCCATACGCCGCCTAGAATCAGGTACTATTATCCAACGGCCGGCGCCTATGTTCACTTTCCTAGCATAAGCACCGCACCTTTGAATTTCTTCAGGGCATCATTCAGTTTTTCATGAGACGCGTTATTCTGCTTGCACCTGTAGGGCCATACTTCTGGCAGCGAACATGTTACATGTTCTAAATTACATACCAGTGCACATATAGTTAATATGCTTTAGTTTTGTTCTAATGCCACCTGTTGGTTCCATCAGACTGCTTAATGTTCTCTATGCTTAATTACACATCAGCAAACTAGCATGTGGTTCCGCTGCTTTTTGTTTGTTTTACCCCACATTTTCTGATGCTAGCTATTACATCACTGCTCCGAGCCTCTGTTCATTACTTGTTTGTGTGTTCTTGATCTTCCCAAGTTGCATGACTAATTTGATGCTTCTATTAATTATGGAGCTGCCAACCCCATCAAGCAAAATATTTGTTCTTTTGGGGCTGGCACCTCGAACAAGCATAAAAATAGAGGGAAGCAGATATACTCCCTCCGATTCTATTTACTCTGCCCATAACTCTTGACCCGCATACCAAGGAGGGCACTGGTTTAATTTTTGTGGACTAATTTGCCAATTAATTCGGGCAGAGGTGGATGGGGCGGGGCACAAAAGGAAACCAGCGCTAGGAATCGGCAACGCGCAGACTAATACGAGAAAACTGAGAAAAAGTTATATGCAAAGTAAAAATAATGAGAGGGGGTATTGTCGTGTATGCACACACTGTTCTTTCATTAGTTTAGATGAACCATTGATGATCAATTCAGACCAGTGCATGCAATTAAAATTAATTTTACCCAAATAGATGGTGCAGAATAAACTACAACAACTAGATTGGCAACCACGGGATGCTGACGATATCTTCAAAGAACATTGCAACAGCAGCTAGGCTTCACAGCAACATATGGTAAGCCAGTGTGTTTTAGTACATGTGAAATGTAATGCGAGTGGGCTGCTTTCTTGGCTTGTGCCCCCAACGTGTAATCCTACCGAATTAAAAATAGTTCAGTTGTCTGCTTTGCTGTATTGCTTGATTCGAATGCTTATTTGTTGTTACGCTATACCTGAGTTGGCCAATATGTCAGCAGTGCCTGTTGTACTATCGTAAAGAAATGCATGCCTATTTCATTTGAGTCCTTAACTTTTCTTCTCAACTTCATCACAAGACTGTCTTCGTAGTTCATATGAGGCCACACTGTTAAGTGCTTTCTCAGATTATTTCAACTCTTAGATGCCTTGGCAACTTAAATATAGCGGTTGTACACTCCCTTTCAACTAGGGATGTCAACTGGGTCCGGTTTAATCCCGATTAAAGTCCACTAGTGGTATGATAGTTCAAAAGAGTTTTTGTTTTTTTGAGGAAAATGAACTAGGGAGGTGGCAAAAACTAACTAGATGGGATTGGCGGATTTCGTTTATTTGCCACTTACATCCCTAGTTTCATCTTACCATTTTAATTTCTTTTCGGCTGATGCTGCTTCGAACCATTTAAATATAGTTTGCCATGCTCGGCAATAATTCGTCCGTCGTTTACCATGTAAGCTTACTACCTGGATCATATGATAACTATCTCTTACTGATGTCCAGCGGAAACCTTTCAGGATGCCATTCACACTAGGACACAATGTACAACCCCAGAATCTATTTGTGGAAGCAGTGCGCCATCCATGTTACCAGATGGTAGCAGTTCAGAGGCAACACCGCCGGAGAGCAGTCTGAGCACAGATATTATAGTGCTTGAGGCTCTACTAGAGGTAGAAAGAGATGGTGTGGCTGCCATGAATGAGGTAATATTTATCTTGAGGCTGGAAATTACGGAATTAGCGGCACGCATTATGCAAGCAACCCAAGAGTTGGAGGAAGTAAGAATGTTGCATTTGAAGACGGAGGAGGTTCTGCTGTTTCTACTATCTGAAGCCCAAGATAATCCCGGTTCTTCTTTAGATACCAGTTCAAATTTTCATTAGATTATTTTACTTGCATGTTGTGTCATGTCTCTGAATGGATTATGTTGCAAGACCCCCTATGTTGTCCATGTGTTGTAACGATCCGAATTTTTTAGGCGAGGTAATCCTCAGAACTTGTATGATTGACATAAGGTGAAGTATTTGTCGTGTGAGCATATTGTATTGGATGAAATAACTGTTTGACTCAGAGTGTATCCAACCTACTGAATTCGAAGATCACGACATTTCTATATCATAATCATATATAAAGGTTGAATAAATCTTTGTTGTGGTTTTGAAGAAATAAATAACAAAACGTATAATTATCCGTGGATATTATTAATCGAATACAAATTGGATTTGAATTTAGTTTGCCAGGTCCCAGGGCAGATGTGAATGCTAATTCTCCCAAGTTTTGAACGAAGCGGCTAAACACCCACTATAATTTGTGGGCTGCTCGAAGCAAGTGTTTGCGAGATGGAAATTACTGTCTACCCCTGACACTTGACATCCTTATCGACAGGATTTACACTGCCGTTGATAGGGGTAGACTAGTATCTTCAATCAGACGTGACACGAGGGCCTCTGAGCCCATTCAGACATGGTGGGCACCAAACGTGGGTGGCAAAACACATTTGATTCAAGCTCGTCCGAAAGACATGTGTCTCTTCCTCCATTTCCCCATTCATACACGGTGGGCGGCAAAACAAACTCTCCTCGTCCGAAATCGATGTAGGCTTATATTTTAAATAGGGGCAGATGTGTAACTTCCATCAGACATGACACAACCGCCCTACCTGTCAGCCCCGTTCATACACTATGGGCGCCAACCGTGGGCGGCAAAACACCCTCTCCTCGCCCAAAATAGTTACCGGCAAATATTTGGGAGATGCGAGATTACCGTCCTATCCCTAACCGACACGATGCCCGAAATTTTAAACGGGGGATAAGTTCGTAACTTTCCCTCATTTTAGAGAAGCGCGTCCCAAAGTTTGAGATCCCCCCTCCTCCCCTCCATTTCCCCATTCATACACCGTCGGCGGCACGACAACCTCCGCACTGCGGCCAGCCTCCTCCGTCCGCCACCCCATCCTCCACCTTGCCGGAGCCACTACCCCTACCCCGTCGTCCACTGCAAGAGATGGACGTCTCTCATCCACGGCGCTGGACCAGCATCCTTGCATCACCTCCTCTCGCTTCATCGGCGCCGTCGTCCACCTTGTCGTTGCCGCTCCTACGTCCGCCTCGTCCACGGCAACAGGATATATCCCCCGACCCGGCCGTCTGCCGTCTAAATTCTTCTTCCCCGCCGCCGACAGCCATCGCACCTGCAGCACCCTCAACGTATCAGCATAGGCCTACACGGCGTCGCAAGAGAGGTGGTACTCTTCCATATGTGCTTAAGTTATTGATCTCACCCGGAAAATAGATCGTAATTTGTTTACTGTACTTTTCTTGTCCGTACCAAATCGTAGTGGCTAGCTGAAAGCAAACATTGGTTGCGAAGTAGCTTTGTCCGGTTTGCACCTTCAGATCCGCCATGGCACGGGCACTATACTCGTAAAGCTTATGGTTTCCCCCCTTTATATTCACTACCATCATCGTAGGTGCTTCGTGTCGTGCTAGCACAGCTCCTCAAGACCTCAACCCAAAGCTTACGTGTTGAAATACGAATCTGATATGATGCTCATATCACTAAAATAGAGAACGTTTAATTGGTCACCTAATGTTCCTATATTCGTTTCGAAAAGCATGTGCGCCACCCACTGGTTCAGCTAGTTCCACTTTCCTGATTTTTCTCTTGATGCTTAGGGTTTTCCCCTTTTATCTACTCTACTATGATCTACGTAGGTGCTTTCTGTCGTACTAGCATTACTCCACCCTTCAAGCTAAACAACACAACACTCAGAATTCGAAAGCTTAGTTGTTCAAATATGATTGTGATATGATACTGATATTAGTTAACCCACACATTTAATTGGTTAGCTAAAGGTCCCACTTGAGTTTCCAAATGCATGTCGCGACATATAGAGAGACAACATAATTGCATTTCTTTGTCACTTGTTGACCGTACTTTCTTGTCCATACCAAATCTTAGTTGTTATTTCAAAGCAAACATTGGTTGCTAACTACCCTTTGCGCGGTTTGCAGCTTCAGATCTGCCATCCCACTGCCACGGTCAACACTGTACTCATCATGCTTATGTTTTCCCCATTTTATGATGACCACAATCAGCCTACGTGGTTCGTGTCGTAATAGCACTGCTCCACCCATCGAGCTAAACAAGCTTAGTTGTACAAATTCATATATGATATTATTGCTAATATTAGTAAAACTGAGAGATGTTTAATTGGTTAGCTAAATGTTCCTACTTTAGTTTCGAAATGCATGTGAGCCACATATGGAGAGACCGGAAAGAATAGTATTTCTCTGTGCGCTCTGGTTCATCATGGGTGGCCAACCGACATTGTATTAAAAGACTTGTAATATCTTCAATATGCTTGCTCTTTTGCTCTTCTTTAAGATGATACTCTTCTCTTGCGGTCGACAGGTCAGGTCGAGTTGTTCTCCCTTAGTATATTTTGAATCTGTCAGGTCAGGTCGACTTGTTCTTCTTTACTATATGTTGAAGCTATCATCTGCGAAGTGTCATCACTTCTGGAGCTCTCATATTTTGAGTAGTAGGCCACATTATATTAATGCACACAACAAATTACAGCATGCATGGCATCTTTTAAAAGAATTGCAGAGATTGCACAAAGGGGTTTACAAGGAGGCAGTATTGGATTAGAATCACTTCTGCATTACAAAGAAAATCTCACTTGTTTTTATGTTTTCATGCATGTCAGATATTGAATATTATCAAAATGAATATGAGAATGGGTGCACGAGAGGAATATTGCGGAATGATCCACTGCCTAACAAACTTGGCACGGTGGAGGATGGCCTATCTTATTCACCCATCAAGGTGCTTGCTCTAACTTTGCAAAGTTGTATTGGTCGCACATATTTTGCTTCTGACCTCTTGCATTACTTCTTCTTTGTTACACCATCTGCTTAGTTTAAGCATCATATATGAGTATATGCCATACCTATCCATTTTTTGTACCTATTCCATGTGTCGTCGCACTATGTTTTTCCAGTCAAATGTTGTTCTTTCGTAATAGGTGTCCAAAAGGAAGAGGGTGAGTGCAGGTCGTCAAGGAGTACAAACTAGGTATTTGGAAAAGGTAGTGATACCTGTTAAATCAGATAGATCAGCAGCCACAGAAAACACAGGCCCAACTATACCACACTTTACCCCTACTCCAGTGGCCAAACCCCTATTAGAACTGTTGGGAGCCCAGCGTCAGGTACTGTCTATGAAATCAATTCAAAATTTGAACTCCTAAATTTCTGCTTGTGCCTTACCTTCTCTCTTGTATGAAAACTAATTTCAGATGAATCTCCTTGCTCAAAGGATCATGCGATCTCAAAAAAATAATGGGCTCTGCATTGCTCTTGTCATTACCTCTCTCCCTTTTGCCTTGTAACGCTATACTTAATTAATTGCTATTTGATTATGTATCATCAGTCTGCACCTGAGCTTCATTATCCTCTGTTTCTTCCAATATTATTTGATCTATAATTACTCTTTGCAAAATCTAGAATAATGGCAACGCTTATAAAGAATTTTCTTTGGGGAATTTATTAAATTATCCTTCCATCAACATGGAGAAGGGCTTTGTCCAGCTTGTGTTAATATGTAATGTAAGTTCATCCTTCTCAAGCCTTCAAACTTTGTTCTAGTATAGATTTGGATAGGCATCATTTCCTCCACTGTTGTTTGCTTTGCTGTTTACATCTGATTGGATGTTTGCAACAACTACCAGTTTCAAATTGTAGTTGTAAAAACATGTTCCTTATGCAGAACAGATCCATTTATTTGCTTATATAATTGTGAAACCTGTTACGTGGCTCCTTGTTTCTCTTTCAGACTCGTATCTCTTACACCAGGCAGAACTTTAGGGAAGATAGTGAGCCAAACCATCTTGAGGATAGCGAGATGACCCCAAGGTCTTGTCTTGATGAAGACAGTGAGTTGAAGCCACTCACCAGCAGGTGTGAGACAACCTCTGTGCAGTCGCTGCCTCAATCAGTTCGACTTCTTCAGTCTCGACTTAAAGCGGAAAGGCTTGCTTCAGCTCAGCTCTGACTTGAAGTCAAAGATGCAATGAAGATGTCAGAGGACTGCCGTGCGCACCATCATGCCTTAAATCTAGTGTTGATGCATCTATCATTGACACAACTGAGGTCTACTCAGCTTCTTCAGCTGTTTGGGGGGGGGGGCCTGGCCAGGCCTAGTGCCTTCTGAAGTGCTCTCAGTTTTGTATATTCTTTTGTCGGCGCGTTTATTTGCACTGGTGGCGAACTTTGATGCCCAGTGGATGTAATATGTGTGATAGCCGTGATAGCCTAGCGTAAGTTGCTTGCTTATCTATTTCCTTGTTGTCTTGTTTATTTGTTTGCTTCTAGTCATTGCAGTTCTTTTTCCGTGGTTTGCTAGTGTCTGCAATAACCTATTTTTTAAAACTAGGCCACAATAACCATGGGCTAATATTTACTGTAGTGACACTAGGCCTCCTACGGGCCGTAGAAACAGTGGGCCTTCTACGGGCCATAGAAACAATGGGCCTTCGACGGGCCGTATCATCAATGGGCCTTATACAGCCAGTATGATCGATGGCCAAACATGGGCCAATAACAGGCCGCATTATGGCCATAAACGGGCTAGAGTTGGAATCGTCTGTTCATGGGCCGACCATAACAGGCCATCGTTAATAGGCCGTATTTGATGACGCTATGAAAACAGCCCAACGTATTAACGGACCACAAACGGGCCGACTGTAACCACGGGCTGAATTTGGCCCACAAGCAAAAAATGACAGTAATGGGCCGTAAGTAAACGAATGCTGGAAATGAGCCCAAGAATAAATGGGCTCTGAGAAGGCCGAAAGATAACATGGGCTGGAAACGGCCCAACGGAATAACGGGTCGTTAATGGGTATAAAGTGATACACTATTCATTACGGGACAGTTTCACCACGGGCCGTTAATGGGTGTAAAGTGATACACTGTTCATTACGGGCCAGTTTCACCACAGGCCGTTAGTAGGCCAAGAGTTACATAGGGCCTCATATGGGCCGAAAGACGTCATGGGCCATACATGGGCTAGAAGTGAAAGCAGGCTAGAATCATATTGGATGGCCCAGATGACGCTACTGGGCCTAATTCGGATAGGGCGTAACGGGCCTTGGGTTAGCGGGCTGTAAATGGGCTATACGCGAACAGGCCGTTAACATGCTTTCCATGGGCCGGCCTGCCAGCTTTTGACCAAGTCAAATGGGCTGGCCTTTTCACAGGAATGGGCCTTTGTTGGGCCGTGCCACGTGTCAACGTATCATAGGCGCCTTCCGTCCAATGAGTGGTTGACATCTGTCCCAACGATGAGCCGACACGTGTTTCCTCCAGCCAATGATGATTTTACACGTGGAAAATACCCATTGGTCGGGGCTGTTAACGGGTTATTGGATCCAAAACCCGACCCGATAGCTTAACGGCGTTCCGTTACGGTAGATGCCACGTGTCGGTCACCCTTGACGAAAGCACTTCTATGACACGCGATTTATCATCATGGAAGTGGACACTTCCGTGATGATAATTTTGGTAATGTCATGGAACACTTCTACGACAACACAGGTATGACTATCTTGATTCTGTCATAAATTTGTCATGGATGTACATGCATGAAAAAAAAGCAACCTAATGTGACAAACACGTATCATCACGGAAGTGTATTTTTTTGTAGTGTAAGGATCAAGCCCTAACAAAACTAACTCGATTACATGATAAATCTCATCCAACACATCACCGTCCAGCAAGCCTGCAAAGGAACTACTCACACCCGTCGGTGAGCATCATGAAATTGGTGATGAAGAAGGGTTGGTGATGATGATGGAGACGAATCCCCCTCTTCGGAGCCCTAAACGGACTCCAGACCTGGCCTCCGAATGAAGAACAGGAGGTAACGACGGCTCCGTATCGTGAAACGCAATGAAACTTCTTCTCTTATTTTTTTCCCGGGAAATATGAATTTATAGTGTTGAGATTAGGGTCGGCAGAGCCTCGTGGGCCCTGATAAAAGTGTGAGGAAAGGATGATGGAGACTATGATTCTCCCACAAGTCGGGATGAGACTCCGGGCGAAAAAAAGAAAAAGAAAGAGAAAGGCCATAAAAAAAGAAGGCCCAAAAAATGAGAGAAAAAGAGAGAAGGGACAATGTTACTATCCTTTTACCACACTTGTGCTTCAAAGTAGCACCGTTATCTTCATGATAGAGAGTCTCCTATGTTGTCACTTCCATATACTAGTGGGAATTTTTCATTATAGAACTTGGCTTGTATATTCCAATGATGGGCTTCCTCAAAATGCCCTAGGTCTTCGTGAGCAAGCGAGTTGTATGCACACCCGCTTAGTTTCTTTTTGAGCTTTCATACACTTATAGCTCTAGTGCATCTGTTGCATGGCAATCCCTACTCACTCACATTGATATCTATTTATGGGCATCTCCATAGCCCGTTGATGCGCCTAGTTGATGTGAGACTATCTTCTCCTTTTTGTCTTCTCCACAACTACCATTCTATTCCACCATAGTGCTATATCCATGGCTCACGCTCATATATTGCATGAAGATTGAAAAAGTTTGAGAACATCAAAAGTATGAAACAATTGATTGGCTTGTCATCGGGGTTGTGCATGATTTAAATACTTTGTGTGGTGAAGATGGAGCATAGCTAGACTATATGATTTTGTAGGGATAGCTTGCTTTGGCCATGTTATTTTGAGGAGACATTATTGCTTTATTAGTATGCTTGAAGTATTATTATTTTTATGTCAATATTAAAATTTTGTCTTGAATCTTATGGATCTGAACATTCATGCCACAATAAAGAGAATTACTTAGAGAAATATGTTAGGTAGCATTCCACATCAGAAATTCTATTTTTATCATTTACCTACTCGAGGACGAGCAGGAATTAAGCTTGGGGATGCTGATACGTCTCCAACGTATCTATAAATTTTGATTGTTCCATGCTATTATATTATCTATTTTGGATGTTATTGGGCTTATTTTTACACTTTTATATTATTTTTGGGACTAACCTATTAACCGGAGGCCCAACCCAAATTGATGTTTTCTTGCCTATTTTAGGGTTTCAATGAAAAGGAATATCAAATGGAGTCCAAACGGAATGAAACCTTCGAGAACTTGATTTTCTCAACGGAAGCAATCCAGGAGACTTGGAGTATATGTCAGGCAAGCAACGAGGCAGCCACGAGGCAGGGGGCGCACCCACCCCCCTGGGCGCACCCTCCACCCTCGTGGCTCCACCGACGTACTTATTCCTCCTATATATATCCATATACCCCCAAAACACCGAACAGCAGAATAGATCGGGAGTTCCGCCGCCAGAAGCCTCCGTAGCCACCGAATACCAATCTAGACCCGTTCTGGCACCCTACCGGAGGGGGGGAATCCCTCTCCGGTGGCCATCTTCACCATCCCGGCGCTCTCCATGATGAGGAGGGAGTAGTTCACCCTCGGGGCTGAGGGTATGTACCAGTAGCTATGTGTTTGATCTCTCTCTCTCTCTCTCGTGCTCTTGAGGTGGTACAATCTTGATGTATCGCGAGCTTTGCTATTATAGTTGGATCTTATGATGTTTCTCCCCCTCTACTCTCTTGTGATGAATTGAGTTTTCCCTTTGAAGTAATCTTATCGGATTGAGTCTTTAAGGATTTGAGAATACTTGATGTATGTCTTGCATGTGCTTATCTGTGGTGAAAATGGGATATCACGTGATCCACTTGATGTATGTTTTGGTGATCAACTTGCGAGTTCCGTGAGCTTATGCATAGGGGTTGGCACACGTTTTCGTCTTGACTCTCTGGTAGAAACTTTGGGGCACTCTTTGAAGTTCTTTGTGTTGGTTGAATAGATGAATCTGAGATTGTGTGATGCATATCATATAGTCATACCCACGGATACTTGAGGTGACATTAGGGTTTTGATTGATTTGTGTCTTAAGGTGTTATTCTAGTACGAACTCTATGATAGATCGAATGGAAAGAATAGCTTCATGTTATTTTACTACGGACTCTTGAATAGATCGATCAGAAAGGATAAATTTGAGGTGGTTTCGTACCTACCATAATCTCGTCATTTGTTCTCCACTATTAGTGACTTCGGAGTGACTCTTTGTTGCATGTTGAGGGATAGTTATATGATCCAATTATGTTATTATTGTTGAGGGAACTTGCACTAGTGAAAATTGTTTCAACGCATTGCAATACTATTTGTGCTCACTTTTATCATTAGTTACCTTTCTATTTTTATATTTTCAGATTACAAAAACCTATATCTACCATCCATATTGCACTTGTATCACCATCTCTTCGCCGAACTAGTGCACCTATACAATTTACCATTGTATTGGGTGTGTTGGGGACACAAGAGACTCTTTGTTATTTGGTTCCAGGGTTGTTTGAGAGAGACCATCTTCATCCTACGCCTCCCACGGATTGATAAACCTTAGGTCATCCACCTGAGGTAAATTTGCTACTGTCGTACAAACCTCTACACTTGGAGGCCCAACAACGTCTACAAGAAGAAGGTTGTGTAGTAGACATCAAGCTCTTTTCTGGCGCCATTGCCGGGTAGGTTAGCGCTTGAAGGTATATCTTTAGATCTTGCAATCGAATCTTTTTGTTTCTTGTTTTATCACTAGTTTAGTTTATAAAATAAAATTACAAAAAAATGGAATTGAGTTTGCCTCATACGCTTCATCTTTTTAATATGTTTCGTGAGAATGATGGAAAGGAAAATTGTGATCAAGTGCTAGAAGAAGAAGTCTCTAAAATGTTTGGCACTAAATCTTTGTATGATGAGCATGATTGCAACGTTGTTAGTATGAATTCCTTGAATATCCATGATGCTAATGATATGCAAAGCCACAAGATTGGGATGCTATGTTTGATGAAGATGGTATTTTTTGTCCCCCAAGTTTTTATGAGAAAATTTATTATGATGAAAGCATGCCTCCTATTTATGACAATTATATTGATGAAAGTAGATTTGGAGAGGTCATGACTTTATTTAGTGATGAATCCACTATTTCGGAAGAGGTTCCAATTGATTATGAGAACAAAGTTGCTATCTATGATGATTATTATGATGACATGTATGCTTTAAATAATAATGATAACCATGAAACTTGTCATCATGATCTTAGTTTTCAATTGGATTATGCCTCACATGGTAATTATTTTGTTGAGTTTGCTCCCACTATTATTCATGAGAAGAAATTTGCCTATGTGGAGAGTAGTAAATTTTCTATGCTTGTAGATCATGAAAAGAATGCTTTATGTGATAGTTATATTGTTGAATTCATTCATGATGCTACTGAAAATTATTATGAGGGAGGAATATATGCTTGTAGGAGTTGCCATAATATCAAATTTCCTCTCTATGTGTTGCAAATCTTGAAGTCATGCTTGTTTTACCTTCTTATGCAAGTTGATTCTTGTTCCCATAAGTTGTTTACTCACAAAATCCCTATGCATAGGAAGTGGGTTAGACTAATGTGCTAGTCATATTCTTCATCATGCTCTCTTTATGTTTCAATTCCTATCTTTTATGTGAGCATCATTGAAATCATCATGCCTAGCTAGGGGCGTTAAACGTTAGCGCTTGTTGGGAGGCAATCCAACTTTATTTTTGTTCCTTGATTTTTGCTCCTACTTAGCAATAAATAATTTATCTAGCCACTGTTATGATTGTGTTTTTTATGTTTTAATTAGTGTTTGTGCCAAGTAAAGCCTTTAGGACCTTCTTGGGTGATAGTTATTTGATCTTGCTGTAAAAAAACTGAAAGTATGCACTCACGAGAATAATTTTCATTTTTAACCAGAGAGCGATAAAATTGCAATTCCACTTGAAGTAGATTAATAAAAAAAATTCCTAGGACTTCCTAATTTCTCAGGATTTTTGGGTTCCAGAAGTTTGCGTTAGTTATAGATTACTTCAGACTGTTCTGTTTTTGACAGATTCTGTTTTTCATGTGTTGTTTGCTTATTTTGATGAATCTATGGCTAGTAAAAGAGTTTATAAACCATAGAGAAGTTGGAATACAGTAGGTTTAACAACAATATAAATAAATAATGAGTTCATTACAGTACCTTGAAGTGGTGTTTTGTTTTCTTTCGTTAACGGAGCTTACGAGTTTTCTGTTAAGTTTTGTGTTGTGAAGTTTTCAAGTTTTGGGTAAAGATTTGATGGACAATGGAATAAGGAGTGGAAAGAGCCTAAGCTTGGGGATGCCCAAGGCACCCCAAGGTAATATTCAAGGACAACCAAGAGCATAAGCATGGGGATGCCCCGGAAGGCATCCCCTCTTTCGTCTTCGTTCATCGGTAACTTTACTTGGAGCTATATTTTTATTCACCACATGATATGTGTTTTGCTTGGAGCGTCATTTTATTTTATTTTGTTTTGCTTGCTGTTTGAATAAAATACCAAGATCTGAAATTATTAAATGTTAGAGAGTCTTCACATAGTTGCATAATTATTCGACTACTCATTGATCTTCACTTATATCTTTTGGAGTAGTTTGTCTTTTGCTCTAGTGCTTCACTTATATCTTTTTAGAGCACGGCGGTGGTTTTATTTTGAAGAAATAGATGAACTCTCATGCTTCACTTATATTATTTTGATCTTCCTTTAGAACAACATGGCAATAATAAAAACTTTCATATAAGTGCATTCAATACTAAGAGAAGTTTGATACTTGATGATTGTTTTGAGATATGGAGATGGTGATATTAGAGTCATGCTAGTTGAGTAGTTGTGAATTTGAGAAATACTTGTGTTGAAGTTTGTGATTCCCGTAGCATGCACGTATGGTGAACCATTATGTGACGAAGTCAGAGCATGATTTATTTATTGATTGTCTTCCTTATGAGTGGCGGTCGGGGACGAGCGATGGTCTTTTCCTACCAATCTATCCAGCTAGGAGCATGCGCGTAATACTTTGCTTCGATAACTAATAGATTTTTGCAATAAGTATGTGAGTTCTTTATGACTAATGTTGAGTCCATGGATTATACGCACTCTCACCCTTCCACCATTGCTAGCCTCTCTAGTACCGTGCAACTTTCGCCGGTACCATAAACCCACCATATACCTTCCTTAAAACAGCCACCATACCTACCTATTATGGCATTTCCATAGCCATTCCAAGATATATTGCCATGCAACTCTCCACCATTCCGTTATTATGACATGCTTCATCATTGTCATATTGCTTTGCATGATCATGTAGTTGACATCGTATTTGTGGCAAAAGCCACCGTTCATAATTCTTTCATACATGTCACTCATGAGTCATTGCACATCCCAGTACACCGCCGGAAGCATTCATATAGAGTCATATTTTGTTCTAAGTATCGGGTTGTAATTTGTGAGTTGTAAGTAAATGAAAGTGTGATGATTATCATTATTAGAGCATTGTCCTAAGTGAGGAAAGGATGATGGAGACTATGATTCCCCCACAAGTCGGGATGAGACTCCGGACGAAAAAAAGAAAAGAGAAAGGCCATAAAAAAGGCCCAAAAATGAGAGAAAAAGAGAGAAGGGACAATGTTTCTATCCTTTTACCACACTTGTGCTTCAAAGTAGCACCATGATCTTCATGATAGAGAGTCTCCTATGTTGTCACTTTCATATACTAGTGGGAATTTTTCATTATAGAACTTGGCTTGTATATTCCAATGATGGGCTTCCTGAAAATGCCCTAGGTCTTTGTGAGCAAGCGAGTTGGATGCACACCCACTTAGTTTCTTTTTGAGATTTCATGCACTTATAGCTCTAGTGCATCCGTTGCATGGAAATCGGCGGAGCTGTTTTGGCGGGGAAACTTCCCTCCGGGAGGGGGAAACTTCCCCTTGAGCTAAGGACACCCAGTCCTCGCCCAATCACTCTGGTAAGTGCTACCTCTTGAGCTTGCGTTGGTTCTCCCTGAAGAGGAGAGGATGATGCAACAGAGTAGCCTAAGTATTTCCCTCAGTTTTTGAGAACCAAGGTATCAATCCAGTAGGAGGCCACGCTCATGTCCCTCGTACCTGCACAAAACGATAGCTACTCGCAACCAACGCGATTAGGGGTTGTCAATCCCTTTACGGTCACTTACGAGAGTGAGATCTGATAGATAGTATTTTTGGTATAGAGATGCAAAGTGAAAAGTAAAAGGCAAAGTAAAAAAATCAAAGCAAGATTAAAGTGATGGAGATTGATATGATGAGAATAGACCAGGGGGCCATAGGTTTCACTAGTGGCTTCTCTCAAGAGCATAAGTATTCTATGGTGGGTGAGCAAATTACTGTTGAGCAATTGACATAATTGAGCATAGTTATGAGAATATCTAGGCATGATCATGTATATAGGCATCATGTCCGTGACAAGTAGACCAAAACGATTTTGCATCTACTACTGTTACTCCACTCATCGACCGCTATCCAGCATGCATCTAGAGTATTAAGTTAAAAAAAGTAACGCTTTAAGCAAGATGACATGATGTAGAGATATATATATTCATGCAATATGAAATAAACCCCATCTTGTTATCCTCGATGGCAACGATACAATACGTGCCTTGCTGCCCCTTTTGTCACTGGGTAAGGACACCGCAAGATCGAACCCAAAGCTAAGCACTTCTCCCATGGCAAGAAAAACCAATCTAGTAGGCCAAACCAAACTGATAATTCGAAGAGACTTGCAAAGATAACCAATCATACATAAAAGAATTCAGAGAAGATTCAAATATTATTCATAGATAGACTTGATCATAAACCCACAATTCATCGGTCTCAACAAACACACCGCAAAAAGAAGAAGATTACATCGAATAGATCTCCACGAGAGATGGGGAGAACTTTGTATTGAGATCCAAAAAGAGAGAAGAAGCCATCTAGCTACTAACTATCGACCCGAAGGTCTGAGGTAAACTACTCACACTTCATCGGAGAGGCTATGATGATGTAGAAGCCCTCCGTGATGACGGCCCTCTCCGGCGGAGCTCCGGAACAGGTACCAAGATGGGATCTCATGGATACAGAAAGTTGCGGTGGTGGAATTAGGTTTTTGGCTCCGTATCTGTTCGTTTGGGGTATGTAGGTATATATATGAGGAAGAAGTATGTCAGTGGAGCTTCGGTGGGCCCACGAGGGTGGGGGGCGCGCCTCCCTACCTCGTGCCCACCTCAAAGCTTCCTTGGCGTAGGGTCCAAGTCTCCTGGGTCATATTCGATGAGAAAATCACGTTCCCGAAGGTTTCATTCCGTTTGGACTCCGTTTGATATTCCGTTTCTTCGAAACACTGAAATAGGCAAAAAAACAACAATTCTGGGTCGGGCCTCCGGTTAATAGGTTAGTCCCAAAAATAATATAAAAGTGGAAAATAAAGCCCAATATAGTCCAAAACAGTAGATAATATAGCATGGAGCAATCAAAAATTATAGATACGTTGGAGACGTATCAAGCATCCCCAAGCTTAATTCCTGCTCGTCCTCGAGTAGGTAAATGATAAAAAGAGAATTTTTGATGCAGAGTGCTACTTGGCATAATTTCAATGCAAATCTTCTTAATTGTGGTATGAATATTCAGATTAGAAAGATTCAAGACAAAAGTTCATATTGACATAGAGAATAATAATACTTCAAGCAAACCAACAAAGCAATTATGTTTTCTCAAAGTAACATGGCCAAAGAAAGTTCATCCCTACAAAATCATATAGTTTAGTCATGCTCCATTTTCGTCACACAAGAATGCTCTCATCATGCACAACCCCGATGACAAGCCAAGCAATTGTTTCATACCTTAATAATTTCAAACTCATAAACTTTCACGCAATACATGAGCGTGAGCCATGGATATAGCACTATGGGTGGAATAGAATATAATGATTGGGGTTATGTGGAGAAGACAAAAAGGAGAAAGTCTCTCATCAACGAGGCTAATCAATGGGCTATGGAGATGCCCATCGATTGATGTTAACGCAAGGAGTAGGGATTGCCATGCAACGGATGCACTAGAGCTATAAATGTATGAAAGCTCAACAAAAGAAACTAAGTGGGTGTGCATCCAACTTGCTTGCTCACGAAGACCTAGGGCACTTGAGGATGCCCATTGTTGGAATATACAAGCCAAGTTCTATAATGAAAAATTCCCACTAGCATATGAAAGTGACAAAACACGAGACTCTCTATCATGAAGATTTTGAAGCACAAGTGTGGAAAAAAGGATAGTAGCATTGCCCCTTTTTATTTATTTTCTCTTTTTTGGGTCCTTTTTTTCTTTGTCCTCTCTCTTTTTTTTGGGGGGGGGGGACAATGCTCTATTGAATGATGATCATCACACTTCTATTTATTTACAACTCAATGATTACAACTCGATGCTAGAACAAAGTATGACTCTATATGGATGCCTCCGGCGGTGTACCGGGATATGCAATGAATCAAGAGTGACAAGTATGAAAGAATTATGAACGGTGGCTTTGCCACAAATACTATGTCAACTACATGATCATGCTAGCAATATGACAATGATGAATGTGTCATGATAAACTGGATGGTGGAAAGTTGCATGGCAATATATCTCGGAATGGCTATGGAAATGCCATAATAGGTAGGTATGGTGGCTGTTTTGAGGAAGATATAAGGAGGTTTATGTGTGAAAGAGTGTATCATATCACGGGGTTTGGATGCACCGGCGAAGTTTGCACCAACTCTCAATGTGAGAAACGGCAATGCATGGTACCGTAAAGGCTAGCAATGATGGAAGGGTGAGAGTGCGTATAATCCATGGACTCAACATTAGTCATAAAGAACTCATATACTTATTGCAAAAATCTACAAACCATAAAAAACCAAAGCATTACGTGCATGCTCCTAGGGGGATAGATTAGTAGGAAAAGACCATCGCTCGTCCCCGACCGCCACTCATTAGGAGGACAATCAAATAACACCTCATGTTTCAAATTTGTTGCATAATGTTTACCATATGTGCATGCTACGAGACTTGCAAACTTTAACTCAAGCACTTCTCAAATTCAAAATTACTCTACTAGAATGACTTTGATATTACTACCTCAATATCTCAAAACAATTATCAAGCATCCAACTTTTCTTAGTATTCAATGCACTCAAAAGAAAGTTTCACAAATCTTGAATACCAAGTATGTTATTATTAAGCAAATTACCATGCTATTAAGACTCTCAAAATAATTTAAGTGAAGAATGAGAGATCAATAGTTTCTTTAAAACAAATCCACCACCGTGCTCTAAATATCTAAGTGAAGCACATAGAGCAAAATTATAACGCTCAAAAGATATAAGTGAAGCACATAGAGCAAAACTACATAGCTCAAAAGATATAAGTGAAGCACATAGAGTATTCTATCAAATTCTAATTCATGTATGGCTCTCTCAAAGGGTGTGTACAGCAAGGATGATTGTGGCACACTAGCAAACAAAGACATAAATAATACAAGAAGCTCCAAGCAAAACACATATCATGTTGATGAATAAAAATATAGCTCCAAGTAAATTACCGATGGAAGTAGACGAAAGAGGGGATGACTTCCGGGGCATCCCCAAGCTTTGAATTTTTGGTGTCCTTGTATTATCTTGGGGGTGACATGGGCATCGCCAAGCTTAGGCTCTTGCCACTCCTTGTTCCATAATCCATCAAAAGAATCCACCCAAAACTTGAAAACTTCACAACACAAAACTCAATAGAAATCTCGTGAGCTCCGTTAGAGAAACAAAACAAAAGACCACTTCAAGGTACTGTAATGAACTCATTATTTATTTATATTGGTGTTCAACCTACTGTATTCAAACTTCTCTATGAATTATAAACTATTTTACTAGCCATAGATTCATCAAAATAAGCAAACAACACACGAAAAACAGAATCTGTCAAAAATAGAACCGTCTGTAGTAATCTGTAACTAACGCAACCTTCTGGAACTCCAAAAAATTACCAAAATTGGACGACCTAGACAATTTCTTTATTGATCAGAAGCAATTGGAATCAGTATTTTATCACATTCTTATGATTTTTAATAATTCGGGCACTGAACGCAAAGTTTCTGGAAATTACAGCAAGATCAAATAACTATCATCCAAGAAGATCCAATAGGTGGCACAAACACTAATTAAAACACAAAATCACATCCAAACAGAAGGTAGATGGGTTATTTATTCTCTAACATAAGAAAAACACAAAAAACTAAGAATAAAATTGGGTTGCCTCCCAACAAGCGCTATCGTTTAACGCCCCTAGCTAGGCATAAAAGCGAGGATAGATCTAGGTATTGCCATCTTTGGTAGGCAATCCATAAGTGGCTCTCATGATAGTTTCATATGGAAATTTTATTTTCTTTCTAGGAAAGTGTTCCATGCCCTTTTTTAATGGAAATTGAAATCTAATATTCCCTTCCTTCATATCAATAATCGCACCAACCATTCTAAGGAAAGGTCTACCAAGAATAATAGGGCAAGAAGGATTGCAATCTATATCAAGAACAATGAAATCTACGGGCACATAATTCCTATTTGCAACAATAAGAACATCATTAATTCTTCCCATAGGTTTCTTAATAGTGGAATCCGCAAGATGCAAGTTTAAAGAGCAATCATCAAAATCGTGAAAATCTAGCAAATCACACAAAGTTTTGGGGATAGTGGAAACACTAGCACCCAAATCACACAAAGCATAAAACTCATGATCTTTAATTTTAATTTTAATAGTTGGTTCCCACTCATCATAGAGTTTTCTAGGGATAGAAACTTTCAACTCGAGCTTTTCTTCATAAGATTGCATCAAGGCATCAACGATATGTTCGGTAAAGGCTTTCTTTTGACTATAAGCATGTGGAGAATTTAGCACGGATTGCCACAAGGAAATACAATCAATTAAAGAGAAACTTTCATAATTAAATTCCTTGAAATCCAATATAGTGGGTTTAGCAACATCTAGATTTTTATTTCTTTCAATCCCACTTTCATCAATTTCATCATAAAGATCTAAATACTCCGAATTTTTGGAACGCCTTCTAGGTAAAGGAAGATCATATTCAGTTTCATCAAGATTCATATTGCAAAACAAAGGTTTGATAGGGGACACATCAATAACTTTTAGATCTTCATCTTGATTTTCATAGGAATTCGGTTTAGCGGCCATCTTATTGACTAAGGTGGCTTGCATATCCGAAATTTCAGCAGTCATCTTTTCTAGACGAGCAATTTGGGATCTTATACCATCAAATTCTTTAAACATATCATCAAGCTCTTTATTCATATAACTCATAAAACTTTTTTGTTCCTTAAGCTCGTTTCTAAAGAAATTATTATGCTCAAATTGCAAAACCATAAACTTCCTAACGTTGTTTTCGATCTCCTCTAACCTTTTAAAGTGAAGATCACCAAATTTCGGTTGAGCCATCGCGACAGACAAGCAAGCCAACACACGAGCAAACAAAAGGCAAGCGAGAAAAAGGAAAACGAAGAAAGGAGGAGGAGAAGGAGAAGGAGTAAGATAGGGTGAACAAAACGGCAAGGCTGAAGTGGGGGAGAGGAAAACGAGAGGCAAATGGCAACTAATGTAATGCGAGAGATAGGGATTGTGATGGGTACTTGGTATGTTGACTTTTTGCGTAGACTCCCCGGCAACGGCGCCAGAAATTCTTCTTGCTACCTCTTGAGCTTGCATTGGTTTTCCCCAAAGAGGAGAGGATGATGCAGCAGAGTAGCATAAGTATTTCTCTCAGTTTTTGAGAACCAAGGTATCAATCCAGTAGGAGGCCACGCTCAAGTCCCTCGTACCTGCACAAAACGATAGCTACTCGCAACCAACGCGATTAGGGGTTGTCAATCCCTTCACGGTCACTTACGAGAGTGAGATCTGATAGATAGTATTTTGGTATTTTTGATATAGAGATGCAAAGTGAAAAGTAAAAGGCAAAGTAAAAAAATCAAAGCAAGATTAAAGTGATGGAGATTGATATGATGAGAATAGACCCGGGGGCCATAGGTTTCACTAGTGGCTTCTCTCAAAAGCATAAGTATTCTACGGTGGGTGAACAAATTATTGTTGAGCAATTGACAGAATTGAGCATAATTATGAGAATATCTAGGCATGATCATGTATATAGGCATCACGTCCGTGACAAGTAGACTGAAACGATTCTGCATCTACTACTATTACTCTACTCATCGACCGCTATCCAGCATGCATCTAGAGTATTAAGTTAAAAACAGAGTAACGTTTTAAGCAAGATGACATGATGTAGAGAGATAAATTCATGCAATATGAAATAAACCCCATCTTGTTATCCTCGATGGCAACGATACAATACGTGCCTTGCTGCCCCTTCTGTCACTGGGAAAGGACACCGCAAGATCGAACCCAAAGCTAAGAACTTCTCCCATGGCAAGAAAAACCAATCTAGTAGGCCAAACCAAACTGATAATTCGAAGAGACTTGCAAAGATAACCAATCATACATAAAAGAATTCAGAGAAGATTCAAATATTATTCATAGATAGATTTGATCATAAACCCACAATTCATTGGTCTCAACAAACACACCACAAAAAGAAGAAGATTACATCGAATAGATCTCCACGAGAGAGGGGGAGAACTTTGTATTGAGATCCAAAAAGAGAGAAGAAGCCATCTAGCTACTAACTATGGACCCGAAGGTCTGAGGTAAACTACTCACACTTCATCGGAGAGGCTATGATGATGGAGAAGCCCTCCGTGATGACGGCCCTCTCCGGCGGAGCTCCGGAACAGGCCCCAAGATGGGATCTCGTGGATACAGAAAGTTGCGGCGGTGGAATTAGGTTTTTGGCTCCGTATCTGTTCGTTTGGGGGTACGTAGGTATATATAGGAGGAAGAAGTATGTCGGTGGAGCTTCGGTGGGCCCACGAGTGTGGGTGTGCGCCTGGGGGTATAGGGCGCCCCCCTACCTCGTGCCTACCTCGAAGCTTCCTTGGCGTAGGGTCCAAGTCTCCTGGGTCATATTCGGTGAGAAAATCACGTTCCTGAAGGTTTCATTCCGTTTGGACTCTGTTTGATATTCTGTTTCTTCGAAACACTGAAATAGGCAAAAAACAACAATTCTAGGCTGGGCCTCCGGTTAATAGGTTAGTCCCAAAAATAATATAAAAGTGGAAATAAAGCCCAATATAGTCCAAAACAGTAGATAATATAGCATGGAGCAATCAAAAAGTATAGATACGTTGGAGACGTATCAGTAGTCTTCAAAGTAGACTTCCAAACCTTCACAGACTTCGTTCACCACTGATCCACAATGACTCTTGGATGCTCAGAACGCGACGCCTAACCGGCTGGAGGATTCACAGTCCTCAAGTGTAATAAGTCTTCAGATCACACAGACAAGAAGACTTCAGTGATGCCTAACACTCTTTGGCTCTGGGTGTTTAGGGCTTTGTCCTCGCAAGGAATTCTCTCTCAATGGCTTCGAGGTGGGTTGCTCTCAAACGACAAAAGCCGTATACTAACTCTGAGCAGCCAACCGTTTATGGTTGTAGGGGGTGGGCTATTTATAGCCACTAGGCAAACCGACCTGATTTGTCCGAAATGACCCTGGGTCACTAAGGAACTGACACGTGTTCCAACGGTCAGATTTCAAACACACACGACAACTTTACTTGGGCTACAAGCAAAGCTGACTTATCCATCTCTGGATAAGATTTGCTCTCATTGTCTTCGCTCGAAGACATAGGATTTTGGTTAAGCATCACTTCAGTCATTCTGACTGGTTCACTTGGACCCCACTTAACAGTATGGTGGTTCCTATGACTCAACAGAGAAGAAAAAGAACGACGAAACAACTAAGTCTTCGCGCTCCATAGTCTTCACGCGATGTCTTCTCTTGTCATAGTCTTCAATGTGAATGTCTTCACATACCACCTTTGGCTTCAATGTCTTCATACATTTTTAGGGGTCATCTCTGGTAGGAAAACCGAATCAATGAGGGACTTCTACCTGTGTTATCCTGCAATTCTCACAAACACATTAGTCCCTCAACCAGGTTTGTCGTCAATACTCCAAAACCAACTAGGGGTGGCGCTAGATGCACTTACAATCTCCCCCTTTTTGGTGATTGATGACAAACTGGTTGAAGTTTTCAACGGGGAAAAATATGTGAAATTGTAAAGGATAGGGTATTGTCTTCATAAGTGGTAAAGACTCCCCTTGAAGATGTGCATATAAGTAATTTGCTTTTGGAATGCAAATGCACATGGCAGGTTGTACTTGTGGAGATCCTCTTCAACTTATGATGACAATTCATCATGCATGATTTGATATAATGAAGATAATGACATGCATAATGAAAAATGGACGTCTGCAAAATGACCTAAGTGTGGAAGTTATCATCGCACATGCGGAATTTATCATCGCATCACTGAATAGCAAATAAGTAGCAGACGACCATCGAGTTTAAGTGTTACAACTCAAAGAACCAAATGTATTGAAAAGCGAGAGTTGTAAGCACTTGGCAAAAGTAGCAAAAAGTAAAGCAACCACCCATATGGACCCTCTTGAAGACTATCAACTCATATGCTTCTCCCCCTTTTGTCAGTAAAGACCAAAAAGGTTTGAAGACATAGAGCGCCAACTCGTTCCCATGAGGTGCAGGCGAGGGAGCTGGGTCGTCATTGAGGTCCGGTGGTGCAGAAGAACTTGGTGCAGTGTCGACATGCGCTAAAGTTGGAGGAGGTGAAGTTGCATCATCTTGGTCATCGATGATGCTGGCATTCACTGTCGCAGCTGAGGACGAATAGTCAGAGTCTTCAAGTGAGGGAGTCTGACGCAAGTGAGCATTCCTTGGAGGAGTTGAGTCAAACTTGAATCTTTCGGTGAAGCCATCGTCCTGCAGATCAGCTTCAGCACTAAGCAATGTCAAACTCTTCCAAGACCTCCGACAGGTTTCATGATTAACAAAGGCATTCTTGGTGGCAAGATTGCGAATGTGATTGACATCCGCCAAGAGGCTTTGCATCTGACGCTTAAGCCAGTTGTGATGCTTGTCCTGTTTCTGGTGTAGCGCAACGAGAAGCTCTCGGTTATTGAGAACACGAGATCGCCTCCGGGGCCTTTGGGCAATGGTGCTTCCAGTGGCGTCGGTTTGAGCGCGAGGGACACGTGTATTGCCAGCCAAGGGATAAACACGCGAGACTGCCTGAACTCCTTCAATGGGCTGGGTGAAGCTTTGGTGATCAGCATTGTGAAGATAAATGGGATCCTTAGCAGGCTCTGGGTAAATAGCTTCAATAGATAGATCAACCTCTGGTAAGAATACAAGATGATTGCACACAGACAGCTGATAGTTGATGGCAGAGTGAAGCTTGATAAGGCGCATTACCCATGGAGCATAGAACTTCAAAAAAAAATGTCGGAGCCAGATGCAGCCAACTGCCTGATGAAGAAGTCTTGAGCATTGAAGCTGATGCCATTGAAGATATAGAAAACCAAGGTCTTCATTGCTCCTTGAAGCTTCGCTGCAGAGGAATGTCCTTTGACAGGCCATAGAGTTTTTTTGATGATATGTTAAATGGTGCGAGGCAAATACTCTAGGTCTTCAACAAAGAATTCATATGGGTAGTCAGCGTCGTGAGGCAAAGGCTTCATCATGCTCAACATTTGGCTCATGTTGGGTTCTGGCTTCTGAAAAATGCTCTCCAAAGCATTCTGGTGTTGTTGACAACCTGGTTCATAGTATTCACCAGGAGTGGGCAGGCCTGTGAGCTCAATTATATCAAGAGCTTTGGCTTCATGATGGACATTGCCTGTCATCCACTCAAGGACCCAAGTCTTGGGATCCCTGTTGTAGCCTCGAATGTGAAGAGTTGCATAGAATTGTAGCAGAAGCTCTTCATTCCAGTGTTCCTTGTCTGTGACAAACTACAGGAGTCCAGCGTCTCTGAAGCAATCCAACACTTCTTCTAGACAGGGCAGGCCAGCTATAGCTTCAGTATCAAGACGCATATGGGGAAATATGCGCCCTTGACTGTATAAGACGCGGGAATAGTAGCTGTGCTGCTGATAGCTCCAGAACCGATCCGAGGAAATACGGGGTTTGGTGTAAGGGTTCTTCGCGCTGTTGAAGAAGGTGTTATGTGCCACGAAGCCATTCACATTGAAGACCCCAGGAGAGGTTGCAGTGCCTGGGAATCTTGGAAGTCTTGGCTTGGGCTTCTGGACATGAGGTCTGTGCTCGACATGATAGTCAAATTGTGGACCCGCAACAGGTGGAGGAACCAGAATGGGCCATCGAACCATAACAGGCTGACCATGATCAAATGCCAGCTCAATTGTATGAGGTCTTGGAGGGGGTACAGGAGCATTGGCATTGGCATTGACATGGGCTTCAGGGTCCACATTGGCTTTAGGAGCTTCAGTATTGGCTTCGGGCGCTGCAGTGGCTTCAGGTGCATGCACTTCTGGCACCGCATGAGCTTCAGGCGCCACATTAGCTTCAGCCATGACAATGTCATTGGCTTCAGTGTTGATGTTGGTGGCCGCCTCAGGATTGTTAACCTCCACTTCCGGAGCTGGAGGGTCGGACACGTTCTCCTCGAGAACAACATCTTGGTGGGACGGGGGTGTAGCAACTCTTTCTACTTCAAATCTTGGTTCTTCTCCTTCATCGGCTGATGCAGCCGGAATATCTTCAGCTGTTTTGGCTTCAGAGTCAGAAACGTGCACAATGGAAGGGACTTGGGGCCTTGGTCCTTTGCGAAGCTTGCATAATGCTGGCGACGCTTGTGGAGATGGAGTTGGCTGGGCCTCAAAGTCATCATCATCTTGTGGTTGGGGAGCACTTGGGGTGTCTTGGTGTTGTGGGTGATCAGCCCATGATGTATCCTGAGCAGTTGGCGTCAGAGGACGACCAATGCTGATGAGTTCGCTATGCGTGAGCACAGGCGATGATACCAAATTGTGCTCGATCTAAGGAAGGACTTCATCATATTCAACATTGTCGTGAGGACCAATGTCTTCAGCTGCGGTGGGGTCAACAGCTGGATTGTCTTCAGCTTTAGGAGCCTCTTTGGAAGCAGGCTCATGAACTATCACTTGGCGTTCTTGATGTTCAGACGCAGGACGAGCCACTGAGATTGGCTCGACATCAAGGGGCTCTGTGGGAGCAGCCCAGTCTCTCTTCTTGGTTTTCCGTTTCTTGGTTGGGGGAGCATCATCAGTGGTGGCCTTGGTCTTGCATTTTCTTGCTTCGGCTTCAGCTGCCCTTGTTTTCTTGAGTTCTGAAGCCACTATGGGGACCTTAGGCTTTGAGCCTGTCATACTGGCTGGGAAGACAATTGGATGTATTTCCTGCCTTGGTGCTTCGGGTTCTGCCACAGCTGGCTTCTTCTTCTTGGCCGCCATTCGGGGGTCGATGCCTGGTCGCCCCAAAGCCTTGCGCTTTTCAGCTTCATTGTATCCCCGAACACATTTAGCAGCAATATCCTTCACGCGCTCACGAGAACCTTTGGCTTCTTCGCGTTTCATGCGGAATGCTTCCTTGAGCTCATGCATCATGACTTGGAAGTTCTGAATGTCTTCAACATTGAGCTTGGCCATATGCTTCTTGAATGAGCCTTTTCATAATCTATCTTATGCTTCAGCTCAACAATTTTCTGTGCTATAGCCAGCTCAGCAGCAATGGCTCCGTGGAAGGCGACGCTGTGGCCAATGGGAAGCTAAAGATCATCAAAGCTGACATTTGGGCTGTCAAACCACTCATCAATGAACTTGTTTAGGATTTCCACATCAAAGAGAGGAAGGTCATTGAAGATTTCCGCCTCTTGCTTGCTCTTGATCAACTGCTCAAGAGCGTCATCGCCAAGATCGTCGTCACTGGACAGATCAATGGCGTCATTCTCGTTGCGCAGAACAGCAGCAGGGGTCAGTGCTTGGCTAGTGGGTTGCATGGGCATCTTCACTTTGGCGGGCTTGGAGATGCGTGAAAGATCGTCAGACTGCACACTCTCTTCAGGAGGTGCAGTGGATAGAGGCTTTGCCCGTGAAACCTTTGGTGCAGGGGAAGGCTTCGAAGCTTTAGGTTTCTTCAGCTTCTTTGGCTTCGATGGTGCAGGCGCTTCGTCAGAATCAGCATCATCTGCAGGTTCATCCACGGCTGTCCCTTGAACCATAATATGAGAGATGAGACCATCTAGGTTGTAGAAGGGCCCAACAAGATTAGGTTCAGCTTCGCGAGTGCCATCAGCACGAGGAGCAGAGGGACCTGGATTGAAGTCCAATCCCCGCGACTTCTTGTTTTCTTTAGTCGAGTTATTGGCAAACTCGAAG
Source organism: Triticum urartu (assembly GCF_056163025.1). Taxonomy (NCBI): domain Eukaryota; kingdom Viridiplantae; phylum Streptophyta; class Magnoliopsida; order Poales; family Poaceae; genus Triticum; species Triticum urartu. Next base: position 608,258,378 of record NC_141875.1, on the reverse strand, counting down.
TTGCGCTTGAATAGATTATCGTCACGGCACCATAGTAATGAAGATGGGTCTGCATCTGCAGGCTGTGGTCCATGGACCATGCAAGGATAGAAGCCTTGTTCAATGGCTTCAGCTCTGGACCTACGTGAAGATTTTTGTACAAGATGTCTCCCCACGGCCGCTTGATGGCATTTTTCTCAGCATATTCCTAGGTCACGAACCTGTACTTGAACCATTGTTCTGCCCAATATCTTCAAATCCATTGGATTCGGGTTTTCCGCTGATTGTAGTCCTCCTCTGGATCTGTCTTGTACAACTCATAGAGGTCAGGAGGCAAATCTCTTGAGGTGTTTCCACGGCGCTGTCTGCCACCCTTCCTTGAAGATTTCTCTGGTTCCATGAAGTTTATACTGAAAGGCTTCAAAACTGTCAAAGTGTTCCGTCTACTGGTCAGACAAGAACTGGCTTCAGGAGAATTTATATGATGCTGTAAGAACTCTGCAAATGAATGCAGACTATGATAACCAAGGGATTCTCCCACGGACATGTACCTGTGACAGCATTAAAGGTGCGAGGGAAGGGGAAGAGGTCATATGCATTCTCAGAAGATTTTGAAGATAAATTAGTTTAGAAGACATTGACCTCATAGTGCGAAGACATTCACTCATAGGTAGAGAGTTGGTTCCAGATTTGTACGAATCCACGAATAAGTACAAGTGAGGAATCTAAATACTTTGTGAAGCATAAGTGAACATACTAGGCATGTTATGAGATGTAGTATGAGATAGATCCAACTTGTGTGAACATAAACTACTTGTGGTTGAAAAGGATGAATCTATCGGATCAAAAAGACTGTAACAAGGAGATTTTATTTACCACACAAGGAACTGCTAGACGGAGTGGGAGAGGAGGCCGAGCAGTTCGATCTTCCGTGCCCTAACTTGGCGACGGAGGACACCTACGGCGACGGTGGAGAAGACGATGTCCGCGGCCGGCGTGAGGACGACGTTGGTGAGGTCGCGGCAGCTAAGCGCTTCATCGCCGGCGTCGTCGAGGGCTAGCGGTGGCGCTAGGGTTTGTGCGAGAGTGGAAGAAGAGATAATGACTGGGGTGAGGCGTGTACTTATATGGAGAGGGACGACACTGTGTTATTACACAGGTGCCCCTGGCGATTCGCATCTGAACGACACATGGCGATCATGCAACACATGAGAGGTTGTTCCACATTCCCACGCACGCCTGGATTGTCGGGTGGTCATTCCCACTTCTCCGGGTTTCAAGTAAAAGGATTAAGCATTGAAAGCTGATTAATGTTTGTCTCTGTGTCTTCTGCTGACAAGGATGCAGGGAAGACGTTTTGACAATTTCAACAGAATGCATATGATTTGGATAGATAGACTTAAGATAGAAGCATAGAAGGGTTAGGGTCCGATCACATTCACTTAGTTCAAAAGATTCAACAAGAGGACATAGCTATAAGTGAATGATGTAGAGGACAGAAACCAAATCAGTACATTGAAGATAAACAAGAAGCCATGTTGACATTGAAGACAAACAAAATGCGACGACTTTACAATGTAATACCAACAGAGAGTATTCCAAATAGGAGTTTGGTGGTGGCGTTACCCACCATATAGGAAATATTAGACCCAGACACGGCGCACAATTATCGTGGCGCTCCGAAGTCAAATTCCACGTTAATGTATTCACACTCAGAATGTAGGTCTTCATTGATTGAAGACATACTTTGCTTCGTGTGTTGCACATATAAGTCATCAACATGCATAAGTGTTAGGATGTGTGCCTGATCACAGGACATTTGAGGATTCCAAGATATTTAGCTCACTCCGTAACTTGAAAAACCTCTTCTCATCCAAGGGCTTTGTAAGATATCTGCCAGTTGCTCTTCAGTGTTGATGTGTATGATATCAATATCTTCCTTCATGACATGATCTCTGAGAAAGTGATGATGAATTTCAATGTGATTTGTCTTCGAGTGCTGAACTGGGTTGTTAGCAATCTTGATGGCGCTTTCGTTGTCGCAGTAGAGTGGCACTTGCTTCAGATGAATGCCATAGTCTTTAAGTGTTTGCTTCATCCATAGAAGCTGAGCGTAGCAAGATCCAGCAGCAATGTATTCAGATTCAGCAGTGGAGAGAGATACACAGTTCTGCTTATTTGAAGACCAACATACAAGTGATCGTCCCAGAAAGTGACATGTGCCTGATGTAGACTTGCGATCCACCTTGTCACCAGCATAATCAGCATCCGAGAATCCAACTAGATCAAACTCTGAGCCCTTTGGATACCATAATCCTAGTGTTGGGGTGTGAGCCAAATATCGAAGAATTAGCTTCACAGCTAAGTGATGTGATTCCTTTGGTGCCGCTTGGAATCGGGCACACATGCAAACACTAAGCATGATATCTGGCCTAGATGCACATAAATAAAGCAAAGAACCTATCATGGAGCGGTATACCTTTTGATCGAACTCTTTACCATTGTTGTCAGGACCTAGATGGTGTTTAGTTGGCATTGGCATAGTGTAACCTTTGCAGTCTTGCATTCCAAACTTCTTCAGGCAATCTTTGAGGTATTTCTCTTGAGATATGAAGATGACATTGCGTCGCGGTCGTATTTGAAGACCAAGGAAGAACTTCAGTTCAACCATCATGGACATCTGATATTGCTCTTGCATCATATATCCAAACTCATCACTGTATTTCTGGTTGGTGCAGCCGAAGATAATGTCATCCACATATATTTGGCACACAAATAGTTCACCATCATATGTCTTTGTGAAGAGTGTGGGATCCAAAGAACCAGGTTTGAAGCCTTTGCTCTTCAGGAAGTCCTTGAGTGTGTCATACCAAGCACGAGGGGCTTGTTTGAGGCCATACAGTGCCTTGTTGAGCTTATAAACCATGTCAGGATGTTTTGGATCTTCAAAGCTAGGCGGTTGTGCAACATACACTTCTTCTTCAATCTTGCCATTGAGAAAAGTGCTCTTCACATCCATTTGATACAGAAGAATGTTATGATGATTTGCATAGGCCAGCAGTATGCGTATAGCTTCAAGCCTAGCCACAGGAGCAAATGTCTCATCGAAGTCAATTCCTTCAACTTGGGTGTATCCTTGAGCAACGAGACGAGCTTTGTTTCTGACACTTGACCCTGCTCATCTTGCTTGTTGCTATCGTTGTTTTGGGAACGAGGGTCCCCAGACTTGCCTGCCTGCGGCATGCGGCGTGGCGCAAAGGGGGCCCAGCACAGCCCGTCTTCATCGACACAACCCCAAGACCCTCGCGAGGGGCCAAGCCTCGCGGAGCAGACGACACGGAGCTTCCTCAGGCATGGCCACATCAGGTTGGCTCGCGAGGAGGCGGAGAGATCAAGGCGGGGTACCTCACGAGGTGCCCGTGACGCAAGCCATGACGACCAAGGGCGCCAGCCCGCGCAGTGTCCTCCTTTCCTCTTTGGTGCAAAGGGAGCAAGCGCAGGCGAGAGCATCAAGCAAAGGCACCCGTTTCGGTGCAACGAGACCAAGACCAGTCCAACGGCAGGGAGGAAGTCATTGTGGAGCTCAAGCCAGCGTCACCACCAGAGTCTTTGGCAGGCGAGGACTAACTTTAGTCAGGATAAGTGTACTAGATGTTCCCCTTCAAAATGGCCAATTGTTGGCGCCCTTCCCGCTCAATATTTGGGAAGAGGCCCAGGGCCTTTGCCTATAAATAGGACTAGCCACCCCCAGGGTAGGGAGGATCCATAATCGGCCAACCCAGAAACTAGCTAGGGTCACAATCGAGAAGAGAGGGAGGGAAGGGTGACTGAACTCCCCCTAGCAGTTCATCCTCCCAACCAAGAACAGACCCTCGCGAGGCTGTTCTTCCTTGTATTGCTCATCATCATCAGCCCAAGGGGCAATCCACCACACCATGCACTGGAGTAGGGTGTTACACCACAACGGTGGCCCGAACTAGTATAAACCCTGTGTCTCTAGTGCTGTTCTTCCCGTAGCTTAGATATCAGCGAGGCGGAGGGGTGCAGGTAGGTAGAAGGCGAGATCTCCGTGCGCACCCCAGTGTTCGAACCTCAAGGGTCTGCCGGAACCCGAAATCCTACATTTGGCGCGCGCCAGGTAGGGGTGCGCCGGAATTCGTCTTCCACCACCCCGTTCTCCTCCGACCATCGCGTCCATGTCTGACGCTCGTCGGGCCCGCGCCGAGTGCCGGGCCACTCTCACTTCCCGCGTCGCCCAGACGGCTCCTGTCGGCGGGCGTCCTCGCCGTTCCCCGTCACCTGCCGTCAACGCCGCCACAGGCCCGGCGGGGGACGAGCAGCAAGCGTCGTATCAGCATCCGTCCGTTCGGCAAGACGGCCGCACCGCTACTCCCTCGCTCACCCCAGCTGGTTCTTCGTCCCGCGCGCTCCGCGCACCCATGGAGGCTCGAGCTGCGCTCATCGCGGCAAACGAACTCCTGCGCTACCGTCCCGTCGACGACGTCTACGAAGAATGGCTCAACCACGTCGCCGAGCTCGTCCGCGCCGCAGGGGGCTGTCCTGCACCGTCCGTTCCGCTGCACCGCACCCCGCCCCGCGCGGGTGACGAAGCTCCGGCGGTGCCCCGGCCGCCTCCTCCTCAAGAAGGCGCCATGGCTCCAAGGCAGATGGCCCCTGGGCGGAACCCGCTCCGTCAGGTGCCAGCGCGGCAAGAGCAGAGCTGCCAAGAAGTCCCTCGCCCGCAAGAAGCTGCCAGGGTGCTCCCTGCTCCAGCACGTCGCGACCATGCTCCTGCTCCCGCGCGTCAAGACCCCGCACTGCTCCCAGCTGCAGCGCGTGGGGGCATGCAAGACCAAGCTCTTCGTCACCCAAGGCCTCCCGTGGCCACAGCAGGCTGCCGTGCATTCACCGCCGAGCTACGCAGCGTCGCGTGGCCCGGCAAGTTCAAGCCAGACCTGCCTCCTTGTTACGACGGCACGGCCGACCCTGCGGAGTTCCTCCAGCTCTATGAGCTGGGCATCGAAGCTGCCAACAGAGACGAGAAGGTCATGGCGAACTGGTTTCCCATGGCGCTCAAGGACGGGGCCCGCACCTGGCTCCTGAACCTGGCCCCAGGCACGATCTCCTCCTGGGACGAGATGCGCACCCGCTTCATCGCCAACTTCCAAGGTACTCGCGACCGGCCACCTGCCGTGAGCGACATGCGCCGCATCAAGCAACAACCCGGAGAGACCCTGCAGAAGTACATCCAGCGCTTCAACAATGCACGCCTCAAGATTCCCAAGGTGACCGAGGAGGCCATCATCTCAGCCTTCTCCGACGGCGTGCGCGATGTCAAGATGAAGGAGGAGCTGGTGATGCATGAAGACATGTGCACTTCCTTGGAGTTGTTCAACTTGGCAACCAAGTGCGCCAGGGCTGAGGAAGGGCGTCTCTCCCTCCTCGAGCTGCCTGCCGCGGACCCAGAAGAGAAGAAGCCCAAGGCCAAGGATGTGAAGCGCAAGGGGGCTGCCGTGCTCGCGGCAGAACCAGACACCAAGCGGGGCAGAGATCTGCCCGAACCTCCCAAGGGCAGTCGGTACAGTGTGTACCACGACCTCCACACCCACAACACCAACGAATGTCAAGAGCTCCGAGCCGTGCGAGAAGGAAGGATTGGCCGTTGCCCCGACCGCGGTGACCGGGGCTACGGTCCAGGAGGAGGAAGGAACATAGGACGCTGGGAAGACCGCGGCCCGCGCCAAGGGTGGCGCGATCAACCTCGCGAGGATCGCTAGCAAGACCTGCCTCGCGAGGGAGACTGGAGGGATCAACCTCGCGAGGATCGCCCGCAAGGCAACGCAGGCCTCCCTCCGCTGCCGCCGCAGCCAAGGAGAAACGAGGACCACCATCAGGACGAGGGGGCTGGGGGCTTCCAGGAGCCGCGCGCAGTCGCCTGCATCCTGGGCGGGGCTCAAGCCCCAGCCCCCTCAACGCATCTTCAAGCAGTTCGCCCGCGAAGTGAATGCAGTCCTCCCCAAGCTGGAAGCCACGCGCCCTCTTAGGTGGTCGGCGTGCGCCATCACGTTCAGCTCAGTAGATCAGCTCAAGTGTGCAGCTACAGCCGGAGTCCTCCCGATGCTGTGTTCCCCAATCATCAGCAACATGGTGGTCACCAGGACCCTCATCGATGGCGGGGCAGGGCTCAACGTCCTGTCCGTGGAAACATTCAACAATCTCCAAGTGCCCTACGACCAGCTTCAGCCGACCAAGCCTTTCTCCGGAGTCACCGACGGCTCCACAGTCCCGATTGGGCAGGTCCGCCTCCCAGTCACCTTCGGGACACGCGACAACTACCGCACCGAGCTCATCGACTTCGACGTCGCTCACATTTACCTGCTGTACAACGCCATCCTTGGGTACCCAGCGCTGGCCAAGTTCATGGCCGTAACTCACCACGGCTACAACGTCCTCAAGATGCCAGGAAGTGGCGGAGTCATCACGGTGCCCTGTGAAGAGAAGGACGCGGTGTGTTCCCTAGAACGAGCCTTTCAGGCCGCGTCACTGGAAGACCCGGATCGCGGAAGCAGGAGGCTTCCCGAGACCGCCCCAAGAAGAAGACATCGTCCGGCCTGGCCCCTTAGGAGGCAGGCCCCTCAGGGCCCGCGCCTGCCCAAGGGGAACCTCCTTCCATCGCAAAGGAAAGCGCGCCCGGTGCCCTCCTCAGGCAGGGCTCGGGGGCTCTCCCCTGGAGGGCCACCGACCTGGCTAAGGTCACGAGGGAGGCGCTTGGGTACCACATGGAGGCGTGTTTCGAAGCACGTTTCCCTCAGGAAGGAGTAAAGCAAGGAGAGCCAGACCCTCAGGAGTTCGTCAGCAAGGCCATTCAGGAGCTACAGGAGTCAAGAGTTATGAGAGGCGGCCGCCGCCTACCAGCTGTGGCTCCCCATCTAGACGAGGATGGTGGGCTACGCGTCTGCATCGACATACCAGGGCTCAATCGAGTCGCCTCTCTGGAGCGCCTCTGGCTCTCCCGAGTGGGGCGCTGCGAAGGTCCACCCCACAACTACCTTCGCATGCCTTACGGCTTGCCGAACGCGGCTGCCACATACCAGCGCCTCACGAGGGGCATCATGGAGGCTCAAGAGGCCAGGCGTTCCACAACCCTGGCGGAGATGGAGATGGTCCGCAAGGAACCACCAGCGCCTCCGGAGCCTCCGGAGCCTCCCGAGGCCCCTGGGCCTGGGGGCTCGTGAGGATTGGCTTCTGCAACCCACCGAGTCTGCTACACCAACACTCCTTCGTCCTCAACATCATCAGGTGACATCTTTCAAGTTTCACTTCCAGCTGGGAGCGCCCCCCAGGGCTGCATTATTCCCAGGCCGCGTGGGTCCGTCCCTGCGGCATGTATCCCTTTTATTTCATGTTGTTTGCTTACCTTATTGGGGGCGCCCCTCGGGCTGCATCATCCCCCAAGTCGCTTGGGCCAGACCGAGCGGCATGTACCCCTTTTGCGTTTATTTCCGGCTATGCGTTCGACCCACCATGCTTGATTATTTGATGCCTGTCCATGGCACCTCTTCTTCTCCATGCCGACCACTTGCACGTTAAAGGGGGGGTACCTGAGCATCGCGACTCAGGGCTCTTACTGGCTCTCCAGCCCTCACCCTCTGGCCTTGTCCACGACATCGCGACCTGGCATACCAGTGACGGCTAAGACCAGCTCGAGGGCCGGGACCCGAGGACGTAGAGTGCCGGCATCTAACCAAATTTGCAGGGACACATCACAAGATAAGGCCCAGTGCCAGGCGCAATCCGCCTAGAGGTAGGGCCCCATGAGTCCCGCGCTGGCTCACGGGTGCCCAGATACACCTCGCCAGGCCCTTTCGTGCCAGCCACGTGTCAGGGCGGGGCTGTACACGCCCCGGGGGCTCCTCCCGGAGGGGAGCCCCCTCCCACGTTCTAGTGGAAGCACCATGCTCCGCGCTGGCTGACAACACTGCCGAGGAGCAGCTATGCCCGTACACATACGGAAGCGCTATGCTCCGCGCTGGTGATAAACAACTGAGGGCGGCCCCCGGGCCGCATCAACCTCAGGGAGCCCAGAGCTCAGTGTCTAGCCTCATCGTAACGCCTCCCCTCGGGAGTGCCGCGCGAGGGGGCTGGGCACGGGGGCTACGCCTGGGTCACGCCCAGACGCACGCCACCCAGCCAGGCCCCCCCAGGCCTAGTTTGTCGCGTGTCTCTCCCCGAGCGGAGCCAAGGTACGAAGGCCATTTGTGCGTCAAGGGGGACTCCTGAGCATCGCGACTCAGGAGCCTAACTGGTCACGTAGCCCCTCACTCCTTAGTTCCGAAAGGCTAACGGCGGTTGAGCTATGCGCGCGGCCGGGCTCTGCAAACGTAGAACGGTAGATCCACCCACATCATACCTCCCTACTTGCTGTTCGTGCGCCAAGGGGGACTCCTGAGCATCACGACTCAGGAGCTCAACTTGTCACGTAGCCCCTCACTCCTTGGCCCCGTCCTGGTTTCCGGTCGGGACTAACGCTGGGTGAGGTATGCGCGGGGCCAGGCTCTGCCGGCGTAGAACATAAGCAAGTAGGAAGGAAAAGCGCAAATTTCAAGGAATTCAAAAGCAAATATTACAGTCCACACTGTTATCTCAATGCCAAACGCAAGTTTAAATGCTTCTCCGAGGCATGATACATGTGCAGGAATTAAAGGCAGGACAGGAGCCACAACGGAGTCACTTGTCGGCGGTGGAGCAGCGCGGAGTGGGTTCGCCTCATGGAGCAGCGGGGTCGGCAGCGCCTTGCTTCGGCTTGGTGCTGAAGGCCCGAAACTTCCCCAGCAGAGCCTCCGCGCGACCCTTCCCGGCCTCGGCAGCGGCAGCGGCACACTCGCTGCTTCCTGGCTCCAGCAGGCTGTCGAGGTCGACGCCGGGATCGCGAAGGTAGATGTGGGTAAGGACCCGCGTCAGTGCTGCAGAAGATAGGACACGCGCCTCGTCCTCGGCCGTGGGGCCAAGGCCAAGGGCGACATCTTCAAGAGCGCGAACCAGGAAGGGAAGCAGCTTGGCAGGGCCGTCCTCGGCGCCAGCCAGCGGGCTGTCCAGGCCGCTGTCGTAAAGCATCCTCAGCGAGGAGCGAGCCTTCGCCTCCATCTCCGCGAAGGCCATGCGGTCCTCGGCAAGAACCTGGGCCTTGTCGTCCAGCTCGACCTTCCTCGCCCCCAACTCCTGCTCCAGCGCGCCTAGGCGGTCGTGGCGCTTCCTGAGCTTGGCCTCCAGGCCCTCGACGGCCGCCTCGCAAGCCTTCACGCCTTCTTCCTGCTCTTGGAGAAGGCAGACCTCTTTCGCGAGCTGGTCCCGCAGGCCTTGCAGCTCATCCTCCAGCGCCTTGCAGCGACCACGGACGTCGACCACCTCCCCCAGGGCTGCGTCACATGCAGCCTTAGCCTCAAGGACGGCCTGCCTCTCCTCATCGCAAGCCGTCGAGGCCTGGACCAGCGCCGCCTGAATCGAAGCATCGGAGCGAATCCATCTTGAAGCCAGCTCCAAGCGCCTGGCCACCAAGCGAGGGTTGGCGCCAAGTAGATCCTGCCGCAGCCGGTCCAGCTCAGCGGCAGCACGATCCAGAACGGCAGGAGGAGTCGGAGAGACAGCAGTCGGTGGAGTAGGAGGAGAAGGCGGCAGCGCGACCACAGCATCCTGAGGCGAAGCTTGCTGCGCCCCAATGGCTGAAGTGGTGGCAGCAAGCAAAGGCACCTCTAGAGTCACTTGGGCCATGGGAGCTGAGCCCGCCCCAGCCGGCTCAGCCAGGCCTCGCGAGGACGACCGGGCAGGAGAAGCCCGTGTGTCGCGGTCACCTTCCTTCACGGGCAGAGGCGCTGCCACGGATGGAACCTCAGGAGCTCCCTTCGGCTTCTTTGCGGCGGGCGCCATCCTATCCAAGAGATGCGGACGTCAAGCCTCAGAAGCAGAAGAAGAAATAAAGACAAGAATCAAGCGCTTATGGGTCGTCGCCAGTGAGCTCAAGCGGCCTCCGGCCAAATTTGAAGCCCGAAAGCCGGCTGGAAAGGTCAACCTCGGGAAGCTTGGAAGCGGAAGGCGCGTCTGCGGTCCGCCTCGGGGCCGGGGCAGACCCGCGGGAGATCAGCCCGGTCCTGTCCTTCTTCGGGATTGAGGGCAAGCTTCCGCCGTCCTGATCGTCATCATCCTCGTCGTCATCATTCGGAGAGAGGCGGAGAACGCGGGACCTGCGCCGGGGGAGGGGAGCCCTCGACTCTCCGTCAGTCGCCTCGGAGTCAGGCCCTTTTTCCCGCTCCCCTCCTTCCTCCTCTTCGCTGGAGTTGTTGGAGGACATGTCCACCGATTCCACGGGAGTTTCTATGGGCACGGGCCCGTCCCCGTTGAAGACGGGCATGGACTCCACTACCTGCTCCCAGTCGTCGCGGAGGAACAAGGGCGTAGGGGCGCCCTCCAACCTCGCCACATCGCCCCCGACCAGAGATTGGAGGACCGCAGCCAGATCTTCGTCGGCCAAGGCCGCGGGGCTCGGATGGGGCCTCCACATCGGAAGTGAATACTGCCGAAGCGGAGCCAGCTGGTGCTCCAGGAATTCCCTCAGTAGCGACGCGCCGGTCAGCTTCGCCGCCGCCATGTTGGCCGGCCTCAGATCTGCGTCCATCTTCTCCAACACTAGCTTCGTGCGGGGGTCCGCGAGCTCCGCTCGACCCCAATCGCTGGAGCTCGTGGGTTGCTCCATGGGCAAGATCAGCCGAGGGTGGATGCGCCCAGCATCTGCCAAGACCCACTTGCTCCTGAAGCCCTCAATCCTTTTCCCAGGGTTCGAAATGGCAATGGCGCCGCCGTACGCGATGAAGCTCGCGCACGCGGAACAGGACCGCGGGAGGTCCGGAGGTAGAAATAGTGGCGCGGCAAGGCCACCGAGGGCTGCACCCCTACGTGAGCCTCGCAGTAATAGGCGAAGATTGCCAGGAGAAGGACGGAGTTGGGGTGGAGATGCAGAGCCTGTAGCTTATAATGGCGGAGGACAGAGAAGAAGAACTCGGAGAAGGGAGGCACCAGGCCAGCAGCAATGGCGCTTACAAAGAACGGATAGAAGGTGCTCCCTTGGCCCTCAGGGGTGGCGGAGCCGGCCTTGAACACCTTCGCCCCGTCGAGGCCCTGCGCCGCCGCCATCCGGCGCAACCGGGCGAGGCTCGCCTCCGACACATTCGGCGAGTCCAGGGCAGACGAGTACCAAGCTCCGGCCGGGGACTGACGAGGCGCCATGGCTTCCTAGGTCACGCGGTCGGAGTAGATCTGGAAATTTTGGAGGAAGGAAGGAGAGGCGCAAGAAAGGGGATCTGAGTAGCAACCAGAGAAAGCAAAAAGCAAAGCCTGGGTAGATGCCGCTCCTTTATCCACTCGCGCGGTTGCTGAGGCGCCCACGTCCAATCAACCGCCATGCGGCGCCCGAGGCCGCAGGCTGTTAGGGCCCGCGGCACTTCGCCCTTGCCCTTTCACCTCCCTGCACGGCCAAGTCCAGCCGCGCCTTGGGCCCGGGGGCTACTATCGGCGTTCTGGGAATGTGGGTCCCCAGACTTGCCTGCTTGCGGCCTGCGGCGTGGCTCAAAGGGGGCCCAGCACAGCCCGTCTTCATCGACACAACCCCAAGATCCTCGCGAGGGGCCAAGCCTCGTGGGGCGGACGACACGGAGCTTCCTCAGGCATGGCCACATCAGGCTGGCTCGCGAGGAGGCGGAGAGATCAAGGCGGGGTACCTCACGAGGTGCCCGTGACGCAAGCCATGACGACCAAGGGCGCCAGGCGGGCGCCAGCCCGCGCAGTGTCCTCCTTTCCTCTTTGGTGCAAAGGGAGCAAGCGCAGGCGAGAGCATCAAGCAAAGGCACCCGTTTCGGTGCAACGAGACCAAGACCAGTCCAACGGCAGGGAGGAAGTCATTGTGGAGCCCAAGCCAGCGTCACCACCAGAGTCTTTGGCAGGCGAGGACTAACTTTAGTCAGGATAAGTGCACCAGATGTTCCCCTTCAAAATGGCCAATTGTTGGCGCCCTTCCCGCTCAATATTTGGGAAGAGGCCCAGGGCCTTTGCCTATAAATAGGACTAGCCACCCCCAGGGTAGGGAGGATCCAGAATCGGCCAACCCAGAAACTAGCTAGGGTCGCAATCGAGAAGAGAGAGAGGGAAGGGTGACTGAACTCCCCCTAGAAGTTCATCCTCCCAACCAAGAATAGACCCTCGCGAGGCTGTTCTTCCTTGTATTGCTCATCATCATCAGCCCAAGGGGCAATCCACCACACCACGCATTGGAGTAGGGTGTTACACCACAACGGTGGCCCGAACCAGTATAAACCCTGTGTCTCTTGTGCTGTTCTTCCCGTAGCTTAGATCTCAGCGAGCCGGAGGGGTCCAGGTAGGTAGAAGGCGAAATCTTCGCGCGCACCCCAGTGTTCGAACCTCAAGGGTCTGCCGGAACCCGAAATCCGACAGTTGCGATATATCCATTTAGTGCCTATGATATTGTGCTTACGAGGATCGGGATGCTTGACAAGTTCCCACACATTATTCAGTTCAAATTGTTGAAGCTCTTCTTGCATAGCTTGAATCCATTCAGGTTCCATGAAGGCTTCATCAACTTTCTTGGGTTCAGATATTGAGACGAATGCGAAGTGCCCACAGAAATTTGCTAGTTGTGTTGCCCTTGAACGAGTGAGTGGACCAGGTGCATTAATGTTGTCAATTATTCTCTCAATATGTACTTCATTTGCAACACGAGGATGAACAGGACGAAGATTTTGCTCTTGCTGATCATTGTCATTGTTAGAAGGATTGTCTTCAGGCTGAGCATTTCTTCAGGTTGATCAGGTGCAGAGATGATGAGTTCCTCTTCAGGTTGAGCTTCAGACGGTATGATTTCTCCAGTTCCCATAAGCTTGATGGATTCACTGGATGGAACTTCATCTAGCACATTTGGCAGGTGCTCTCTTTGCGAGCCGTTAGTCTCATCGAACCGCACATCCACAGTTTCAACCACTTTATAGTGAAAGAGGTTGAAGACTCTGTAGGAGTGTGATTCCTTTCCGTATCCAAGCATAAAACCTTCATGTGCTTTCGGTGCAAATTTTGAAGTGTGATGTGGATCCTTGATGCAGCACCTGGCACCAAATACTCTGAAGTAACTGACATTTGGCTTCTTACCAGTGAGGAGCTCATAGGATGTTTTGTTAAGAAGCTTGTGAAGATAAACACAGTTGATAATATGGCATGCAGTATCAATGGCTTCAGGCCAAAACTTTCTTGGAGTCTTGTATTCATCGAGCATCGTCCGAGCCATGTCAATCAGTGTTTTGTTCTTGCGTTCCATGACGCCATTCTTCTACAGCGTGTACGGAGCTGAGAACTCAAGAGTGATGCCTAAAGTATCAAGATAAGTGTCGAGGACAGTGTTCTTGAATTCAGTGCCATTGTCACTTCTGATGTGCTTGATCTTGACGCCATAGTTGTTCATGGCTCGATTGGCGAAGCGTCTGAAGACATCCTGCACTTCAGTCTTGTAGAGAATAATCATCAACAATGATGAAGCCATAGAGACAAGCAGTAGTAATAAGAGTTGAGTAGTGAGTGGGACCGAAGAGGTCCATGTGTAGCAGTTCAAAGGGTTGAGTCGTTGTCATGATTGTCTTCGAGGGATGCTTGCCTCTCGTCATCTTTCCAGCTTCACAGGCACCGCATAGGTGATCTTTCTTGAACTTGACGCCCTCGATGCCTATGACATGCTTCTTCTTTGCAAGAGTGTGCAAGTTCCTCATGCCAGCATGCCCTAGCCTCTGATGCCAGAGCCAGCATTCTAAAGCCTTTGCTAGAAGACATACGGCAAGCTGTGGTCCTACTGAGAAATCTACCATGTACAAATCATCTTTCCGATACCCTTCAAAGACTAGAGACTTGTCAGATTCCATTAGAACAAGGCAATGATATTTTCCAAATATCACAATCATGTTTAAATCGCAAAGCATTGAGACAGACATTAAGTTGAAACCAAGGGATTCAACAAGCATCACTTTATCCATGTGTTGATCCCTTGAGATTGCAACTCTACCTAGACCCAATACCTTGCTTTTACCCGTATCAGCAAATGTGATGTGACTCTTGTCAAATGGACGTAAAGTTGAGTCCATGAGAAGACTTCGCTTGCCAGTCATGTGATTAGTACACCCACTATCAATAATCCATTCTGAAGCAGCTGGTGTCATACCCTACAGTGCAGTTGGGGGATAGGCTTCACGAAGAGAATTGTGTAGCATAAACATTTGACGAGCAAGTGGATTATGAAAGCTTAGATCGAGGTTAGGACTGATAGGGAAAGTAGCAAGTGACTTAGGAACAAAATACATAATAATACCATTTGGGCATTTGATCTTGTGCCCTACAAAATATTTAAGGTCCCCAGCAATAGCTTCAGACGAATTTGATTTTAGGCTAGAGACCCTTCCCTGCAAAAGAGAGTTAAGCTTTCTTAGCCACCCACATATTCAAGGGTGGCTTCGAAGCAATGAGTCTAAGTGCAACATCTGAGAACTTTGGCTTAGAAGCCCTAGCAAATAGTCTTGTAGGAGGGCAATAGTACTCATAAGAATAAGCAGAGTAGTTCTTGGTCTTATGAACATGGCGGTTTGATGAAACGCGCTCATATTCATAGGCCTTAGTATGGTTTCCCTGCAAAACATTTGCGTTAGTGCGACTCAGGTGAGCCCTCTGTCTATATGAAGCCTTTGGACCATATGAAGCCCGTGGTCTAGGGTTTGTCTTCTTCACTTGTGGTGTCATGATGACATTCACAGGAAGATTCTCTAGACACCTTTTCGGCACCAAGACTTTCTTCGTAGGTGGCCCATTCCTGCAGTTAGTCCCAATATACCTGGAAAACACTTCACCATTCTGATTCTTAAACAGTTTATAGTTTGCATCAAAGGATTCATCAATAACAATGGGATTAGCACAAGTGAAGCCAGATAGGGTGGATGGATCCACTGAAGATTCCTTTGCAGCAACCCATGTGGTTTTGGGGCACTGATCAGGTTTCCAGTAAGAGCCATCAGCATTCATTTTCCTTTCGAACCCAACACCCTCTTTCCTAGGGTTTCGGTTCAGGATCTGCCTTTTGAGGACATCACATAGTGTCTGATGTCCTTTGAGACTTTTGTACATCCCTGTTTCAAGCAATGTCTTCAACCTAGCATTTTCGTCAGCAATAGCAGTGGCATCCTCAGCAGAGGGGTTAGTTACCACATCAACAGTTGAAGATATTGCAATAGTAGCAGCAGTAGAACATCCAGTAACAGGAGTAGCATTATCACGCTCAATGCATTTAAGACATGGTGGTTCAAATCCTTCCTAAGTGGGACTGATCTGTTTGGCGCGAAGTGACTCGTTTTCCTTTTGAAGATCTTCATCAGCCACTCTCAATTTCTCAAGATCTTGCTTCCTTTGAAGATAATCATAGGAGATCTTTTCATGAGTTGTTGAGAGCGTTTCATGGCGACTTTCAAGTTCCTCATACTTAACGTGAAGATTTTTCTATGTCTTCAATTAAGGACTGAGATCGAGTCATTTCAGCGTCTAACAGGTCATCGCTTTTGTCTAACAGTTTTTGAATATGTTCCATAGCTTTCTGTTGTTCAGTTGCAATTTTAGCAAGTGTTTTGTAGCTGGGTTTGGAACCACAATCAGAGTCATCTTCACTGGATGATTGATAGTGAGTAGTGCGTGAGTTTACCTTGGCACCGCGTGCCATGAAGCAGTAGGTGGGAGCGGAATCATCCTGGTCATTAGCATCGGCGTTGGTGATGGAGTCATTGTCTTTAATGCTGAAGATGGACTTGGCAACGTAGGCTGTAGCCAGACATGCAATGCTAGAATCGGACTCCTCCTCAGATTCCCCCTCCGCCTCCTCAGAAGCAGACTCCTCCTCTGAATCCATTTCCTTGCCAACAAACGCACGAGCCTTGCCAGATGAGCTCTTCTTGTGTGATGAAGACTTTGATGAAGACTTGGAAGATGACTTTGACTATCTCTTCTTCTTCTTGTCGTCAGAATCATATTCCTTGCTTTTCTTCTTCTTGTTGTTCTCATTGTCCCACTAAGGACACTCAGAGATGTAGTGGCCAGGTTTCTTGCACTTGTGGCATGTTCTCTTCTTGTAGTCATGAGCAGAAGCTTCATCATTCCTTGAGCTAGAACGTGAGGACTTTCTGAAGCTTTTCTTCTTGGTGAATTTCTGGAACTTCTCCACAAGCATAGCAAGCTCCTTTCCAATGTCTTCAGGATCATCAGAACTGCAATCAGATTCTTCTTCAGATGAGGAAATAGCTTTTGCCTTCAAGGCACGAGTTCGCCCATAGTTGGGACCGTAGATGTCTCTTTTCTCAGAAAGCTGAAACTCATGTGTGTTGAGCCTTTCCAGTATTTCAGACGGATCGAGTGTCTTGAAGTCAGGGAATTCTTGAATCATCAGGGCTAGGGTGTCAAATGAGTTGTCAAGTGATCTCAGGAGTGTCTTGACGACTTCATGCTTGGTGATCTCGGTAGCGCCGAGGGCTTGAAGCTCATTTGTGATGTCAGTGAGTCGATCAAATGTAAGATGAACATTCTCATTGTCATTTCTCTTGAAGCGGTTGAAGAGGTTGCGAAGGACATTGATTCTTTGATCTCTCTGGGTTGATACGCCTTCGTTGACCTTGGAGAGCCAGCCCCAGACTAGCTTGGATGTTTCCAGAGCACTCACACGGTCATACTGTCCTTTGGTCAGATGACCACAGATGATGTTCTTGGTAGTGGAATCCAGTTGAACGAACTTCTTGACATCAGCAGCGGTGACACCTTCACCAGCCTTAGGGATGCCATTCTTGACGACATACCAGAGGTCGATATCAATGGCTTCAAGATGCATGTGCATCTTATTCTTCTAGTAGGGATATTCAGTTCCATCGAAGACTAGGCACGCAGCGGAGACTTTGATTATCCCTGCAGTCCACATAGCTAAAACTCCAGGTGGTTAAACCGAATCACATAGAACAAGGGAGTACCTTGCTCTGATACCAATTGAAAGTGCTTGTTATCGACTAGAGGGGGGGTGAATCGGCGATTTTTATGAAAGTCTTCAAAACATGCAAGTTTCAAAGACAAACGATAGAAACAAACCTATTACCATGCAGCGGAAGGTAGACTACACTAAGCAAGCCATAGTCAAGTATTCAGTGAGATGAAAGCACAAAGACTAATAGCAGCTAGGCAGTATAGATCAGGATGGAAGATAGTATGAAGCCAATCAGAACAGCAGTCACACAGTGAGGACAAATAGATAATGCAGACAGGCAATGACTTCACACGGACCAATCTGAAAGTAAAGAGATGGGAAGGATGGAACCAGTGGCTCGTTGAAGACAATGATTTGTTGGACCAGTTCCAGTTGCTGTGACAACTGTACGTCTGGTTAGGGAGGCTGAGATTCAACTCAAAAGACCACGTCTTCACCTTATTCCCCTTGAGCTAAGGACACCCAGTCCTCGCCCAATCACTCTAGTAAGTCTTCAAGGTAGACTTCCAAACCTTCACAGACTTCGTTCACCGGCGATCCACAATGACTCTTGGATGCTCAAAACGCGATGCCTAACCGGCTGGAGGATTCACAGTCCTCAAGTGTAATAAGTCTTCAGATCACACAGACAAGAAGACTTCAGTGATGCCTAACACTCTTTGGCTCTGTGTGTTTATGGCTTTGTCCTCACAAGGAATTCTCTCTCAAAGGCTTCGAGGTGGGTTGCTCTCAAACGACAAAAGCCGTACACTAACTTTGAGCAGCCAACCGTTTATGGTTGTAGGGGGTGGGCTATTTATAGCCACTAGGCAACCCGACCTGATTTGTCCAAAATGACCCTGGGTCACTAAGGAATTGACACGTGTTCCAATGGTCAGATTTCAAACACACACGACAACTTTACTTGGGGTACAAGCAAAGCTGACTTATCCAGCTCTGGATAAGATTTGCTCTCATTGTCTTCGCTCGAAGACATAGGATTTTGGTTAAGCATCACTTCAGTCATTCTGACTGGTTCATTTGGACCCCACTTAACAGTACGGTGGTTCCTATGACTCAACAAAGAAGAAAAAGAACGATGAAACAACTAAGTCTTCGCGCTCCATAGTCTTCACGTGATGTCTCCTCTTGTCATAGTCTTCAATGTGAATGTCTTCACATACCACCTTTGGCTTCAATGTCTTCATTCATTTTTAGGGGTCATCTCTGGTAGGAAAACCGAATCAATGAGGGACTTCTATCTGTGTTATCCTGCAATTCTCACAAACACATTAGTCCCTCAACCAAGTCTGTCGTCAATACTCCAAAACCAACTAGGGGTGGCACTAGATGCACTTACAGGTGATACCTGCACAGGAGATAATAGCATTCCAGATAGTGCCGAAGATGACAACAATTGCCAGGACCCCGATTCCAAGTCACATCGATCTAGCCGGTAACACCTCATATCACTTTGCGGCCTCACGCACGGTATTCCCACGGGTGTCGCCTTACCATGGCCCGGGACCGTTTGCGCCGTTTGGCTCATGTATATGATAGTGTCGCTAGCATCCATATGACAGAGAACCCGGGCCTACATGACTAGTCGTGAACCCAAAGTGGCACTAACTTACGGGGACATGCATACATGAATCAACATTGAGCATGTCGGTCAGCAGCGTGCGAATCCGGGCTGTAGCACTGGGCTAACAAGACTCCGGGAACCCGGGCTGTAGCAGGCTAGGCAAGACTCCGGATATCACCGCGTGACATTTCCCCGAAGGGACAGACACAGGAACAAAGTAAATCACATGCCGGCCAGTCAAGTGTTCCGGAGCAGCAGTGCTGGGCTAGCAGGACTCCGGTGAACCGGGCTGTAGCGGACTACTATGGCTCATGGAAGCACAAGACTACATTTCCCCATAAGAGAGGCTACCAAGGATAAACAACTAGGTTGTCAGATCCCACACATACCAAGCATTTCAATCATACACACAATATGCTCGATATGTGTAAATACAACATGTCATCACAACATAACTCTACGACTCAAGTATTTATTCATTAGGCGCCGAGGAGCGAGATATTACAAACATTGGTCTCATGACCCAACATTCGGAGCATACAAGTCAAAGCACATGCGGAAGCTTAACATGTCTGAGTATAGACATCTACAAATGAAAAAGGCTGAGAAGCCTGACTATCTACAAGATCCTGTCGAGGGCACAAGATCGTAGCTGAGGTATCAAGCTAAACGTCGAAGTCCACACGGAACTACTAGCGAGACTGAAGTCTCTCTGCAAAACATAAAATAAGCAAATGTGAGTACAAATGTACCCAGCAAGACTTACATCAGAACTAACTACATATGCATCGGTATCAATAAAGGGGGTGGTGGAGTTTGACTGCCGCAAGCCAGCTTTGACTCAATGGCTATCCTATACTACGACTGCGAGTAACTCTTTTGGGGTGGCGCACACGAGTCCACATATTCACCATATCAATACACCACTATGGATACGCTCCCGTCACCCTACGAGAAGGCCATCCATAGCACTCACGCTTATCTTGCGCATTTTAGAGTATCCACTTTCACTTGTCTATGAACTATGCAAGGGGTCCAAGTTTCCATATCCGAGGAATCCGGCTATTCGAATAGATAATGATAACCCTGCAGGGGTGTACTTCTTCACACACGCTCTCGCCACTTATCGCCCTATACACGTCATGTACCTCGGCAACCTTCAAGCGGAATCCGGGCAAGGGAGTCGGCCACGACATGACTAACCACACAAGTCTCTCGTCCAGGTTTATCGCCTATTCGGGTTCCATCCGCAAGGAGATCCGACTGGGGTGTCGCTCACGGCCCCAAACGATGTGTGCAGGGTTCCCAAGCCCACCATCTGGGTGCCACTTGGTACGCCGTGCCACTGTGCCTAGTGTGTCCCAAGCCCACCTGTACCAGGTGCCACTTGGTATACTACTAACACTACCTACAAACACCAGAAACTAGTTGCAACTCCTGGACAGAGATCAAGTTGATTAATAAGTCGAGAGGGGCACTTAAGCATTCCAATGTGTGGTAGTAACTGTTCATGGATCACCAAACACAAAACTCAGTTCCTAAGGACGGCTGCAATGAGACAACCCACCATGTACTCCTACATGGCCTCTCACCGCTACCTTTACCAAATCGTGTTCACACATTTAGCTCACACACAGTAGGACATGTTCAACACCATTCCAATTCATACCCGATGAATCAGACCTGACTCAACTCTAAGCAGTAGCAGGCATGACAAACAAGCATGAATGAGTAGGCACATCAGGGCTCAAACAACTCCTACTCATGCTAGTGGGTTTCATCTATTTACTGTGGCAATGACAGGTCATGCAGAGGAAAAGGGGTTCAGCTACCGCAACATGTAATAGTTGAAACGTTGTTGTCCTAATGGAGTAAAAGGGAGCAGGAGCGAGAGAGTGGGATTGTATCGGAATGAACAAGGGGGTTTTGCTTGCCTGGCACTTCTGAAGATAATATAGTTCTTCATCGGTGTCATCGATCTCATCATCGGAACGTCGTCTACCGAGAGGGGAAAAATACCAGCAAACAAGGAAGAACACAATCAATGCAATGCACAATATGATGCATGATCATGACATGGCAATATGCTGTGATTTTGGCTAATGCAACAAAAAGTCATTTTGATTGAAGTGGAATTCAAAACTACATCAAATTCCAACTCCAAACCTATTATGAAATTTTCCCTAATCATGTTTCATCCTAAACAGTGAGGTTAACTTGCTCAAACATGCATGCAAATGGTACAGATGCATAGATTGGATTTTTCTGATAATTTTTCATATATAAATTATTTTATTCTGAGCTACGGTTGATTTTATATGATTTTTAGAAGTTTTGGGCATTTTTTGAAAATAATAAATCATTTCTGATTTATTAAAATCCCAGAAAGCATTACTGCGTCAACCTGACGTCAGAATGATGTCATCAGGTCAACAGCGTCAGCCCAGGTCAAACCTGATGCTGGGACCCACTGGTCAGTGACTAGGCTAATTAATAGAGACTGTTAGTGCTAATGTAATCCTAACTAGAAGTGTTAGTGGGCCCACATGTCAGTGACTAGGGAGGGTAGTTAGTGACTAATTAGTTTTAGCCTAATTTGACACGTCAGTCGGCCGGGGTTAGGCCGCCGGCGACCTCAACCGACGGCGGAGGCACGCCGGAATCTCTGTTCCGGCGACCATTCGTCGCGCGGGTGGATTCTACGGGACCCTGGGGATGCGCCGCGTCCCACGGTGCCACTGGTTGGTCGCGTAGTCGCCGGAGCTAACGGCGACGAGCACATCCGCGGCGGCGCCCGCACGGAGTTGGCCGGGATGGCGTTGTGGTGTATGGGAGGAGGAGCTGGTGGTGGCTACGGGCTCCTGCAGAGGCGGGGAGAACGATAACGCGTGCGGGGGCGGCTGGTTCGGGCTCTGGCCACGGCGGCGCCATGGCCGGCGGCACGGAGCTCTCGGCTCCGGTGGCTAGGCGGGCTAGAGGAGGGGATTGACCGCGGGGAGAGGGGGAAAACGCTCGGGGGCTCACAGTAGCGCCGTAGGGATGGCCAGCGTGCTTGGGGAAGCTCGGACGGCGGCAAGTCGACGGTGGAGATCCGCGGTGGCCAACGGTGAAGAAGAGGTCAGGGGAGCCGCTGCAGGGCGCGTCCGCTCGCGTGGCTTGGCGGAGATGGCGTAGAAGTCCCTATCGAAGCTTCTTGGCGCATCGGAGGGACGTGTGGAGGCCGGTGGCCGTGGTGGTGGCGAGCGGCGTCGGCGGCAGCGCTCGGTGGCGTTGCGGAATCGAGCAGAGGAGGGAGAGGGAGTCCTGGGAGAGAGGGGAGAGGTGCAAGAGGTCGAGGGGAGTGCGTGGCGCCCTTAGGTGCCTCCAGCGGGAGGCGGCAAGCAGGAGGTGGCCGGGGCGCGTGTGCGCGCACGGCGGCCACACGCCCTCCTGCCCACTGGCAGGAGGTGGAAGACGACAGGGAGGAGCCCCTGGTGGGCTGGGCTGGCTTTGCCCAGCTGGGCTGCTACAGTACCAGGCCAGGTGGGCTTTGCCAGGTAAGTTCCTTTCTATTTATTATTTCCAGTTTTCTATTATTATGCAACTTTATGGCTTTATTTAAAATATTAAAACAATCCCAAAATACATGAAACTGCTCATAACCACTGTTGGGGATATATCCTACAGTAAACATTTTAGTTCATGAATATTTGGGCATTTAAAATATTATATAGCATTTAAATGCCCAAATGCAAGTATTATATGATTTAGTTCAGTGACCCTCTATTGTCCTAGTAAAATGTGCACCATTTTTGTCAGAGGTTCTGGACCAAGGCAAATATGATGTACATTTTAGAAGGGCATTTTGGGTTCAGTGAAAATGATTTTATGTGGACCCTAGTTGAATTTCATTTGCTGCTGGGGTTTATCGGCCCCCATTTCAAAGTTCCATAAAAATTTAGACATGATGCATGGAGGCTAATGCAAGACAGGCAAGGCCAGAAATGGGGCTGTGACAACAATCCCCTCCAGCAAGATTTAGAACAGGAGGATGGAGAAGCAAGCCCTCCCGAGAGAGCGGCAGATGGAGAGGCGGAGGATGATAATTACATGCCCCCCTCCGAAGACGAGGCAAGCTTAGACGACGAGAATTCGTCGTGCCTGAGGATCCTATCGAACAAGAGCGCTTGAAGCGCCGGCTTATAGCCACAGCAAATAGCCTTAAGAAAAAGCAACAGTAGCTTCAAGCTGATCAAGATTTGCTAGCTGACAGATGGACTGAAGTCCTTGCGGCCGAGGAATATAAACTCGAACGCCCCTCCAATAGTTACCCAAAGCGCAGGTTGCTACCCCGACTGGAGGAGGAAGCACCAAAACATACATCTCCAGCGTATGACGCGGCTGATCGGCCACCTCGTGGCCGCGACAAAGAGGCATTTCAACCAAAAGCTCAGCCCGCACCCCGACGCCACTCAAATAAAAATGTCAAGGCATGGGGAAATACGCCAGACCCGCGAGGAGTATTAGAGGACAAAGCAAAACATGCAAGATCGATCTATGGATCATGAGGGCGCGCCACTATGCAAGACGATAACCGTCACGCCAGATGCAGTAAAAGTAAATCCGGCCGGGCCGAACACAGCGGACAAGACTCATTTGAGCCGCGTCGCGATATAGCCCAGTACAAAGGCGCTGCACACCCCCTATGCTTCACAGGCGAAGTAATGGATCACCAAATCCCAGAGGGTTTCAAACCCGTAAATATTGAATCATATGACGACACAACAGATCCTGCGGTATGGATCGAGGACTTCCTCCTACACATCCACATGGCCCGCGGTGACGATCTACATGCCATCAAATACCTCCCACTCAAACTCAAAGGACCATCTCAGCATTGGCTCAATAGCCTGCCAGCAGAATCCATTGGTTGTAGGGAAGATCTGGAAGCCGCATTCCTCGACAACTTCCAGGGCACTTATGTGTGACCACCAGATGCCGATGACTTGAGCCACATAATTCAGCAGCCAGAGAAATCGGCCAGGCAATTCTGGACACGGTTCCTGACAAAGAAAAATCGAATCGTCGACTGTTCGAATGTAGACGCCCTAGCAGCTTTTAAGCACAACATCCGCGACGAGTGGCTCGCCCGGCAGCTTGGCCAGGAAAAGCCGAAATCTATGGCAGCCCTCACGACACTCATGACTCGCTTTTGCGCGGGAGAAGACAGCTAGCTGGCTCGCAGCAATAATATATCAAAGAACCATGGTACTTCAGATACCAAGGATGGCAATGGCAGATCATGTCGCAACAAACACAAGCGCCGCATCAACAGCGACAATACCGAGGATACGGCAGTCAATGCCGGATTCAAAGGCTCTAAACCCGGTCAGCGGAAAAAGCCATTCAAAAGAAGCACTCCAGACCCATCCAGTTTGGACCATATACTCGATCGCTCGTGTCAAATAAACGGCACCCCCGACAAGCCAGCCAACCACACCAACAGGGATTGTTGGGTGTTCAAGCAGGCCGGCAAGTTAAATGCCGAAAACAAAGATAAGGGGTTGCATAGCGATGACGAGGAGGACCCCCGGCCGCCGAACACCGGAGGACAGAAGAGGTTCTCCCCACAAGTGCGGACGGTGAACATGATATATGCAACCCACATCCCCAAGAGGGAGCGGAAGCGTGCGCTAAGGGACGTATATGCGTTGGAGCCAGTCGCCCCAAAGTTCAACCCATGGTCCTCATGTCCGATCACCTTCAATTGCAGGGACCACCCCACTAGTATGCTTCATGGCGGATTCGCCGCACTGGTCCTAGACCCAATCATTGACGGATTTCACCTCACTCGAGTCCTTATGGACGGCGGCAGCAGCCTGAACCTGCTTTATCAGGACACAATGCGCAAAATGGGTATAGACCCCTCAAGGATCAAACCCACAAAAACGACCTTCAAAGGCGTCATACCAGGTGTAGAGGCCCATTGCACAGGCTCAGTCACACTGGAAGTGGTCTTTGGATCCTTGGATAACTTCCGAAGCGAGGAGTTAATCTTCGATATAGTCCCGTTTCGCAGTGGCTATCATACACTGCTCAGGCGAACCACATTTGCGAGATTCAATGCGGTACCGCATTATGCATACCTCAAGCTCAAGATGCCAGGACCTCGGGGGGTCATCACAATCAATGGAAACACGGAGCGCTCTCTCCGCACGGAGGAGCACACTGCAGCCCTCGCAGCAGAAGCGCAAAGCAGCCTCTTAAGGCAATCCACCAGTTTGGCGATTAAAGACCCGGACACCTTCAAGTGCGCCCGGAGTAATCAGCAACAAGACCGCCTGGCACATTCCGAGCTCGCATAGCAATGCGGCCCCCGCCCCAGTCCCAGCCAAACGGCACAATCTGTGCCACGCGTACATAATTATGCATTGAAAATACCATGGGCACAGGTCGGGAGTGGGGCACGACTACGGCATGCCCCAAGACGCGGCTCAACCGCACTAGGGGCTTCCCGCTTTGTTATTTTTTTTCTCTTTCAGGACTTTAATCTCTGGAAACCCTATCCGGCAGTATGATTGCGGGACACACGATGCAACAACCAAAGAGGCAGAAAGCTACGTCGCACGACGGAACTCCCAGGTGGCTTCTGATAACAAGTGAAATACCTGCTTTAAATATCATTCCTCAGCTTGCCCTTGGAGGGGACATGTCAAATAGTCCTACTTTTTGCTTATCGCACTACTTGTATCATTCTACTTTGACGCACCTTGTTGAATAAACAATGCATAGCACTAGACTATTATCGCATTCTCTATTCTTCTTATATATACATATATATATATATGTTCATTCATGACATTCAGCACCCGTACACTCTGGTACGGCCAATACGCCAGGGGCTTAAGCATACCCCATAATACGGCGTGAGAAGTCCGAACACTTTCGACAGTGCGGCACCCTGAACTTATAGCATTATATGCATCAGCTCCAAATCATGTCTTGGGTCAATAGTTGGGTTTGCCCGGCTCCCATGTTTTGGTACCTTACGTTCCGCTATATCGGCTAAGGTAGCACTGGGAGAACTACTACGATTGTGCCCCGGTTCATCTGGGCTAAGCACCTCAGTAGAGAAAGCTAAAATTGATTGTCATGATAAGGCAAGAGTTGGTTGCTGTTCGAGAGGTCTCGAGTCCCTAAAGACTTATGCCGCTTAGAGCGAGGAGTCGGCTTTGTCCGGCTTACGGCGTGTATAGCACCCTGAATTCGGCCTTCCGAATACTAGGGGCTTCGCCAAAATTTAAAATTGTAGACTTCTATGGCTAAGTGAGAGTGATAAAGCATTATAGTCCGGTTGCCTTGTTCGTTGTGCTGAGCACCTCCCTCGAAGGACCCAACAATGGGAAAAAGAGTGCTCAGGTTTATCCCGAACACCCCAGCACTCGTGGCATGGGGGCAAAAGCCAACGACTGGCCATCTCTCAGATTTGATAAATAGCCGCACAGAAGGTAATATTTTAAATTCAAACATGTGTTGCATATTACACATGAACAAGTTTTCATAATACAGGATCACACGAGAAAGTTCATTCAAAAATTACATCCTTCGCACACTCGTCCGCCACAAGACGGGCACCCTTCAGGACACCCTCATAATACATCTCGGGGTGGCGATGCTCCTTGCCCTGCGGCGGCCCCTCCTTCACCAGCTTCTCGGCGTCCATCTTGGCCCAGTGCACCTTTGCACGGGCAAAAGCCCAGCGGGCACCTTCGATACAGACGGACCGCTTGATGACTTCCAGCCGTGGGCAGGCATCCACAAGCCACCTCACTAGGCCGAAGTAGCTATTGGGAAGGGAGTCACCGGGCCACATCCGGACTATAAAGCCCTTCATGGCCTGTTCAGCCGCCTTGTGCAGCTCGACCAGTTGCTTCAGCTGATCGCTCATAGGCATCGGGTGTTTGGTCCCAGTATACTGAGACCAGAACAACTTCTCCATCGAGCTTCCCTCCTCGGCCTGGTAATACTTCGTGGCATCCGACACGCTGCGGGGCAAATCTGCGAATGCTCCTGGAGAGCTTCGGACTCGGGTAAGTAACAAGTAATTTACTTTCACATGCTTGCTTTGCATATTGAATGCCTTACCCGCCGCTATCTTCCTCATCGCCTCAATTTCCTGGACGGCCTTTTGGGCTTCAGCCTTGGCATGCTTTGTTCTCTCGAGGGCTGCGGCAAGCTTGGACTCTCGCGTCTTCGAGTCAAGCTCCAAAGCCTCGTGCTTCTTCACGAGAGCCTGGAGCTCTTGCTACACCTCGCCCACCCGTGCCTCTTGTTTCTCCCGCTTGGTGCGCTCCTTGGCCGCTTTGTTTTCGGCCTCAGACAACGATTGCTTCAGGGTCGCCACTTCGGTCGTGGCCCCTGGCACATTCATGATGATCCTGTCAGTTCGCAACCAGATTTTTTTTCTTATATAGACAAGGTATTACTTACGTTTGTTCTCCTCGAGCTGCCTCTTGGCAAGGCCGAGCTCTTTCTCGGACTGCTTGAGGTCCTGCTTCAGTGCGGCGACCTCCGCAGTCAGTGCGACAGAGGTCAGCAGCGAAGCCTGCATATGCATACAGACATACTTATATTAGTCTCCTGCAGATATTATTGATCCTCTATTCGGCTTTTCTTTGTGAACACCATACAGAGCATTAGGGGCTACTGTCTATGCGGTAATATTTTCCTAAATTTTAAATACTTACATCAAAGCCTGTTAGAAGGCTGGCACAGGCTTCAGTCAGTCCGCTCTTGGCGGACTGAACCTTCTTGATCACCGCACTCATAATAGTGTGGTGCTCTTCGTCGATGGAAGCGCCACGCAGCGCTCCCAGTAGGTCGTCCGGTGCCTCTGGATGGACAGAGGTCACCGGCACGGATGGCTTGCCCCTTTTGGAAGGGGGCCGCCTGCCCGAGTCCGGAACCACCGAAGGTTCCGGCGCGGTGTTCGGCTGAGGGCCGAACTTGGAGCCCCCGGGAGCCTTGCTCCCTTTGCTCCTGGAGTCCGAAAGGTCGCATTGAGGCGTCTCCGGGACTGTCTCCCCCCGGCTCAGTGCCCCTTGAGACAATACCTCGGCATTGTCCATAGGGCAAGGAGAGGAGGCGGTTGGAAGTGTATCACTATCCATGTCCGACGAGTCCAAGGAACCGTCCGACGAGGATACGTCGATACGGGCTTGGGGCGGCCTGCATAATCATGTTCAACGTTAGGGGAAGCGGTGCAACAAAAGTATGCTATGAGTTACTCTGGTATCCGAATACTTACGACTTCGCCAGGGGCTTGGCCCTGAGCAGCCACTTGTCTTCGTCGTCGGCGGCGGTGGTGGAATAGTCCGGAAGGACAATCCTTCCCTTCTTGGACCCTTCGGCCTCCCCGGTTGGGGCGGCCTTCCTTTTCTTGTCTTCCCCGGCTGGAGGGGGAGAATCTTCATCTTCCTTCTCCTCATTTTCACGGGAGGAGTGTGTCTCGGAGTTATCATACGATGAGTCCGATACCACCTGGCGCCGGGAACTCTTTCGGGTTCCCTTGGCCTTCTTCTTGGTCTTCTCCGGCACCTCATAAGGAGCCGGAGTCCGCATCTCCGATAGGAGAGCGTCCGCAGGGTCTTCGGGCAGTGGGGCCGGACAGTTAATCTGCTCTGATGCCTCCACCCAGTCATGTCAAAAGCATGGGAGCTCAGACCCCGCACATGGTTAAGCTATGGGAAATAAATACCCTACCAGATGTACAGAACTTACCAGATTCGCAGGGTGCTTCGCGCTTAGCCCGTGGTCCTCGGTAAGAGAAGGAGGGACCTCGGCACCCTTGAACAGCACCTTCCAAACATCCTTATGCATCGTGTCGAAGAGCTCGCGTAGAGTCTGGTGCTGGGCCGGGTCGAACTCCCATAAGTTGAAAGCCCGTTGGTGACATGGGAGGATCCGGTGGGAGAGCATGACCTGGACTATGTAAAGCTTAAGTTTTTTGCTTGTCATGTTCTGGATACACTTCTGGATTCCGTCCAGCTCCACCGATGAACCCCAAGACAGGCCCTTCTCCTTCCAGGAAGTGAGCCGCGTGCGTATTCCGGATCGAAACTCGGGGGCCGCCACCCAGTTGGTGTCGCACAGCTCGGTGATGTAGAACCACCCCGATTGCCACCCCTTTATGGTCTCACCGAAGGAGCCCTCGAGCCATGTAACGTTGGGCATTTTGCCCACCATGGCTCCGCCGCATTCCGCTTGTTGGCCGCCTACTACCTTCGGCTTGATATTGAAGGTCTTCAACCATAAGCCGAAGTGGGGCCGGATGCGGAGGAAAGCCTCGCACGCGACGATGAACGCCGAGATGTTGAGGATGAAATTCGGGGCCAGATCATGAAAGTCCAGCCCGTAATAGAACATGAGGCCGCAGACGAATGGATGGAGGGGAAACCCCAGTCCGCGGATGAAATGGGGGAGGAAAACCACCCTTTCGTGAGGTTTCGGGGTAGGGATGATCTGCCCCGCGGCTGGCAGCCGGTGCGCGATATCCGCGGCAAAGTATCCGGCTCCACATAGCTTTTTGATGTGTCCCTCCGTGACGGAGGAGGCCATCCACTTGCCTCCCGCTCCGGACATGTTTGGAGAGAGTTCAGGAGAAGGATGCGGACTTGGGCGCTGGGGCTCGAGTGCGCGAGAATGGATGAGCAAGGAGGAAGAAGGCGTGGGTAGAAAAAGGTGAGATCTTATCCCTTTATAAGGGCGGACTAAACTATGCGCCCCCACTAGCCTGGTAAACTCGCTTATCCCCCAAGCGTCGTAATTGATGGCGCGGTTGGGTTACCCACGTCCGTATTGATGAGAATCCCGTAATAAGGGGAACATGATCTCTGCTTTGACAAGACGTGTCAAGAAACCGCCTCGCGTTATGTGCGGGGCTAGTTAAACAAAAACGGTTCAAATAGTTACTAGGCCGTGGCGTGATGTCATGCTGCCAAAACGTGTCAGCAGATTAGATTTGTGGTAATATTATTCTCTCTACGGTGGTATGTGGAACTTATTTTGCAGGGTCGGACACTATCCTTGTATTCAAACTCTTCTGTGGTGTATTCGGAGGAGGAACCCGCCTTGCAATGCCGAAGACAACACTGCGCGCCGGACTCATCGTCATTGAAGCCTGGTTCAGGGGCTACTGTGGGAGTCCTGGATTAGGGGGTATCCGGACAGCCGGATTATATCCTTTGGCCGGACTGTTGGACTATGAAGATACAAGATTGAAGACTTCGTCCTGTGTCCGGATGGGACTCTACTTGGTGTGGAAGGCAAGCTAGGCAATACGGATATGTATATCTCCTCCTTTGTAACCGACCTTGTGTAACCCTATCCCCCTCCGGTGTCTATATAAACCGGAGGGTTTTAGTTCATAGGACAAGATACAATCATACCATAGGCTAGCTTCTAGGGTTTAGCCTCTCCAATCTCATGGTAGATCTCCTCTTGTACTACTCATATTATCAAGAATAATCAAGCAGGACGTAGGGTTTTACCTCCATCAAGAGGGCCCGAACCTGGGTAAAACATCGTGTCCCCTGCCTCCTATTACCATCCGCCTTAGACGCACAGTTCGGGACCCCCTACCCGAGATCCGCCGGTTTTGACACCGACACCACAATAAAGAGAATTACTTAGAGAAATATGTCAGGTAGCATTCCTGTAGGATCGAAAGTATGTCTAGAGGGGGGGTGATTAGACTACTTGACCAAATAAAAATCTAGCCTTTTCCCAATTTCAGTTCTTGGCAGATTTTAGCTATCTTAGCACAAGTCAAGCAATCTCCACACAATTCAAGCAAGCATGCAAAAGAGTATATGAGCAGCGGAAAGTAAATCATGCAACTTGCAAGAATGTAAATAGGAGGGTTTGGAGGATTCAAACACAATTGGAGACACGGATGTTTTTGTCGTGGTTCCGGTAGGTGGTGCTATCGTACATCCACGTTGATGGAGACTTCAACCCACGGAGGGTAACGGTTGTGCGAGTCCACGGAGGGCTCCACCCACGAAGGGTCCATGAAGAAGCAACCTTGTCTATTCCATCACGGCCGTCTCCCACGAAGGACTTGCCTCACTAGCGGTAAATCTTCACGAAGTAGGCGATCTCCTTGCCCTTACAAACTCCTTGGTTCAACTCCACAATCTTGTCGGAGGCTCCCAAGTGACACCTAGCCAATCTAGGAGACACCACTCACCAAGAAGTAACAAATGGTGTGTTGATGATGAACTCCTTGCTCTTGTGCTTCAAATGATAGTCTCCCCAACACTCAACTCTCTCTCTCATAGGATAGGATTTGGTGGAAAGATGATTTGAGTGGAAAGCAACTTGGGAAGGCTAGAGATCAAGATTTATGTGTTTGGAATGAAGTATCTTGACCCCAACACAAGTGTAGGTGGTTCTCTCTCAGAAAATGTATGTTGGAAGTGTAGGCATGTTCTGATGGCTCTCTCCACGAATGAAGAGTGGGTGGAGGGGTATATATAGCCTCCACACAAAATCTAACCGCTACACACAAATCACCAAACTTTGGTGGGACCGAATCATACAACTCGGTCAGACCGATTTAGTTCATAATGTGACCGTTAGGGTTTTCGGTGGGACCGACAAGTCAACTCGGTGAGACCGATTTCGTTAGGGTTAGGGCATAATGTAATCTTGGTGAGACCGATTACACAAACTTGGTGGGACCGATTTTGGTAATAGACAAACAGAGAGTTGGTCAGGCAAAATCGGTGGGACCGACTCACTCATCTCGGTTGTACTGAAACGTTATGAGAGGGAAACAGAGAGATTGCATTGCAATCTTGGTGGGACCGATTGCTCATCTCGGTTTGACCGAAACATTACGAAGGGAAACAGAGAGTTTCCAATCCCATCTTGGTGAGACCGAGATCCCTATCGGTAGGACCGAAAAGACTAGGGTTTCTGGTAGTGGCTATGTCAACTGAACTCGGTGGCGCCGGATAGATCAAATCGGTGGGGCCGAGTTTGACTTTTGGTTTGGGATATATGTGGATGTGAGAAAGTATTTGAGGGTCTTTGGAGCATATCACTAAGCACTTTGAGCAAGAAACTCATTAAGCAACACCTTATCCCCTCTTAATAGTATTAGCTTTTCCTATGGACTCAATGTGATCTTGGATCACATAAAATAAAAAAATGTAGAGTCCTGAGCTTTGAGATTGAGCCAATCCTTTGTCCTTAGCATTTTGAGGGATCCACTTTCTAATCCATGCCATGCCAATCATTGAGCTTTTCCTGAAATATTTATCTTCAAGTAGCATTAGCTCAATGAGCTATATGTTGTTAGGAATTACGAAAACCACCCAAGGATAGTTGCACTTTCAATCTCCCCTTTTTGGTAATTGATGACAACATATAGATCAAAGCTTCAACAAATGATAATAAGATTGAAAAAACATCGTCGCTTTGAGAAGTATGTGATAAGCAAGAGCTCCCCCTAAATTTGTGCATTATTTAAAATTTGCTTTTGAATGAAAATGCACAATCGATTAGGATCATGGGTTACTCTTCCATGTCACATACATCTTGGTGGAGTGCTCAAAATGATAGAAATTAAAAGCATGCACTCATCACCAAGCAAGTGAATGATCATATATGGAATATAAAGGATAGCATCATTCAAACAAACATTAATGTAGCATATGATTAGCCACATGATCATATAAGTATCTCACAAGGACATAAGGTATCTCACACAAGCACACAATAAAAGAAGTTCAACCAAAATAGCAAGAGAGATAAGAAAAACAAGGCACTCTCTCAAAGCCTATGATCTATACATTTTTCTCCCCCTTTGGCAACAGGTTACCAAAAAGTTTGAAAATGCATAGTGCTATACCTCTCCTAGGCTTGGTCTTCGGGAGGAGGTGTGGATAGAACTCCAAGGACGAAGGCTTCCAATGAAGTAGTTGGAGCTGCTGGAGTGGGTGCTGGAGGTGGCACAGGAGCTGTAGCTGCTGGTGCTGACATTGAAGCTCTAGTATCTGAGACTGGCACTGTAGCAGACCTCGGACCTCATGGCACATGCTTGAAAGCATCAATTGTTGCTTTTCCTCTCCTCTCCTCTGCTTCCTCCTGAAGCTGCTCTACTGCAGTCTGAATCTCAGTCACCTTCAGATCAAGATCATAGAATTTTGTTTCCACAATCCTCTCCAGGCTCTCCTGATTCTGAGTCAGGGTGGCCAAGCCCTACTCAATCCTCAATGTAGCTTGAATCAGATATCCAAGCTAATCTTGCTTGCTCTTCAGGAATACTTGAGATGCCTCTTCAGCAGTTGGCATCCTTGGAGCTTTCTCTGCCCTTGTGTTCTCTCTCTTCTCATGTGCTTGCATAGATGATGGATCTTCCTCAGTCATCACAACGGTGTTGTCTTCAAAATCAGGATATATGGGTAGATGCTCCTTGTCTAGCAAATAAGTTCATGTGCCCATCTTAGAGTTGATGAGCTCCTGAATGTGTGGAGCATACCCACTACTTCTCTTCTGGTCAGCAGCAGTCCTCTTGATTGTTTCTACCATTAAGCTCATAACCTTGAACTTCTGAGGGACGTCAAACAGTTGGAGCAGATTGATAGAATGCCCTCTGATCATCTTGTGATCTCCTGACTTGGGTAGTAGAGTGTGCCTCAAGATCCAGTTGATCGTAGGCAGACCAGACAACAAGAAATGCATAGATCTAAGCTTCTGAGTTTCCAAAGCCTTGTCGAGGATCTCCTTGTACATGTTTGCCATGGAGTTGTGGTCTTTCTTCTTCTTGGCATATACATCCAAGTCATCTTCATGCTCTGCAGGGGCATTGATCAGCTTAGCCCATTCATCAACTATGGACTGGTACCTGGTACCCTCAGACATCCAAACTATCCTCCCATCGGGATAGAAGTGGGCGGTGGAGTAGAACTGCATGATCAACTCATCATTCCACTTGGTGAGCTTTTGTCCAACGAATTCATCAACTCCACATGCCTTAAAGCTGTCATACACTCTAGGGAAGTGATCTTCATTTTCCTGGATGAACTCCTAGTCCACCCATTTCATGTCACACACTATGGGCTACTTGTCAAGCAGAATGGTTTCATAGAAATCTTGTTGTTCCTTTGTATGGAACCTGTAATCCACATCAGTTCTCCTCCTAACAACATATGGGTCAGACTGTCTCCATAACCTCAATCCTGCATCTTTCCTGATGTCTATGTCCTCAGTGACTGGATGAGCATCATTATGGTTAGGAATTTTGGGCTTCAAGTTCCGCAAAACATGGGATTCATCATCCTCTTCTTCAGTAGCTTCAGGCACTGGGGCCTTGTTCTTTTCTTCAGCTGGTATACTCCTAGTGTTCCTCTTGGGTTTTGGAGGTTTCTGAGCAGCAGCTTTGGGAGCAGGTTTGGCCTTAGATGGAGCAGCCCCGGACTTGATTGCATCTCCCATAAGCTTCTGAGCCTTAGGAGCTGGTGCAGCATCCTCTTCATCTGAACCTCCCATTATGGATGATCTGCCAAGCACTCTGGCAGTGGTATTTTTTACCCTTTCCTTCCTTTTCTTCCCTTCTCCAACTACTTCTTCAGTTGGCTTGGAGGTTTCAGCAGTGGATGCTCTGGCCTTAGACATAGGAACTCTCTTTGCTGGTGCCTTCTTATGCATCCCTAGCTTAACTGTAGCAGCTGAGCCATAATCCTTTTTCAGCACCTTTTTCCTTGAAGTGGCCTCATCCTCAATGGCCACATAATCCTCATCCTCAGATTCTGAGGTTTTCTTTTTCCTGGATCTGGTTGCTGCCTTAGGTAAGTTGCTTGGAGTGCTCCTGCTTCCATCATCAAAAGAGCTGGAGGGACTAGTGCCCTCACTCATCTGGACCTGTTTTTCAGATTTGTTCTGGCTGTCACTTTGATCAGACATCTTATAGGCAAACTGTCAGCAGACCCTGTGAATAGGTTGTAGATGAGGTAGAGTAGATGAGCATCACAAAGTACGGAGGTTTTGCAAAATACTTGAGTCAAAAAGCTTAGTTTTTAGTTCTCTACAGAAGTGATGTCGGAGCTACCGAATTGACCAACTCGGTGATACCGAAGTGCTACGTCTTGAGCTTGCGTTGGTTTTCCCCGAAGAGGAAGGGATGAAGCAGCAGAGTAGCGTAAGTATTTCCCTCAGTTTTTGAGAACCAAGGTATCAATCCATTAGGAGGTCACGCGCAAGTCCCTCGTACCTACACAACACAAAGAGCTCAACGCAACCAACGCGATTAGGGGTTGTCAATCCCTTCACAGTCACTTACGGAAGTGAGATCCGATAAATAATATTTTTGGTATTTTTGATATAAAGATGCAAAGTGAAAAGTAAAAGGCAAAGTAAAAACAAAACAAGATTAAAGTGATGGAGATTGATATGATGATAATAGACCCGGGGGCCATAGGTTTCACTAGTGGCTTCTCTCGAGAGCATAAGTTTTCTACGGTGGGTGAACAAATTACTATTGAGCAATTGACAGAATTGAGCATAGTTATGAGAATATCTAGGCATGATCATGTATATAGGCATCACGTCCGTGACAAGTAGATCGAAACGATTCTGCATCTACTACTATTACTCCACTCATCGACCACTATCCAGCATGCATCTAGAGTATTAAGTTAAAAACAGAGTAACGCTTTAAGCAAGATGACATGATGTAGAGAGATAAATTCATGCAATATGAAATAAACCCCATCTTGTTATCCTCGATGGCAACGATACAATACATGTCTTGATGCCCCTTCTGTCACTGGGAAAGAACACCGCAAGATCGAACCCAAAGCTAAGCACTTCTCCCATGGCAAGAACTACCAATCTAGTTGGCCAAACCAAACGGATAATTCAAAGAGACTTGCAAAGATAACCAATCACACATAAAAGAATTCAGAGAAGATTCAAATATTGTTCATAGATAGACTTGATCATAAACCCACAATTCATCGGTCTCAACAAACACACCGCAAAAGAAGAAGATTACATCGAATAGATCTCCACAAGAGAGGGGGGAGAACATTGTATTGAGATCCAAAAAGAGAGAAGAAGCCATCTAGCTACTAACTATGGACCCGAAGGTCTGAGGTAAACTACTCACACTTCATCGGAGGGGCTATGATGATGTAGAAGCCCTCCGTGATGACGGCCCTCTCCGGCGGAGCTCCGGAACAGGCCCCAAGATGGGATCTTGTGGATACAGAAAGTTGCGGCAGTGGAATTAGGTTTTTGGCTCTTGTTCTGATTGTTTGGGGGTACGTGGGTATATATAGGAGGAAGGAGTACGTCGGTGGAGCACCGAGGGGCCCACGAGGCAGGGGGCGCGCCCTGTAGGGGGGGCGCCCCCTACCCTCGTGACCGCCTCTGGTACTTCTTGGAGTAGGGTCCAAGTCACCTGGGTCTTATCCGAGAAGAAAATCACGTTCCAAAAAGGATTTTTCTGTTTGGACTCCGTTTGATATTCTATTTCTTCGAAACACTGAAATAGGCAAAAACAGCAATTCTGGGCTGGGCCTCCGGTTAATAGGTTAGTCCCAAAAATAATATAAAAGTGGAAAATAAAGCCCAATATAGTCCAAAACAGTAGATAATATAGCATGGAGCAATCAAAAATTATAGATACGTTGGAGACGTATCAGGCATCCCCAAGCTTAATTCCTGCTCGTCCTCGAGTAGGTAAATGATAAAAAGAGAATTTTTGATGCGGAGTGCTACTTGGCATAATTTCAATGCAAAATTTCTTAATTGTGGTATGGATACTCAGATTAGAAAGATTCAGGACAAAAGTTCATATTGACATAAAGAATAATAACACTTAAAGCATACTAATAAAGTAATTATATCTTCTCAAAATAACATGGCCAAAGAAAGTTATCCCTACAAAATCATATAGTCTGGCTATGCTCTATCTTCACCATGCAAAGTATTTAAATCATGCACAACCCCGATGACAAGCCAAGCAATTGTTTCATACTCTAACTTTTTCAAAACTTTTTCAATCTTCACGCAATACATGAGAGTGAGCCATGGACATAGCACTATGTGGAATAGAAGGGTGGTTGTGGAGAAGACAAAAAGAGGGGAAGATAGTCTCACATCAACTAGGCGTATCAACGGGCTAAGGAGATGCCCATCAATAGATATCAATGTGAGTGAGTAGGGATTGCCATGCAACGGATGCACTAGAGCTATAAGTATATGAAAGCTCATCAAAAGAAACTAAGTGGGTGTGCATCCAACTCGCTTGCTCACGAAGACCTAGGGCAATTTGAGGAAGCCCATCATTGGAATATACAAGCCAAGTTCTATAATGAAAAATTCCCACTAGTATATGAAAGTGACATAACGAGAGACTCTCTATCATGAAGATCATGGTGCTACTTTGAAGCACAAGTGTGGTAAAAGGATAGTAACATTGTCCCTTCTCTCTTTTTCTCTCATTTTTTTATTTGGGCCTTTTCTCCTTTTTTATGGCCTCTTTTTTTTCGTCCGGAGTCTCATCCCGACTTATGGGGGAATCATAGTATCCATCATCCTTTCCTCACTTGGGACAATGCTCTAGAAAATGATGATCATCACACTTTTATTTTTCTTACAACTCAACAATTACAACTCGATACTTAGAACAAATATGACTCTATATGAATGCCTCCGGCGGTGTACCGGGATATGCAATGAATCAAGAGTGACATGTATGAAAGAATTATGAATGGTGGCTTTGCCACAAATACGATGTCAACTACATGATCATGCTAGCTATATGACAATGATGGAGTGTGTCATAATAAACTGAACGGTGGAAAGTTGCATGGCAATATATCTCGGAATGGCTATGGAAATGCCATGATAGGTAAGTATGGTGGCTATTTTGAGGAAGGTATATGGTGGGTGTATGATACCGACGAAAGGTGTGCAGTATTAGAGAGGCTAGCAATGGTGGAAGGATGGGAAAAGGTGCATATAATCCATGGACTCAACATTAGTTATAAAGAACTCATATACTTATTGCAAAAATCTAGAAGTTATCAAAGCAAAGTATTACGCGCATGCTCCTAGGGGGATAGATTGGTAAGAAAAGACCATCGCTCGTCCCCGACCGCCACTCATAAGGAAGACAATCAATAAATAAATTATGCTCCGACTTCATCACATAACGGTTCACCATATGTGCATGCTACGGGAATCACAAACTTTAACACAAGTATTATTTAAATTCACAACTACTAAACTAGCATAACTCTAATATTATCACCTCCATATCTCAAAACAATTACCATGCTTCAATCTTCTCTTAGTATTCAACGCACTCAAAAGAAAATTTCACATATCTTGAACACCAAGCATATTTATATTAAGCAAATTACCATGCTATTAAGACTCTCAAAATAATTTAAGTGAAGCATGAGAGATCAATAGTTTCTTTAAAACAAACCACCAACGTGCTCTAAAAGATCTACGTGAAGCACATAGAGCAAAATTATAACGCTCAAAAGATATAAGTGAAGCACATAGAGCAAAACTACATAGCTCAAAAGATTTAAGTGAAGCACATAGAGTATTCTATCAAATTTTAATTCATAGATGACTCTCTCAAAAGTTGTGTACAGCAAGGGTGATTGTGGCACACTAACAAACAAATACACAAATAATACAAGACGCTCCAAGCAAAACACATATCATGTTGGTGAATAAAAATATAGCTCCAAGTAAATTACCGATGGAAGTGGACGAAAGAGGGGATGCCTTACGGGGCATCCCCAAGCTTTGACTTTTTGGTGTCCTTGGATTATCTTGGGGTGCCATGGGCATCCCCAAGCTTAGGCTCTTGCCACTCCTTGTTCCATAATCCATCAAAAGAACTCACCCAAAACTTGAAAACTTCACAACACAAAACTCAATAGAAATCTCGTGAGCTCCGTTAGAGAAAGAAAACATAAAACCACTTCAAGGTACTGTAATGAACTCATTCTTTATTTATTTTGGTGTTAAACCTACTGTACTCCAACTTCTCTATGGATTATAAACTATTTTACTAACCATAGATTCATCAAAATAAGCAAACAACGCACGAAAAACAGAATCTGTTAAAAACAGAACAGTCTGTAGTAATCTGTAACTAACGCAAACTTCTGGATCTCCAAAAAATCTACCAAAATTATAAGGCCTAGATAATTTGTTTATTGATCATCAGCAATTGGAATCAGTATTTTATCACGTTCTGATGATTTTTAGTAATTCGGGCACTGAACGCAAAGTTTCTGGAAATTACAGCAAGATCAAATAACTATCATCCAAGAAGATCCAATAGGTCTAGCTTGGCACAAACACTAATTAAAACACAAAACCACATCCAAACATAGGGTAGATGGGTTATTTATTCCCTAACAGAATAAAAACACAAAAAACAAAAAATAAAATTGGGTTGCCTCCCAACAAGCGCTATCGTTTAACGCCCCTAGCTAGGCATAAAAGCGAGGATAGATCTAGGTGTTGCCATCTTTGGAAGGCAATTCTTCAATGAGGCATCTACCTTTCTTAGAGATCTATTTCTTTTTAGTAATTATAAAACTTTTAGGCACAAGATCTAAAAATTCATTTGAAGCAAATGGTTCCTTAATGAAATCAAAAATATCGGGATGGATACTTATAGATTTAAGATCCGCAGTTTCCTTACTAGATGATTCACCCTTATTCTTAGGAGCATACATAAGCTTAGCAATTTTAGTGGGAGGACTAGGAGTATTATTTGTGGAAGAAAAAGCGGTTCCCAAATTGGTAATGATACCCTCAAGTTTACCGATTCTAGAGGAATCTAGATTTATTTCCTCATCTACTATGGGTTCCTTCTCCTTAATATTTTTCAAAGTCATTCCTACCTTAGACCCATATTGAGTGATTTGATTATGAATCTTTTTATCTAGATTTTCAATTGATTCAATAGTAGCAACTTTTTTTTCAATAATTTCAAGCCTTTGCATAACATGCTCCAAAGTTAACATAGTTCCATTAACCAAAAGAGGTGGTGAGCCAAATAAGTCTATCATAGCATTATAAGAATCAAAAGTATGGCTACCCAAGAAATTCCCTCCGGTAATGCTATCAAGGATATATCTATACCAAGGACTAGCACCCACATAAAAATTACGAAGAAGAACTGAAGTAGATTGCTTCCTGGTAGCTCTGTTTTGAGCATTGCAAATTCTATACCAAGCGTCTTTTAGATTTTCTCCCTCCCTTTGTTTAAAATTTAGAACTTCGTTCTCGGGAGATAACGGAGAAGATATTAGACTAGCCATGACGACAAGGCAAGCAAGAAAAAGGCAAACGGAGAAAGAGAAGGGGAAGGAGAAAGAGAGGGCGAATAAAACGGCAAGGGTGAAGTGGGGGAGAGGAAAACGAGAGGCAAATGGCAACTA
This sequence comes from Triticum urartu, assembly GCF_056163025.1. NCBI lineage: Eukaryota > Viridiplantae > Streptophyta > Magnoliopsida > Poales > Poaceae > Triticum > Triticum urartu. The sequence continues at coordinate 608,218,261 of NC_141875.1, read as the reverse complement.
ATGTAATGCGGGAGATAGGGATTGTGATGGGTACTTGGTATGTTGACTTTTTGCGTAGACTCCCCGGCAACGGCGCCAGAAATCCTTCTTGCTACATCTTGAGCTTGTGTTGGTTTTCCCCGAAGAGGAAGGGATGATGCAGCAGAGTAGCGTAAGTATTTCCCTCAGTTTTTGAGAACCAAGGTATCAATCAAGTAGGAGGCCACGCGCAAGTCCCTCGTACCTACACAACACAAAGAGCTCAATGCAACCAACGCGATTAGGGGTTGTCAATCCCATCACGGTCACTTACGGAAGTGAGATCCGATAAATAATATTTTTGGTATTTTTGATATAAAGATGCAAAGTGAAAAGTAAAAGGAAAAGTAAAAACAAAACAAGATTAAAGTGATGGAGATTGATATGATGAGAATAGACCCGGGGGCCATAGGTTTCACTAGTGGCTTCTCTCGAGAGCATAAGTTTTCTACAGTGGGTGAACAAATTACTGTTGAGCAATTGACAGAATTGAGCATAGTTATGAGAATATCTAGGAATGATCATGTATATAGGCATCACGTCCGTGACAAGTAGATCGAAACGATTCTGCATCTACTACTATTACTCCACTCATCGACCGCTATCCAGCATGCATCTAGAGTATTAAGTTAAAAACAGAGTAACGCTTTAAGCAAGATGACATGATGTAGAGAGATAAATTCATGCAATACGAAATAAACCCCATCTTGTTATCCTCGATGGCAACGATACAACACGTGCCTTGCTCCCCCTTCTGTCACTGGGAAAGAACACCGCAAGATCGAACCCAAAGCTAAGCACTTCTCCCATGGCAAGAACTACCAATCTAGTTGGCCAAACCAAACGGATAATTCGAAGAGACTTGCAAAGATAACCAATCATACATAAAAGAATTCAGAGAAGATTCAAATATTGTTCATAGATAGACTTGATCATAAACCCACAATTCATCGGTCTCAACAAACACACCGCAAGAGAAGAAGATTACATCGAATAGATCTCCACAAGAGAGGGGGAGAACATTGTATTGAGATCCAAAAAGAGATAAGAAGCCATCTAGCTACTAACTATGGACCCGAAGGTCTGAGGTAAACTACTCACACTTCATCGGAGGGGCTATGATGATGTAGAAGCCCTCCGTGATGACGGCCCTCTCCGGCGGAGCTCCGGAACAGGCCCCAAGATGGGATCTCGTGGATACAGAAATTTGTGGCGGTGGAATTAGGTTTTTGGCTCCTGTTCTGATCATTTGGGGGTATGTGGGTATATATAGGAGGAAGGAGTACATCGGTGGAGCACCGAGGGGCCCATGAGGCAGGGGGCGCGCCCTGTAGGGGGGGGGGCGCCCCCTACCCTCGTGACCGCCTCCGGTACTTCTTGGAGTAGGGTCCAAGTCTCTTGGGTCTTATCCGAGAAGAAAATCACGTTCCAAAAAGGATTTTTCTGTTTGGACTCCGTTTGATATTATGTTTCTTCGAAACACTGAAATAGGCAAAAAAACAGCAATTTTGGGCTGGGCCTCCGGTTAATAGGTTAGTCCCAAAAATAATATAAAAGTGGAAAATAAAGCCCAATATTGTCCAAAACAGTAGATAATATAGCATGGAGCAATCAAAAATTATAGATACGTTGGAGACGTATCACGAAGAAACACTTGGAACCTAAACTGGGGGACTCGGTAGGTCCGAGTCACCGTTCGGTGGCACCGAGATTGCTAGGGTTTTAGAGAATCTTGAACTCAGTCACACCGATTTGCACATTTCGGTCAGACCAAAAAGGGCGTGTGCAATGGCCAAGACCGAATCGGTGAGACCGATTTCTATAGTTTGGTCGTCCGAGATGAGTTCTGCGGAGAGCTAACCCTAAAATTTTCGAATCAATCTAGACCTAAGGGAGTTTTAGCTGGATGAATCAATCTCAATCGTGGCAAGAAACATGGCATTGTCCTTGTGCTAGGAATCGAAGTGAAGAAGACAGCACAAGGGGTCGAACATTTACCCTAGAGCGGCGAGTGTTCGCTACGGCGGCAACGGTGGAGCAGATTGTCGTTGACGGCGGCGGAGACCAGCGGCGGGAGGTCGTTGGCAGCGAGAGGACGATCCGGAGACCCGAGGAGGCAGAGCAGGTCATGTGAGGGTGAAAGGTTTCGAATTTTTTTCCAAAATTTGATCCGTCAGTATATATAACCTGACCCTGTCGGTGTGACCGAGTGGAACGACTCGGTGGCACCGAGATGCTGAACTGCAAGCGGTTACTACAACTCGGTGTGACCGAAACGTTCTAATCGGTTGCACTGAGATTGAAAACCTAGATCAACTTAGTGGTTTCGGTGTGACCGAAATGGATGACTCGGTCATACCAAAATGCACAAAGAGGTTTTGGAAGTTTAAGTCTATGACGAATCGGGGACTCCAAGTGCTCTTCACACAGAGTTGTTCGAATCTGACTTGATCAAACTTTGTGATGTAGCATGAATAGATTTTGAGACGAGGAAAGCATAGATAGCTAGAGGGAGTTCTTAGGCATTCATGTCCATCCATTTGGCAAAAGAGAAAAAAGCCAAACAATCAAAGAAACAAATGGATGTCCTCGAATGAGTAAAATATGCAACCAACATGCTCACACAATAAGATGACAGATGAAATATGTGACAAAGCATGCACAAACACTCTAGCATCTATCAAGCAGTTTGGCGATGACTAGGTCATCTATATATGAGTATATTGACTTAGGAGTCAAATGAGAACATTTGATCGTAGGTCATACTCACCGTTAAGCACAAGTGGGGTTTCCACTTTTACATAAAGCATTGTTGTGTTCACACCATTAGAGTTGCTTTAGCTCAATTGATTGGAGTAAAGCTCCCCCTAGATGTGATATCCCCCCTGAGAGGGATGAACTAACCTTGGGTTTTGTCAATGATGACTTCATGTAGGTGTTGAAGATGTAGATGCTCAATGTTGATGTAGATCCTTTGGAGTAGTCCTTTGGAGTGAGTTGCACTTTCAATACCTACACGGGTTAGTCCCACAAGGAACAAACAAGGATATCCATAGACATAGAGTGATATTCACATGACATGATGTCCATGAATGCATTCGGTTACCTTATCCCTTGTCTTACCAACAAGAGGGTTTGTGACTCCTTGAACTAGTGCAAGATATGGAAGTTGTTTGCACTTGTCCTTGCCAAAATGATATGAGTGAAGTATGTTGGCGGAGTCACCCTCAAGAACTCTCTAGTTCTTCTTCTTCGGGATCCACACCATCTTGATGGGAATCCTTGGAGTTGTAGTCGTACTTGATGAAGTAGAACTTGATGTAGTCTTGGTAACCCACTTGACCAAGGCTTTGGGAGCTTCTTCAAATGCATCAATTTCCTCTTGAAGCTTGTCCTTGCCTTTTAGCTTGTGGTCTTGTGGTGGAAGATCATCTTGAGCTAGTGTTCCTTGGACAGAAGTAGGATCATACTTCTCTTGTTGAGGAACAAACTTCGTCTTGGGGTATTGATCTTCTTCCCACTCAACTCCATTGGCATTGAACTTTCGTTCAAAACCTACACCTTGATTCTTCCGGTGTCTTCCTTGCTTGCGTACAATTTCCTCAAATTGCTTACTTCCGGCAAGGCTCTTGTAAACACCTTTCTCTATAATTCCCTTCAATAACCTATTTTCTTGCTCAAGTGTAACTTGGCTAAGAGAATCATTAGTGGAATCAAGAGAACTACTAGAAGCAACATCATTGAGTTTAGCATGATTATTGTTGCTACTAGAAGAAGAATCTTTCTTACTCTTGTTGCTAGTTTTAACTTGTGGCATGTAAGTAGACAAGAGTAAACGCTTGGCAATGTAAGAAGAACTTTTCTTGCGAAGATCATCATTGATTGCTTTTAAGAACTCCTGCTCTTGCTCAAGGTTGAGCTTTTCAAAGCATAGCTTCTCATGAGTCTTTAAAAGCTCTCGATGATTTTCCAAGGTAGTTTCATGAGCTAACTTAAGAGTGTTTAGCTCTTTAGTTAGATGCTCAATCTCCTTCTTATCATCGTCATTCATTTTGTCTTGATTAGCATTATTAATAGCAAGTTCATCATAGTTTTCATCACTAGAATTGTCAACAAGTAAATCATCATCACCTAGCAAGTCATCTTCATCACTATTGAAATCAACATACTCGGGGTGTGATACCTTTGGGCCTTTAGCCATGAAGCATCTTCCAATCCCTTCATTTGGTGAGTCAAATATGTCGTAGGAGTCGGTTGACACAAGTGCTAGACCGGCAACACCTTCATATTGAGTATATTTGGAGTCGGAGTGATAACTTCTCTCGGAGTGATCGTCGGAGTCGGAGCCGGATACCCATTCACCAATGTGAGCTTGATGTCTTCGTTTTGTGTAGCCCCTTAATGATTTGTCCTTCCTTTCCGAATCCTTGCTTCTCCGTGATGTTCTTCGTTCATAACAGTCATCTCTACTCCTTCTCTCTCTTGGCGGTGATTCTTCTCTCCTACTTCTTCTTTTGGGAGAATCTTCTCTTCTTTTGTAAGGAGTCGTACACTCATTTGAATAGTGTCCGGGTCTTCCACAATTGTAGCAGTTACGTTCATGACTTGAAGATATTTTGTGATCGTAGGACCTTGACTTGGAACTTCCTTCCTTTCTTCTACTCTTGTAAAACTTGTTGAAGTTCTTCACCATTAGGATCAATTCTTCGTTGAAGTTCTGTTTCTCACTTGATGATGTGGGAGCATCACATGAGGCTTTGTAAGCACCACTTGACTTGTTGTGAAGCTCTTCCTTATCCTTGAGTGACATCTCATGAGCAACAATCCTTCCAATGACTTCCATTGGATTGAGATCTTTGTAATTGGGCATCATTTGGATCAATGTGCACACGGTATCATATTTTCCATCCAAGGCTCTTAGGACCTTCTTGATGATGAATCTGTCGGTCATCTCTTCACTTCCTAAGCCGGCAATCTCATTTGTGATGAGAGCAAGCCTAGAGTACATTTCAGCGACACCTTCACCATCCTTCATTTTGAACTTGTCAAGTTGACTTTGAAGCACATCAATTTGGATTCCTTGACGGAATTGGTACCTTCGTACATATCAATCAAAGTATCCCAGATTTCCTTCGCATTCTCAAGACGGCTGATTTTGTTGAATTCTTCGGGGCACAATCCATTGAAGAGAATATCACAAGCTTGAGCATTGTATTGCAGCATCTTTAACTATTCCACGGTAGCTTCACGGTTCGGTTCTCTCCCATCAAAGAATTCACCTTGCAAGCCAATACACACAATAACCCAAACGGCGGGGTTATGTCCAAGAATATGCATTTTCATCTTATGCTTCCAACTAGCAAAATTAGTACCAACAAAGTAAGGACCTCTACGGTGGTAATTTCCCTCGCTAGACGCCATACTCTCCTAGGTTGTGAAACTAAGGCTATGACCACCAAAAGCTATGGAAATCAAAGCAAATGGAGACCAAAGCTCTGATACCACTTGTAGGATCGAAGGTATGTCTAGAGGGGGTGATTAGACTACTTAACCAAATAAAAATCTAGCCTTTTCCCAATTTTAATCTTGGCAGACTTTAGCAACTTAGCACAAGTCAAGCAAACAACCTACACATGCAATTCTAAGAGTATAGTAGCGAAGTGTAAAACAATTGCATATGAAGGTAAAGGGAAGAGTTTGGAGGGAGCAAACGTAATGTAGACACGGAGATTTTTGGCGTGGTTCCGATAGGTGGTGCTATTGTACATCCACGTTGATGGAGACTTCAACCCACGAAGGGTAACGGTTGCCCGAGTCCACGGAAGGCTCCACCCACAAAGGGTCCACGAAGAAGCAACCTTGTCTATCCCACCATGACCGTCGCCCACGAAGGACTTGCCTCACTAGGGTAGATCTTCACGAAGTAGGTGATCTCCTTGCCCGTACAAACTCTTTGGTTCAACTCCACAATCTTGACGGAGGCTCCCAAGTGACACCTAACCAATCTAGGAGACACCACTCTCCAAAAGGTAACAGATGGTGTGTTGATGATGAACTCCTTGCTCTTGTGCTTCAAAAGATAGTCTCCCCAACACTCAACTCTCTCTCATAGGATATGATTTGGTGGAAAAATTATTTGAGTGGAAAGCAACTTGGGAAGGCTAGAGATCAAGATTTGTGTGTTTGGAATGAAGTATCTTAACCTCAACACAAGTGTAGGTGGTTCTCTCTCAGAAAATGTATGTTGGAAGTGTAGGCATGTTCTGATGGCTCTCTCCACGAATGAAGAGTGGGTGGAGGGGTATATATAGCCTCCACAAAAAATCTAACCGTTACACACAAATCACCAAGCTCGGTGGGACCGAATCATACAACTCGGTCAGACCGATTTAGTTCATAATGTGACCGTTAGGGTTTTTGATGGGACCGACAAGTCAACTAGGTGAGCCGATTTCGTTAGGGTTAGGGCATAACGTAATCTCGGTGAGACCGATTACACAAATTCGGTGGGTCAGGCAAACTCGGTGTGACCGATTCGCTCATCTTGGTTGTACCGAAATGTTACAAGAGGGAAACAGAGAGTTTGCATTGCAATGTCGGTGGAACAAATCGCTCATCTCGGTTTAACCGATACGTTACGAAGGGAAACAGAGAGTTTGCAATCCCATCTCGGTGAGACCGAGATCCCTATCGGTAGGACCGAAAAGACTAGGGTTTCTGGCAGTGGCTATGTCAATTGAACTCGATGGCGCCGGATAGATCAAATCGGTGGGGCCGAGTTTGACTTTTGGTTTGGGATATATGTTGATGTGAGAAAGTAGTTGAGGCTGTTTGGAGCATATCACTAAGCACTTTGAGCAAGAAACTCATTAAGCAACGCCTCATCCCCTCTTAATAGTATTGGCTTTTCCTATGGCCTCAATTTGAGCTTTCAGCTTGAGCCAATCCTTTGTCCTTAGCATTTTGAGGGATCCACTTTCTAATCCATGCCATGCCAATCACCGAGCTTTTCCTGAAATATTTATCTTCATGTAGCATTAGCTCAATGAGCTATATGTTTTTAGGAATTACCAAAACCACCCGGGGATAGTTGTACTTTCAGCGGCCGACCACTAGTGGTGCACCACCATGGATTAACCATGCATGCTCCCACTGTACTTCGCCACCATTCAAACCAAATACCGCCCAGGTAGTTCATTTACAAGTCTTGGTCCTGATTACTACCTTGTCACTCATGTCTCACCATGTTCGCTTCCCAAACCATGTCTACATTTAGCGAGGCAAAAATAAACTTACACGATGGTGACAAGGATGTATAGATCAGACCTACCTCAAATGAACTACTAGGTAATGGCATAGCCATCTCACAACAATAAATCCTACCATGCAATCCTACCACAAAGGCACTAAGTGCATAATATAAAACATAGGTAATTGAAGGAATGATCAAATGTGAACTTGCCTAGTAATAGTTGATGAAGATTATATCGCTCTCGAAATTTTACTTAATAGAACTATTCGTCACTCTCCGATGAAAATCTACAAAGTCAAACATTGCATTCACATAAGCAATCATTTCAGAGAACCAAATAACATGCAACATGAAAAGACTCAAAACATCCAAATGAACACACAACACACTTAACTATCAAAAAAATTCTAAGTTCAAAACAACACAGGGCATGGGTGCCAAAATTGGTGACGTGGACCGTAGTGCATACTAGGCATACGAGTAAAAATATCATGCACAGATCCTAAGTGTGTGAAAATTATTTTGAGATTGTTGCAAGTAGTACGGTTTTGCTATGGTGACGAAATGCAAAAAGAATCAACTAAATCGGAGCTACGATTTAGGAGATACGGCCGGTTGAATTTTGAATTCAAATCTGAATAATTTTAAATTTGTATTTGACAAAGGTTTACAAAAATGACACCACTGGATAGATCTAATCACGACGAAGAATTTGCTGCTGGTTTCATCGAGTTTGGATCTACGTTTTAAAAGTTGTGACTACTCAAAGTTCAGGGACTAATCTGTGATAAAAGGGACTAAACAAAGAGGAAAATAATCACGAGCAGGTCCTCGACCACGTGGCGGCTCGTGGCTAGCCGAGCAGCGTTCGCTGCGGAAGCTTATACGTCGAACGGACACTAAATAAGAAAAACACTATGCGGTGGCTAACTAAAAAAACCAACCATCAGTTTTAACCAAAACCATTCGGTTTAACTAAAACCGGGTTAACCGATCTAATAGTAAAAAACTAAATGAACAGGGAGAAGCGGGCATCTCACAGCGAGCGAGGATGGTGAACAGGGGCAGCGGCGCTGGCTTCAGGCGGCGGATGGGGCGGCGGCCTGCGGTGGTCCTCAGCGGCTGGGAAGAAGATGAATGGGGCCAGCACGTCGGGGGCTGTCCGGTGGTGGAGGCGCTGCACGTCGGGGTGACAGGGACGGAGCTAAGGAAGGGCGGCGCTCCGGCGAACTCCGGCGGTTCATACATCGTCCGTGCGGCGGCTCGAGTGTCCCCTAGACAACAAAAAGTTGTCAACAAGGTGTGCATGGAGTAGGGGAACAAGTTGATAGAGTTTGGGGCCTCGGAGTGGCTTATGGTCGACGAGCTTCTCTGGCGAAGTAGCTCCAGCCGGCGAGATCCAAGCGGCAACTGCGGGCGGTAGGAGCGGTGAGAGGACGAGCAAGTGGGCAGGATGGAGAGAGGGGGCTCCGAGGCTTTTATAGGTGCAGAGAGGGGTGCTCAGGGTTGCAGGATAAGCCTTACCCCCAAAGGTGAGGTGTGGTGGTTGCGGGTGGCGGGCTCATGCTCTATCCCGAGCGGTAGAGGCGGGAGGTTGGGGACGATGGGGGTGGGGGTGGGGCCCTCCTGGCAGAGGCGGCTGCGTGCGAGCGAGAGGGAGATGAGGAGCGGGCGAACGAGGCGGAGGCCTACGGGCGTTGGTGGTCTAGGGCGCAGGCTGGCCTGGGCGACGGCCTTGGCCTATCGCCGGTGGGCCGGTCGGTGCGCCCCTGGGCCGAAGTGGCCTCGGTCCAGGTGGTGCGGTGTGTGTGCGTGCTTTTTGTTTTTTTAGTAAAAAGTTTTTCTCTTTTTTTAATAGTGAGGAAAACAAAAAAACTGAATAATAATAATAATAAAATTATATAGACATATTATATACCAAAATGCTCAGAAAAATAGTAGCAATAAGATGAACTATTTTCAAGTTCAACTAAATTCCATAAAAATTCATAAAAGTCAAACAGTGCTACTGTTGCATTTAAAATCAATAAAAAATCATTTTTAAAATAGCAAAATGATTTCAAATTTATTTTCTCCTAATTTTCCATTGAAGGGAATCATTTTACCCTTATTTCCATTTATTTTTTAGGAGAAAAATAATTGGAATTAAACTAAATAACTTCCAAGAGGATTTTGAATTTGGAATTTCAAACAACTTCAAATGGAAAATGAGTTCCAAATAACTTTGAAGTGACTTCCAAATTATTTATTTGAAACTCCCAACTCTCTTTCTTCAATTTTGAAGAAGTCATTTTATCTTCCCTCATGAACTCATTGAGTTGCTTAAAGTTTCTAAGTTTGAAATATTTCAAAATGGAATTCAAATCATTTTCAAACCCCTTTTCATTTCTTTAAGTGGAAGAAGTCATATTATCTTCACTCTAGGGTTTTGTGATGAAATGAATTTGAATTCATGGTGATCAAAATGCAAGATGAAAGTTTCAAGAAAGTCCTTTTATTCCCTCTCATTCAACTTCCAAAAAGTTTTCAATTTCCAATCATTTTCACACAATCAATCACACAACAAACAAACAAACAATCATAATTAATTATTTAACATAATATTCTAAAATTTAGAATTTTGGGATGTTACAAACTACCACCCTTAAAATGAATCTCATCCTCGTGATTCAGAGAGGCTAGAAAGAAGGTTAGGTTTGGGGGGTCTCCTTGAAAATCCATTCATCAACACAAGGTATGGGGTGCTACTACCCTTAGAAGCATGGTTACGCTTCCAACAAAACTCATGTACTTCGCCCTTTGAGTTGACAGTGTCGGTCCTCTCATACTCCCTGGAGTAACTCTTTCTTTGAGGCTCTTCCGGTAAGGCATAACCTTTTCCTCAAAATCTTGAGTCTTTGCATCAAATATGATCCTTCCGAGACTGGGTCTTCTTAGCTGTCAGGTCTGTCGCCAATGATAAACAACTGTCAAAAATCTCATGGTGGTCAACAATTATTGGTTCCTCCTGCAGGAAATGGGTCTGGGCTGAACCTCACCGCATAACCTATGATTGGCAATGGGTGCCTGTACAGGGTTTCCATCGTCCTGCCATTCTAAGGCTTTTGGCTTGTCGTGTCGACACTCTTATAGGGTTTTAAGGCTCTCTGATTTTCCATCAACATATGATAGCTCATGATAGAAGTCTCCGGTATGGAGGCCAATCCATCTCGTACTTGAATCATTACCACATACACAGATAGTGAATCATGTATTCTAACACTTGGGCATCCTCACAAGCATTGCAAAACTTCTCTTCTCCACGAACTAGGTCCGGGTAAATGCATTGGTTCTACAAGCCAAACAAAACATCTATCGTTTCTTCACAACTCCTGGGTTTACATAACCTCCTATGAAATGTCTGCTGATGAAATCACAGCTTCTTCTAGAATTCTTTTCTTCAACAAGATTGTGCTTTTCTCCTTATCAAATCCTGGGTCATGTGGGTTATGGGCCCACTTCAAACTTGTATATATTTAACTCATCTTGGGAGTTACTATTGTTCCATATTCCAACATTACATCTCCTTTAAATCCGATAGCACTTCGTTCCTTCCTACTCTTGGGGTAACCATCATAACTAAAACAAAACTCCAACTCATTTTGTCCAGGCTGCACTCTGTGGAATATATTTTCCTTTCCATTGGTCAAGTGTTCACACATGGTATTACCATTAGAATAAAATGTACTAGTTCATCCATAATTCATATTCTCTTCATATCAAATCCTTTATTACATCCTTAACCACTACTCAAAACTCAAATTTCAAAAGTACTCTATTACAAAAGCTGCCATCCACATAGTTTGGTATGGTCAAGCATTACTTCCATCTTTATTCATTTTCCCTTCTTGAAGATGCTTCAGTCCCACTAGAATTGTGCGATGTGGTCCTTCAAATCATCAATGTTTTGCTTCATCATGGTGGCCATGAGCTTCATCTCCATCATCTCTGCATGCACCTCTCTTAGGTATTCCTGAGTGTGATGGAGTCTTGCTTCAACTATTTCTCCAATCTGACGTATGGCTTCCATAGCAGCTTCATGAACAGAGTCGAAGAATGTTGCTCATGGTACTCGAGAAATGAAAAGGTATTGTCCCATAGTCTTTGGGAAAACTCCCTTCACACCGTGGAGGTGTATCTCCATGTACCAAAGTTCAACTCCCTTCTCCATGAAAGGATAACCCTTATAGACTGCATCTCCCTCAAGATGAATATGCTTCATCATGTCCTTTAGGATTTTGGGGTAATCCTAATCACTAGTCAGGGTCATGATCGTTTCCGGGCCCTTGAGAAAAGACTCATAAAGGGTTGCCATCTGTAGGTATAAGATATAAGGGGTACTCAGGATACTGTATGTATTTCCTTGGGTGAAATGTGGTTGTTTTTCCCGGGAAAGGTTTGGGGTTAGCTTGTCCATGGGTTCAAGGTTTAAGTCTGGGTGAGATAGTGAGAGAGGCACTCCCAATCAATAAACAACTCATAACATTATTTCATATGAGATTCCAAACATATCAACTTTATTGCTTCACAAACTATTACAATTTACATTCCATTCCATAACTCAACTCAACTTCCCCAATGAAAATAAAAGTGTGTTCCACATTTATTACATGCTTTATTCCAATATCAAGATCTCAACTACTCAGCTCAAGCTTTCCTCAGTCTGAACATTCTATGGCAAAATGTCCTACTCCTTTGCAGTGTAATCAAATGACTTCAGACAAATCCACGGGCTTCTTGGTGGTTATCTTGGCTCCTTGGGTTCTTGGCTTCCTTGCTGGGCATTTGCTAGCGTAATGACCTAAATCCTTGCATCTGTAACAAGTGATATGACTTAGGTCCTTTTTGCAGAAATTGGGTTGTTCTGGGGACACATGCTCTTTCTCTTCCTCGACTTCTTCGTTCCGATCAATTCTTCTATCTCTTGTGAATCAAACTCCACTTGTTCCATCGGGAAGTCTCCCACATACTCTTGGCTTTGCTTCGTGCAATACAGTGAAAAATGTCCTTCTTCTCCACATGAATAGCAGGCATTGGAGTAAAATATGTTTAGGCATTCTCCATTAGGGTCGTCAACATCTTCCTTCATCACATGTTCTTTTAAACTTTCCCTGAGGGCTTCTTTCATTGCTCCCTTCTGCTGCTTGCTAATTTCTTGTACCTTGGGATAAATATGACATTGGGCAGGGTAGTGCGTAGTTCCTTCACACAAGAAACAAGTAACATGCCTAGTTGGGCATTCTTCAGCTCGGTGATTTCCTTCACAATAAGGGCATCCATCCTTGTGTTCCTCATGGGTATGTCCTATTTCTCCACATATCTTGCAGGCACAAGGTTTCTTCATCGGGTTATCACTATGCTTCCGGATAAGATGGGATCCCAATAGAGTCTTCTTCAATTCCTCCCAAGTTTTTGCTCCATTACATCCTTGTATGGCTTGATACATTTTCCACCAGGTTGCAGCACTTTTTGTAAAGTACTGAAGAGCGTATTGAACCTCATACTTCCTTGCAACGAAATTGCTCCTGAAGTGATTCTCCATGTTTTGAATCCATAGCTCTACCTCTAACTGAGTGATCGGTCCAGAGAATACAAGTCCATCTTCATTCATCATCTATTGGGTCCAAGGGTTTTGGGATAAGATAAGAGGGATAGAGAGAGAGATACACACAATACAAACAATATTGTTTTGAAAATAGGTTTTATTTGTTGTTGTCAGAAAACACACACAAAATATGATAGCTCACAAATCGTCGTATCTAACGTAAGTATACAACAAGGGTTTGGTCTTCTAAAGGTCATATAAGTCTTGGAATTCTTCAGTGTCTTCAAATTCTTCGAGTTTTCGAATGTTGTAGCTTTAATTCTTCTAGTGTATGGTGAGGTCCCCTTTTACTAAAGTGGTCCTCAGTTGTCTGATATCTTGCCCTTCTCGGAGTGGTCTCATTAGTTGATCCTCCGTGTGGTCCAAAGGGAACGGGGTATTGTCTAACTAAAAACAGAATATTTGGTAAAGCTCAGAAAAGAAGAGAGGTAAAGGATATTTTTGAAAATAAAGTTTAAGAGAAATCCTTTCCTAAGGTCTTTCCAGTTCCTAGGGTCACGTCCTACAGTCAACATGTGCTCTGATACCATCTCTATAGCGACCCGACCTCAAACGGTCAAGCCTCTATGTATCCGTGTCATCCCTAGATCGGTATGCTGGCACACACAGTACATCAATGTATATATCAAAGTGCAATCACATGTATAAATAACGTAAAATTGATATATACCTCATAAGTCTCAGCGGAAACAAACGAATAGGTGTGGAGTCCCATCAACACCAATGGCAAGATGAGTGTGGACCGCAACCCTACAATGTAACTCTTACTCGTCATAGAAATTCCTGCAACATAGGATGTTGCAGCCCTCTAGGTCAGTACATTGAATGTACTGGCAAGTCACATCATAAGAATAATGAACCTATTTGTACATGCAATTTGGCTGGTGGAAAGTTCTAAGATTAGTTTTTGCATAAAGCTAGTTTTTCCCTAGAATAAAAGATATTATTCTACCACTACTGTATAGCATAGGATGAGTTGGTAAACCCAATTCAATCCATTCCCAAAGTTTCACTTAAACCCCAACTGTTTAATTAAGAGTGATGAGATCTCGCAGCATTTCCACTACTAGATGCTGAAGTTGTCCATAACCAGGAACACGGCTAATCGATTAGGTTTTAACACTCTGCAGAGGTTTGCGCACTTTTCCCCACAAGACTCGATCGCATCCCTTGAAGTTCTCGCACTGCCTGGCGTTTGAGAACAGGATGACCAAGACATGGTCTTTCGAAAGTATTCCCCCTTAACCCACGGATAGGTTGGTACACCTACTCATTCTACATCTGCTAGCCCATCCCGGAAGGGGTCACACTAACTACTCAACTAAGCCATCGCACATATTGGCTTGTGGCTGCACACGTAAGCTTCTAGACATGAGAATACGATTGATCTCTTTGAGCCTGGGCGGCCGACCACTAGTGGTGCACCACCATGAATTAACCATGGATGCTCCCACTGTACTTCGCCACCATTCAAACCAAATACCGCCCAGGTAGTTCATTTACAAGTCTTGGTCCTGATTACTACCTTGTCACTCATGTCTCACCATGTTCGCTTCCCAAACCACGTCTACATTCATCAAGGCAAAAATAAACTTACACGATGGTGACAAGGATGTATAGATCAGACCTACCTCAAATGAACTACTAGGTAACAGCATAGCCATATCGCAACAATAAATCCTACCATGCAATCCTACCACAAAGGCACTAAGTGCATAATATAAAACATAGGTAATTAAAGGAATGATCAAATGTGAACTTGCCTGGTAATAGTTGATGAAGATTATATCGCTCTCGGAATTTTACTTAATAGAACTATTCATCACTCTCCGATGAAAATCTATAAAGTCAATCATTGCATTCACATAAGCAATCATTCAGAGAACCAAATAACATGCAACATGAAAAGACTCGAAACATCCAAATGAACACACAACACACTTAACTATCAAAAAAATACTAAGTGCAAAACAACACAGGGCATGGGTGCCAAAGTTTGTGACGTGGACCGTAGTGCATACTAGGCATACGAGTAAAAATATCATGCACAGATCCTAAGTGTGTGAAAATTATTTTGAGATTGGTGCAAGTAGTAGGGTTTGGCTACGGTGACGAAATGCAAAAAGAATCAACAAAATCGGAGCTACGATTTAGGAGATACGGCCAATTGAAGTTTGAATTCAAATCTAAATAATTTCATATTTGGATTTGACAAAAGTTTACAAAAATGACACCACTGGATAGATCTAATCACGACAAAGAATTTGCCGTTGGTTTCATCGAGTTTGGATCTACGGTTTAAAAGTTGTGACTACTCAAAGTTCAGGGACTAATCTATGATAAAAGGGACTGAACAGAGAAGAAAATAATCATGAGCAGGTCCTCGACCACGCGGCGGCTCGTGGCTAGCCGAGCAGCGTTCGCTGCAGAAGCTTATACGTCGAACGGCCACTAAATAAGAAAAACACTATGCGGTGGCTATCTAAAAAACAACCATTGGTTTTAACCAAAACCGTTCGGTTTAACTAAAACTGGGTTAACCGATCTAATACTAAAAAAACTAAACGAACGGGGAGAAGCGGGCAGCTCACAGCGAGCGAGGACGGCGAACAGGGGCGGCGGCCTGCGGTGGTCCTCGGCGGCGGGGAAGAAGACGAATGGGGTGGTTGTCCGGTGGTGGAGGCGGCGCGCGTCGGGGTGATAGGGACGGAGCGAAGGAAGGGCGGCGCTCCGGCGAACTCCGGCGGTTCAGACGTCGTCCGTGCGGCGGCTCCAGTGTCCCCTAGACAACAAAACGTTGTCAACAAGGTGTGCATGGAGTAGGGGAACAAGTTGATAGAGTTTGGGGCCTCGGAGTGGCTTACGGCTGACGAGATTCTCCTGCGAAGTAGCTCCAGCCGGCAAGATCCAAGCGATAACTGTGGGCTGTAGGAGCGGCGAGAGGACGAGCAAGTGGGAAGGATGGAGAGAGGGGGATCTGAGGCTTTTATGGGCGTGAAGAGGGGTGCTCAGGGTTGCGGGATAAGCCTTATCCTCGAAGGCGAGGTGCGGTGGTTGCGGGCGGCGGGCTCGTGCTCTATCCCGAGCGATAGAGGCGGGAGGTTGGGGACAACGGGGGTGGGGCCCTCCTGGCAGAGGCAGCTGCGTGCGAGCAAGAGGGAGATGAGGAGCGGGCCAACCAGGCGGAGGCCTACGGGCGCTGGTGGTCTCGGGTGCAGGCTGGCCTGGGCGACGGCCTTGGCCTATCGCTGGTGGGCTGGTCGGTTCGCCCCTGGGCCAATGTGGCCTCGGTCCAGGTGGTGCGGTGTGTGTGCGTGTTTTTTGTTTTTTTTAGTAAAAAAATTTTCTCTTTTTTTAACAGTGACGAAAACAAACAAACTGAATAATAATAATAAAATTATATAGGCATATTATATACCAAAATGCTCAGAAAAATAGCAGCAATAAGATGAAATATTTTCAAGTTCAACTAAATTCCATAAAACTTCATAAAAGTCAAACAGTGCTACTATTGCATTTAAAATCAATAAAAATCATTTTTAGAATAGCAAAATGATTTCAAATTTATTTTCTCCTAATTTTCCATTGAAGGGAATCATTTTACCCTTATTTACATTTACTTATTTTTTGGAGAAAAATAATTTGAATTAAAACTAAATAACTTCCACGAGGATTTTGAATTTGGAATTTCAAACAACTTCCAATGGAAAATGAGTTCCAAATAACTTCAAATTGACTTCAAAATTATTTATTAGAAACTCCCAACTCTCTTTCTTCAATTTTGAAGAAGTCATTTTATATGCCCTCATGAACTCATTGAGTTGCTTAAAGTTTCTAAGTTTGAAATATTTCAAAATGGAATTCAAATCATTTTCAAACCCCTTTTCATTTCTTTAAATGGAAGAAGTCATATTATCTTCACTCTAGGGTTTTGTGATGAAATGAATTTGAATTCATGGTGATCAAAATGTAAGATGAAAGTTTCGGAAAAGTCCTATTATTCCCTCTCATTCAACTTTCAAAAAAAATTCAATTTCCAATGATTTTCACACAATCAATCACACAACAAACAAACAAACAATCATAATTAATTTTTTGACATAACATTCCAAAATTTAGAATTTTGGGATGTTACAGTTTGTGCAGGTATTGGTGATTTGTGCGTTATCTCCTACTGGATTGATACCTTGCTTCTCAAACTGAGAAAAATACTTATCTCTACTTTGCCGCATCACCCTTTCCTCTTCAAGGGAAAAAACAACGCAAGCTCAAGAAGTAGCACACCCCACAAGCCATCAGGGCGCGCCCAGGGGTGGCTGCACCTTGGTGCCTTGTGGGCAACAGGTGGGGCCCCTCTAGTGGGTCTTCGCTCCAGTATTTTTTATTTATTCCATAAAAAATCTCTAAAAAGTTTCTTCCAATTCTGAGAACTTTTATTTTTGCACAAAAACAACACCATAGTAGTTCTGCTGAAAACAGCGTCAGTCCGGGTTAGTGTCATTCAAATCATGCAAATTAGAGTCCAAAACTAGAGCAAAAGTGTTTGGAAAAGTAGATACGCCAGAGACGTAACAATTACTCCCATCGATTTTCCCTATTTTGTATGTGTGTCTCAGTTGATCCTGTGTGGGAAAAATAGACCAAAAACCAGCATCTGCACATAGTTTGGTTGTCCGCATCTAGGTTGGCTGCACGAGGGAACCAATATTGACCTGTCGTTTGGTTGGTTGGTTGTGTTGCATTAGGTGCAGAAATTACACGGTGTTTGGTTGCAAACTGCATAAGGTGTTATCACCACTTCTCACTAGTGGTGACCTTACCACACAAGGTCTGAACATAGTTTCAGTCCTAACTAGAAAAGAAATAGGAGTTCATCCTATCTACTAACAAATGTGAGTACAAATATAACAGTCAAATGGCTTAATAGGGGAAAGTTCATTGATAATGAACTAGTTGAAAGTCCATCCTTGTCCTCTTCTTATTCTGCTGTTGCTGCTTCTCTTCCTGTGCTTATGTTGCTCTTCCTCTTTAGATCCTTGTCTGGCCTCTGTTATCCCACATTGCATGTGCCCACTCCATCCTTTTGTCCTTCCAGGATTCGTTGTCAAATTCCTCCACACTGTGGTCGAAGCTGGCAACATCGTCAGGCGTCACCTCTGAAAGGATCGATATGGTTGACTAGAGGGGGGTGAATAGGCAACTAAAATTGTTTAGCTTTTCTTTACCAAATTAATCTTAGCATCAAAATAGGTTGTCTAGATATGCAACTAGGTGAGAAACCTAAATGATGCAACAACAAATAGCACACAAGCAAGCAAGGGATACAACACAATATAAGCTTGTACAAGTAAAGGTAAGAGATAACCAAGAGTGGAACCGGTGGAGACAAGGATATGTTACCGAAGTTCCTACCCTATGAGAGGAAGTACGTCTTTGTTGGAGCGGTGTGGAGGCACAATGCTCCTCAAGAAGCCACTAGGGCCACCGTATTCTCCTCACCCCCTCACACAATGCGAGAAGCCGTGATTCCACTATTGGTGCCCTTGAAGGCAGCGACCGAACCTTTACAAACAAGGTTCTCTCTGAAGGAAATATGCCCTAGAGGCAATAATAAAGTTGTTATTTATATTTCCTTATATCATGATAAATGTTTATTATTCATGCTAGAATTGTATTAACCGGAAACTTAGTACATGTGTGAATACATAGACAAACAGAGTGTCCCTAGTATGCCTCTACTTGACTAGCTCGTTAATCAAAGATGGTTAAGTTTCCTAACCATAGACATGTGTTGTAATTTGATGAAAGGGATCACATCATTAGAGAATGATGTGATGGACAAGACCCATCCGTTAGCTTAGCATAATGGTCGTTTAGTTTTATTGCTATTGCTTTCTTCATGACTTATACATGTTCCTCTGACTACGAGATTATGCAACTCCTGAATATCGGAGGAACACTTTGTGTGCTATCAAACGTCACAACATAACTGGGTGATTATAAATATGCTCTACAGGTGTCTCCGAGGGTGTTTGTTGAGTTAGCATAGATCAAGATTAGGATTTTTCACTCCGAGTATCGGAGAGGTATCTCTGGGCCCTCTCGGTAATGCACATCACTATAATCCTTGCAAGCAATGTAACTAATGAGTTAGTTATGGGATGATGCATTATGGAACGATTAAAGAGACTTGCCGGTAATGAGATTGAACTAGGTATGATGATACCGACGATCGAATCTCGGGCAAGTAACATACCGATGACAAAGGGAATAACGTATGTTGTTATGCGGTTTGACCGATAAAGATCTTCATAGAGTATGTAGGAGCCAATATGAGCATCCAGGTTCCGCTATTGGTTATTTACCGGAGATGTGTCTCGGTCATGTCTACATAGTTCTCGAACCCGTAGGATCCACACGCTTAACATTCAATGATGATTTGTATTATGAGTTATGTGATTTGATGACCGAAGGTTGTTCTGAGTCCCGGATGAGATCACAGACATGACGAGGAGTCTCAAAATGGTCGAGAGGTAAAGATTCATATATTATAAGGTTGCATTTGTACATCAGAATGGTTCTGAGTAGTTCGGGCATTTTTTTGGAGTACCGGGAGGTTACCGGAACCCCCCGGGGAAGTTAATGGGCCTTAGTGGGCATTAGTGGAGAGAGGGAAGAAGGCACATGAGGTGGCGCGCGCCTCCCCCCTGCCCAAACCAAATTGGACAAGGGATGGGGGCGCGGCCCCCTCCTTCCTTCTCCTTCTCCCCTCCGAGTCCAAGTAGGACTCCCCCCCTTGGAGGCCCCTCCTGGCCGGCCTCCTCTCTCCCTCCCTCCTTTATATACATGGCCAAGGGGCACCACAATAACGCAACAGACAATCTCTTAGCCGTGTGTGGTGCCCCCCTCCATAGTTTAACACCTCGGTCATATCATCGTAGTGCTTAGGTGAAGCCCTGTGCATGTAACTTCATCATCACCGTCGCCACGCCGTCGTGCTGACGGAACTCTCCCTCAACCTCAACTAGATCAATACCTCGAGGGACGTCATTGTGATGAACGTGTGCTGAACATGGAGATGCCGTACGTTCGGTGCTTGGATCGATTGGATCGTGAAGACGTTCGACTACATCAACTACATTATTAAACGCTTCTGCTTTCGGTCTACGAGGGTACATGGACACACTCTCCCGTCTCGTTGCTATGCATCTCCTAGATAGATCTTGCATGATCATAGGATTGTTTTTGAAATACTGCTTTCCCCAACACTCTCCACAACCGAATTGGAGGCTCCCAATGAAAGCAGGGAGCTTCACCACAATGGAATATGGCTCCGAGGTGACCTCAACCGTCTAGAGTGCTCAAACAACCAAGAGTAACAAGATCCGCAAGGGATTAGTGGGGGAATCAAATTTCTCTTGGTGGAAGTGTAGATCGGGGCCTTCTCAACCAATCCCTAGAAAATCAACAAGTTTGATTGGCTAGGGAGAGAGATCGGGCAAGAATGAGCTTTTGGAAGGCAATGGAGCTTGGGGGAAGAGATCAACCCTAGGAAGAAGAAGACCCCCCCCCCTTATATAGGGGAACCAAAATCCAACCGTTTTCTGCCCAGTCTTGCAGCTAAGAGGTACTACCGCTTAGGCGGTACTACTCCTCAAAGGCCTATAAATACACATAGTGTATCTACGGTAGTGCCGCCGGAGCGGTACTACTGCTGACCCGGGCGGTACTACCACCTTGGGTTTTAGACCTGGAGAGGCAGCGGTAGTACAGGGTGCTAGGGTCGGCAGTACCGTGCCAAGTGGTACTACCATCCTAGTGCCTCTCTACTACCACTTGGGGCAAAGTGCGAACAGAACCTTGCACAGAAGAAAACCCCGTAAGCGGTAGTGGAGATAGTAGTATGAGCTATAGTACCACCGGAGCGGTACTATCGCTCTACTCCCGAATACCGGAGGAACACTTTGTGTGCTATCAAACGTAACAATGTAACTGGGTGATTATAAAGATGCTCTACAGGTGTCTCCAATGGTGTTTGTTGAGTTGGCATAGATGAAGATTAGGATTTGTCACTCCGAGTATCGGAGAGGTATCTCTGGGCCCTCTCGGTAATGCACATCACTATAAGCCTTGCAAGCAATGTAACTAATGAGTTAGTTATGGGATGATGCATTACGGAACGAGTAAAGAGACTTGCCGCTAACGAGATTGAACTAGGTATGATGATACTAACGATCGAATCTCGGGCAAGTAACATACCGATGACAAAGCGAATAACTTATGTTGTTATGCGGTTTGACCGATAAAGATCTTCGTAGAATATGTAGGAGCCAATATGAGCATCCAGGTACCGCTATTGGTTATTCACCGGAGATGTGTCTCGGTCATGTCTACATAGTCCTCGAACCCGTAGGGTCCGCACGCTTAACATTCGATGACGATTTGTATTATGAGTTATGTGATTTGATGACTGAAGTTTGTTCGGAGTCCTAGATGAGATCATGGACATGATGAGTAGTATCGAAATGGTCGAGAGGTAAAGATTCATATATTGGAAGGTTGCATTTGGACATCGGAATGGTTCTGAGTAGTTCGGGCAATTTTCCGGAGTACCGGGAGGTTACCGAAACCCCTCGGGGAAGTTAATGGGCCTTAGTGGGCTTTAGTGGATAGGGGAAGAAGGGCCACGAGGTGGTGTGCGCCTCCCCCTGCCCAAACCAAATTGGACAAGGGGTGGGGGCGTGGCCCCCTCCTTCCTTCTCCTTCTCCCATCCTCCCTTTCCCTCTGGTGGAAGAAAGGAAAAAGGGGGGGTCGAATCCTACTTGGACTAGGAGTCCAAGTAGGACTCCCCCCTTGGCGTGCCCCTCCTGGCCGGCCTCCTCTCTCCGTCCCTCTTTTCTGTATGTGGCCAGGGGGCACCCCAATAGCACAACAGACAATCTCTTAGTCGTGTGTTGTGCCCCCCTCCATAGTTTAACACCTCGGTCATATCGTTGTAGTGCTTAGGTGAAGCCCTGCGCATGTAACTTCATCATCACCATCGCCACGCCGTCGTGCTGACGAAACTCTCCCTCGTCCTCAACAGGATCAAGAGCTCGAGGGACGTCATCGTGCTGAACGTGTACTGAACACGGAGGTGCCGTACATTCGGTGCTTGGATCGGTTGTATCGTGAAGATGTTTGACTACATCAACCGCGTTATTAAACGCTTCCGCTTTCGGTCTATGAGGGTACGTGGACACACCCTCTGTCTCGTTGCTATGCATCTCCTAGATAGATCTTGCGTGATAGAGAATTTGTTTTAAAATATTGCGTTCCCCAACAGTGGCATCCGAGCTAGGTCTATGCGTAGATGATATGCACGAGTAGAACACCAACATCTTACTTTGATTTGGCGGTATTGTTGGATGAAGTGGCCCGGACTGACATTACATGACCGCGTTCATGAGACTAGTTCTACTGACGTACTTCGCACACAGGTGGCTGGTGGGTGTCTGTTTCTCCAACTTTAGTTGAATCTAGTTTGACTACGGTCGGTCCTTGTTGAAGATTAAAACAGCACACTTGACGAAAAATCGTTGTGGTTTTGATGCGTAGGTAAGAACGGTTCTTGCTAGAATCCCGCAGCAGCCACGTAAAACTTGCAACAACAAAGTAGAGGACGTCTAACTTGTTTTTGCAGGGCATATTGTGATGTGATATGGTCAAGACATGATGTGATATAATTTTTTGTATGACATGATCATGTTTTGTTAAAGTTATTGGCAACTGGCAGGAGCCTTATTGTTGTCTCTTTATTGCATAAGATGCAAGCGCCATATAATTGCTTTACTTTATCGCTATGCGATAGCAATAGTTTCAAAAGCAATAGTTGGTGAGACGACCATGTGACGACACGTTGATAGAGATCGAGATGATGGAGATCATGGTGTCATGCCGGTGACAATGGAGATCATGACGGTACTTTGGAGATGGAGATCAAAGGCACAAGATGATGATGGCCATATCATGTCACATATTTTGATTGCATGTGATGTTTATCTTTTATGCATCTTATTTTGATTAGTACAACGGTAGCATTATGAGATGATCCCTTACTAAAATTTCAAGGTATAAGTGTTCTCCCTGAGTATGCACCGTTGTGACAGTTCTTCATGCCAAGACACCACGTGATGATCAGGTGTGATAAGCTCTACATTCACATACAATGGGTGCAAGCTAGTTTTGCACGTGCAGAATACTCGAGTTAAACTTTACGAGCCTAGCATATGCAGATATGGCCTCGGAACACTGAGACTGAAAGGTCGAACGTGAATCATATAGTAGATATGATCAACATAGAGATGTTCACCATTGAAAACTATTCCATCTCATGTGATGATCGGACATGGTTTAGTTGATATGGATCACGTGATCATTTAGATGACTAGAGGGATGCCTATCTAAGTGGGAGTTCTCAAGTAATATGATTAATTGAACTTAATTTATCATGAATTTAGTCCTGATAGTTTTTGCATATCTATGTTGTAGATCAATAGCTTGCGATGTAGCTCCCCGTTTATTTTTGATATGTTCCTAGAGAAAAATAAGTTGAAAGATGATAGTAGCAATGATGCAGACTGGGTCCATGATCTGAGGATTATCCTCATTGTTGCATAGAAGAATTATGTGCTTGATGCACCGCTAGGTGACGGACCTATTGCAGGAGCAGATGCAGACGTTATGAACGTTTGGCAAGCTCGGTATGACGACTACTTGATAGTTTAGTGCGGCATGCTTTACGGCTTAGAACCGGGACTTCAAAAACGTTTTGAACACCACGGAGCATATAAAGATGTTCCAAGAGCTGAAATTGGTATTTCAGACTCATGCCCGAGTCGAGAGGTATGAGACCTCTGACAAGTTCTATAGCTGCAAAATGGAGGAGAATAGTTCTGTCAGTGAACACATACTCAGAATGTCTAGGTACCACAACCACTTGACTCAGGTGGGAGTTAATCTTCCTAATGATAGTGTCATTGACAGAGTTCTTCAATCACTGCCACCAAGCTATAAAGGCTTCGTGATGAACTTTAGTATGCAAGGGATGGAAAAGCTTATCCCCGAGCTCTTCGCGATGCTAAAGGTTGCGGAGGTAGAAATCAAGAAGGGGCATCAAGTGTTGATGGTAAACTAGACCACTAATTTCAAGAAAAGGGGAAAAGGGAAGAAGGGGAACTTCAAGAAGAATAGCAAGCAAGTTGCTGCTCAAGGGAAGAAGCCCAAATCTGGACCTAAGCCTGAGACTAAGTGCTTCTACTGCAAAGGGACTAGTCACTGGAAGCGGAACTGCCCCAAGTATTTGGTGGATAAGAAGGATGGCAAAGTGAAAGGTATATTTGATATACATGTTATTGATGTGTACCTTACTAATGCTCGTAGTAGCGTATGGGTATTTGATACTGGTTTTGTTGCTCATATTTGCAACTCAAAACAGGGGCTACGGATTAAACGAAGATTGGCTAAGGATGATGTGACGATGCGCGTGGGAAATGGTTCCAAAGTCGATGTGATCGCCGTCGGCATGCTACCTCTACATCTACTTTCGGGATTAGTTTTAGACCTAAGTAATTGTTATTTGGTGCCAGCGTTGAGCATGAACATTATATCTGGATCTTGTTTGATGCGAGACGGTTATTCATTTAAATCAGAGAATAATGGTTGTTCTATTTATATGAGTAATATCTTTTATGGTCATGCACCCTTGATGAGTGGTCTATTTTTGTTGAATCTCAATTGTAGTGATACACATATTCATAATATTGAAGCCAAAAGATGCAAGGTTAATAATGATAGTGCAACTTATTTGTGGCACTACCATTTAGGTCATATTGGTGTAAAGCGCATGAAGAAACTCCATGTTGATGGGCTTTTGGAATCGCCTGATTATGAATCATTTGATACTTGCAAACCATGCCTCATGGGCAAGATGACTAAAACTCTGTTCTCTGGAACAATGGATCGAGCAAATGACTTATTGGAAATAATACATACCGATGTATGCGGTCCAATGAGTGTTGAGGCTCGCGGCGGGTATCGTTATTTTCTGACCTTCACAGATGATTTGAGCAGATATGAGTATGTCTACTTAATGAAACACAAGTCTGGAACGTTTGAAAAGTTCAAAGAATTTCAGAGTGAAGTGGAGAATTATCGTAACAAGAAGATAAAGATTCTATGACCTGATCGCAGAGGCGAATTTTTGAGTTACGAGTTTGGCCTTCATTTAAAACAATGTGGAATATTTCAAAACTCGCGCCACCTGGAACACCACAGCGTAATGGTGTGTCCAAACGTCGTAACCGTACTTTATTAGATATGGTGTGATCTATGATATTTCTTACCGATTTATCATTATCTTTTTGGGGTTATGCATTAGAGACAGCTGCATTCACATTAAATAGTGCATGATCTAAATCCGTTGAGACGACACCGTATGAACTATGGTTTGGCAAGAAACCTAAGATGTCGTTTCTTAAAGTTTGGGGCTCTGATGCTTATGTGAAAAAACTTCAACCT
The DNA here is from genome assembly GCF_056163025.1 of Triticum urartu. Taxonomy (NCBI): domain Eukaryota; kingdom Viridiplantae; phylum Streptophyta; class Magnoliopsida; order Poales; family Poaceae; genus Triticum; species Triticum urartu. Next base: position 608,192,788 of record NC_141875.1, on the reverse strand, counting down.
GATAAGCTCGAACCCAAATAGGAGAAGTGCGTCTTCATAGGATACCCAAAGGAAACTGTTGGGTACACCTTATATCACAGATTCGAAGGCAAGATATTTGTTGCTAAGAATGGATCCTTTCTAGAGAAGGAGTTTCTCTTGAAAGAAGTGAGTGGGAGGAAAGTAGAACTTGATGAGGTAACAGTACCTTCTCCCTAATTGGAAAGCAGTTCATCACATAAATCAGTTGCAGTGATTCCTACACCGATTAGTGAGGAAGATCATGATGATGATCATGAAACTTCAGATCAAGTTACTACCGAACCTCTGATAACCCACAAGTATAGGGGATCGCAACAGTTTTTGAGGGTAGAGTATTCAACCCAAATTTATTGATTCGACACAAGGGGAGCCAAAGAATATTCCCAAGTATTAGCAGCTGAGTTTTCAATTCAACCACACCTGGAAACTTAATATTTGCAGCAAAGTATTTAGTAGCATAGTAATATGATAGTAGCGGTAACGGTAGCAAAAGTAATAGTTTTTGGTTTTATAATGATTGTAACAGTAGCAATGGAAAAGTAAATAAGTGAATATCAATAAGCTTGTAGGCAATGGATCAGTGATGGATAATTATGTCGGATGTGATTCCTCATGCAATGGTTATAACATAGGGTGACACAGAACTAGCTCCAGTTCATCAATGTAATGTAGGCATGTATTCCGAATATAGTCATACGTGCTTATGGAAAAGAAATTTCATGACATCTTTTGTCCTACCCTCCTGTGGCAGTGGGGTCCTATTGGAAACTAAGGGATATTAAGGCCTCCTTTTAATAGAGTACTGGACCAAAGCATTAACACTTGGTGAATACATGAACTCCTCAAACTATGGTCATCACCGGTAAGTATCCCGATTATTGTCACTTCGGGGTTAACGGATCATAACACATAATAGGTGACTATGGACTTGCAAGATACGATCAAGAACTCACATATATTCATGAAAACATAATAGGTTCAGATCTGAAATCATGGTAGTCGGGCCCTAGTGACAAGCATTAAGCGTAGCAAAGTCACAGCAACATCAATCTTAGAACATAATGGATACTAGGGATCAAACCCTAACAAAACTAGCTTGATTACATGATACATCTCATCCAACCCATCACCGTCCAGCAAGCCTACAATGGAATTACTCACGCACGGCGGTGAGCATCATGAAATTGGTGATGGAGGAAGGTTGATGATGACGATGGCGACGGATTTCCCTCTCCAGAGCCCCGAGCGGACTCCGATCAGCCCTCCCGAGAGAGATTAGGGTTTGGCGGTGGCTTCTTGTCGTAAAACGTGATGAATCCTTCTCCCTGATTTTTCTCCCCGAACGTGAATATATGGAGTTGGAGTTGAGGTCGGTGGAGCGTCAGGGGGCCCATGAGGCAGGGGGCGCGCCTAGGGGGGTAGGTGCGCCACCCACCCTCGTGGAAAGGGTGTGGGGCCCCTGACATTGATTCTTTCGCCAGTATTTTTTATATATTCCAAAAATATTCTTCGTTGATTTTCAGGTCATTCCGAGAACTTCTATTTCTGCACAAAAATAACACCATGGCAATTCTGCTGAAAACAGCGTCAGTCCGAGTTAGTTCCATTCAAATCATGCAAGTTAGAGTCCAAAACAAGGGCAAAATTGTTTGGAAAAGTAGATACGATGGAGACATGTCAACTCCCCCAAGCTTAAACCTTTGCTTGTCCTCAAGCAATTCAGTTGATAAACTGAAAGTGATAAAGAAAAACTTCTACAAACTCTGTTTGCTCTTGTTGTTGTAAATATGTAAAGCCAGCATTCAAGTTTTCAGCAAAAATTATGAACTAACCATATTCACAATAACATTTAGGTCTCATGTTTACTCATATAAATGGCATAATCAACTAGTGAGAAATAATAATAAATCTTGGATTACAACACTTTATCAAAACAATCATAATATGATATAACAAGATGGTATCTCGCTAGCCCTTTCTGAGACCGCAAAACATAAATGCAGAGCACCCCTGAAGATCAAGGGCTGACTAGAAATTGTAATTCATGGTAAAAGAGATCCAGTCACAATCATACTCAATGTAAACTAATAGTAATGCATAAAAATGACAGCGGTGCTCTCCAACTGGTTCTTTTTAATAAGAGGATGATGACTCAACATAAAAGTAAATAGATAGGCCCTTCGCAGAGGGAAGCAAGGATTTGTAGAGGTTCCAGAGCTCGATTTTGAAATAGATATGAATAATATTTTGAGCGGTATACTTTCATTGTCAACATAACAACCGAGAGATCTCGATATCTTCCATGCTACACATGTTATAGGCGGTTCCCATGCAGAATGGTAAAGTTTGTACTCCCCCACCACCAACAAGCATCAATCCATGGCTTGCCCGAAACAACGGGTGTCTCCAACTAACAACAATCCTAGGGGAGTTTTGTTTGCAATTATTTTGATTTGGTTTGAGCATGGGACTGGGCATCCCAGTGACCAGCCATTTTCTCATGAGTGAGGAGCAGAGTCCAGTCCTCTTGAGAATAACCCGCCTAGCATGGAAGATACAGACAGCCCTAGTTGATACATGAGCTATTCGAGCATACAAAATAGAATTTCATTTGAGGGTTTAGAGTTTGGCACATACAAATTTACTTGGAACGGCAGGTAGATACCACATATAGGAAGGTATGGTGGACTCATATGGAATAACTTGTGGGGCTTATGGAAATGGATGCACAAGCAGTATTCCCGCTTAGTACAAGTGAAGGCTAGAAATAGACTAGGAAGCAACCAGCTCGAGAGCGACAACAGTCATGAACATGTATTAAAATTAATCAACACTGAATGCAAGCATGAGTAGGATATAATTCACCATGAACATAAATATCGTAGAGGCTATGTTGATTTCGTTTCAACTACATGCGTGAACATGTGCCAAGTCAAGCCACTCGAATCGTTCAAAGGAGGATACCACCCTATCATACCACATCACAACCATTTTAATAGCATGGTGGCACGCAAGGTAAACCATTATAAACTCCTAGCAAATTAAGCATGGCATGAGCAACTATAATCTCTAATAGTCATTGCAAACATGTTTCATTCATAATAGGCTGAATCAGGAACGATGAACTAATCATATACAAAAACAAGACAGGTGGAGTTCATACAAGCTTCTCTCATCTCAATCAGTCCATCATATATCGTCATTATTTCCTTTCACTTGCACAACCGAATAGTGTGGATAATAATAATAGTGCACATGCATTGGACTAAGCTGGAATCTGCAAGCATTCAATTCAAGGGAGAAGACAAGGTAATATGGGCTCTTTGTTAGATCAACAGTAATGCATATGAGAGCCACTGTGGGAGTCCTGGATTAGGGGGTCTCCGGACAGCCGGACTATCTCCATTGGCCGGACTGTTAGACTATGAAGAAGACTTCGTCTCGTGTCCGGATGGGACTCTACTTGGCGTGGAAGCCAAGCTAGGCAATACGGATGTGTATCCTCCTTTGTAACCGACCTTGTGTAACCCTAGCCCCTCTGGTGTCTATATAAACCGGAGGGTTTTAGTCCGTGGGACAACATACAATCATACCATAGGCTAGCTTCTAGGGTTTAGCCTCTCTGATCTCGTGGTAGATCTACTCTTGTACTACCCATATCATCAATATTAATCAAGCAGGACGTAGGGTTTTACCTCCATCAAGAGGGCCTGAACAAGGGTAAAACATTGTGTCCCCTGCCTCCTATTACCATCCGCCTTAGACGCACAGTTCGGGACCCCCTACCCGAGATCCTCCGGTTTTGACACCAACATTGGTGCTTTCATTGAGAGTTCCTCGGTGACATCGCCGTTAGGATTGATGGCTCCTACTATCATCGATAGCGACGCAGTCCAGGGTGAGACTTTTCTCCCCAGACAGATCTTCGTGTTCGGCGGCTTTACACTGCCGGCCAATTCGCTTGGCCATCTGGAGCAGATTGAAAGTTATGCCCCTGGCCAACAGGTTAGGTTTGGAAGCTTAAACTACACGGCCGATATCCGTGGAGACTTGATCTTCAACGGATTTGAGCCTCTGCCTTGTGCGTCACACGGTCACGATGAGTACGATTTAGCTCTACCATCGGACAATGTTCAGGAGATCGCACAGGCAGCCGCCCCGACCCTCAATTCGGAGCCAGTTGCGTCGTCCGTGGACGGGTGGATGGACCCCGCCACGGAGGCCTTACCCTCAGCGGCGATCGAGCCAAACATCGACCTTACCTTGCACGAGAGCCGTGTTGTTAAACTGCCGGATCCCTCTCCGGCCACGGACTCTGAACCGCCTGCGCCCGTTCCTATCGAATCCGATTGGGCGCCGATCATGGAGTTTACCTCCGCGGATATTTTTCAGCACTCGCCCTTTGGCGACATACTGAACTCATTAAGGTCTCTCTCCTTGTCAGGAGGATCCTGGCCGAACTATGCCCGGCAGGACTGGGATGCGGACGACGAAGAAATTCGCGGCCCACCCACCACCCACTTAGTAGCCACTGTCGATGACCTAACCGACATGCTCGACTTCGACTCTGAAGACATCGACGGTATGGACGACGATGCGGGAGATGAAGAGGAACCACTGCCCACAGGGCACTAGACAGCCACCTCATCATACGATATATACATGGTGGATACACCCAAAGAAGGCAATGGCGACGAGATAGCGGAGGATGACCCCTCCAAGAAACAACCCAAGCACCGACGTCAGCGGCGCCGCTCTAAGTCCCGCCAAAGCAAAAGTGGTGATACCGGCACAGGAGATAATAACACTCCGGATAGTGCCGAAGACAACAACAATCTCCTCCAGCAAGATTTAGAGCAGGAGGATGAAGGAGCCAGCCCTCCTGAGAGAGCGGCAGATGGAGAGGCGGAGGATGATAATTACATGCCCCCCTCCAAAGACGAGGCAAGCCTCAGCGACAACGAATTCGCCGTGCCAGAGGATCCCGTCGAACAAGAGCGCTTCAAACGTCGGCTTATAGCCACGGCAAACAGCCTTAAGAAAAAGCAGCAGCAGCTTCAAGCTGATCAAGATCTGCTAGCTAACAGATGGACTGAAGTCCTCGCGAACGACTGGAGGAAGAAGCGTATGACGTGGCTGATCGGCCACCTCGTGGCCGCGATAGAGAGGCATTCCAGCCAAAAACTCAGCCTGCACCCCGACGTCATTCAAATAAAAAGGCATGGGGAGATATGCCAGATCTGCGAGACATATTGGAGGACAAAGCAAAGCATGCAAGATCGATCTACGGATCACGAGGGTGCGCCACTATGCGAGATGATAAACGTCACGCCGGATACAGTAAAAGTAAATCCGGCCAGGCCGAACACAGCGGGCAAGACCCATTCGAGCTGCGTCGCGATATAGTCCAATACAGAGGCGCCGCACACCCCTTATGCTTCACAGACGAAGTAATGGATCATCAAATCCCAGAAGGTTTCAAACCTGTAAATATTGAATCATACGACGGCACAACAGATCCCGCGGTATGGATCGAGGATTTCCTCCTCCGCATCCACATGGCCCGCGGTGATGACTTACACGCCATCAAATACCTCCCACTAAAGCTCAAGGGGCCAGCGCGGCAATGGCTTAACAGCTTGCCAACATAGTCCATTAGCTGTTGGGAAGATCTGGAAGCCGCATTCCTCGACAACTTTCAGGGCACTTATGTGCGGCCACCAGATGCCGATGACTTGAGCCACATAATTCAGCAGCCAGAAGAATCGGCCAGGCAATTCTGGACTCGGTTCCTAACAAAGAAAAATCAAATCGTCGACTATCCGGATGCAGAGGCCCTGGCGGCTTTCAAACACAACATCTGCGATGAATGGCTAGCCCGGCACCTTGGTCAGGAGAAGCCGAAATCTATGGCAGCCCTCACGACACTCATGACCCGCTTTTGTGCGGGAGAAGACAGCTGGTTGGCTCGCAGTAATAACATATCAAAGAACCATGGTACTTTGGATACCAAGGACGGCAATAGTAGGTCACGTCGCAACAAACATAAGCGCCGCATTAACAGCGATAATACCGAGGATACGGCAGTCAATGCCGGATTCAAAGGCTCTAAACCCGGTCAGCGGAAAAAGCCATTCAAACAAAGTACGCCGGGTCCGTCCAGCTTGGACCGTATACTCGATCACTCGTGTCAAATGCACGGCACCCCAGAAAAGCCAGCCAATCACACCAATAGGGATTGTTGGGTGTTCAAGCAGGCCGGCAAGTTAATCACACCAATACTCGATAGCGATGACGAGGAGGAGCCCCGGTAGACACACACCGGAGGACAGAAGAGGTTTCCCCCACAAGTGCGGATGGTGAACATGATATACGCAACCCACATCCCCAAGAGGGAGCGGAAGCATGCGCTCAGGGACGTATATGCATTGGAGTCACTCGCCCCAAAGTTCAACCCATGGTCCTCCTATCCGATCACTTTCGATCGCAGGGACCATCCCACTAGTATCCGTCATGGCGGATTCGCCGCACTGGTTCTGGACCCAATCATTGACGGATTTCACCTCACTCGAGTCCTTATGGATGGCGGCAGTAGCCTGAACCTGCTTTATCAGGACACAGTGCGCGAAATGGGTATAGACCCCTCAAGGATCAAACCCACAAAAACGACCTTTAAAGGCGTCATTCCAGGCATAGAGGCCCATTGCACAGGCTCGATTACACTGGAAGTGGTCTTCAGATCCCCGGATAACTTCCGAAGCGAAGAGTTAATCTTCGATATAGTCCTGTTCCACGGTGGTTATCATGCACTGCTCGGGTGAACCGCATTTGCGAGATTCAATGCGGTACCGCATTATGCATACCTCAAGCTCAAGATGCCAGGACCTCGCGGGGTTATTACAGTCAATGGAAACACAGAGCGCTCCCTCCGAACAGAGGAGCACACCGCGGCCCTCGCAGTAGAAGCGCAAAGCAGCCTCTCAAGGCAATCAACCAGTTCAGCGTTTCAAGACCCGGACACCTTCAAGCGCGCTCGGAGCAATCGGCAACTAGACCGACTGGCGCAATCTGAGCTCGCGTAGCAATGCGGCCCCCACCCCAGTCCCAGCCAAACGGCGAAACTTGTGCCATGCGTACATAATTACGCATTAAAAATACCATGGGCACAGGTGGGGAGGGGGCACAACTGCGGCACGCCCCAAGGTGCGGCTTAAACCGCACTAGGGGCTTCCCGTTTGGTTATTTTTCTCTTTTTCAGGACCTTAATCTCTGGAAACCCTGTCCGGCAGCACTATTGCCGAACACATGATGCAACAACCAAGGAGGCAGAAAGCTACGTCACACCACGGAATTCCCAGGTGGATTACAATAACAAGCGAAATATTTTATTTAATACTATTCCTCAGCTTGCCCTTGGAAGGGACATAGTCCTACTCTTTGCTTATCGCACCATCTGTATCATTTTGCTTTAACGCACCTTTTTGAATAAACAACACATAATATTACGACTATTATTGCAGTCTTGTTACATATATATGTGTTCATTAATAACGCCTTGCAACCGTACACTTTGGTACGGCCAATACACCAGGGGCTTACGTACCCCACAATATGATGTGAAAAGTCCGAACACTTTCACAAGTGCGGCACCCCGAACTTATAGCATTATATGCGTCAGCTCCGAATCATGTCTTTGGTCAAATGTTGGGTTTGCCCGGCTCCTATGTTTTGGTACCTTACGTTTCGCTCTATCGGCTAAGGTTGCGCTAGGAGAACTACTGCGATTGTGCCCCGGTTCTGCTGGGCTAAAGCACCTCAGTAAAGAAAGCTAAAACTGACTGTCATGATAAGGCGAGAGACTGGTCGCTGTTTGGCGAGGTTTTCGAATCCCTAAAGACTTATGCCGCTTAGATCGAGGGGCCGGCCCTGTCCGGCTTAAAGGCATGTATCGCGCCCCGAATTCGGCCTTTCGAATACCAGGGGCTTCGCCAAAATTTAAAATTATAGAATTATATGGCTAAGTGAGAGTGATAAAGCATTATTAGTCTGGTTACCTTGTTCGTTGTGCTGAGCACCTCCCTCGAAGGACCCAAACATGGGAATAAGAGTGCTCAGGTTTATCCTGAACACCCCAGCACTCGTGGCATGGGGGCAGAAGCCGAGGACTAGCCATCTCTCAGATTGGATAAACAGCCAAACAGAAGGTAATATTTTAAATTCACACAAGCGTTGCATAGCGCATATGAAACAAGTTTTCATCATACAGGATCACACGAGCAAGTTTACTCAAATATTACATCCTTTGAACATTCGTACGCTACAAGACAGGCACCCTTCAAGACACCCTCATAATAAATTTCGGGGGTGCGAGGCTCCTTGCCCTGCGGCGGCCCTTCCTTGATCAGCTTCACGGCGTCTAGCTTGGCCCACTGCACCTTCACACGGGCGAAAGCCCGGCGTGCACCTTCGATGCAGACGGACCGCTTGACGACCTCCAGCCGTGGGCAGGCATCCACAAGCCGCCTCACCAGGCCGAAGTAGTTGTTCGGAAGGGCGTCGCGAGGCCACAGCCGGACTATAAAGCCCTTCATGGCCTGTTCGGCCGCCTTGTGCAGCTCGACCAGCTGCTTTAGCTGGTCTCTCGAAGGCATCGGGTGTTCGGTCCCAGTATACTGAGACCAGAACAACTTCTCTGTTGAGCTTCCCTCCTCGGCCTGGTAAAATTGTGCGGCATCTGACACGCTGCGGGGCAAATCTGCGAATGCCCCTGGAGAGCTCCGAATTCGGGTAAGTAATCGGTAATTTACTTTTACATGCTTGCTCTGCATATAGAATGCCTTACCTGCCGCTATCTTCTTCATTGCGTCGATCTCCTGGAGGGCCTTTTGGGCTTCGGCCTTGGCACTTTTCGCGCTCTCAAGGGCCACGGCAAGCTCAGACTCTCGCGTCTTCGAGTCAAGCTCCAATGCCTCGTGCTTTGTCATGAGAGCCTGGAGCTCTTGCTGCACCTCGCCCACCCGAGCATCTTGCTTTTCTTGCTCGGTGCGCTCCTTGGCTGCTTTATCTTCGGCCTCAGACAGCGCTTGCTTTAGGGTCACCACTTCGGTCGTGGCCCCTGGCAAATTCACGATGAGCCTGTCATTTTGCAATCGCACTCTTTTTATACATATCCACAGACTAGGTACTACTTACCTTTGTTCTCCTCGAGCTGCCTCTTGACAAGGCCGAGCTCGTCCCGGGACCCTTTAAGGTCCTACTTCAGTACGGCGACCTCCGCAGTCAGTGCGGCGGACGCCAGCAACGAAGCCTGCATACGCATATTGACATACTCATATTAGACTCCTGCGATATTGTTTGATCCTCTGTTCGGCTTTTCTTTGTGAACACCGAACAGAGCATCAGGGGCTACTGTCTATGCGGTAATATTTTCCTATATTTTAAACACTTACCTCAAAACCTGTTAGAAGGCTGGCACAGGCTTCAGTCAATCCGCTCCTGGCGGACTGAACCTTCTGGATCACCGCACTCATGATAGTGCGGTGCTCCTCGTCGATGGAAGCATTGCGAAGCGCTTCCAGCAGATTGTTTGGCGCCTCTGGATGGATAGAGGTCGCGGTACAGGCGTCTCGCCCCTCTTAGAAGGAGGCCGCCTGCCCGAGTCCGGAACCACTGGAAGTTCTGGCGCGGTGTTCGGCTGAGGGCCGAACTCGGAGCTCTCAGGGGCCTTATCCCCTCGGCTCTCGGAGTCTGGGAGGCCGCCTTGAGGCGCCTCCGGGAATGTCTCCCCTCGACCCGGTGCCTCGTGAGATAGCACATCGGCGTCATTCGCGGGATAAGGGGAGGTGGCGGCCGGGACTGGATCGCTATCCATATCCGACGAGCCCAGGGAGCCGTCCGATGATACATCAATACAGGCTCAGGCGGCCTGCATAATCATATTTTGGCGTTAGGTGAAGTAGTGCGACAAAGGAATACTATGAGTTACTCTGGTATCCGAATACTTACGACTTCCCCAGGGGCTTGGCCCTGGGCAGCCACTCGTCTTCGCCATCGGCGGCGGTGGTAGAGCTGTCCGGAAGGAGAGTCCTCCCCTTCTTGGACCCTTCGGCCTCCCCAGTTGGGGCGGCCTTCCTTTTCTTGTCTCCCCCATCTGGAGGGGGAGCATCTTCTTCTGCCTCCTCGTCTTCGGGGGAGGATTGCGTCGTAGAGTCCTCGGACGGTGAGTCTGACGACACCTGGCATCGGGAACTCTTTAGGATTCCCTTGGCCTTCTTGGTCTTCTCCGGCACCGTATAAGGAGCCAGAGTCAGCATCTTTGTCAGAAGAGCGTCTGATGGGCCTTCGGGCAAAGGAGACGGACAGTCGATCTGTCCGGTCATCTCCTGCCAGTCCTGTCAAAGGTACGGGAGTTTAGATCCCGCATGGAGTCAATCTATGAAAAATAAGCATCCTGTAAGAGGTAAAGCAGCTTACCGCACTGGCTTGGCGCTTCGCGCTGAATCCGCGATCCTCAGTAATGGGAGGGGGGACCTCGGCGCTCTTGAACAGCACCCTCCAGGCATCTTCATGAGTTGTGTCAAAGAGCATGTTCAGAGTCCGGTGCTGCGCCGGGTCGAACTCCCACAAGTTGAAGGCCCACTGCTGGCACGGGAGGATCCGGCGTTGGAGCATGACCTGGACTACGTTGACAAGTTTGAGCTTCTTGTTCACCATGTTTTGAATACATGTTTGGAGTCCGGTCAGCTCTCCTGAACTACCCCAGGACAGGCCCTTCTCTTGCCAGGAGGTAAGCCGTGTGGGGAAGCCAGATCGGAACCCGGGGTCGCTGCCCATGTAGGGTCACGCGGCTCGGTGATGTAGAACCACCCCGATTGCCACCCCTTTATGGTCTCCACGAAGGAGCCCTCGAGCCATGTGACGTTGGGCATCTTGCCCACCATGGCGCCTCCGCACTCCGCCTGGCGGCCACTCACTACCTTCGGCTTGACATTAAAAGTCTTCAGCCATAAGCCGAAGTGGGGCTTGATACGGAGGAAAGCCTCGCACACGACGATAAACGCCGAGATGTTGAGGATGAAGTTCGGGGCCAGATCGTGGAAATCCAGGCCATAGTAGAACATGAGCCCCCGGACAAATGGGTGGAGAGGAAAACCAGTCCACGGAGGAAATGGGTGAGGAACACTACCCTCTCATGGGGCCTGGGGGTGGGGATGAGCTGCCCCTCCTCTGGGAGCCGGTGCGCAATGTCGTCGGGCAAGTATCCGGCTCTCCTCAGCTTCTTGACGTGTCCCTCCATGACGGAGGAGACCATCCACCTTCCTCCCGCTCCGAACATGGTTGGAGAAGGTTGAGGTGGGAAATGCGAACTTGGGCGCTGGAGCTCGAATGTGCGAAGGTGGATGAGCAAAGGAGGAAGAAGGCGTGGATGAAAAGGTAAATCCTTATCCCTTTATATGGACGGACGAAACTATGCGTCCCCACTATCCTGGTAAAACTCGCTTCTCCCCCAAGCGCCATAATTGATGGCACGGTTGGGTTACCCATGCCTGTATTGATGAGAATCCCGTGATAAGGGGACACGATCTCTGCTTTGACAAGATGTGTCAAAAAACTGCCTCGCGTTATGTGCGGGGCTAGTTAAAGGAAACGGTTTGAATAATCACTGGGCCGTGACATAATGTCGTGTTGCCAAAACAAGTCAGCAAATTGGATTTGTGGAAATATTATTCTCTCTACGGTGGTATGTGGAACTTATTTTGCAGGGCCGGACACTATCCTTATATTCAAATTCTTTCGTGGTATATTCGGAGGAGGAACCCGCCTTGCAATGCCGAAGACAATATTGCGCGCCAGATTCATCGCCATTGAAAGCCTGGTTCAGGGGCTACTGTGGGAGTCCTGTATTAGGGGGTCTCCGGACAGCCGGACTATCTCCATTGGTCGGACGGTTAGACTATGAAGAAGACTTCGTCTCGTGTTCGGATGGGACTCTACTTGGCGTGGAAGGCAAGCTAGGCAATACGGATATGTGTATCTCCTCCTTTGTAACCGACCTTGTGTAACCCTAGCCCCTCTGGTGTCTATATAAACCGGAGGGTTTTAGTCCGTAGGACAACATACAATCATACCATAGGCTAGCTTCTAGGTTTAGCCTCTCTGATCTCGTGGTAGATCTACTCTTGTACTACCCATATCATCAATATTAATCAAGCAGGACATAGGGTTTTACCTCCATCAAGAGGGCCCAAACCTGGGTAAAACATTGAGTCCCCTGCCTCCTGTTACCATCCGCCTTAGACGCACAGTTCGGGACCCCCTACCCAAGATCCGCCAGTTTTGACACCGACAGCCACTCAACATTTTCATTATGGTCTTCTCCTCTCGACCCCCCAAAGAAAAAAAAAGAAAAAAACTATTTACATGGGAAAGCTCCCAACAAGCAAAAGAAGAACGAGAAATCTTTTTGGGTTTTCTTTTTAATTACTACTACTACAGGCATGGAAAGTAAACTAGCTAAAATCTACAACTATTTTTTTTTGTTTTTCTTATGGTTTTTCAAACACACAGGAAGAAAGCTTAAAAAGAAAATAAACTAGCATGGATATTGCAATGAAAAAGTATGAGCACGGACAACCGGCATGAGTGTGTGAACATGAATGTAATGTCGGTGAGAAATACGTACTCCCCCAAGCTTAGGCTTTTGGCCTAAGTTGGTCTATGGCCACAGATCAAAGCTGCCCTCTCCGGTGTACTGAGGAGGATCCTCAGGGTGCCACTGGTTAGCGATATCCTCCGGATCCCACTGATAAACAGACAGACGGTGAGGGTCAAGTGGTGGCTCCGGCTCGGGCTCTGGAGCTGATGTCAGGCTCCGGTAGGCATGAATGGCCTCCGGCAGAACAAGGTACATGCCTGAAAATATGTTGAACAAAGAAGGAGCAATTAAGGTAATAGTCTCAAAGTAATCTTTATCAAATATCAGTCTATAGTTAAACAGCTTCTTCTTATTCTTAACAATAAAATCATGTGCTACCATACTCTTATAATCTATAAAAATATGAGGCAGCAACTTTTCCTCTTTCTCATAATGCCTAATAGGTATGTTAAAGTGTGCAGCAAGGCGCGAGGCAAAGATGCCTCCTAAGATGGGACCCTTTGTACGGTTCAGATTTAACCATTTAGCAACAATGGCGCCTAAACTGAAAGTGGTATCACGAAACAAAGCATGGAGAAAAATAACAATATCAGGGGCACTTAGATTTCCATAGTTCCCGCGACCAATTAAGCATCTACTAGCAAATATTGCGAAGTAGCGTAGAACAGGAAAATGTATGCTAGTGATTCTTGCATCCGAAACTTTCCTCGTTTCCCCTACAGCAACCATATCAATAAATCCCTCCACATCATTACGATGTGGTTCCTCTATGCTGCCCTCAAAGGATATCCTACAAACCTGGCAAAAATCATAAAGTGACATCTCCTTATGCTCATCATATAAATAAAATTCCACCGAAGGTGGCGATCTCCTAGCATGGAAATGAAAATTTTGCACAAAAATATTGGTGGGTAGGAGATACTGTTCATGCTGGTCGTGGAGGAAGTCGGTGAGGCCTGCATTCTCAGCCAAATAATAAAAATCTTCATAAATCCCGGCTTCTCTCAAGAACTCATCAAAAGGCCATTCACACGGCGAAAACTCCGTAGTGCGAGGGAGATTATATTTGGGCTTCTTATTTTCTTCACTTTGCTTATCCTTCGAGCTTCGGCTCGTAGAGCCCCTCAAAATCTCTTCATCTTATTCTGAATTTTTTTTGAAATTTTTAGTAACTCAAAAATAAAAGTGAACCAAACTCAACAAGATTGATAGCAACTACTCCTACAAGTGCCTAGAGGCTATATCATGCATTAAAACTACTTTTGACCACATAAATTTGACATGCAAGCTCAAGAACAGGGTCACCTAAGCAGCAAAAATTTGCAATAAGTAAAGCACTAGAACAAAAACTAATTGGACCATTGGAGGAGTTGAGGGAGTCCTGGACTAAGGGGTCCTCGGGTGTCCGATCTATTGGATATGGGCCGGACTGATGGGCCGTAAAGATACAAAGACCGAAGCCTCTACCCATGTCCGGGTAGGACTCTCCTTGGCGTGGAAGGCAAGCTTGGCGATCAACTATGAAGATTCCTTTTTCTGTAAACTGACCTTGTGTAACCCTAGATCCCTCCTGTGTCTATATAAACCGGAGGGCTAGGTCCGTAGATAGATCCTGATAATCATAGCCAGGCTAGACTTTTAGGGTTTAGCTATTACGATCTCGTGGTAGATCAACTCTTATAATACTCATATTCATCAAGATCAATCAAGCAGGAAGTAGGGTATTACCTCCACAGAGAGGGCCTGAACCTGGGTAAACATTGTGTCCCCTATCTCATGTTACCATTGATCCTAGACGCACAGTTCGGGACCCCCTACCTGAGATTCGCCGGTTTTGACACCGACATTGGTGCTTTCATTGAGAGTTCCATTGTGCCGTCCTCAAAAGGTTTGATAGCTCCTTCAATCATCTACAACAATGTTGTCCAAGGGGAAGTCTTCCTCCCCGGACAGATCTTCGTGTTCGGCGGCTTCGCGCTGCGGGCCAACTCGCTTGGCCATCTGGAGCAGATCGAAAGCTACGCCCCTGGCCACCAGGTCAGATTTGGAAGCTTGAGCTACATCGCAAATATCCATGAAGACTTGATCTTCGACGGATTCGAGACCACGACAGCCGCTCCCAGCCACCACAATGAACATGACTTAGACCGGTCATCATGCCATACCTAGGAAATTGCACCTGAAACCGCTCTAGCCTTAGATCCGGAGCAGGTTGCGCCATCCAAGGACAGGAAGCTCAACCCCGCCACGGAAGCCGCAGACTCCACAGCGTTGGAGCCGCACACAGACTTAACTTCAAGTAACGTCTGTGTCACTGGAGCTACGGACTCGTTTCCGGTTATAAGTTCTGAACTATGTGTGTCCGCGCATGTCAAGCATGATCGGTCATCGATCGCCGAATTCAGTGTCGCGGACATCTTCCGGCACTCGCCTCTGGGCGACGTGCTATACTCGTTAAGAGCACTATCTTTAGCGGGAGGCTCACAGCCGAATTGTGTCCGGCTCGAACCGGAGGCTGATGATGGAGAATTTCACTTCCCACCCACCGCCCACTTCATAGACACTGTCGAAGACTTAACTGACATGCTCGATTATGGCTCCGACGACATCGATGGTATGGACGATGATGCCGGAGAAGAGGAGGGCCAGAACCCGCCGTTCACCGGACACTGGACGGCCACTTCCTCGTATGATGTATACGTGGTGGATGCACCAAAGGAGAACAGCAGTGATGACAAAAAAGATCCAGTTGAGGATAAACCACCTGAGATACAATCGAAGCGCCAGCGTCAGCGGCGCCGCTCTAAGTCACATCGCAGTAAAGATAGTAACACCTGCACAGGAGAAGATAACACTCCGGAAGGTGCCGAAGACAACGAAGACCCCGTTGACACAGCTACCGAACAGGATGAATGGGAAGATGGGCAGGTTAGCCTTGGTAAATAGTAATTATCTTCCGCTCTCCGAGGATGAGGTGAGCCTCGGCACTGAGGATTTCATCGTGCCTAAGGAACCTCTTGAGCATGAGTGCTTCAAGCACCAGCTAATAGCCACTGCAAGGAGCCTGAAGAAGAAGCAGCAGCTTCAAGCCGACCAATCTGCTCAACGATAAATGGACCGATGTCTAGCAGTCGAAGAATACGGCCTCAAGCGCCTAGCCAATAGCTACCCGAAGCGCAAATTGCTACCTCAGTTCGACGACGAGGCACCGGAACACATACCACCATCGCGTAATGCGGCAGACCGACCACCACATGGTCGGGATAAAGCGGCAACTCAAGCCGAACACCAGCCCGCCCTGCCTCATCGCAAAGGCAGAGGTAAATCAGCTCACGGTCATACATATGACCTTCGACAAGACCTGAACAATAAAGCAGTACATACCAGATCGATCTATGGATCGCGAGGACGTGCCTCGATACGTGACGACGGCCATCTATTCGGACGTGATAAACCTAGTCATGCTCGGGCTGAAAGCCGCAGACGGACCCCATCAGAGGTACGTCGCAATACGGCCCAATATAGAGGCGACGCACACCCTCAATGCTTCACCGACGAAGGGTTCAAACCCGTGAATAAAGAATCATACGATGGAACCACAGACCCCGGGGTATGGATCGAAGACTTCATTCTCCATATTCATATGGCCCGCGACGATGACCTCCATGCCATTAAATACCTCTCCCTCAAACTCAAAGGACCGGCCCGGCACTGGTTGAACAGCCTGCCCGAAAATTCCATCGGCAACTGGGAGGACTTGGAAGAAGCCTTCCTTGATAACTTCCAAGGTACATATGTCCGACCTCCGGACGCTGACGACTTAAGCCATATAGTCCAACAGCCCGGAGAGTCCGCCAGGAAATTCTAGACTAGGTTCTTAACTAAAAATAACTAGAACGTCGACTATCCGGATGCCGAAGCCCTAGCGGCCTTTAAACACAGCGTCCGCGACGAATGGCTCGCCCGCCACCTCGGCCAAGAGAAGCCAAAGTCCATGGCGGCCCTCACGGCACTCATGACCCGCTTTTGTGCGGGCGAGGATAGTTGGCTGGCCCGTAGCAAAAGCAATGCAAGCGACACCGGCACCCCTGAAGCTAAAAATAACAACGACAAGTCTCGACGCAACAGATACAAGCGTCGAAATAACAATGACAACACCGAGGATACGGCGGTCAATGCCGGATTCAGTGGCTCTAAGTCCCGTCAGTGGAAGAAGCTGTTCAAAAAGAACAATTCGGGCCCATCTAGCTTGGACCGCATACTTGATCGTCCGTGCCAGATTCACGGCACCCCAAACAAACCACCCAATCACACCAACAGAGCTTGTTGGGTTTTTAAACAGGCCGGTAACTTAAATGCCGAAAACAAGGATAAGGGATTGCAAAGCGAAGACGACGACGAGGAGCCCCGGCCGCCGAACACAGGGGGACAGAAGAACTTCCCCCTCAGGTCAAAACGGTGAACATGATATACGCTACCCACATCCCCAAGAGGGAGCACAAGCGCGCGCTCAGGGACTTCTATGTGATAGAGCCAGTTGCCCCAAAATTTAATCCATGGTCGTCATGCCCGATCACTTTTGATCGCCGGGATCATCCGGCCAGTATCCGTCACGGTGGTTCAGCCACACTGGTCCTGGACCCAATAATTGATGGGTTCCACCTAACGCGAGTCCTGATGGACGGTGGCAGCAGCCTCAACTTGCTCTATTAGGATACAATGCGCAAAATGGGCATTAACCCATCGCGGATCAAGCCCACAAAGACTACCTTTAAAGGAGTCATACCGGGCATAGAGGCCCGCTATACGGGCTCAATCACACTAGAGGTTGTCTTCGGATCTCCGGAAAACTTCCGAAGCGAGGAGTAAATCTTCGATATCGTCCCCTTTCGCAGCGGCTACCACACACTGCTCGGACGAACCGCATTTGCTCGATTCAGTGCGGTGCCACGCTACGCTTATCTCAAGCTCAAGATGCCCAGACCATGCAGCGTCATAACTGTCAATGGAAACACGGAACGCTCCCTCCGCACCGAGGAGCACACCACTGCCTTAGCGGCAGAGGTACAGGGCGGCCTTTTCAGGCAGAAACTCAATTCGGCGACCAATGCCCCAAACACTGTCAAGAGAGTCTGAACCATTCCGTAGAAGGACAGCTCGGCTCGTCAGGAGCTTGACTAGCAATTTGGCCTCCGTCCCCGTCCTGACCAAGTGGCGGCAATTGTACCGCGCGTACATAATTACGCACTAAAAATACCATGGACCCAGATGGAGGCATAATCAGCTTGTGATCCGCAACATGGCTCTACCGCCCCGGACACACATAATTTCACTATTTCTTTTTCCCTTTTTTACAGGCCTTTTCTGGCGGCTTGACCATCGATTCTTTTTGAAGGATAAAAATACCAAGGTGACAAGAAGCATGGGCGTACTGGGGAATCTTTTAGGTCGTTTCTTTAACGATCCCTTTACCTGTCTTCAGGACCCACACGCAGCTCTCCCTTGGTTAAGGCATAGTAAATAGCCTTCTGCTTACCACACTACTTGTATAAATGCGCTTTAACGCACCAAGGAAATTATAATAGAAACAGTTTGCGGCCCAAATTTTACGGGTCTAGCCTACCACTTGTTCTTCTTTTTCTTCCTTTTTGTCTTTCCCTTTCTGGTAATCCTATCAGATAACACCCGTACACTCGGGTGCGTTTCAGTTTGCCAGGGGCTTCATAGCGCCCCACAAGATGGCAACAAAAGTCCGAACACTTCTATAGTATCGTTTGGCACCCCGAACTTAGCACTATATGCATTGGCTCTGAATCATGTCTTTGGTCAAAAGTTGGATTGCCCGGCTCCTGTGCTTACTACCTTATGTTCCGTTGTATCGGCTAGGGTAGTAAAGGGAGAACTACTGCGATTGTGCCCTAGTTTACCCAAGTGAGCACCTCAGTAGAGAAAGCCGAAAATTGACTGTCATGATGCGGCAAGAACCGGTCAGCTCTTTGGAGGTCTCAAATCCTTAGAGATGTTTTCCGCATTTCGCGAAGGATTGGTACTTACCCGATCAAGTGTTTACAGCATCCTAGTCTGGATACTAGGGGCTACGCCTATATTTCTATTTGTCAAACTCATATGGCTAAGTGAGGGTGCTAAAGCCGTATAGTCTGATTGCCTGGTTCGTCGCGCTAAACACCTCCTTCAAGGACCAAACAATTGGATCAAGAGTGTTTAGATTACATCCCGAACACCCCCGTATTTCCTATGTGGGGGCAGAAGCTGACGACTGGCCAACTCTCAGATTTCACATAACACGGCCGCACAGGAGGAGAAATTTTTTAACTAAACATTATATTACATAACGATTTTGTTTCATCATATAGGGCAAAGACAACATGATTCTATTCATTCGAAAATAATGTATTGCGCACATTGCGTTGCTACAATGCGCGGCCCCTCCAGGACATCTGCAAAATACCGCTCTGGTGTGCGGTATTCCTTGCCCTCTAGCGGCCCCTCGGTCGTCAGCTTGACGGCGTCCATCTTCGCCCACCACACCTTGACGCGGGCGAAGGCCATGCTCGCACCTTCAATGCAGGCCGACCGCTTCATGATGTCCAGCCGAGGACAGGCGTTCACCAGCCGCTTCACGAGTCTGAAGTAGCTATCGGGCATAGCTTCGGCTAGCCACAGCCGGATTATCAAATCCTTCATGGCCAGTTCGGCCACCCTATGCAGCTCCACCAGCTGTTTTAGCTGATCGGTGAAGGGCACGGGATGCTCTGGCGCAAGATACTGCGACCAGAACAACTTCTCCGTCGAGCTCCCTTCTTCAGCTCGGAAGAACTCCGCGGCGTCAGACACACTGCGCGGCAGATCTGCAAATGCCCCTGGAGAACTCCGAATCCGGGTTAGTAGGAGATATTTCTTCCTCACATACTTGCTTTGCATACTAAATGCCTTACCCACTGCGATCCTCTTGGCCTCCTGGATCTCCTGGAGGGCATCCTGGGCTTCAACCCGGGCCGCTTCCGCGCTTTCGGGAGCCTTTGAGAGTTCGGCCTCTCGAGCCGAAACATCTCCCTCCAAGGCCTCATACTTCTTCACAGCATCTTGGAGCTCTTGCTGGACCTCGTTCAGCCTGGCCTTAACCTTCTTATGAGCGGCCTGCTCCTTGACAGCTTTCCCCTTGGCTTCGTCCAGGGCCTTTTTCAGGGCCTCGACCTTGGTCGTCGCCCCAACACATATCATGACACTACGGTCAGTATACATCATTTATTCTTTCCGAATACATAGCGAGTCACTACATACCCTGCTGGTTTTCCAGCTGCTTCCTCGCTTGACCGAGCTCCTCTTCGGCCTGCTCCAGTTTCTACTTTAGTCTGGAGACTTCGGCAGTGTGAGAGGTCGTGGCCAGCAGCGACGCCTGCTTATTCACATCAGACACAATTTGGTTAGTTTCCTGCGAAATTTAATTGATCCTTTGTCTGGCTTTTCTTTCCGAACACCGGACAGTGTCTCAGGGGCTACTGTCTATATCGGGATTTTCTCGGTTAAACGCTACTTACCTCAAAACCTGTCAGCAGCCCGCTGCAAGCTTCGATCAGTCCGCTCTTAACGAACTAAACCTTCTCAATCACCATACCCATAAGGATACGGTGTTCTTCCACAATGGAAGCGCCTCGTAGCGCTTCGAATAGATTATTCGGCACCTCTGGTTGGACAGAGGTCGCTGGCGGGACGGGCACGCCTCCTTCTCTTGAAGGAGGCTGCTTGACGGACTCTGGGGCCGTATGGGTCTCCGGATCCGTGCTCACATGGGGGCCGAATTGAGCACGGCCCCCATCGTCAGTCTCCATGGGGGCCTGTTCCCCCATGTGTCCGGCGGCCGAGGTGTCGCCCTCCGGTGCCACCATGACGGCCTCCTGAACCTCTCCCTGGCCTGGGAAGGTCCTTTGGGACAACACCTCATCGTTTCCCTTGGCCTTGGGAGAGTAAGCGGTCGGCAGTGTCTCACTGGCCATCTCCTTTGAGTCCAACGAGCCTCTTGATGAGGATCCCTGGGAGCTGTCGTGGGCCAGACTGCAATGACATTATTAAACCGTATAAAATACCGTAAGGTGGAGAGGCTGGATAAATGGACGTGTATGGGTTCTTAGTACTCACGATGCGGCCAGGGGCTTGTTTCGGGGGCGTCGCTCTGTACTGCTGTCGACGTCCCATGCGGAGCTGCCCGCGGGAGGGCCTTTCCCCTTCTTGGGCGCCTCCGCCTCCAGATTTGTGGAGGCCGCCCTCTTCTTCCTCCCCTTGTCAGGGGGAGAGTGGCTCTCCTCCTCATCATCATTGTCGTCGTCTTCGGCGGCAGAGGAGCGGGTCTTGTCTTTGGACGGCGCGTCTGAAGCGCCCTTGCGACGGGGGCCACTCCAGACCCCCTTGGCCTTCCCCTTGGCCTTCTTCTCCGGTGCCTTATAGGGCGCCGGCACTAGCATCTTCGCTAGACGCGGGATGACTGGTTCTTTAGGCAGCGGAGCCGGACACTGGATCCGCTTCGCCCTCTCCATCCATTCCTGAAGAAGCAATGATAATAAAAGCTCAGATATCATCCTTGAAACAAGCAAGTAGAGGATGCGTTAAAAAACATACCTCATTGGTGAGGTGGTTAATGTCGTGCCCGCGGTCCGAGTCTGTGGCTGGCGGTGTCTCATTGCCCTTGAAGAGCAACTTCCAAGCATCTTCGTGAGTGGTTTCGAAGAGCCTCTTTAGGGTATGGTGCTTCTTCGGATTAAACTCCCATAAAGGGCGACTTCAGCTTTGTCACGGGAGAATCCGGCGAACTAGCATCACCTAGGTTACGTCGATGAGCTTGATATCTTTGTCCACCATGCTTTGAACACGCGTCTGCAGTGCTATCAGCTCGTCTGACGAAGACCAATTTCGGGCTCTTCTCAACCCAGGAGGTGAGTCGCATGGGAGCGCCGGAGTTGAATTTGGCAGCTGCGGCCCAGGTGGCGCCGCGGGGTTGTATGATGTAGAACCATTGTTTCTGCCATTCCTTGACAGTCTCCACGAAAGTGCCTTTTGGCCAGGAGACATTGGTCAGCTTGCTCACCATGGCGCCTCCGCACTCCGCATGCTAGCCATCCACCACCTTCGGCTTCACATTGAAGACCTTGAGCCACAGCCCGAAGTGGGGTTGGATGCGGAGGAAGGCCTCACACACGATGATGAACACCGAGATGTTGAGGAAAGAGTTCGGGGATAGATCATGGAATTCTAGCCCGTAATAGAACATCAGCCCGCGGACGAAAGGGTGGAGTGGAAACCCTAGCCCGTGGAGGAAATGAGGGATGAATACCACCCTCCCGTTGGGCTTCGGTGTGGGGATGACTTTCCCCTGGGCTGGAAGACGGTGGGCGATTTCCTTCGCCAGATACCCGGCCGCCCGAAGCTTAGTAATGTCCTTCTCCTTGACGGAGGAGGCCATCCACTTGCCTTGACCTCTGGATCCGGACATGGTTGAGTGCTTGCTCGAGTGGGGAAAAGATGAGAACTTGGGTGCTAGAGCTCAAGAGTGGAAGGGCAGAGGAAGAGAGAAGGCATGGGAGAAGAAGGGGGAATCCTTATCCCCTTATAAGGCAGTGAATATCGAACGCCTCCCCACTCACCCTAAAACTCGCCTATTCCCAAGGGCTATGTAAACAGCACGGTTGGGTTACCCATACCCGTATTGATGAGAATCCCGCAATAAGGGGACACGATCTCTGCTTTGACAAGGCATGGCGGTGAAAACCGCATCTCGAAACACGGAACAGCGGACAAAAAACGGTTTGATATTGTGACCGGACAGACGTGATGTCATCGTGCAAAAAGTTGTCAGTAGATGGGACTCGTGAAATATTATATTCCCTGTAGTCGTGTGTGGTATTTGTGTTGCAGATCTGGACACCTTTGTTTTATCCGAAGACTATCTTGGAGTATTCGGAAAGTGGAACCCACCTTGCAATGCCGAAGACAATCTGTGCGCCGGACATATCGTCATTGAAGCCTGGTTCAGGGGCTACTGAGGGAGTCCTGGACTAAGGGGTCATCGGGTGTCCGATCTATTGGATATGGGCCGAACTAATGCGCCGTAAAGATACAAAGACCGAAGATTATACCCGTGTCCGGATAGGACTCTCCTTGGCGTGGAAGGCAAGCTTGGCGATCAACTATGAAGATTCTTTTTTCTGTAAACCGACCTTGTGTAACCCTATATCCCTCCTGTGTCTATATAAACCGGAGGGCTAGGTCCGTAGATAGATCCTGATAATCATAGCCAGGCTAGACTTTTAGGGTTTAGCTATTACGATCTCGTGGTAGATCAACTCTTGTAATACTCATATTCATCAAGATCAATCAAGCAGGGAGTAGGGTATTACCTCCACAGAGAGGGCCCGAACCTGGGTAAACATTATGCCCCCCGTCTCCTGTTACCATCGATCCTAGATGCACAGTTCGGGACCCCCTACCCGAGATCTGCCAGTTTTGACACCAACAGGAGTCACCTACCGAAGAACAATCCCCCGAAGCAGTTTTGTGATTGGAGCTTTGAGCAAGGAGATCGAAAATGGCAGCAAGATGAGCTAGAACTCGGGTTTCAGTTGGTGTATGATTTTTTCTGGAGGAAGACGAAGTGTGTGGGTGCAAGAATAAGTGGAGGGGGCCCACGTGGGGTCCACGAGGCAGGGGACGCACCCAGGGGGTAGGGCGCGCCCTCCATCCTCGTGGGCACATGGTGGGTCCCCCTGGTGTGTTCTCAATGCCAATAATTCTTGAATATTCCAGAAAAAATCATATTAAATTTTTATGGCATTTGGAGAACTTTTATTTTCGGGGTATTTTTTATTGCAAGGATAATTCAGAAAACAGACAGAAAATACTATTTTTAATTTATTTAAACTAAATAACAGAAAGTAAAAAAGAGGGTATAGAGAGTTGTGCTTTCTAACTTCATCCATCTCATGCTCATCAAAAGGAATCCACTAACAAGGTTGATCAAGTCTTATTAACAAACTCATTATGAATCGCATGAAACCGAAGAAATTTTGAATAACACTAACCTCAATGGGGATATGCACGTCCCCAACAATAAGAATATCATATTTCTTCTTGACAGTAGGAAGAGGAAATTCAAAACCTCCAATAGTAATAGTTGAAATTTTTCCAATAGAATTGATATTGTGGACTTGAGGTTGTTTCCTCAGAAAGTGTACCGTATGCTCATTACCATTAACATGAAAAGTGACATTGCCTTTGTTGTAATCAATAACAGCCCCTACAGTATTCAAAAAGGATCTTCCAAGAATAATAGACATACTATCGTCCTCGGGAATATAAAGAATAACGAAGTCCGTTAAAATAGTAACGTTTGCAACCACAACGGGCACATCCTCACAAATACCAACAGGTATAGCAGTTGATTTATCAGCCATTTGCAAAGATATTTCAGTAGGTGTCAACTTATTCAAATCAAGTCTACGATATAAAGAGAGAGGCATAACACTAACACTGGCTCCAAGATCACATAAAGCAGTTTTAACATAGTTTCTTTTAATGGAGCATGGTATAGTTGGTACTCCTAGATCTCCTAGTTTCTTTGGTATTCCACCATTAAAAGTGTAATTAGCAAGCATGGTGGAAATTTCAGCTTCCGATATCTTTCTTTTAATTGTAACAATATCCTTCATATACTTAGCATAAGGGTTCATTTTAAGCATATCAGTCAAACGCATACGCAAAAAGATAGGTCTAATCATTTCAGCAAAGTGCTCAAAATCCTCATCATCCTTTTTCTTGGATGGTTTAGGAGGAAAAGGCATGGGTTTCTGAACCCATGGTTCTCTTTCTTTACCATGCTTCCTAGCAACAAAGTCTCTCTTATCATAATGTTGATTCTTTGATTGTGGGTTATCAAGATCAACAGCAGGTTCAATCTCTACATCATTATCATTACTAGTTTGAGCATCAACATGAACATCATCATTAATATTATCACTAGGTTCATGTTTAATACCATATTGTGTTTCAGCATCAGAAATAGAAATATCATTGGGATTCTTAGGTGTGTCAACAACAGGTTCACTAGAAGCATGAAAAGTCCTATCATTTTTCTTTTTCTTCTTCTTAGAAGAACTAGGTGCATCAAAATTAGTTCTCCGAGAATCTTGCTCAATTCTCTTGGGGTGACCCTCAGGATACAAGGGTTCCTGAGTCATTTTACCCCCTCTAGTCATAACTCTAACAGCATTATCATTTTTCTAATTATTTAATTCATTGAGCAAATCATTATGAGCCTTCAGTACTTGTTCTACTTGAGTGGTAACCATAGAAGCATGTTTACTAATAAGTTTAAGTTCACCTTTAACTCTAGACATATAATCACTCAAGTGTTCAAGCATATTAGCATTGCGTTTCAATTGTCTACCAACATAAGCATTGAAGTTTTCTTGTTTAACAATAAAATTATCAAACTCATCTAAGCATTGGCTAGCAGACTTATAACGAGGGATATCACCTTCATCAAATCTATAGAGAGAATTTACCTTTACTGCCTGTGTCGGGTTATCAAGACTGTGTATTTCTTCAATAGGTGGTAAATTCTTAACATCTTCTGATTTAATACCTTTTTCTTTCATAGATTTCTTTGCCTCTTGCATATCTTCAGGACTGAGAAATAGAATACCCCTTTTCTTTGGAGTTGGCTTAGGAGTTGGTTCAGGAAGTGTCCAATCATTTTCATTACTCAACATATTATTCAATAGCAATTCAACTTGATCAACAGTTCTTTCCTTGAAAACACAACCACCACAACTATCTAGGTGGTCTCTAGAAGCATTGGTTAGTCCATTATAAAAGATATCAAGTAATTGGATAAGCCTCCCCCAAGCTTGTGGGAGACTCTCTTCTTCAATTTTCACAAAATTATATATTTCCCTTAAGGCGGCTTGTTTCTTATGAGCGGGGAAATATTTAGCAGAGAAGTAATAAATCATATCCTGGGGACTACGCACACAACCAGGATCAAGAGAATTAAACCATGTTTTAGCATCACCCTTTAATGAGAACGGAAACAACTTAAGGATAAAGTAATAGCGAGTTTTCTCATCATTAGTGAACAGGGTGGCTATATCATTTAATTTAGTAAGATGTGCCACAACAGTTTCAGATTCATAGCCATAAAAAGGATCAGATTCAACCAAAGTAATTAACTCGGGGTCGACAGAGAAATCATAATCCTTATTGGAAATAAAGATAGGTGAAGTAGCAAAGCAGGGTCATATTTCATTCTAGCATTCAAAGACTTTTCTTTAAGTTTAACTAATAATTTCTTAAGATTATATCTATCATTGCAAGCTAAAAGTCTCTAGCAGTTTCTTCATCCATAACATAACCCTCAGGAACAACAGGTAATTCATATCTAGGCAATGGATCAATATATGAAAAGCTCGTAAGCAATGGATCAGTGATGGATAATTATGTCGGATGCGATTCCTCATGCAATGGTTATAACATAGGGTGACACAGAACTAGCTCCAGTTCATCAATGTAATGTAGCCATGTATTCCGATATAGTCATACGTGCTTATGGAAAAGAACTTGCATGACATCGTTTGTCCTACCCTCCCGTGGCAGTGGGGTCCTATTGGAAACTAAGGTATATTAAGGCCTCCTTTTAATAGAGTACCGGACCAAAGCATTAACATTTAGTGAATACATGAACTCCTCAAACTATGGTCATCACTGGTAAGTATCCCAATTATTGTCACTTCGGGGTTAACAGATCATAAAACATAATAGGTGACTATAGACTTGCAAGATAGGATTAAGAACTCACATATATTCATGAAAACATAATAGGTTCAGATCTGAAATCATGGCACTCGGGCCCTAGTGACAAGCATTAAGCATAGCAAAGTCATAGCAACATCAATCTTCGAACATAATGGATACTAGGGATCAAACCCTAACAAAACTAACTCGGTTACATGATAAATCTCATCCAACCCATCACCGTCCAGCAAGACTATGATGGAATTACTCACGCACGGCGGTGAGCATCATGAAATTGGTGATGGAGGGAGGTTGATGAAGACGATGGCGACGGATTTCCCTCTCCAGAGCCCCGAACGGACTCCAGATCAGCCCTCCCAAGAGAGATTAGGGCTTGGTGGCGCCTCCGTGTTGTAAAACGCGATGAATCCTTCTCCCTGATTTTTCTCCCCGGACGTGAATATATGGAGTTGGAGTTGAGGTCGGTGGAGCATCAAGGGGCCCATGAGGCAAGGGGCGCGCCTAGGGGGGTGGGCTCGCCCCCCACCCTCATGGATAGGGTGTGGGCCCCCAACGTTGATTCTTTTGCAAGTATTTTTTATATATTCCAAAAATATTCTCCGTTGATTTCCAGGTCATTCCGAGAACTTTTATTTCTGCACAAAAATAACACCATGGCAATTCTGCTGAAAACAGCGTCAGTCTGGGTTAGTTCCATTCAAATCATGCAAGTTAGAGTCCAAAACAAGGGCAAAAGTGTTTGGAAAAGTAGATATAATGGAGATGTATCAACCTCCTAGGTGAACCAGAGTACGGTCCGCACCAGAGTGGTACGGTAATCCTGTTCTGGAGGTCATGTTACTTGACCATGAACCTACGAACTATGAGGAAGTGATGATGAGCCCAGATTCCGCAAAATGGCTTGAGGCCATGAAATCTGAGATAGGGTCCATGTATGAAAACAAAGTATGGATTTTGGTTGACTTGCCCAATGATCAGCAAGCCATAGAGAATAAATGGATCTTCAAGAGGAAGACAGACACTGATGGTAGTGTTACTATCTACAAAGCTCGACTTTTCGCAAAAGGATTTCGACAAGTTCAAGGTGTTGACAACGATGAGGCTTTCTCACTCGTAGCGGTGCTTAAGTCTGTCTGAATCATGTTAGCAATTACCACATTTTATGAAATCTGGCAAATGGATATCAAAACTACATTCCTTAATGGATTTATTAAAGAAGAGTTGTATATGATGCAACCAGAAGGTTTTGACAATCCTAAAGGTGCTAACAAAGTGTGCAAGCTCCAGTGATCCATCTATGGACCGGTGCAAGCATCTCGGAGTTGGAATATACGCTTTGATGAGTTGATCAAAGCATATAGTTTTATACAGACTTGCGGTGAAGCATGTATTTACAAGAAAGTGAGTGGGAGCACTGCAGCTTTTTTGATAAGTATATGTGAATGACATATTTTTGATCGAAAATGATGTAGAATTTTGGAAAGCATAAAGGAGTGGTTGAAAGGATTTTTTCAAAGAAAGACCTCGGTGAAGCTTCTTACATATTGGGCATCAAGATCTATAAAAATAGATTAAGACGCTTGATAAGACTTTCGATGAGTACATACCTTGATAAGATTTTGAAGGAGTTCAAAATGGATCATTCAAAGAAGGAGTTCTTACCTGGATTGTAAGGTATGAAGTTGAGTAAGACTCGAAACCCGACCACGGCAGAAGATAGAGAGAGAATGAAAGTCATTCCCTATGCCTCAGCCATAGGTTCTATTAAGTATGCCATGCTGTATACCAGACATATTGTGTACCTTGCCATGATTTTGGCAAGGGGGTACAATAGTGATCCAGGAGTAGATCACTGGATAGCGGTCAAAAGTATCCTTAGGTACCTAGAGAGGACTAAGGAAATGTTTCTCGGTTATGGAGGTGACAAAGAGTTCGTCGTAAGGAGTTAGGTCGATGTGAGCTTTTACACTGATCTGGATGACTCTGAGTCTCAATCTGGATACATATTGAAAGTGGGAGCAATTAGCTAGAGTAGCTCCATGCAGAGCATTGTAGACATAGAACTTTGCAAAATACATGTGAATCTAAATGTGGCAGACCCGTTGACTAAACTTCTCTCACAAGCAAAACATGATCACACCTTAGTACTCTATAGGTATTAATCACTTGGCGGTGTGAACTAGATTATTGACTCTAGTAAACCCTTTGGGTATTGGTCACATGGCGATGTGAACTAGATTATTGACTCTAGTGCAAGTGGGAGACTGCAGGAAATATGCCCTAGAGGCAATAATAGAGTTGTTATTTATATTTCCTTATATAATGATAAATGTTTTTTATTCATGATAGAATTGTATTAACCGGAAACTTAGTACATGTGTGAATACATAGACAAACAGAGTGTCCCTAGTATGCCTCTACTTGACTAGCTCGTTAATCAAAGATGGTTAAGTTTCCTAACGATAGACATGTGTTGTCATTTGATGAATGGGATCACATCATTAAAGAATGATGTGATGTACAAGACCCATCCGTTAGCTTAGCATAATGATCGTTTAGTTTTATTGTTATTGCTTTCTTCATGACTTATACATGTTACTCTAACTATGAGATTATGCAACTCCTGAATACCAGAGGAACACTTAGTGTGCTATGAAACGTCACAACGTAACTGGGTGATTATAAAGATGCTCTACAGGTGTCTCCGATGGTGTTTGTTGAGTTGGCAGAGATCAAGATTAGGATTTGTCACTCCGAGTATCGGAGAGGTATCTCTGGGCCCTCTCGGTAATGCACATCACTATAAGCCTTGCAAGCAATGTAACTAATGAGTTAGTTACGGGATGATGCATTACGGAACGAGTAAAGAGAC
Organism: Triticum urartu; assembly: GCF_056163025.1. Classification (NCBI taxonomy): domain Eukaryota; kingdom Viridiplantae; phylum Streptophyta; class Magnoliopsida; order Poales; family Poaceae; genus Triticum; species Triticum urartu. The sequence goes on along the minus strand of NC_141875.1, from coordinate 608,163,419 downwards.
TTGCCGGTAATGAGATTGAACTAGATATGATGATACTGACGATCGAATCTCGGGCAAGTAACATACCGATGACAAAGGGAATAACGTATGTTGTTATGCGGTTTGACCGATAAAGATCTCCGTAGAGTATGTAGGAGCCAATATGAGCATCCAGGTTCCGCTATTGGTTATTTACCGGAGATGTGTCTCGGTCATGTCTACATAGTTCTCGAACCCGTAGGGTCCACACGCTTAACATTCAATGACGATTTGTATTATGAGTTATGTGATTTGATGACCGAAGGTTGTTCTGAGTCCCGGATGAGATCACAGACATGACGAGGAGTCTCAAAATGGTCAAGAGGTAAAGATTCATATATTATAAGGTTGCATTTGTACATCAGAATGGTTCTAAGTAGTTCGGGCATTTTTTCGGAGTACCGGGAGGTTACCGGAACCCCCCGGGGAAGTTAATGGGCCTTAGTGGGCTTTAGTGGAGAAAGGGAAGAAGGAACACGAGGTGGTGCGCGCCTCCCCCCTGTCCAAACCGAATTCGACAAGGGGTGGGGCCACGGCCCCCTCCTTCCTTCTCCTTCTCCCCTCCTTCCTTTCCCTCCGATGGAAGAAAGGAAAAAGGGGGGTTGAATCCTACTTGGACTAGGAGTCCAAGTAGGACTCCCCCCCTTGGCGCGCCCCTCCTGGACGGCCTCCTCTCTCCCTCCCTCCTTTATATACGTGGCCAGGGGGCACCACAATAACACAACAGACAATCTTTTAGCCGTGTGCGGTGCCCCCCTCCACAGTTTAACACCTCGGTCATATCGGTGTAGTGCTTAGGTGAAGCCCTGCGCCGGTAACTTCATCATCACCATCGCCAAGCCATCATGCTGACGGAACTCTCCCTCGTCCTCAACTGGATCAAGACCTCGAGGGACGTCATTGTGCTGAACGTGTGCTGAACACGGAGGTGTCGTACGTTCGGTGCTTGGATCGGTTGGATCGTGAAGACGTTCGACTACATCAACTGCATTATTAAACGCTTCTGCTTTCGGTCTACGAGGGTACATGGACACACTCTCCCGTCTCATTGCTATGCATCTCCTAGATATATATTGCATGATCATAGGAAATTTTTTGAAATACTGCTTTCCCCAACACTCTCCACAACCGAATTGGAGGCTCCCAATGAAAGCACGGAGCTTCACCACAATGGAATATGGCTCTGAGGTGACCTCAACCGTCTAGGGTGCTCAAACACCCAAGAGTAACAAGATCCGCAAGGGATTAGTGGGGGGAATCAAATTTCTCTTGGTGGAAGTGTAGATCGGTGCCTTCTCAAACAATCCCTAGAAAATCAACAAGTTTGATTGGCTAGGGAGAGAGATCGGGCAAGAATGAGCTTTTGGAAGGCAATGGAGCTTGGGGGAAGAGATCAACCCTAGGAAGAAGAAGACCCCCCCCTTATATAGGGGAACCAAAATCATGCCATTTTCTGCCCAGTCCTATAGCTAAGCGGTACTACCGCTTAGGCGGTACTACTCCGCACAGGCCTATAAATACACAAAGTGTATCTACGGTAGTGCCGCCCGGGTTAGCGGTAGTACCAGGGGCGACAGTACCGTGCCAAGCGGTACTACCATCCTAGTGCCGCTCTACTACCACTTGGGGCAAAGTGGGAACAGAACCTTGCACAGAAGAAAACCCTAGAAGCGGTTGTGGAGACAGTAGTACGAGTTGTAGTACCGCCGGAGCGGTACTATCGCTCTACAACCGCCCTACTACCGAGAATTACAGACCGACAACCGAAAGTTGCAAGCTTGGGGGAACCCTAAGCGGTAGTGCCACGGAACTACCAGCGGTACTACCACATAAGTGGTACAACCATGGGCACTAGCGGTACAACCGTGGGCACTAGCGGTACAACCGCTGGCAAGATGCTGAAAACACCATAGAAAACATCGGAAAGGGTCCAGAGACGGGAAAGGAGGTTGTGGGTGCATATGGGGTTGTGTACGTGTTGATTCCACCCATACCTTTCCGAAGCGGACCCCCTCATAATAGTACGGCTTTCCTATGACTCAAATCCACCGAAAAGAACCGTATAGAACCGCCGTCTTCGATAGGCTCCAAGGGGCATCAAAACATCAAGTGCCTAGACATGAGATATCTGAAATGCTCAATGCACATGATTAGTTCACAAAAGCATTGTCATCAATCACCAAAACCACTTATGGAGAAATATGCTCTTACAATCTCCCCCTTTTTGGTGGACTGATGACAATACGGGATTTGCACATGGAGATATATAATGAGCATAAGCAAACCCAAAAATATATAAAATATAGACAGGCTCCCCCTAGATGTGTGCATTCTATAGATGTGCTTTGGACTGCACAACATACACACTAGGATCAACACTCCCCCTATATTTTATAGACCAGGCAATCCTTGCAACATCATAAGGGACATTTAAGCAAGGAAACTAATAAGACAAACGAGCATAGCCTCACGCACATAGGGACATAATAAGTATAACCAGGGTAGCATATGTCTTACACCATATGATAGAGTCTCACACCAAACCAAAGCAAACGAAGGAAAAGAGTTCACAAGCAGAAACACGGAAGCAACAAGAACCAAGCTTGTGACTCAACAACATCCTGCAGAAAGACAAATCCCCAGTCCTAAACCTCTCCCCTTTGGCATCAAGACACCAAAAGGGGCAAAGAGTGACCTAACGCAACTCCAGGTGGCACTAGTCACCTCCCATGGACTCGTCAGTCTCCTCTGAATCAGACCCATCAGCAAACTCCTCCTCAGACCCGTCGGTCTCCTCCTCGATCTCCTGATCCTGAGCTGGAGCAGAAGTAGCAGCATTGGACTCATCCGAGTCCGTCCAGTGAGAGTGCGAAGAAATCCACTTGTCCTCCGGAGTGATATGGTCCTTAGAGCCATCCTGAACTAGGATCTCAAGCTTCCTCATGATAGCCTTCCTCTCCTAACGAGCCTTCTTGGCATCCACATGTGCCAAGTACATCTTGTGCTGAACATCGGTCTGAAGGCAAAAGAGCTTCTTCACCTTGTGCTTGAGCTTAGCCGCCTAACCTGACTGACCAGAAGAATTCTCTGTGCCGGGAGCAAGACCACCATCATCACCTTGATCCTCTCCAGAAGCAGAAGACACGGCCACCTCAGGATGAGTAGTAGAGGCCCAAAGCTCCTTCTGACGCAAGTTCAGGATGTCATGAGGAGTCAAGGGTCCGGTCTCAAGAGGCACACCAAGGAAAGTGGAGCTCTAGGTAGTCTGAATCAGCTTGAAGATGAAGGGAGCATAAATTGGGCAGTGATCTCCACAGGTAGCACTCACTAGCTCCTTACACATGACATGAGAAACATCCAAGTCTGCATTTGTTCCCTTCTCAGAGTGGCACAATAGGAGCATATCCACAAGGTGGCCATACACCATGTCCAAGTTGCCAATGCGAGGAAAAAGAGTGTGTCGGAAGATGCGATGTATAATGTCAAAGAATGGCTTGAGCTCCTTCTTGACTCCCTTCTCTGTCTTGCTGATAATCATATGAGGCTTCAGCTCATCCTTCTGAGTATCACCCCCCCCCCTCATGGTGAGGACGAAGGCCAAGAGGCTTCCTCAGCCCCTCGTCAGGATATCTAAGAAGTGCCATAAATGCACCCCAAGTGGTGTGCAACTGCCTGCCATTGGTCATCTAGACCAAAGTGTGCTCTGAGTTTGTGCCATACCATATGGTTGCAAAGAACTATGCAACCAACTCTGCATCAAAATCATAGTTCAAGGTCATGAGGGGCACAAGTTGAGCTGTTCACAGAGGGCACGAGCTTCCCCAAAGTATGTCTGGTACTTCTCCATGTGATCCATGTTGATTGACTTGGTCTTCACAAACAGGTTCTTCCTTCCCTTGATCCGATCAAAGTATAAAAGTGATTGGTCCTTATTCTAGAATGGTGAGCCAACCAGAGAAGGATCTTGAGGAAGGAGGTAGGGGTTTTGCTCACGGTATTGCCAATACTCATTTGCTTCAATTCAGCAGCCGTCTTGACTAGTGCCTTCTTCTTCTTGCGAGCAGCGGTTGACTTGACATTGGATTTGCCCTTGTTCATGGCAGACTGACAACGAGCAGGTGGCGGTGTGGGGGCAATCTCTTCTTCATCTTCAGAGTACACAATTCTGGCATGATAGGTGCGCCCATGCATGGATGGGGGGTTCGCATTCTTGCGATGAACCTTGGAGCTACTACCACCTAGAGAGACACAACACCGCAAGGGAAAGCATGAATACAAACTATGCATAAGCCAGGAAGAAACAAATGTGAGAAAGGAAGTGTCGGTGTCAAAACCGGCGGATCTCGGGTAGGGGGTCCTGAACTGTGCGTCTAGGCCGGATGGTAACAGTAGGCAGGGGACACAAAGTTTTACCCAGGTTCGGGCCCTCTTGATGGAGGTAAAACCCTACGTCCTGCTTGATTAATATTGATGATATGGGTAGTACAAGAGTAGATCTACCACGAGATCAGAGAGGCTAAACCCTAGAAGCTAGCCTATGGTATGATTGTATGTTGTGATTGTTGTCCTACGAACTAAAACCCTTCGGTTTATATAGACACCGAAGAGGGTTAGGGTTACACAAGGTCGGTTACAAAGGAGGAGATATCCATATACGTATTGCCTAGCTTGCCTTCCACGCCAAGTAGAGTCCCATCCGGACACGAGACGAAGTCTTCAATCTTGTATCTTCATAGTCTAACAGTCCGGCCAATGGAGATAGTCCGGCTGTCCGGAGACCCCCTAATCCAGGACTCCCTCAGTAGCCCCCGAACCAGGCTTCAATGACGATGAGTCCGGCACGCAGTATTTTCTTCGGCATTGCAAGGCGGGTTCCTCTCCAAATTCTATGTACCTATCGAAATAATGTCTGGTTTCTTGTGAATGTTTGTACTCCTCGGCTTCCATGCCCAATAATGGCCACTTTCCACGTGTTGAGCGAATGTGAAGAGCCAGGGTGTTTTCACATTTACCCCCCTAGCTGTGTGAATGAGCCGCCTATTTAAAAAGACGAGGATTCAGATCCAAATCACACCATCCCCCCTTGGCGAGCCTTCATCGGAGTGCACCCGACAGAGATCCATTCCATCATGGCCGGTCGACGCAGCTCCTCCTCTCGCACCCCTAGCTCCAAGCCTGGAGATTGGGAGAGATGTTCCATCCCGCATAGCAAATTGGTGATGCTTCAGTCCAAGGGATTTCTTCCCCCAGCGTACCTGGTCCCGGTTCGAGTCGGGCTTGCCACCAACAATGGTGGAGAGCAAGCTGAGAGCCGTCCCAATCCCTCCAAGGGAGAGCGGGTATGCCTTGTCCCTTATTTGGTAAGAGGGCTCGGATTTCCAATTCATCCCTTTCTTCGGGGGCTCCTGGAGTTCTACGGCCTCCAGTTGCACAATCTTACGCCTGCCTCCCTGCTGCACATCGCGGGATTCGTAGCCCTTTGCGAGTTGTTTCCGGGCTGTGAAGCTCATTTCGCTCTGTGGAGGAAGTTGTTCTTCCTTGTGCCCCGTTCTCAGAAGGGGTCAATATATCAAGTGGGCGGAGCCGAAGTGTGGCGTGTCGCCGGGACCGGATACCTGTCCGGAACCCCAAAGAAGACGTCCGAAGACTGGGCTTCAGAATGGTTTTATATAGAAGACGTCCCCCTCCTGGATCCTATTCGGATCGGCCTTCCTGAGTTCGACAACGCCCCTTTGAAGAAGCACCGGAGCTGGCGTCCACGGAGCCCCTGGAGGAAGATGACAGGGACATTCTTTACCTGATGAGTCGGATAAGTTTTTTAGCTCGATCCGGATTGACCATGATCGAGGTCATGGCCACATGTATTATGCGGGGGGTGCAGCCGCTTCAGTATAGAGGCCACCCCATGTGGGATTTCAACGGGGAGGATGATGCCACCCGCCACGGCCGCAAAGGGTCGGGATCTGCTGCTGATCTAATAAAGATCTTATCCACTTTGTACAAGGGAGAAGAGGAGGAATTCCTTCGTGTCAACCCGCAGGGCGGTTTTTCTATGTACAACCCTCCGAGCTGGGTAAGCGGAGACTTTTTATCGTCCATCCATTTTGTATTCCCGTAGTTAAGTATTCATTCTAGCAATTTCATCGCAGGAGCTGCGCCAGGCTGTAAAGGAGATAAATAGCCCTCCTCCACAACCCAAGGACCCCGGACGGTCCCTTGATCCGGCCTCCCAGGAGGATCCGGACGTATCCGTGGAGCTGATCGATGGGGTATTTTACCAATCGAGTAATGATAATGCTTTGGTGGCCATTATGGCCGATTACCCTGGGCTAGTTCCAGCCTCACAGGTGACTGAGACCGAAGTCCCAGCACTTTTAAAAAGGGATCCGTCCTTGCGCTTTTTTGATTGCCGCATAACAGCCGTGTTTCGCAGGGGAGGTCCTCGGAGCAGAAGGCCGAGCCTGTGGCAATTAGCCAACAAGGGGACGCGAGGCCAGGCAGGCTGAAAAGATCCGCAGTCCAGATTGAGACACCGGCGCAGCAGTATGGCGCACTGTTTTTATTGCAAGACATTATTCTCAGAGGCATATTAACGCCCATGCCTTCTTTTCAGGAAAAAGAGCGCTCGTCGGACTATACCCGGAGAGGCTACCAATCGCGCCTCCACAAGCCAGGCTCCAAGGCCGGATTCGGAGGCGGGAACGAATATAAGGCATGCGTCGGGTGCTCCTCCGACAGAGGATGCAGATAAACTGTCCACCACCCATTCCGAGGTGGAAAGTGCCATGAACCACAGGCGTCGCCGGACTGTTCTTCGTGATGCTTGTTTCTCCCCAGAGGCATTGGATGCCTTCAATTCGGGAGACGCGCACCTCCGTGCCGCTCAAAATGGTCTAGCCAGAGCCACGGAGCAGTATGTAAAGGACATACGGGTGAGAAAATTTGATGATTATATATATCAGTAGCCCCTGAGACTTGAAACAATTAGGATAACTGATTTAAGGATCATTTGTTATGCAGGTTCTTACGGAAAAGAATACTCAACTGTCCCAGGAGCTGGAAGAGTGCAAAGCCCAACTTCAGGCCGCACTGGCCACAGCAGGGGAGGCCAAAGAGACCCCCTCTGGTAACATATCCTTTGAATGATAAGTATCATATTAGAATGCGGCGTATATGCAGATCTGACGATAAAATTGCAGATGACGCTGGAGTGAATCCGGATAAGCAACAGCTCATACGCCAGCTGAAGGCCGGTGAGAGCGTGCTTACGAGGGTGAGGCAGGAGAAGAATCATCTCCTAGATGCCAACACCAAGCTGGGCGTGGAACTAAAAGATGTTTGGGCCCAACTGTCGGACTCTGTTAAGGAGAATCGGCGGCTTCGACGCGGCATATTTAGTAAGTGCTTGAACGAACTTTGAAAAAGAGTTCGGCGAGGAAGCTGGCTGACAGAGTTATGTCTGTAGGTATGCTAACAGGTCGTCCTGCCGAGGAGATGTCCGGTTCAATGGCTGATCTTCTTCCCAATCTCTCACAGCTGCACAAACGAGTTCGGCAGGTGATGCAAGGCGTCGCCCAGGCCTTGTGGCCATCCATCTCCATACCTGAAGGCCTTGGAGAGCTTATAGAAAAGCTGAAGGGAGCACGGCGGCGCTTCCGATTATGGAAGATTTCGGCCTGCCATCAGGGCGCCAGGGAAGCCTGGGCGATGGTGAAGACACGGTACACGAAGGCTGACCCGAACCACATGGCCGAAGTCGGACCAGTGGGCCTTGATGGGAAGGAGATCCCTGTGAGCTTAGTGTATGGCCAGGTAGAATTGGCCGCAAAGTATTCCCAACAGGACTGTAGACTAGACAGCCTATTAGATGGTATTGAAGAGGAATTCAACCAGTCAAATTGACTATGTAATTTTAAATTGACATGTATAATGCCTTCTAGCCGGATTGTAGATCGTTTGTCGTGGCGGACCTTTTCGCTTCAACCTCGGGACCCAATAGTCCGGAGTGTATCTGAATACCCTCTCGGTTATGTAAGAACCGGGGTATGCGTGGAGACCAGGCATAGGGGTCATTAGTGCTTTATCAGACAAGTGCCCAACTAGTTATGTTATATTACATGGGTAGTAAGAAACATCTTCTAGGGAGAATAGTTCCGTTAAGGGTTCCTTTCCCTGGGTAAGCATGCCCTAAAGTGCATGTCCGGACTGTGATAAGAAGCACAGAAAAAATCATCTGGGGGCAGATATGAATAATAGAAGTCATCTTTTGTTCACCGACCGAATATTCCCTTAAGAACGCCAGCTTTCGGCTTCACCCAGTCTGAGGTACACGTCCGGCTGACCCGGCGGTAACAATCGCAGAGGTGCTCCCCTTATGCCCTAGCCGAATTAATGGGAACGTAGGGCATAAATACAAGAGCCAGGCAACCCAGCTTGGCCAAAACTTAAGTCATATCGATGCATATAATGGTGAAAAAAGGTACATGCGGAAGTATAACACATGTGTTGGGCGTGAGGCTCAGTGAAATAATTAAAGCTTCTGTGAAAGAAGCCCCCAGGTATGAAGAGTGCGGCTAGCGCATCTGTGATGTATGAGTGAGGCACAAGGTGACCCTTGAGGGCCTAGAGAAATAAAAGAAAGGAAGGGAAACAAGACAGATGATGCATATGCAGAAAAATGGACAAAGGGAGGGGACTAACATAAAGTCCGGTGCTAGGCGTAGAATCTTCGGAGCCTTGCTGCATTCCATGGGTTTGGCTTGAGTCGACTAGTCGATGCATCCCACAGTCGGTACGCTCCACCGGTCAGAACTTGATCGATAATGAAGGGACCTTCCCATTTGGGCTCGAGCTTGTTCTTTTTCTTATCCGGCAGCCGTAGAACTAGTTCGCCAACGTTATAAGTTTTGGCCCGTACTTCTCTGCTTTGGTATCTGCAAGCCTGTTGCTGGTAAAATGCGGAACGGGCTTTGGCTACATCACGCTCTTCCTCCAAGGTGTCCAGACTGTCCTGCCGATCGAGCTCGGCTTCTCTTTCTTCGTACATGCGCACTTGAGGTGAGTCATGAATTATGTCACAGGGCAGGACTGCCTCTGCGCCGTACACCATAAAAAATGGTGTATATCCGGTACTACGATTCGGCGTGGTCCGCAGCCCCCAGAGTAGGGAGTCGAGCTCCTCTACCCAGTGCGTGTCAGACTCTGTTAAGGAGCGCACTAATCTGGGTTCAATGCCGCTCATTATAAGACCATTTGCTCGTTCGACTTGACCGTTGATTTGTGGGTGATAGACTGAAGCATAATCGAGCTTGATGCCCATTTTGCTGCACCAGAGTTTTACCTCGTCAGCCGTGAAGTTCGTGCCATTATCAGTGATGATGCTGTGGGGGACGCTGTAACGGTGTACGACCTCGGATATGAAATCTATCACCGGACCGGATTCGGCTATTTTAACCGGTTTAGCCTCTATCCATTTGGTGAATTTATCCACCATGACCAATAGGTATTTTTTCTTGTGGGTTCCCCTTTAAGGGGTCCAACCATGTCAAGCCCCAGACCGCGAAGGGCCAAGTAATGGGGATTGTTTGGAGGGTGGTGGGTGGCATGTGGCCTTGATTTGCAAAGAGCTGGCAACCGGCGCAACGTTGGACCAAGTCATGTGCATCTTCCCGGGCCGTTGGCCAATAGAATCCTGTACGGAAGGCCTTGCTTACTAGAGCTCGGGCTGCGGCGTGATGACCGCTGAGTCCGGCATGAATTTCTACCAAAAGGTTCCGCCCTTCCTCTTCGGAGATGCACCTTTGAAGGACTCCGGTAGCGCTTTTTTGTACAATTCTCCCTCATGGACCCTGTAGGCCTTGGATCGCCGCACTATGCAGCGTGCCTCATTTTGGTCCTTCGGGAGTTCCTGTCTAGTTAGGTAGGCCAGGAATGGTTCTGTCCATGGGGCAATAATGGCCATTATTTCGTGGGCTGAATGTGTTATTTCGGTGGCGGAGCCTCCGATTCTGTCAGAGAGTTCGGTATCGGGTATTTTGGCCGGGTCTGGACTGTTGTTACCGGTGTCCCCTTCCCATGCTACGGATGGCTTGAAGAGCCGTTCCAGAAATATGTTGGGAGGGACCACGTCGCGTTTTGCACCGATGTGGGCGAGGATATCCGCCGCCTGATTGTTTTCCCGAGCCACATGGTGAAATTCGAGCCCTTCGAACCGAGCTGACATTTTTAGGAAGGCATTGCGATAAGCTACCATTTTCGGATCCTTGGCATCGAAGTCTCCATTTATTTGGGATATCGTGAGGTTCGAATCCCCGCGCACCTCTAGGCGTTGAATGCCCATGGATACTGCCATCTGGAGACCATGTAGAAGGGCCTCATATTCGGCTGCGTTGTTGGAGTCCGTATACATTATCTGTAGTATGTATTGAACGGTATCTCCTATTGGGGACGTCAAAACGACGCCAGCCCCCAGACCAGCCAACATTTTGGAGCCGTCGAAGTGCATGATCCAGTTTGAATATGCGTCGTACTCTTTAGGGAGTTCGGCTTCCGTCCATTCAGCGACGAAGTCAGCGAAAACTTGCGATTTAATAGCTCGCTGTGGCTTGTAAGTTACGTCGAACGGGAGGAGCTCAATGGCCCATTTGGCAATCCGGCCCGTCGCGTCGCGGTTGTTTATAATATCATTAAGTGGTACCTCCGAGGCTACCGTTATCGAACACTCTTGAAAGTAGTGTCGCAGCTTCCGGGATGCCATAAATACCGCGTACGCTATCTTTTGATAATGCGGGTACCGTGATTTGCATGGAGTAAGGACAGTGGACACATAGTAAACCGGCTTTTGAAGGGGGAATTTGTGTCCGTCCACTTCTCGCTCAACGACGAGCACTGCGCTTACTACTTGATGAGTTGCCGCAATGTATAATAGCATTGGTTCGCCAATGTTTGGCGTGGCCAGGACTGGGTTTGTTGCCAATATGGCTTTTATTTCATTGAGTCCGGACGAGGCGGCATCCGTCCAGTCAAAGTGTTCGGTGCGCCGGAGGAGGCGATAAAGGGGTAATGCCTTTTCTCCCAAGCGGGAGATAAAGCGGCTTAGAGCCGCCATGCATCCAGTCAATTTTTGTATTTATTTGAGGTCTGTTGGGGTAGCCAACTGTGACAACGCTCGGATTTTGGTCGGATTAGCTTCAATACCTCTACTGGAGACAATGAATCCCAGGAGCTTTCCGGCTGGTATGCCGAAAACGCATTTTCCGGATTGAGCTTGATGTCATATGTTCGGAGATTGTCGAATGTGAGCCTCAAGTCGTCTACTAGAGTTTCGACATGCTTGGTTTTAACGACCACGTCATCCACGTATGCCTCCACTGTTTTGCCGATCTGGTTTGCTAGACATATCTGAATCATGCACTGATATGTTGCACCGGTGTTTTTGAGACAGAAGGGCATTGTGTTGAAGCAGAATGGGCCGTATGGTGTGATAAATGCCGTTGCGTCTTGGTCTGGCTCCGCCATTTTAATTTGATGGTAGCCGAAGTATGCATCGAGGAAACACAATGAATTGTGTCCTGCGGTAGCATCGATGATTTGATCGATGCGGGGGAGGGGGAAGGGATCCTTTGGGCAGGCCTTGTTAAGGTCCTTAAAATCGACGCACAAGCGCCAGGATTTGTCCTTCTTTGGTACCATCACCAGGTTTGCTAGCCAGTCCGGATGTTTAATGTCTCTGATGAGTCCAGCCTCCAATAGCTTGGCTAGTTCCTCTCCCATGGCTTGTCTCTTGGGCTCGGAGAAACGTCGAAGAGCCTGCTTGACTGGCTTGAATCCTTTTAGGATATTTTGGCTATGCTCAGCTAGCCTGCGTGGGATTCCTGGCATGTCTGAAGGGTGCCAGGCAAAAATGTCCCAGTTCTCGCGTAGGAACTCTCGCAGTGCGGAGTCGACATCAGGGTTTTATTGTGCCCCAATGGAAGCTATTTTTGTAGGGTCCGTTGGATGGACGTGGAATTTGACTATTTCGTCCACTGATTTAAAGGAGGTGGACTTGGATCTTTTATCGAGTAACACATTGTCCCTGTTCACCGTGGAGCGCAGCGCCGTTAGTTCCTCGGCTGCTAGGGCTTTGGATAGTGCCTCGAGGGCCTGTGCGGCTGTCTTATTTTCGGCGTGGAGTGCTATGTCCGGATCACTGGCAAGAGTGATGATTCCGTTGGGCCTGGGCATTTTGAGCTTCATGTACCCGTAATGTGGTATGGCTTGGAAGATTGTAAACGCCTCCCGCCCTAGTAGAGCGTGGTATCCGCTGCTGAACAGGGCCACTTGGAATGTAATTTCTTTGGACCTGTAATTATCCCGCATGCCAAATACCACATCTAGTGTGATTTTCCCAGCACAGCGTGCTTCCCGACTAGGGATGATTCCTCTAAAGGTTGTGCTACTTTGCTCAATGCGGCTCCAGTCTATTTCCATCTTTTGAAGAGTTTCCTCATAGATGAGGTTTAATCCGCCACCGCCGTCCATGAGTACCTTGGTAAGTCGAAAGCCGTCCACGATTGGACTGAGGACCAGTGCGGCTGGTGCTCGGGCTGTTCGGAATTTGGGTTCGTCACTGGCATTGAAGGTAATGGCCGTGTCACTCCAAGGATTTATTTATGCTATGTGGCAGATTTCGGCCATGTTGCGGAGTGTTCGCTTGGGTCTATTATTTGACGCGAAGGTCTCAAAGACCGTTAACACCGTATTGTTGTCCACGGGATGGTGCTCTGTGGTTTTTGGGAGGAGTAGATCCTCACCACTTTTGGCCACCGGCCGGAGTATCCAACATGCTCTAAGGCTATGCATTGGTATTGCATCCACTGTACAATGAATTTTGCAGGGTCCGTTGAGCCATCCCTCCAGTATGGTTCCTTGCCCCGTAGAGGTCTTTTGCTTTTTGGTAGTTAACCCAGGTGTATTGTGATAATGCACCCTTTTATTTCGGACTGGGTTTGTATTCAGGGTCTCCCAAAATTTTATTTCGGTTTTCCAGGCGCTTTCCATCGCACAGTACTTTCATACTATGGACACCAAGTCAGCAAAGCGTGTAATTTCGCGGTGACTTATGGCATTGAGGGTTCCCTTGTCCGTGCAATTATTGCAGAAGAATGAAATTGCGTCTTCCTCGCGGCAGTCATTTATCCTGTTCATGACTAGGAGGAATCTGGCCCAGTAATGGTGTACTGTTTCTTCGGGCTCTTGCCTAATTTGGGATAGATCGCATATGTTTGGGTGGGTGGGTGGAATTGGATTTGAATCCTCACCCGATCTGAGACTCAGGGGCCAAGGAGTTTCCGAACTTGAAAGTTTGGATTCTTGGAAGTTTTCTGATAAATCTAGCCCGCTGCCTGACTCTAGGTTCAGGCCTTGAGTGGCGTCCTCCCCTCCATGATTATCCAGCTTGGAGGGATCGGGAATCCGGACATAGCTAGTCCTTCAGATAGATGAAGGGTTGCCGCATTGTTCCTCCACCACTGCAATGTGATGGGTGACCTGGGGAGAGTTAATCTCTCTCAGATCAGGTTTAGGCCCAATCTGATCATAGTCTGTAGTGACTCCCAGGGCGGCGATGCGATCCAAGAGCTCGTTCAGGGAAGAGAGCTCCATTGGATCTAACTGCTCGGCGAGTTCCGAGTTGACGTGAAGGTTGCTTTTGATGACCCGAGAAGTCATCGTCGTCGGCGCAGCGGCCGAACAGGCGGTCATAAGAAAACCACCTAGCCGGAGAGTTTGGCCGATAGCCAAAGCTCCCTCAGCGATGGTGCCGTCTTTAAAGACGGGATGAGACATCCTTCCTGGTGGCGACGGCACAGCGGAACTCTTAATGAAAGCACCAATGTCGGTGTCAAAACCGACGGATCTCGGGTAGGGAGTCCCAAACTGTGCGTCTAGGCCGGATGGTAACAGGAGGCAGGGGACACAAAGTTTTACCCAGGTTCGGGCCCTCTTGATGGAGGTAAAACCCTATGTCCTGCTTGATTAATATTGATGATATGGGTAGTACAAGAGTAGATCTACCACGAGATCAGAGAGGCTAAACCCTAGAAGCTAGCCTATGGTATGATTGTATGTTGTGATTGTTGTCCTACGGACTAAAACCCTTCAGTTTATATAGACACCGGAGAGGGTTAGGGTTACACAAGGTCGGTTACAAAGGAGGAGATATCCATATACGTATTGCCTAGCTTGCCTTCCACGCCAAGTAGAGTCCCATCCGGACACGAGACAAAGTCTTCAATCTTGTATCTTCATAGTATAACAGTCCGGCCAATGGAGATAGTCCGGCTGTCCGGAGACCCCCTAATCCAGGACTCCCTCAGGAAGGCTTAGGGAGCATTCTGGAATTTGGGGCCTCCAGCGGTAGTACTGCTGTACAGGGGCAGACGCACGGGATCCCCAAATCCAGTAGTACCGGAGGTCACAAATTCAGAAATGCTCCACTAAATCTTCAATGCTCCTATCTAGCAGTCATTCAACATCCTACTCAAGCCCCGATTTAGCCAAAAATCGAGAAACCACCATGCATTGCCCTAGAAACCTAGATTCAAAGGAGAGAACCGTAGGAGCAACGAATGAGGGCAATACCGGGTTCGATGGTGAGAGGAGGGGTGGGGAACGATTCCACCGGATGGAATCGTTGAAGACGGTACGGAATCGGCCAGCCAGAGCGACGGTCGGGGTTGCGCGTGGTCGCTTGAGAGAGAGAGAGAGATGTGGGGAGGGAGAGTGAAAGGGTATGGGGGAGTTAGAACTCCCCCTGCCCGATACTTACCCCCACAACGTCCCGCTAAGCGGTAGTACCGCTAGGGGTAGCGGTAGTACCACCCTGGTACTACATCTTGGCAGGAGGCCCAATAGTACCGTTGGATGGAACGGTAGTATCACTTGGAGCTGTAGTACCGCTCCCTCACAGCGGTAGTATCACCGGCAGGGAGATAGAACAACCCAGAAAAGGGGAAAATGGCTTAAGCATGACTAGGGTGGTTGAAGCAAAGGGATAGGTTTGGGATAGAGACTCAAAAGAACAGCACAGGGAAGAGATACTCCAAGTTCTAAAAACAAGAAAACAAGAGCAACTTGGAGTAACTCAAAGCACAAACAGCACCCTAAGGAAGCTACTCGAACAAACACCTCTCAAAGAAGGGCGGTGGCCGAGGCCACCTATGTTTGAGTCAATTGGTATGGCACCACGAAGATTTTAACCTTGGGCCCATGACCCAAACTCGTCTTTGAAGCACAAGTACCATCAACAATGGCAAATGTGAAAGAGTTGATCAATTTATGCATAATGGGGGGAGGGAGTGTTCATTGAGAGAACAACACTCCCCCTATGTCCATGCCTACACCTAAACAAGACATCAAGATGAGTATGCTGGGGTGTGCAAAGGTTCAAGCCACATTGCTCAAATCAATGATATTTAGCTCATGCCTTAACTCGCGAAATCTTGCTTCATCCAAGGGCTTCGTGAAAATATCTGCAAGGTTATCATGAGTGTTGACATAGTTGAGCTCAACCTCTCCTCGCCTAATATGATCCCGGATGAAGTGATATTGAATCTCAATATGCTTCGTCTTGAAGTGTTGCACCAGGTTGAGAGAGATCTTGGTGGCCTTTCATTGTCACACCAAAGAGGCACTTTGTCACAAATGACACCGTAATCCTTTAAAGTTTGCCTCATCCATAGAAGTTGAGCACAACAACTACCGGCGGCCACATACTCCGCCTCGGTGGAAGATAGAGACACACAACTTTGCTTCTTAGAAGACCAACTCACCAAAGAGCAACCAAGAAATTGGCACCCTCCAGAAGTTGACTTCCTATCCACTTTGTCTCCCACCTAATCCGAGTCCGAAAATCCCACAAGATTGAAGTTTGCTCCTCTTGGGTACCATAAGCCAAAGTTTGGGGTATGAGCCAAATATCAAAAGATTCGCTTGACCGCCACATAGTGGCTTTCCTTAGGTGCGGCTTGAAACCATGCACAAATTCCTACACGCAACACGATATCCGGTCTAGATGCACAAAGGTAAAGCAAGGAGCCAATCATAGAACGATATACCTTTTGATCCATCACTTTACCATTAGGATCAATGTCAAGTATGCATTTGACGGGCATTGGAGTAGAGGTCGGCTAGACATCACTTAGCTTGAACCTCTTGAGCTTGTCTTGAGTGTATTTGGCTTGGTTGATGAAGGTTCCTTATCTTCTTTGTTTGATTTCGAACCCAAGAAAGAACTTCAACTATCCCATCATGGACATCTTGAACTTCGAGGTCATGAGAGTGGCAAACTCCTCATTGAAAGCTTTGCTAGGAGAACCAAAGATAATATCATCAACATACAGTTGACATACAATCAAGTCCCCTTTGACCTTCTTAGTAAAAAGAGTGGGGTCGATTTTCCCAATTTCAAACCCACGATCTAGCAACAACTCGGTAGGTGCTCATACCACACATGTGGGGCTTGTTTAAGGCCATAGAGTGCCTTATTGAGTTGGTACACAAGATTGGGGAACTCGGGGTCCTCAAACCCCGGGGGTTGTTTGACATACACCAACTCATTAATCAGACCATTAAGAAAAGCACTCTTCACATCCATTTGTTGCAACTTGAAGTTATGATGAGAAGCATAAGCAATCAACAAACGAATAGATTCAAGGTGAGCGACGGGAGCAAAGGTTTCACCATATTCGATACCCTCGACTTGGGAGTGGCCTTGTGCTACCAAATGAGCCTTGTTGCGAACAATAATCTCATGAGCATCTTGCTTGTTCTTGAATATCCACTTGGTTCCAATAACATTATGGTTCTCCTTTGGCCTTGGCACCAATCTCCACACTTTTTTGTGCTCAAAGTTGTTGAGTTCTTCATGCATGACATTAAGCCAGTCCGGAAACTCGAGCACCTCATAGACCTTTTGGGGTTCAACACAAGAAACAAACGTGTGATGTTCACAATAGTTTGCTAATTGTCTATGAGTGCTTACCCCCTTTCTTAAGCTTCCAAGCACATTCTTCATGAGATGATATTTGGTAGTTAGCTTGGACGCAATCTTGGCGGCACAACACTCAAATTCCTCCTCAATAGAGAGTTGAGGAGCGGTAACTTGGTCATCTTGAGCGTCGTCTTGAGCTTGTTCTTGAGCTTGCTCTTGATCTTGAACTTGCTCGGTGGTAAGAACTTGATCTTGGGCATCACTTGGTGGTTCATAACCATCTTGAGGTTGATCTTGCCCTTGATCTTGTTGATGTCTACTACACAACTTTATTCTTGTAGACACGTGTTGGGCCTCCAAGCGCAGAGTTATGTAGGATAGTAGCAATTTTATTCAAGTGGATGACCTAAGGGTTATCAATCTATGAGAGGTGTAGGATGAAGATGGTCTCTCTCAAATGACCCTGCAACCAAATACAAGAAATCTCTTGTGTCCGCAACACACCCAATACAATGGCAAATTGTATATGCGCATTAGTTCGGCGAAGAGATGGTGATAAAAGTGTAATATTGATGGTAGAAATAAATTTTTATAATCTGAATAAATAAAAACAGCAAGGTAGCAAATAGTAAACGGGCACAAAAACGGTATTGCAATGCTTAAAAATGAGGCCTAGGGTCCGTACTTTCACTAGTGCAACCTCTCAACGATGCTAATATAATTGGATCATATAACCGTCGCTCAACGTGCAATGAAGAATCACTCCAAAGTTCCTATCTAGTGGAGAACATAAGATGGAATTGTTTGTAGGGTACGAAACCACCTCAAAGCTATTCTTTCCGATCAATCTATCCTAGAGTTCGTACTAAAATAACACGAAGCTATTCTTTCTGATCAATCTAACCAAGAGTTCATACTAAAATAACACCAAAACAAATTCAGATTCATAATATTCAATCCAACACAAAGAACTTCAAAGAGTGCCCAAGATTTCTACCGGATAAACAAAGACAAGAACATGCATCAACCCCTATGCATAGATTACCCCAATGTCACCTCGGGAATCCGCAAGTTGAGTGCCAAAACATATATCAAGTGAATCAATATGATACCCCGTTGTCACCATGAGTATTCATATGCAAGACATACATAAAATGTTCTCAAATCCATAAAAGTATTCAATCCGATAAAACAAAATCTCAAAGGGAAAACTCAATTCATCACAACAAGATAGAGAGAGAGAGAAAAACATCATATGATCCGACTATATTAACAAAGCCCCCGATACATCAAGATCGTGACATCTCAAGAACATGAGAGAGAGAGAGAGATTAAACACATAGCTATTGGTACAAACCCTCAGCCCCGAGGGTGGACTACTCCCTCCTCATCGTGGTGACCGTCGGGATGATGAAGATGGCCACCAGAGATGATTCCCCCCTCCGACAAGGTGTCGGAACGGGGTCTAGATTGGTTTTCGGTGGCTACAGAGGCATGCGGCGGCGGAACTTCTGATATAGGTTAACCCCTGATGGTTTCTCTATTTATAGGATTTTTTGGCGTTGGTTTCACGCTAAGATGGGCCTCGAGGTGAGCACAACCCACCGGGGCAAGCCAGACCCACCAGGCGTGCCCTGGTGGGTTGTTCCCTCCTCGTGGCCCTTCTGGCCCTCCCATGAAGCTTCGGGGGTCTCTTTTGTTCCAAAAAAATCTTCAAAAAATTTCAGCTCATTTGGAGAACTTTCATTTTTGCACAAAAACAACACCACGGTAGTTCTGCTAAAAACAGCGTCTGTCCGGGTTAGTTCCATGCAAATCATACTGAAACCATATAAAATTGTTGTAAACATGGCATGAATACTTCATAAATTATAGATGCGTTGGAGACATTTCAGCATCCCCAAGCTTAATTCCTACTCGTCCTCGAGTAGGTAAATGATAAAAGAAATAATATATGAAGTGTGAATGCTAGCAAAGTGCATAAGTTTGATCAATGATAATTTCAATCACTTTTCCTAGCATCATGACAGCAACTCTTTATCATAAAATTTATTATGATAAAGTAGCAATTTAAAATGAAATTTTTGTTGTGGAATGCTACCTACCATATTCATCATATACTCTTTTCTTTTGTAGCATGGACATTTGGACTTGAATGATTCAAAGCAATAGTCTAGTTTTGACATGAGGACTTAAATACTCAAGCATACCAACAAGCAACCATGTCTTTCAAAATATCAACGCTAAAATAAGTTATCCCTAGCCCATCATGCTCAATCATTGATCCATTCATGAAACACACTCGCATATTAACTACACCCAATGCTCAAGTACGATCATAGTGCCCCCTAGTTGGTGCTTTATAAGAGAAGATGGAGACTCAAATTAAGAATAAAAATTGCATAAAGTAAAAGAAAGGCCCTTCGCGGAGGGAAGTAGGGATTTGTAGGGGTGCCAGAGCTCAAAGCAAAAATTGAGAGATAAAAATATTTTGGGAGGCATACTTTTCCCACCAATGAAAACGACTTAGAGCTCCCAACACTTTCCATGCTAGATATATCATAGGCGGTTCCCAAACAGAAAATAAAGTTTATTCCTTTTTCCACCATACTTTCACTTTCCATGGCTAACCGTATCCACGGGTGCCCTCCATACCAACACTTTCCAAGGAATTTATTATTTGACAACATAGAGTAGATTCATTTTTCATTTCGGGACTGGGAATCCCTAATACCTTTGCCTTACTCTTGTGTAATGACAGGTGAATAAACACTCATGTGAGAATAACACATCTAGCATGCAAAATATTGGCCACCCCACCGCCTCGCGAGCGGTACGAGCACACAAAAGAGAATTTTATTTTGAAAAATAAAGATGGCACATACAAATTTGCTTAGAACGGCAAAAGAATACCGCATATAGGTAGGTATAGTGGACTCATGTGGCAAAACTGGTTTAAAGGATTTTGGATGCACAAGTAGTGATCATACTTGGTGCAAAATGAAGGCTAGGAAAAGATTGGGAAGCGACCAACCAAGAAACAAATAATCTCATAAGCGAGCATTAAGCATAATTAACACCGAATAATGCACCACAAGTAGGATGTAATTTCATTGCATAACTATTGACTTTCGTGCTTGCATAGGGTATCACAAACCTTAACCCCAATATTCCTACTAAAGCATAATTACTCATCAACATGACTCACATATCACATCATCATATCTCAAAACTATTACAAGGAATCAAGTTTATTTTGTCCAATGATCTTCATGAAAGTTTTTATTATGTCCTTCTTGGATATCTATCACTTTGGGACTAATTTTCATGTGTTGCTTTTGATAAGCTCAAACAAATATAAGTGAAGATCATGAGAATAATATTTATTTCTATCAAATTAATTTAAGTGAAGCAAGAGAGAATTTCTTAAAACATACTAGAGCACACCGTGCTCAAAAAGATATAAGCGAAGAGAGCAATTCCATAGAAAAGAGCTTCATTGACGGGATGTGAATGCCGCTTACTTAGCCTCCCTGGCAACTATTTGAGGACTCTATTTTATTTAAAAACTTTCATATCTAAGCATTTTATTAAAACAGCAAGCAAAATAAAATAAAATGACATTCCAAGAATAGCACACATCATGTGAAGAAGCAAAAACTTAGGCTCAACCGATACAAACCGATAATTGTTGAAGAAAAAAGGCGGGATGCCTACCGGGGCATCCCCAAGCTTAGATGATTGAGACTTCTTTAAATATTATCTTGGGACGCCTTGGGAATCCCCAAGCTTGAGCTTTTGTGTCTCCTTAATTCTTCTCATATCACGGTTTTCCTAAATCTCAAAAGCTTCGTCCACACAAAACTCAACAAGAACTCGTGAGATAAGTTAGTATAAACCAATGCAAAAACCTTATCATTCTCTACTGTAGCAAATCACTAAAATTATTATTAAACATTTCATACTAAATGCCTCTGCATATTTAATACTCCTATCCTCAAATAGAATCATTAAACAAGCAAACATATGCAAACAATGCGAACATAACAGCAATCTGCCAAAACAGTACAGTTTCTAAAGAATGCAAGAGTATCAATACTTACCTAACTCCAAAAGTTATGAAAAATTTCCACACTGTTTAAAATTTATCAGAGATCATTTTTCAAAAAGTTTCAACATTTTATCACATTCTGACTTTTCTAGGGAATTTTTGCAACAGTGGTAAACTTTCTGTTTCCAAACTGCAACATGTAGGCTTGCAAAATAAGCATAGTAAAGGCTATCATTGCCACTTTTATTGAAATAAAAGATGCAAAACATTATTATAAATAAAATCAAGAAAATCCTAACAAAATAAAATGACACTCCAAGTAAAACTCATATCATGTGACGAATGAAGACATAGCTCTGAGTGAGGTTACCGATAATGTTGAAGACGAAAGAGGGGATGCCTTCCGGGGCATGCCCAAGCTTAGTTGCTTATATCTTCCTTGAATATTACCTTGCGGTGCCTTGGGAATCCCCAATATTATGGTCTTGTCACTCTTTATTCTCCTCATGTCGACATCTCACCCAAAACTTGAAAACTTCAATCACACAAAACTTAACCCAACTTTGTGAGATAGGTTAGTATGATAAAGAGCAAACCATTTCACTTTTGGTACTGTCAAAGACAAGATTCATAATTGTTATCACACAATTCCTACTTTAGCATATCATTTCCACAATTTATATTGAGCAATATAAGCCATGCAAACTAGAAAAGAAGCAAACTATGCATTGAAAACAGAATCTGTTAAAAACAGAACAGTCTGTAGTAATATGTACTCCAACAATACTTCTTCTACTCCAAAAATTCTGAAAAAAATAGTAAAGCCTGGGAAATTTGTTTATTAATCTTCTGCAAAAAGAATCAGCATTTTATCACATTTCTGTTAAAAATTAGAATTGTTTTCCTGAGCGCAAAAGTTTCTTTTTTTAGCAAGATCAAATCAACTATCACCATAAGCCATCCCAAAGGTCTTACTTGGCACTTTATTGAAACAAAATAAATAAAACATGATTACTACAGTAGCCTAATCATGTTAACACACAAAAACAGTAGGTAAAAGTGTTGGGTTGTCTCCCAACAAGCACTTTTCTTTAATGACTTTTAGCTAGGCATGATGATTTCAATGATGCTCGCATAAAAGATAAGAATTGAAACATAAAGAGAGCATCATGAAGAACATGACAAACACATTTAAGTCTAATACACTTCCTATGCATAGGGATTTTGTGAGCAAACAATTTATGGGAACAAGAATCAACTATCATAGGTAGGCAAAACAAGCATAACTTCAAGATTTTCAACACATAGAGGGGAAACTTGATATTGTTGCAATACCTACAAGCAAATGTTCCTCTCTCATAATAATTTTTAGTAGCATAATGAACGAATTCAAGAATATAGCTATCACATAAATTATTATTTTCATGATGCATGAGCATAGAAATTTTCTCACTCTCCACACAAGCAAATTTATTCTCATGAATAGTAGTGGGAGCAAACTCAACAAAATAACTATCATGTGATTGAAAATTAAAATCATGATGACAAGTTTCATGGTTATCATTATTCAATATAGCATACATGTCATCACCATAATCATCATAGATAGCAACTTTGTTGTCATAATCAATTGCAACCTCTTCCAAAATAGTGGATTCATCATCAAATAAAGTCATGACATCTCCGAATCCACTTTCATCAATATAATCATCATAAATAGGAGGTGTGCAATCATCATAATAAATTTTCTCAACAAAACTTGGGGGACTAAAAATATCATCTTCATCAAATATAGCATCCCCAAGCTTATGGCTTTGCATATCATTAGCATCATGGATATTCAAAGAATTCATACTAGCAATATTGCAATCATGCTCATCATTCAAACATTTTGTGCCAAAAATTTTATTGACTTCTTCTTATAACAACTGAGCACATTTTTCTGATCCATCATTTTCAAGAAAGATATTATAAAGATGATCAATAATATAATGCAACCTCAATTCTGTTTTTTATGTAGTTTCCTTTTTTGTAAACCAAACTAGTGATAAAACAAGAAACTAGAAGATTTGATTACAAGATCTAAAGATATACCTTCAAGCACTCACCTCCCCGGCAACGGTGCCAAAAAAGAGCTTGCTGTCTACTACGCAACGTTATTCTTGTAGACACATGTTGGGCCTCCAAGCGCAGAGTTTTGTAGGACCAATTTTCCCTCAAGTGGATGACCTAAGGTTTATCAATCCGTGAGAGGTGTAGGATGAAAGTGGTCTCTCTCAAACGACCCTGCAACCAAATACAAGAAATCCCTTGTGTCTGCAACACACCCAATACAATGGCAAATTGTATAGGTGCACTAGTTCGGCGAAGAGATGGTGATAAACGTGTAATATTGATGGTAGAAATATATTTTTATAATCTGAATAAATAAAAACGGCAAGGTAGCAAATAGTAAACGGGCACAAAAACGGTATTGCAATGCTTGAAAATGAGGCCTAGGGTCCGTACTTTCACTAGTGCAACCTCTCAACAATGCTAATATAATTGGATCATATAACCGTCCCTCAACGTGCAATGAAGAATCACTCCAAAGTTCCTATCTAGCGGAGAGCATAAGACGGAATTGATTGTAGGGTACGGAACCACCTCAAAGCTATTCTTTCCGATCAATCTATCCTAGAGTTCGTACTAAAATAACACGAAGCTATTCTTTCCGATCGATCTAACCAAGAGTTTGTACTAAAATAACACCAAAGCAAATTCAGATTCATAATATTCAATCCAACACAAAGAACTTCAAAGGGTGCCCAAGATTTCTAGCGGGGAAACAAAGACAAGACCGTGCATCAACCCCTATGCATAGATTACCCCAATGTCACCTCGGGAATCCGCAAGTTGAGTGCCAAATACTATATCAAGTGAATCAATATGATACCCCATTGTCACCACGAGTATTCATATGCAAGACATACATAAAGTGTTCTCAAATCCATAAAAGTATTCAATTCGATAAAACAAAATCTCAAAGGGAAAACTCAATTCATCACAACAAGATAGAGAGGGGGAAATACCATATGATCCGACTATATTAACAAAGCCCCCGATACATCAAGATCGTGACATCTCAAGAACATGAGAGAGAGAGATTAAACACATAGCTATTGGTACAAACCCTCAGCCCCGAGGGTGGACTACTCCCTCCTCATCGTGGTGACCGTCGGGATGATGAAGATGGCCACCGGAGATGATTCCCCCCTCCGGCAAGGTGCCGGAACGGGGTCTAGATTGGTTTTCGGTGGCTACAGAGGCCTGCGGCGACGGAACTTCTCATCTAGGTTAACCCCTGATGATTTCTCTATTTATAGGATTTTTTGGCATTGGTTTCACACTAATATGGGCCTCGAGTTGAGCACAGCCCACCGGGGCAAGCCAGGCCCACCAGGCACGCCCTGGTGGGTTGTGCCCTCCTCGTGGCTCTTCTGGCCCTCCCACGAAGCTTCGGGGGTGAGGGAGTCCTGGATTAGGGGGTCTCCGGATAGCCAGACTATATCCTTTGGCCGGACTGTTGGACTATGAAGATACAAGATTGAAGACTTCGTCTCATGTCCGGATGGGACTCTACTTGGCGTGGAAGGCAAGCTAGGCAATACGGATATGTATATCTCCTCCTTTGCAACCGACCTTGTGTAACCCTAGCCCTCTCCGGTGTCTATATAAACCAGAGGGTTTTAGTCCGTAGGACAAGATACAATCATACCATAGGCTAGCTTCTAGGGTTTAGCCTCTCTGATCTCGTGGTAGATCTACTCTTGTACTACCCATATCATCAATATTAATCGATCAGGACGTAGGGTTTTACCTCCATCAAGAGGGCCTGAACCTGGGTAAAACATCGTGCCCCCTGCCTCCTGTTACCATCCGCCTTAGACGCGTAGTTCGGGACCCCCTACCCGAGATCCGCCGGTTTTGACACCGACATTGGTGCTTTCATTGAGAGTTCCTCTGTGTCGTCGCCGGAAGGAAGGATGTCTCGTCTCATCTTTAAAGATGGTACTACTGTTGGGGGAGCTTTGGCTGTCGGCCAAACACTCCGGCTAGGCGGGTTCATCATGACCGCCTGTTCGGCCGCCGCGCCGATGATGAATTCTCGGGTCATCCAAAATAGCCTCCACGTCAAATCGGCACTCATCAAACAGATGGATCCAATGGAGCTCTCCTCCTTAAACGAGCTCTTGGATCACATCGCCGCCTTGGGAGTCGCTACGGACTATGATCGGATTGGGCTTAAACCCGATCAAAGGGAGATTAACTCTCCACTGGTCACCCATCATATTGCAGTGGTGGAGGAACAATGCGGCAACCTTTCCTCTATCCTGAGGACTAAATATGTCCGGATTCCCGAGCTCTCTGAGCCGGACGCCCGTTTGCGGGAGGACAACACCCAATCCCTGAACTTAGAGTCAGGCAGCGGGCCAGGATTATCGGGTCACACCCCAGAACTGGAACTTTCAAAATTGGAAATTCCTCGGCCCCTGGATCCCAGATCAGGTGAGGGTTCGGATTCAATTCCACCCACCCACCCAAACATAAGCGATCTTTCCCACATCAGGCAAGAGCCCCAGGAAACAGTACATCACTATTGGGCCAGATTCCTCCTTGCGATGAACAAGGTTAAGGACTGTCACGAGGAAGACGCAATCCTATTTTTCTGCAATAATTGCACAGACAAGGGGATCCTTAACGCCATAAATCACCGTGAGATAACACGCTTCGCTGACTTGGCATCCATAGTACGAAAGTACTGTGCGATGGAAAGTGCCTGGAAAACCGAAGTAAACTTTTGGGATAATCCATCCCTGAATACAAACCCAGTCCGAAACAAAAGGGTGCATTATCACAATACACCCGGGTCAACTACCAAAAAGCAAAAACCCTCTACAGGGTATGGAACCGTACCGGAAGGATGGCTCAACGGACCCTGCAAAATTCATAGTACAGCGGATATAATACCAATGCACAGCCTTAGAGCATGTTGGATACTCCGGCAGGTGGCCAAAAGTGGTGAGGATCTTCTTATCCCACATACCACGGAGTACCATCCAGTGGATAACAATACGGTGTTAACAGTGTTCGAGACCTTTGCGTCAAATAACAGGCGCAAGCGAACACTCTGCAGCATGGCCGAAATCTGCCACGTAGCAGCAACAAATCCATGGAGTGACACGGCTATTACCTTCAATGCCAGTGATGAACCCAAATTCCGAACAGCCCGAGCACCAGCCGCACTGGTCCTCGGTCCAATCGTGGACGGCTTTCGACTCACCAAAGTACTCATGGACGGCGGCAGCGGACTAAACCTCATCTATGAGGAAACCCTTCAAAACATGGAAATAGACTGGAGCCGCATCGAGCAAAGTAGCACAACCTTTAGAGGAATTATCCCAAGTCGGGAAGCACGCTGTGCTGGGAAAATCACACTAGATGTGGTATTCGGGAGGCATTCACAATCTTCCAAGCCGTACCCCATTACGGGTACATGAAGCTCAAAATGCCCGGGCCCAATGGAATCATCACTCTCGCCAGTGATCCGGACACAGCACTCCGCGCCGAAAACAAAACAGCCGCATTGGCCCTCGAGGCACTCTCTGAAGCCCTCTTGGCCGAGGAATTAACCATGCTACGCTCCACAGTGGACAGGGATGATGTGATACTCGACAAGAGATCCAAGTCCACCTCTTTTAAACCAGCAGATGAAATAGTCAAATTCCAAGTCCACCCAATGGACCCTACAAAAACAGCCTCCATCGGGGCACAGCTAAGCCCCGCTGTCGGTGTCAAAACCGGCGGATCTCGGGTAGGGGGTCCCGAACTGTGCGTCTAGGCCGGATGGTAACAGGAGGCAAGGGACACAAAGTTCTACCCAGGTTCGGGCCCTCTTGATGGAGGTAAAACCCTACGTCCTGCTTGATTAATATTGATGATATGGGTAGTACAAGAGTAGATCTACCACGAGATCGGAGAGGCTAAACCCTAGAAGCTAGCCTATGGTATGATTGTTGTTCTGTATGTTGTGCTACAGACTAAAACCCTCCGGTTTATATAGACACCGGAGAGGGTTAGGGTTACACAAAGTCGATTACAATGGTAGGAGATCTACATATCCGTATCGCCAAGCTTGCCTTCCACGCCAAGGAAAGTCCCTTCCGGACACGGGACGAAGTCTTCAATCTTGTATCTTCATAGTCCAGGAGTCCGGCTGAAGGTATAGTCTGGCCATCCGGACACCCCCTAATCCAGGACTCCCTCAGTAGCCCCCGAACCAGGCTTCAATGACGATGAGTCTGGTGCGCAGATTGTCTTCGGCATTGCAAGGCGGGTTCTCCTCCAAATTCCGTGTACCTGTTGAATAAAGTCCGGCTTCTTGTAAATGTTGCGCTCCTTGGCTTCTACGCCCAATAACGGCTGTCTCCCATGCGTCAAACGAATATGAAAAGTCTGAGTGTATTTACATCCACACCCCTAGCCGCGTAAATGAGCCACCCATTTAAGGGGACGAGGATTTAGATCCAAACCACACCTTCTCCCCCTCGCGAGTGTTCATCAGAGCGCATCCGACAAAGGTCCATACCACCATGGCCAGCCATCGCAACTCCTCCTTTCTCCCTTCCAGCCCTCAGCCTGGATATTGGGAGAGATGCTCCATCCCGCATAGCGAGCTAGTAACGCTCCAGACCAAGGGATTTCTCCCCCCGGCCTATATGGTCCCGGTTCGAGCCGGTCTTGCCATCTATAATGGCGGAGAGCAAGCGGATAGTGCCCCTAATCCCTCCAAAGGAGAGAGGGTATGCCTCGTCCCTTATTTAATAAGAGGGCTCGGATTTCCAATCCATCCGTTTCTCCGGGGGCTCCTGGAGTTCTATGGACTCCAGCTACACAATCTTACGCCTGCCTCCGTATTGCATATCGCGGGCTTCGTAACCCTCTGCGAGCTGTTTTTGGGTGTTGAGGCTCATTTCGGGCTGTGGAAAGAGCTATTCTGACTTGTGCCCCGTTCTCAGAAGGGGTCAATATATCAAGTGGGTGGAGCCGAAGTGTGGTGCATCACTGGGACCGGATATCTATCCGGAACCCCAAAGAAGGCGTCCGAGGACTGGCCTTCGGAATGGTTTTACATAGAGGACGTCCCGCTGCCGGATCCTGTCCGGATCGACCTCCCTGAGTTCAACAGTGCTCCACTAAAGAAGTGCCTAAGTTGGCGTCCATGGAGCCCTCAGAGGGAAAGTGACAAGGACGTCCTTTACCTGATGGGCCAGATAAGATTGTTAGCTCATTCCGGACTGACCATGATCGGGGTCATGGCCGCATGCATCATGCGAGGGGTGCAGCCGCTATAGTATAGAGGCCACCCCATGTGGGATTTCAACGGGGAGGACGACGCCACCCGCTACGGCCGTAAGGGACCGGATTCGGCTACGGCCCTAACAAAGACCTTGTCTGCTTTGTACAAGGGAGAAGAGGAGGAATTTCTCTGCGTCAACCCACAGGGTGGATTTTCTATGTACAATCCCCCAAGCTGGGTAAGTGGTCACATTTACTTGCCCATCCATTTTATATTCCCATTGTTAAATATTCAGTCTAACGACTTCAACGCAGGAACTGCGCCAGTCTGTTAAAGAAATAAACAGCGCTCCTCCACAACCCAAGGACCCAGGACGGTCCCTCGACCCGGCCTCTCAAGAGGATCCAGACTTATCTGTGGAGCTGATTGATGGAGTGTTCCATCAATTGAGCAAGGACAACGCCTTGGTGTCCATTACGGCCGATTACCCAGGGCTAATCCCGGCCTCCCAGGTAACTGAGATCGAAGTCCCAGTACCCCGAATAGGGGTCCGCCCTCTCGTGTTTTCAGTTTCCTGATTACAACCGAGCTTTGCAGGGGAGGTTTTTGAGACGGGAGGCCGAACCTGCGGCGACAAGCCAACGAGGGGCCGCAGGGCCCCGTGGGCAGAAAAGAGGTGCAGTCCGGACCGAGGCGTCAACGCAAAGGTATGGCGCGCCCCCTTATCCCAGGTGTTATACCTTCAAGGCATATTAACACTCGTGCTCTCTTCAGGACAAAGAGACCTCGCCAGACTATATCCGGCGAGGCTGCCAATCGTGCCTCCACCAGCCAGGCTCCAAAGCCTGGTCCGGAGGCGGAGGCGAACACAAGGCGCGCACCGGAAGCTGCTCCAACGGAGGATGTGGACAGGTTGTCTGCCACCAACTCTGAGGTGGAGAGTGCCATGAACCACAGGCATCGCCGGACAATTCTTCGCGATGCTTGTTTCTCCCGAGAGGCATTAGGTGCCTTCAATTCGGGAGATGCGTACCTCCGTGCCGCTCAAAATGGTCTAGCCAGAGCCACGGGGCAATATGTAAAAGACATACGGGTAAGAAAATTTTGGTAATTATATATATATATATACCAGTAGCCCCCGAGACTTGAAACAGTTAGAATAACTGATTTAAGGATCATTTGTTATGCAGGTTCTTACAGAAAAGAATTCCCTACTGTCCCAGGAGCTGGAAGAGTGCAAAGCCCAACTTGAGGCCGCACTAGCCGCGGCAGGGGAGCCCAAGGAGACCCCCTCTGGTAATATACACTTCGAAAGATAAGTATTTTGCGAAGCACGGCATGGGTGCGAATCTGACAAATAAAATTGCAGATGGCGCCGGATTGAGTCCGGAAAGGCAACAACTCCTACGCTAGCTGAAGGCTGGTGAGAAGGTGCTGACAAAGGTGAGGCGGGAGAAGAAAGATCTCCAAGATGCCAACACCAAGCTGGGCATCGACCTGAAAGATGTTTGTGCCCAGCTGTCAGACTCTGTTAAGGAGAATCAGCGGCTTCGGCGCGGCATATTTAGTAAGTGCTTGAGCAAACCTTTGAAAAAAAGTTCGGCGGGGAAGTCGACTAACAGAGTAATGTCTGTAGGTGTGCTAACATGTCGTCCTGCAGAGGAGATGCCCGGTTCTACGGGTGACCTTCTTCCCGAGCTCTCGCAACTGCTCGAGCAAGTTCGGCAGGCGATGCAAGGCGTCGCCCAGGCCTTGTAGCCATCCATATCCATGCCCGAAGGTCTTGGAGAGCTTGCGGAGAAGCTAAAGGGAGCACGGCGGCGCTTCCGATTGTGGAAGATATCGGCCTGCCGTCAAGGCGCTAGGGAGGCCTGGGCCATGGTGAAGACGCGGTACACAAAGGCTGACCCCAACCACATGGCCGAGGTTGGTCCTGTGGGGCCCGATGGGAAGGAGATCCCTGTAAGCTTAGTATACGGCCAAGTAGAATTGGCTGCAAAGTATTCCCAGTAGGATTGTAAATTAGACAGCCTGTTAGATGGTATTGAAGAGGAATACAATCGGTCAGAATGACTATGTAATTTAATTGACATTTATAATGCCTTCTAGCCGGATTGTAGATCGTTTGTCATGGCCGACCTTTTCGCTTCAGCCTCGGGACCTGATGGTCCGGAGTGTGTCCGAATTCCCATGTGGTTATATAAGAACCGGGGAATGCATGGAGACCAGGCGTAGGGGTCATTAGTGCGTGAACAGACAAGTGCCCGACTAGTTATGTTATATTACATGGTTAGTAAGAAACATCTTCCAGGGAGAATAGTTCCGTTAGGGGTTCCTTTCCCTGGGAGGCATGCCCTAAAGTGCATGCCCATTCTGCGAAAAAGACGTGGGAAAAAGCATCTGGGGGCGCATAAATAAATAAGTGAAAAGATTATCTTTTAGGTCACTGACTGAATATTCCCTTAAGAACGCTAGCTTTTGGCTTCACCCAGTCTGAGGTACACATCCGGCTGATCCGGCAGTAACAATCACAGAGGTGCTCCCTTTACCGCCTAGCCGAATAATCGGGAACGTAGGGGTAAGCACAGGAGCCAGGCAAGCCAACTTGGCCAAAACTTAAGTCATATCGATGCATATAATGGTGAAATAAAAGGTACATGCGGAAGTGTAACACATGTGTTGGGCATGAAGCCCGTATAAATAAGCTTCTGTTAAAATAAGCCCCCAGGTTTAATGAGTGCGAATAGCACGTCATTTGATGAGCCTTTAAAGGCTATAAGAGAAAGGAAGGGGAGAAGGAGAGAAATGTAAGACAGACAGTATATAAAAAATGGACAGAGGAAGGAGACGAACACAGAGTCCGGCACTAGGCATAGAATCTTCGGAGACGGGCTGCGTTCCATGGGTTCGGCTCGAGTCGGTTATCCGATGCATCTCGCAGGCAGTACGCTCCACCAATCAGAACTTGGTCAATTATGAAGGGACCTTCCCACTTGGGCTTGAGTTTGTCCTTTTTCTTGTCCGGCAAGCGTAGAACTAATTCGTCAACGTTATAATTTTTGGCCCGTACTTCTCTGCTTTGGTATCTTCGAGCTTGCTATTGATAGAATGCGGAACGGGCTTTTGCCACGTCACGCTCCTCCTCCAATGCGTCCAAACTGTCCTGCCAATCGAGCTCGGCTTCTCTTTCTTCGTACATGCGCACTCGAGGTGAGTCATGAATTATGTCGCAAGGCAAAACTGCCTCTGCGTCGTACACCATAAAGAATGATGTGTATCCGGTGGTGCGATTCGGTGTGGTCCGCAGCCCCCAGAGTACGGAGTCGAGCTCCTCTACCCAGTGCGTGTTAGATTCCTTGAGGACCGCACTAATCTGGGTTTGATGCCGCTGATGATAAGACCATTTGCACGTTCGACCTAGCCGTTAGTTTGTGGGTGATAGACGGAAGCATAATCGAGCTTGATGCCCATGTTTTTGCACCAGAGTTTTACCTCGTCGGCCGTAAATTTCGTGCCGTTATCAGTGATGATGCTGTGGGGGACGCCATAACGGTGTACAACCCTGGATATAAAACTATCACCGGTCCGGATTTGGTCGTCTTAACAGGCTTGGCTTCTATCCATTTGGTGAACTTATCCATCATGACCAGTAAGTATTTTTGCTTGTGGGTTCCGCCTTTAAGGGGTCCAACCATGTCAAGCCCCCAGACCGCGAAGGGACAAGTGATGGGGATAGTTTGGAGGGCGGTGGGTGGCATATGGATTTGGTTTGCAAAGAGCTGGCAACCGACGCATCGTTGGACTAAGTCCTGGGCGTCTGCCTGGGCCGTCGGCCAATAAAAGCCTGTACGGAAGGCCTTGCTTACAAGGGACTGAGCTGCAGCGTGATGACCGCCGAGTCCGGCATGAATTTCAGCCAGGAGGTTCCGCCCTTCCTCTTCAGAGATGCACCTTTGAAGGACTCCGGTAGTGCTTTTCTTATAAAGCTCTCCCTCGTGGACTTTGTAGGCTTTGGATCGCCGCACTATGCAGCATGCCTCATTTTGGTCCTCGGGGAGTTCATGCCTAGTAAGGTAGGCGAGGAATGGTTCTGTCCACGGGGCGATGACGGCCATTATTACGTGGGCTGAAGGTGTTATTTCATTGGCAGAGCCTCCGATTGTGTCAGAATGTTCGGTGTCGGGCAGTGCGGTTGGGTCCGGGCTGTTATTGTTCGGCTCCCCTTCCCATACTATAGATGGCTTGAACAGCCTTTCCAAGAAGATGTTGGGGGGGACTACATCGCGTTTTGCGCCGATGCGTGCCAGGACATCTGCCGCCTGATTATTTTCCCGGGCTATATGGTGAAATTCAATCCCTTCAAACCGAGCTGACATTTTTAGGACGGCGTTGCGGTAAGCTGCCATTTTTGGATCCTTGGCATCAAATTCTCCATTTATTTGGGATATTGCGAGGTTCGAGTCCTCACGCACCTCTAGGAGTTGAATGCCCATGGATACTGCCATCCGGAGACCATGTAAAAGGGCCTCATATTCGGCTGCATTGTTGGAGTCTGTGTACATAATCTGGAGTACGTATTGAACTGTGTCTCCTGTGGGGGACGTCAAAACGACACCAGCCCCTAGTTCGGCCAACATCTTGGAGCCGTCGAAATGCATGAT
This sequence comes from Triticum urartu, assembly GCF_056163025.1. Classification (NCBI taxonomy): domain Eukaryota; kingdom Viridiplantae; phylum Streptophyta; class Magnoliopsida; order Poales; family Poaceae; genus Triticum; species Triticum urartu. The sequence continues at coordinate 608,130,378 of NC_141875.1, read as the reverse complement.
CCAATTTGAATATGTGTCGTACTCTTTAGGGAGTTCGGCCTCCGTCCATTCTGCGACGAAGTCGGCCAAAACTTCTGACTTGATGGCTCGCCGTGGCTTATAAGTTATGTCGAACGGGAGGAGCTCAATGGCCCATTTTGCAATCCGGCCCGGTGCGTCACAGTTGTTTATAATATCGTTAAGTGGTACTTCCGAGGCTACTGTTATTGAACACTCTTGAAAGTAGTGTCGTAGCTTCCGGGATGCCATGAATACCGCGTAAGCAATCTTTTGATAATGCGGGTACCGTGATTTGCACAGAGTGAGGATAGTGGACACATAATAGACCGGCTTTTGAAGGGGGAATTTGTGTCCGTCTGTTTCTCGTTCGACGACGAGCACTGCGCTTACAACCTGATGTGTTGCTGCAATGTACAATAGCATTGGTTCACCAATGTTTGGCGCGGCCAGGACTGGGTTTGTTGCCAATATGGCTTTTATTTCGTCGAGTCCGGCTGTGGCTGCATCCGTCCATTCGAAGTGTTCGGTGCGCCGAAGGAGGCGGTAAAGGGGGCTCAAAGGCCAAGGAATTTCCGAACTCGAAAATTTGGATTCCTGGATGTTGTCCAATGAATCCAGCCCGTCGCCTGACTCTAAGTTCAGGTCTTGAGTGATATCCTCCCCTCCACGGGTATCCGGCTTGGAGGGATCGGGAATCCGGACGTAGCTAGTCCTTAAGATAGATGAAGGGTCGCCGCACTGTCCCTCTACCACGGCAACGTGATGGGTGACTTGGGGAGAGTTAATCTCTCTCAGATCGGGTTTAGGCCCAATCTGGTCGTAATCCGTAGCAACTCCCAGGGCGGCGATGCGATCCAAGAGCTCATTTATGGAGGAGAGCTCCATTGGATCTAACTGCTCGGCGAGTTCCGAGCTGACATGAAGATTATTTTCGATGGCTCGAGAGGTCATCGTCGGCGCAGAAGCCGAACAGGCGGTCATAAGAAAACCACCTAGCCGGAGTGTTTGGCCGACAGCCAAAGCTCCCTTAGCAACGGTGCCGTCTTTAAAGACGGGTCGAGGCATCCTTCCTAATGGCGACGACACAAAGGAACTCTCAATGAAAGCACCAATGTCGATGTCAAAACCGGCGGATCTCGGGTAGGGGGTCCCGAACTGTGCGTCTAGGCCGGATGGTAACAGGAGGCAAGGGACACGAAGTTTTACCCAGGTTCGGGCCCTCTTGATGGAGGTAAAACCCTACGTCCTGCTTGATTAATATTGATGATATGGGTAGTACAAGAGTAGATCTACCACGAGATCGGAGAGGCTAAACCCTAGAAGCTAGCCTATGGTATGATTGTTGTTCTGTATGTTGTGCTACGGACTAAAACCCTCCGGTTTATATAGACACCGGAGAGGGTTAGGGTTACACAAAGTCGGTTACAATGGTAGGAGATCTACATATCCGTATCGCCAAGCTTGCGTTCCACGCCAAGGAAAGTCCCTTCCGGACACGGGACGAAGTCTTCAATCTTGTATCTTCATAGTCCAGGAGTTTGGCTGAAGGTATAGTCCGGCCATCCGGACACCCCCTAATCCAGGACTCCCTCACCCGCTGTGGATGCCGCACTACGAGAGTTCCTGCGCGAGAACTGGGACATATTCGCCTGGCATCCCTCAGACATGCCAGGAATCCCATGCAGGCTGGCCGAGCATAGCCTCAATATCCTAAAGGGATTCAAGTCGGTCAAGCAAGCTCTTCGGCGTTTCTCTAAACCTAAGAGACAGGCCATGGGAGAGGAACTAGCCAAGTTATTGGAGGCCGGATTCATCAAAGAAATAAAACACCCGGACTGGCTAGCAAACCTGGTGATGGTACCAAAGAAGGACAAATCATGGCGCCTTTGTGTCAACTTCAAAGACCTCAATAAAGCTTGCCCAAAGGATCCCTTCCCCCTCCCACGCATCGATCAAATCATTGATGCTACTGCAGGACACGAGTCATTATGTTTCCTCGATGCATACTCCGGTTACCACCAAATCAAGATGGTGGAGTCCGGCCAAGCCGCAACGGCATTCATCACACCATACGGTCCCTTCTGTTTTAACACAATGCCTTTTGGGCTCAAAAACGCCGGCGCAACATATCAGCGCATGATTCAGACATGTCTGGAGAAACAAATCGGCAAAACAGTAGAGGCATACGTAGACGATGTGGTCGTCAAAACCAAACACGTCGACTCTTTGATAGACGACTTGAGGCTCACATTCGACAACCTCCGAACATATGACATCAAGCTCAATCCGGAAAAATGCGTTTTCGGCGTACCAGCCGGAAAGCTCCTGGGATTCATTGTCTCCAGTAGAGGTATTGAAGCTAATCCGGCCAAAATCTGAGCGTTGTCATAGTTGGCTACCCCAACAGACCTCAAACAAATCCAGAAGCTAACTGGATGCGTGGCGGCTCTAAGCCGCTTTATCTCCCGCTTGGGAGAAAAGGCTTTACCCCTTTATCGCCTCCTTTGGCGCACCGAACACTTCGAGTGGACGGACGCGGCCATAGCCGGATTGGAAGAAATAAAGGCCATTCTGGCAACCAACCCAATCCTGGCCGCACCAAACATCGGTGAACCAATGATGTTGTACATTGCGGCAACTCATAAAGTTGTAAGCGCGGTGCCCGTTGTCGAACGGGAAGCGGACGGACACAAATTCCCTCCTCAAAAGCCGGTATACTATGTATCCACTGTCCTCACTCCATGCAAATCACGGTACCCGCATTACCAAAAAATAGCATATGCGGTATTCATGGCATCGTGGAAACTGCGACACTACTTTCAAGAGTGTTCGATTACAGTAGCCTTGGAAGTGCCACTTAATGATATTATCAACAACCATGACGCTACGGGCCGGATTGCCAAATGGGCCATTGAGCTCCTCCCATTCGACATAACATACAAACCTCGCTGAGCCATTAAATCGCAAGTACTGGCCGACTTCGTCGCCGAATGGACGGAGGCCGAACTCCCTAAAGAGTACGGCGCATACTCCAATTGGATCATGCACTTAGATGGTTCTAAAATGCTGGCCGGTCTAGGGGCTGGCGTCGTCCTGACGTCCCCAACCAGAGATACCGTTCGGTACATACTGCAAACATTGTATACAGATTCCAACAATGCAGCCGAATACGAAGCTCTGTTGCATGGTCTTCGGATGGCAGTCTCCATGGGCATTCAACGCCTGGAGGTGCGTGGGGATTCAAACCTCGCAATATCCCAAATAAACGGAGATTTCGACGCCAAGGATCCGAAAATGGCGGCCTATCGAAATGCCATCCTAAAAATGTCAGCTCGGTTCGAGGGACTCGAATTTCATCATGTGGCTCGGGAAAACAATCAGATGGCGGATATCCTCGCCCGCATTGGCGCAAAACGCGACGCGGTCCCGCCCAACATATTCCTGGAGAGGCTCTTCAAGCCATCCGTAGCATGGGAAGGGGACACCGGTAACAACAGTCCGGACCCGGCCAAAATACCCGATACCGAACTCTCTGACACAATCGGAGGCTCCGCCACCGAAATAACACCTTCAGCCCACGAAATAATGGCCTTTATTGCCCCGTCGACAGAACCATTCCTGGCCTACCTAACTAGACAGGAACTTCCGGAGGAGCAAAATGAGGCACGCTGCATAGTGCGGCGATCCAAGGCCTACAGGGTCCATGAGGGAGAATTGTACAAGAAAAGCACTACCGGAGTCCTTCAAAGGTGCATCTCCGAATAGGAAGGGCGGAATCTTTTGGCAGAAATTCACGCCGGACTCGGCGGTCATCACGCCGCAGCGCGGGCTCTTGTAAGCAAGGCCTTCCGTACAGGATTCTATTGGCCAACGGCCCGGGCAGATGCACAGGACTTGGTCCAACGTTGCGCCGGTTGCCAGCTTTTTGCAAATCGAAGCCACATGCCACCCACCGCCCTCCAAACAATCCCCATTACATAGCCCTTTGCGGTCTGGGGGCTTGACATGGTTGGACCCCTTAAAGGGGGAACCCGCAAGAAAAAATACTTATTATTCATGGTGGATAAATTCACCAAATGGATAGAGGCCAACCCGGTTAAAACAGCTGAATCCGGACCGGTGATAGATTTCATATCCGGGGTTGTACACCGTTATGGCGTCCCCCACAGCATCATCACTCATAATGGCACAAACTTCACGGCCGACGAGGTAAAACTCTAGTGCAGCAAAATGGGCATCAAGCTTGATTATGCCTCAGTCTATCACCCACAAACCAACGGTAAAGTCGAGCGAGCAAACGGTCTTATAATGAGTGGCATTAAACCTAGATTAGTGTGTTCCTTAATGGAGTCTAACACGCACTGGGTAGAGGAGCTCGACTCCATACTCTGGGGGCTGTGGACCACGCCGAATCGTAGTACCAGATATACACCCTTCTTTATGGTGTACGGCGCAGAGGCAGTCTTGCCCTGTGACATAATTCATGACTCACCTAGAGTGCGCATGTACGAAGAAAGAGGAGCCAAACTCGATCAGCAGGACAGTCTGGACACCTTGGAGAGGAGCGCGACGTAGCCAAAGCCCGTTCCACATTTTACCAGCAACAGGCTCGCAGATACCAAAGCAGAGAAGTATGGGCCGAAACTTATAACGTTGGCGAACTAGTTCTACGCCTGTCGGATAAGAAAAAGAACAAGCTCGAGCCCTAATGGGAAGGTCCCTTCATTATTGACCAAGTTCTGACCGGTGGAGCATACCGACTGCGGGATGCATCGACTAGTCGACTCGAGCCGAACCCATGGAACGCGGCCAGGCTCCGAAGATTCTACGCCTAGCACCGGACTCTATGTTAGTCCCCTCCCTTTGTCCATTTTTTCACAAATACATTATATTTCTTGTTTTCCTTTATTTATTTCTTTTCTTATTTCTCTAGGCCTTCACGGGTCACCTTGTGCCCTGTTTGCACACTACAGATGCGCTAGCTGCACTCTTCATACCTAGGGACTTCCTTCACAGATGCTTAAATTATTTATCCGGGCTTCATGCCCAACACATGTGTTCTACTTCCGCATGTACCTTTTTTCACCATTATATGCATCGATATGACTTAAGTTTTGGCCAAGCTGGGTTGCCTGGCTCTTGTATTTATGCCCTACGTTCCCGTTAATTCGGCTAGGGCATAAGGGGAGCACCTCTGCGATTGTTACTGCCGGGTCAGCCAGATGTGTACCTCAGACTGGGTGAAGCCGAAAGCTAGCGTTCTTAAGAGAATATTCGGTCGGTGAACAAAAGATGATTTTTATTTATTGTCCATATCTTCCCCTGGATGCTTTTTATGTGTTTCTTATCGCAGTCCGGACATGCACTTTAGGGCATGCTTTCCCAGGGAAAGGAACCCTTAACGGAACTATTCTCCCTGGAAGATGTTTCTTACTACCCATGTAATATAACATAACTAGTTGGGCACTTGTCTGATAAAGCACTAATGACCCCTACGCCTGGTCTCCACGCATACCCTGGTTCTTATATAACTGAGCGGGTATTCGGATTCACTCTATCGGGCCCGGAGGTTGAAGCGAAAAGGTCCGCAACGACAAATGATCTACAATCCGGCTAGAAGGCATTATACATGTCACTTTAATTACATAGTCATGCAGACTGACTAAACTCTTCTTCTATACCATCCAACAGGCGGTCTAGCTTACAATCCTGTTGGGAATACTTTGTGGCTAATTCTACTTGCCCATAAACTAAGCTAACGGGGATCTCTTTTCCGTCGGGCCCCACAGGTCCGACCTCGGCCATGTGATTTGGGTCTGCCTTGGTATACCGAGTCTTCACCATGGCCCAGGCCTCTCTGGCACCCTGTCGGCAGGCCGATATCTTCCATAATCGGAGGCGCCGCCATGCTCCCTTGAGCTTCTCCGTAAGCTCTGCAACGCCCTCTGGCAAGGAGACAGATGGCCACAAAGCCTGGGCAACACCTTGCATCACCTGCCGAACTTGTTCGTGCAGATATGACAGCTCGGACAGAAGATCACCCGTAGACCCGGGCATTTCCTCCGCGGGACGACCCGTCAGCATACCTACAGACATAACGTTGTTAGTCGACTTCTTCGCCGAACTCCTTTAGCAGGATTCGTTCAAGCACTTACTAAAAATGTCGCGCCGAAGCCGCTTATTCTCCTTCACGGAGTCCGCAAGCTGGCCCCGAACGTCTTTTAGTTCAACGCTCAGCTTAACATTGGCATCTTGGAGACTGTTTTTCTCCAGCATAACTTTACTCAGCACGCGTTTGCCAGCCTCTAGCTGTCGCATAACATGCTGGTCCCCCGGACTTTCTCCGGACTCATCTGCAAAATCAATTGTTAGATCTGTAGACACGCCGCACACTATATGGTAACCACCATTCTTTAAAGAAAATGTTACCAGCAGGAGGCTTTTTATGTTCCTGCAATGCGGCAAGAGCGGCCCCCAGTTGGGTCTTGCATTCATCCAGCTCCTGGGACAGCCTAGTATTCTTCTCTGTAAGAACCTGCACTTTGTAGATGATCCTTAAATCAGTTCTGCTAACTATTTCAAGTCTCAGGGGCTACTGATACATATAAATCGTCAGATTTACTCACCCGTACATCCTTTACATACTGATCCGTGGCTCTGGCTAGACCATCTTGAGCAGCACGGAGGTACGCCTCTCCAGAATTGAAGGCGTCGAACACCTCTGGTGAGAAACAAGCATCGCGGAGTACGGCCCGGTGGCGCCTATGATTCATGGCGCTTTCCACTTCTGAGTTTGTAGCGGACAATCTATCTGCATCCTCTGTCGAGGGATTATCCGGCGCTTGCCCCATATCGCCTTCCGCCTCTATGTCCGGTCCTGGCGCCCGACTGGTGGAAGCTTGATTGGCAGCATCGCCGGACATATTCCGGAGAGCGTTCTTTCTGTTAAGGAATGCGGGCGTCATTACATTTTTAGAAAGACGACAACCACGGAGCAGGGTTTTTCCTATACCTTTGCGCCGGCGTCTCCGTCCTGACCGCCTTCCTTTTTGGCCTACCCGGCCTCGGCACCTCTTGTTGGCGAATTGCCGCGGGTTCGGCGGGGCGTCCCGAATGCCTTCCCTGTAAAAGATGCCATGTGTATATGGTGGGTGAAGAGCTTAAAAGGGGATCCTAGTTTTGGAGTTGGGACTTTTTGATTTTTCTTACCTGCGATGCAGGGAGCAGTCCGGGATAGTCGGCCGTAATGGCCACCGGGGCATCATCGCAGCTTAACTGATAGAATTGCCAGTCTATCAGTTCCGCGGAGATAACCGGATCTTCTTCGAGTCCGGAATCGATGGCCCGGTCAGGGTCCTCTGGTTGTGGAGAAGGGCTGCTGACCTCCTTTATGGCTTTTCGCAGTTCCTGCTGCAAGGTGGCAAGGTGAATACTTACGACTAATAATGCGGGAAAAATGGGAGCAGGGAAATATAACTTACCCAGCTTGGAGGATTGTACATAGAGAATCCATCACGTGGCTTGATGCGGGTGAACTCCTCTTCCTCGCCCTTGAACAGTTCGGACAGAATCTTCGCTAGAGCGGCAGCATTGTCCGGACCCTTACGCCCGCAGCAGGTGGCGTCATCCGCCCTGTTATAACACCACAAGGGGTGCCCATGATATTGGAGTGGCTGCACTCCCCGCATTATGCAAATCGACATAACTTTGATTATTGTCAATCCGGATCGAGTTAGTGCTTTGATCCGGTTCATCAGATAGAGGACTTCTCCGTTGTCTTCCGCGTGGGGGCTCCGTGGACGCCAACTTCGGCGCTTCTTCAGAGGAGCATTGTTGAACTCGGGTAGACCCCGCCGAACAGGGTCCGGAAGGGGGACGTCCTCCATATCAAACCATTCCGAAGGCCAGTCTTCGGACGGCTTCTTCGGGGTACCGGACAGGTATCCGGTATCGGCGATGCGCCATATTTTGGCTCCGCCCACTTGATAAAGTGATTCCTGTCGGCGTTCTGGGAACGGGGGTCCCCAGACTTGCCTGCTTGTAGCCTGCGGCGTGGCTCAAAGGGGGGGCCAGCACGGCCCATCTTCACCAACACAAACCCAAGACCCTCGAGAGGGGCCAAGCCTCGCGAGGCGGACGACGCGAAGCTTCCTCAGGCAAGGCCTCGTCGGGCTGGCTCATGAGGAGGCGGAGAGATCAAGGCGGGGTACCTCACGAGGAGCCCGTGACGCAAGCCATGATGACTCAGGGCGCCAGGCGGGTGCCAGCCCGCGCAGCGTCCTCCTTTCCTCTTTGGTGCAAAGGGAGCAAGCGCAGCCGCGGAGTACCGAGGCATCAGGCAAAGGTTGCCATTTCGGTGCAACGAGACCAAGACTAGGAGGACTACGAGACGAGGGTCACCATGGAGCCCAAGACGGCGTCATCACCAGAGCTTTGCGCAGGCGAATACTACTTTTGTCAAGATAGCTGATACTTGCTGTCCCCCTTCAAATTAGCCCGCCATTGTTGGCTCCCTTCCCGCTCAATATTTGGGAAGAGGACCAGGGCCTCTATAAATAGGACTAGCCACCCACACAGCAAAGGGGGGTTTCGGCAAAAGGAGAACAGAGAGAGAGAGAGAGAGAAAGGTGGCTGAACTCCTCCCAATAGTTCATCGCCTCAGCCAAGAACAGACCCTCGCGAGGCTGTTCTTCCTTGTATTGTTCATCATCACCAGCCCAAGAGGCAATCCACACACTACACACTGGAGTAGGGTATTACACCACAACGGTGGCCCGAACCAGTATAAACCCTGTGTCTCTTGTGTTGTTCTTTCCTTAGTTTAGATCCTAGCACGGCGGAGGGGTGCAGGAAGGTAGGAGGCGAAATCTCCGTGCGCACCCCAGTGTTCGAACCTCAAGGGTCTGCCGGAACCCGAAATCCGACATTTGGCGCGCCAGGTAGGGGTGCGCCGGAATTCGTCTTCCACCGCCCCGTTCTCCTCCGACCATCACGCCCATGTCTGACGCTCGTCGGGCCCGCGCCGAGCGCCGGGCCGCACTCGCTTCCCGCGTCGCCCAGACGGCCCCTGTCGGCGGGCATCCACGCCGTTCCCCGTCACCTGCCGACAACGCCACCACCGGCATGGCGGGGGACGAGCGGCAAGCATCGTCTCAGCATCCATCCGTGCGCCAAGACGGCCGCACCGCAACTCCCTCGCTCGCCCCAGCTGGTTCTTCGTCTCGCGCGCTCCGCGCGCCCATGGGGCCCCACAACCTCTCCCCCGACTATCGCGCTGCACTGACACCCCCAGTCGTCGCGGCCCTCTTGGGCGGCTAGCAGGCGCCGCCTACAAGTTACCACATCAAGCCGTTCATTCGCTGGGTCAGCGCCGCTTCCATGCGGCAGGGGGCTCCCCTGGATCGGGCGGCGCCCGAGACCGGCCTGAGCTTCAGCTCGGAGGACCACCCCTCCAACTCGGCCTGCTCGGGCGCGCTCCCCATGCTGTGCACCCCCACCATCTGCCAAGTGGCCATCACCAGAACTCTCATCGATGGCGGGGTAGGCCTCAGCGTGCTCTCAGTCGAGGCCTTCAACCTCCTCTGCATACCCCTGGAACGGATGCAGCCCAGCCGACCCTTCTCAGGCGTTGGGGGCAGGTCGTCCGGCTCCTTGGGACAGATCCGGCTCCCAGTGACCTTCGGCACCTACGACAACTTCCGCACAGAGCTGGTCGACTTCGACATTGCCCCCATCGGCCATCCCTACAACGCCATCCTCGGCTACCCGGCGCTGGCCCATTTCATGGCCGCGACGCACCCGGCGTACAACCTCATGAAGATGCCCGGGAGCAGCGGTGTCCTCACCGTGCACGGGGACACTGGGGACGCTCTGCGGGTGCTCAAGCTCGTCTTCAAGACAGCGGCGTCGGCACAGCCCGCCGCCTTGGAGGCCCCCGAGCCCAAGGGGGCTGCGCCCGCCAAGAAGAAACAGTTGTTCACCCAAGACAAGGCAGAAACCAAGCAGATACCCGTTGATGAGGACGGGTCCACCAACGCCACTTTCACCATAGGCGCCCACCTCAAGCCCGAGCAGGAGGAGGCCCTGGTCGGGTTCCTGCGCGCAAACAAGAAGGTATTCGCTTGGGAGCCAGACCAGTTGGCAGGGATCCCCAGGAGTGTAATCGAGCATCACCTCAACGTATGCCCCAACGTGCGCCCTGTGAAGCAGAAGGCCAGGCGGCAGTCCACAGAAAAGCAGGCCTTCATCGTCCAAGAGACCCGCAAATTAGAGGCCGCTGGGGTCATTCGCGAGGTCCGATACCCAGATTGGTTGGCCAACCCTGTCGTTGTGCCAAAGAAGGGAGGGAAGGAACGCATGTGTGTCGACTTCACCAACCTCAACAAAGCGTGCCCGCAAGATCCGTTCCCGCTCCCCCGCATCGACCAGATCGTCGACTCCACTGCGGAATGTGACCTGCTATGCTTCCTGGATGCCTTCTCTGGGTATCACCAGATCAAGATGGCGGTTGAAGACGTCGAGAAGACAGCCTTCCTAACCCCGTGTGGGGTGTACTGCTACACCTGCATGCCATTCGGGCTGCGTAACGCAGGGGCGACCTTTCAGCGGCTGATGCATATCACCTTGGGCCCGCAGCTCGGGAAGAATGTTGAAGCTTACGTCGATGACATCGTGGTAAAATCTCGGGAGGCCGGGACCTTGATACAAGACCTGGAGGAAACCTTCGCGAGCCTCAACGCAGTGAACCTACGGCTCAACCCAGAGAAATGTGTGTTCGGAGTCCCCTCGGGCAAGCTCCTGGGTTTCCTCGTGTCTCACCGAGGCATCGAGGCTAACCCGAAGAAGGTCAATGCAGTGGAAGACATGAGCCCGCCGAAGACCCTCAGAGAAATGCAGAAGCTCACGGGGCGCGTGACCGCGCTAGGGCGCTTCATCTCCAAGTTGGGGGAGCGAGCGCTACCCTTCTTCCAGCTAATGAAGAAAAAGGGGCCCTTCGAGTGGACTGAAGAGGCCAACAAGGCATTCCAGGATCTCAAGAAATACCTGACCAGCCCACCGGTCATGGTGGCTCCGCGCCCTCAAGAGCCCCTGGTGCTTTATCTCGCCGCCACTCCCTACTCCGCAAGCGCAGCCCTGGTGGCAGTCAGAGAGGAGCGTCGAATCAGAACCACGGCAGCAGCCCGGGACAAGGTGGAGCTGGTACGAGGAAGGCCCACAAAAGCCGCCACGGCAGCTGATGAGGACCAGCCGCCGCAAAGGCGCGCACCAGAGGCAGGAGAGGCCCCTCTCCCAGATGGCTAGTCTCAGGAGGCCTCATTGTCTTGAGAGGTGCCATGGTCTCCAAAGGGAGCCGCCAGCACTGACGCACTCCACCTCGTTGAGCACCCAGTGTACTTCGTCAGCACAGTGTTGCGGGATGCAAGGGCGCGGTACCCTATGCCCCAGAAACTCCTCCTCGCGCTACTGGTGGCCTCGCGCAAGCTGCAGCACTATTTTCAGGGTCACCCCATCAAGGTCGTCTCGTCATACCCCCTGGAGAGGGTGCTCAGGAGTCCCAATTCAGCTGGAAGAGTCGCTGAGTGGAACATAGAGCTGCAAGCGTTTCAGCTCGAATTTAGCACGACCAGAGTCATCAAGGGAGCAGCATTAGCGGATTTTGTGGAAGAATGGACGGAGGCGCCAAGCCTCAAGGCCGACGAGGATCGGTCCCTGCCCCCGGGAAGCGAGGCGCCAGAAGGCTGTGTCATGTACTTCGATGGGGCGTTCTCCAGACACGGCGCAGGGGCTGGGGCGGTGCTTATATCGCCCACGCAGGACAAACTCCATTACGCCGTGCAGCTTTGTTTCCAGCAAGGCGAAAAGGTCTCCAACAACATAGCGGGGTATGAAGGTTTAATAGCGGGCTTGAAGGCCGTAGCTGCCCTGGGGGTGAAACACCTCACCATCAAGGGCGATTCGCAGCTCCTTGTCAATTTCTCCAACAAGGTGTACGAGCCGAAGGATGAGCACATGGAGGCCTGCCTTGCAGAGGTCCGCAGGATGGAGAAGCAGTTCTGGGGGTTGGAGTTGCAGCATGTGCCCCGTGGCACCAATCAAGAGGTCGATGACATCGCCAAACGCGCGTCCATGAGGTTACCTCAGGAGCCTGGCGTTTTCGAGGAACGGCTCTTCAAGCCTTCAGCCTTGCCGTCACTATCAAACACGACTCAGCCCCGGGAGGAGCTCCCCCAGCCACCTGCCTCCGGAGCTCCGGCCTGTGGCCCGGCCTCAGGAGCACGCCTGCTCCTGACGATGGAACCTCGGGAGGGATGTTGGATCACGGAGCTCCGGAGCTACTTGACGCAAGGGACCCTGCCGGAGAAGGAGGAGGAAGCAGAGCGAGTGGCACGCCAGGCCACGGCATACTGCATCAGAGATGGAGAGCTCTACCGGAAGCGACCAAACGATGTATCCCTGCGCTGCATCTCCAGGGAGCAAGGGAAGGAGCTACTGGAATATATACACGGTGGGGACTGCGGACATCATTCATCGTCACGGACCCTCGTCGGCAAGGCGTTCCGCAGTGGGTTTTATTGGCCCACCGCGCTCAATGACGCCGTTGAACTAGTGAAAGCTTGTGAGGCCTGCCAGTTCCACGCCAAGCAGATCCATCAGCCGGCGGGGGCTTGCAGACTATCCCCCTTCGTGGCCATTCGCAATCTGGGGGCTCGACATCTTGGGTCCGTTTCCTCGGGCGCCAGGGGGCTACCGCTACCTTTACATTGCTGTAGACAAGTTCACCAAGTGGGCTGAAGTGGAGGCTGTCCGCACCATTCCTGCGGGTTCCGCGGTCAAGTTCATCAAGGGCATCGTGAGCCGGTTCGGGGTGCCGAATCGCATCATCATGGACAACGGTTCGCAGTTCACCAGTAACCTCTTCAAAACATACTGTACTAACCTTGGAACGCAGATATGCTACGCTTCAGTGGCGCACCCCCGAAGCAACGGCCAGGCCGAGCGAGCCAATGCGGAGGTCCTGAGGGGCCTCAAGACCAGGACGTTCAAGAAGAAGCTGGAGGCCTGCGTCAGAGGTTGGTACGACAAGCTTCAATCCGTGTTGTGATCCATCCGCACAACCGCGACCAAGCCGACTGGGGAGGCCCCGTTCTTCCTGGTCTACGGAGCCGAAGCGGTCCTCCCTCACGAGGTCAGACGTCGCTCCGCGCGGGCCCTGGCGTTCAACGAGGCGCAATAGGACGCCATGCGGGGGATGGACCTCGTGCTGGGGGAGGAACGTCGCCGAGAAGCCGCGCTACGAGCGGCGAGGTACCAACAAGCGCTGCGGCGATATCACTGCCGCAACATCCGCCCCAGGACACTCGAGGTAGCAGACCTCATGCTCAGGCGGGTCCTCTCCAGGGAAGGGCTGCACAAGCTCTCTCCCATGTGGGAGGGCCCGTTCAAGGTTGTTCATGTTTCTAGGCCCGGCTCAGCGCGCTTGGAGACTCAGGAGGGAGTGCCGGTCCAGAACGCATGGAACATCCAGCACCTCCGGAGGTTCTACGCCTAAAAAGGCCCGGAGCCTGTGAAGCAAGGTGAGTGCCTGTGAAGCTATCGCGTTTTGGAAAAGGCCCGGAGCCTGTGAAGCAAGGCGAGTGCCTGTGAAGCTATCGCGCTTTGGAAAAGGCCCGGAGCCTGTGAAGCAAGGCGAGTGCCTGTGAAGCTATCGCGTTTTGGAAAAGGCCCGGAGCCTGTGAAGCAAGGCGAATGCCTGTGAAGCTATCGCGTTTCGGAAAAGGCCCGGAGCCTGTGAAGCAAGGCGAACGCCTGTGAAGCTCGCCGCTCGTGACACTCTCACGTAATAATGAGTTGGGGATGTACACGCCCCGGAGTCTCAGGAGCGCCGGCCTCAGGCCCTGGGGCTCCCTCCCACGCCCAGTGGCAGCACTTAGCTCCGCGCTGGTGAGAAGACGTCAAGGACTAGACTAGGTGCCAGACGCGGCTTTTCATTTGCTTTCCGCAGTTGGCTTGTTCTTCTCCATTTGAAGTTTTATTGAAGTTGTTGCCGTCTTTGGCTCGCGGTTCTTCGGCTTTTCACGCTCTTGCCTCGATTTCTCTTGTGCAAGGCATCGCGAGGGGGAGAGCCAAGCGCCCTCGTGAGTGTTCCTATCCTAGTCACTCAAAGGGTTCGCGACCTGGGCCCCTTGCAGGAGCACCCCTCCAGTCCGTGCCCCTCGGGCACCGCGACACAAACACAGGGCCTGGGTCGGTCGCCCCCATGGCTGGGGCCGGGAACCATCCACGCGCGGGCACATAGTCGGAAGGTACGATGAAGAAAGCAAAACGATAATTAACGGCAATAACCCATACACGCCCCCACGGGGCACCACACTGCTGTCCTTCTTTATGCAGGAAAAGGGAAGAGAAAAAACAAATCTGGGGCGGCTCGCCACGCACCTGCCCGCAGGGAAGCCCGAGCAGCCTCCGGAGCTCAGGCGGACTCCCTCTCGCGCTTCACCGGGGCGCGATGGTGGGCGGACGCGCCACCACCCCCCAAGCAGATACGACGGCATGGGGGCTGGCTACGGCCACCACTAGGAGAGTCGTCGCCTGAAGAAGAACCGGAGAAGCTTGAGGAACCCTGAGCGCCGCCGGCCCCGCGAGCGTCGCCCTCTCCATCATCGCCAGAGCCGGGTTCCCAGCCGCGGTCGTTGCCCTCGGGGCAACACCCTGCGCGGCGACCATCTTCCCCAAACACCCTCACGTAGAGGGTGGCATCGCCGTCGAACCTGAAGTATAGGGTGCACCGACGGCCCAGGCCACGCGCGTGGGCAAACGTCTGCCAACCGCGGGCCAGGGCCAGGCTCCCGGCTGCGGAGACCTCCAGTGAGACCCATGAGGCCCGGCTGCAGCAACCGTCGGCCTGAAGCCATAGGCTGCCCGGGGCACCGGCCGGGAGCTCGCCGAGGAGGAAGCGAGGAAGTGGGAGCCGGGTGCTAGTCGGCTCCGCCGACCACACGACGAACTCCGGCAGCACCTCTGCAGCGCGAAAGCGCGGAATAGGAGGACGCGCAGCCGGAGTGCACCCCCCGGCCGCAGCAATCCGCCCGCCACCGCGCTGGAAAGCGTCTCCGCGGCCGCGGGAAGCTGCCGTGGTGGCCACAGGATGTTTGCGGGGGCGCCCTCGGCCGCGCTTGGGCAGGGGAGAGGCATGCTCTGCCTGGCAAGCCTTCCCCTTCTCCGTGGCCGAAAACCAACTCGACGGGGCCATGAAGAACAAGAAGAAGAAGCAAGGGGAGATGAACCGGAAGGGCGCACGCCTTCCAGTACTTATAGCCGACGGAGGCCAGCCGCCGACCTCCACGATCGCAGGTAATCATGACCCGTCTTGCATGTAGGGACTTGTCCAGTCAGTGCAGTTGCCGAGGCACCATGGAGAAGTGGAGACGCCCATGTCCAATCAACCGCCACGCGGCGCCCAAGGCCGCAGGCTGTTAGGGTCCACGGCGCTTCGTTCTTGCCCTTCCGCCTCCCTGCACGGCCAAGTCCGGGCGCGCCTTGGGCCCGGGGGCTACTGTCGGTGTTCTGGGAATGGGGGTCCCCAGACTTGCCTGCCTGCGGCCTGTGGCATGGCTCAAAGGGGGGGCCCAGCACGGCCCATCTTCACCAACACAAACCCAAGACCCTCGCGAGGGGCCAAGCCTCGCGAGGCAGACGACGCGAAGCTTCCTCAGGCAAGGCCTCGTCAGGCTGGCTCACGAGGAGGCAGAGAGATTAAGGCGGGGTACCTCACGAGGAGCCCGTGACGCAAGCCATGATGACTCAGGGCGCCAGGCGGGTGCCAGTCCGCGCAGCGTCCTCCTTTCCTCTTTGGTGCAAAGGGAGCAAGCGCAGCCGCGGAGTACCGAGGCATCAGGCAAATGTTGCCATTTCGGTGCAACGAGATCAAGACCAGGAGGACTACGAGACGGAGGTCACCGTGGAGCCCAAGACGGCGTCATCACCAGAGCTTTGCGCAGGCAAAGACTACTTTTGTCAGGATAGCTGATACTTGCTGTCCCCCTTCAAATTAGCCCGCCATTGTTGGCTCCCTTCCCGCTCAATATTTGGGAAGAGGACCAGGGCCTCTATAAATAGGACTAGCCACCCACACAGCAAAGGGGGGTTTTGGCAAAAGGAGAACAAAGAGAGAGAGAGAAAGGTGGTTGAACTCCTCCCAGCAGTTCATCGCCTCAGCCAAGAACAGACCCTCGCGAGGCTGTTCTTCCTTGTATTGTTCATCATCACCAGCCCAAGAGGCAATCCACACACCACACACTGGAGTAGGGTATTACACCACAACGGTGGCCCGAACCAGTATAAACCATGTGTCTCTTGTGTTGTTCTTTCCTTAGTTTAGATCCTAGCACGGCGGAGGGGTGCAGGAAGGTAGGAGGCGAAATCTCCGCGCGCACCCCAGTGTTCGAACCTCAA
Organism: Triticum urartu; assembly: GCF_056163025.1. Lineage (NCBI taxonomy): Eukaryota > Viridiplantae > Streptophyta > Magnoliopsida > Poales > Poaceae > Triticum > Triticum urartu. The sequence continues at coordinate 608,113,926 of NC_141875.1, read as the reverse complement.
GGGTCTGCCGGAACCCGAAATCCGACAATTCCCTCTGTGTGCGAGGGACAAGGCAGAATAGCATTTTCCACAGCTCGAAGTGAACCTCGCAGCCCAGGAATAACTCGCAGAGAGCAACATAGCCGGCGATGTGTAGGATGGAGGCAGGGGTGAGATTGTGTAGTTGGAGGCCGTAGAACTCCAGGAGCCCGTGGAGGAACGGATGAATTGGAAATCCGAGTCCTCTTAGTAAGTAAGGAACAAGGCAAACCCGTTCCCCCATGGAGGGACAGGGAAAGTTCTCCGCTTGCTCCCCGCCATTATAGGTGGCGAGCCGGGCTCGAACGGGCACCATGTACGCCGGAGGGAGAAATCCCTTAGTTTGCAGCTCGACTAATCGACTGTGTGGGACTGAACACCTCTCCCAATCACCGGGCTTAGGGCTACGGGGACGGGAGGAGCTGCAGAGGTCGTCCATGCTGGAATGGATCTTTCCGAAGCACGCTCTGATGAATTCTCGCTGGGGGAGGATGATATGGATTGGATCTAAGAATCCCCATCCCTTTAATATATAATTTATTTATCTGGCTAGGGGCGCGAATGTAAAAATGCCCTGGCGCCTCGTATTCATTCGACGCATGGGAGATAGCCCTTATTGGGCACAGAAGCCAAGAGGTTCAACATTTATGGAGCCGGACACTGCTTACGAACACTTGAAAGTTGGAGAAGAACCCGCCTTGCAATGCCGAAGACAACACTGCGTGTCGGACTCATCGTCATTGAAGCCTGGTTCGGGGGCTACTGAGAGAGTCCTGGATTAGGGGGTCTCCGGACAGCCGTACTATATCCTTTGGTCGGACTGTTGGACTATGAAGATACAAGATTGAAGACTTCGTCTCGTGTCCGGATGGGACTCTACTTGGCGTGGAAGGCAAGCTCGGCAATACGGATATGTATATCTCCTCCTTTGTAACCGACCTTGTGTAACCCTAGCCCTCTCCGGTGTCTATATAAACCGAAGGGTTTTAGTCCATAGGACAACATACAATCATACCATAGGCTAGCTTCTAGGGTTTAGCCTCTCTGATCTCGTGGTAGATCTACTCTTGTACTACCCATATCATCAATATTAATTGAGCAGGACGTAGGGTTTTACCTCCATCAAGAGGGCCCGAACCTGGGTAAAACATCATGTCCCCTGCCTCCTATTACCATCCGCCTTAGACGCGCAGTTCGGGACCCCCTACCCGAGATCCGCTGGTTTTGACACCGACAGGGGGTCTCTTTTGTTCCAAAAAAATCGTCAAAAAGTTTCAGCTCATTTGGAGAACTTTCATTTCTGCACAAAAACAACACCACTGTAGTTCTGCTCAAAACAGTGTCAGACCGGGTTAGTTCCATGCAAATCATACCAAAACTATATAAAATTATTGTAAACATGGCATGAATACTTCATAAATTATAGATGCATTGGAGACATATCACTTGTTCATTTGGTTAGGGCCTTCACTTTGTTCTTCAAAAGCATGTGGGTCTTGGGTTGGTGATGGTTCCACATGAGTGGAACATTGTCCTTCTCCTTCGGCCACAAGGGGTTCCTCAATGGGTAGGATATAGCCAACACCCATTCTTCTTATGGCTTGGGGAGTAATTTCATCACCTACGTCACAAGTATCACTTTGCTCCACTTGGGAGCCATTATTCTCATCAAACTCCACGTTACATGTCTCCTCAATGAGTCCGGTGGACTTGTTGAGGACACAGTAAGCATGAGAGTTTGTAGCATAACCAACAAATATGCCCTCGTCAGCTCTAGCCTCAAATTTAGACAAATGAACACCTTTCTTGAGAATGAAACACTTACACCCGAACATCCGGAAGTACTTGAGGTTGTGCTTGTTGTCGGTGAGTATCTCATATGGAGTCTTGTTCAAGCCTTTGCGGAGATAGAGCCAATTGGATGCATGACAAGCAGTGTTGATGGCTTCGGCCCAGAAGTTGTATGGAGACTTGAACTCTGCCATCATGGTTACTGCGTCCATCAACGTCCGGTTCTTCCTCT